>NC_142505.1:67415625-68021250 GCF_057876585.1 Rhinolophus sinicus
GAGTGGAACATAAACAGTTAACAGACATTTGAAGAGTCTTTCAAAAGCAATCTGCTCATTTCTGATCGGACACATCCGTGATATCTCTTTGTTCTATGGCCATGCCTTGTAGAATAAACCAATATTTTATCTAGGTACCTTTAAGTATTAATTATTTTGAGTATAACTCTGTTGAAATGGGTAGATATCATAATCATTATCATCAGCAGCAGCATATAATCTCACAAGTATTGAATTAACTTCCTTCTTTTGTAAACAATTAAAAATGCTATTCAAAATTATGTAATAATTACAAGTTGACATTTGGTGTTCCAAATACAGCATATGGTTTTATTCAATGGATTGATAATATCATTGATTAATTTCCCTTTTTTTCTTTACTTTTATTAGTTTCTTTCTAAGTATAGATCCTATGGCTGGAAAAATATGAAAAAGCATCAGTAGGCTTCATATCTGCAACTCAAAGTGTCTACAATATGCTACTCAGGTAACCTTCAGAATAGTAAGGAAAATTCCTTATCAGAATCCTATCCCAAAATAACACCTAACAAAATTGGACATTTTGTTAAATGTATGTTCCTGAAATAATCATGAAGAATAGAATTACAGTTTTAATCAAATTGTTGGTTCACACCGCTGGAAATGGCCTTGAGCACTATATTTGTTGGTTTACAACTTCAAATCTCAATGGCTCACATCATGTGGGTATTTCTAATTGATATCACCTATTCAGTGTGAGTCAAGTGCAGCTCAGTTTTGTTTCCAGTGTTGAAAACTCACTAGATGCTATTGAGTCATTACCGGTAGTATCATGACAAAAGACTAAGAAAATGTTGGAATTGGGTAGTGGCTCTTAAAGCTCTGTCTGGATGTGGAGTCCTTAACTTTTATTCATATTCCTTTTGCCAGAGCATATCACACACAGTAACATTTGCATACAAAAGAGATGGGAAATAACCCATTGCTCCCAGGTACACTGAGGACCATCTATCCCCTGATACCAGGTGCAACAATTGTTCCACTTGAATTATATAACGAAATTTCATATATTGTTAGGTTTGTGTTTCCTGTCTGCACTATGTTAGGCTTTACCTATTTTTATTACAATGATCCACAGAAAGCAACCAGAAAATCTCAGTGGCATAAAACAATAAACATTTATTTCACACATTGCTGCAGATTGGTCAGCTGGGTTCTGAGTTCACAATGGCTCCATGTGTCTCTTAATTGTTCTAAATCAGCTCAGTGGGCATCAGTTCCTGGGGGTGGTGGCTCTTACAGAATAGGCTAGGGCTGTTTCATCCACATTCTGTGAGCCAAGTCATGTGATTAGGGCCAGTGTCCAGGAATCAATAAAGCACACTCCTCTGATTTATACGCTATAGGTGTATGTGTGTGTGTGTGTGTGTTTTATAATATTTGTTGATTAATAACCTAATCTATACACATTTCATTCATGCAGGCACTATTTTCAGATATAAAAGTAGCCTTTCAAAATACATGGATTCAAGAGTAGAGAGACAGAAACACACACAAACACACACAAACATACTGAAACCGGAGGGTAACCAAGTCTGGGGCTTGCACTGCCTGTACTGCTCAGCCAATAGCTGGACACAGGAGTTGGGCTCTAGGATAAGCATTTATTGTCAGACCACCGGTGATCTGAGAAGGCAGTAGGTTAACACCTTCAAAAACTGCCTTAACATTCTCAGACCGGCTTAAGGTATTTAAAGGAAAATCTGGGGGGTCCTCCAGAGGCTAAACGAGGGTTCTGGGGGTCTGCATGGAGCTTTCCCCCAGTCAAAGTGGTTCTCTGGTGGAGTCAGGAACCCAGGAATAATGATGGGAGTAGCCTGGAAAGAGTGCTAGACCATAGAGATTATGATCAATAAGCCTAAGGGTATTAATCGTATATTTCAGTGTGATTTTCTAAAGCAGGGAACTGAGACAGGAAACATTTTAAGCTATCTATTACTAAGCTATAGGTCAAGGAAAGGTGAGGTTGGGGACTCGGTGAGGCCTCTACTATAGGGGTCCTAACTGGGCCGTGCTTCAATACAGTGCCACTGATATGGGAGAGTCCTCCCACACTATAAAAGTTTTAAGTCTCTCTCACTATAGAAATTTAAGTCTCCTTTTCCCTTCTTTCTTAGCTCCTTAGCCCCTGATTTTAATCACTCTTCTAATCAGTTTCTTAATCCTAAAGATTGTTGTTAGCCTAAATCACAAACTGTTTCTCATCCCTGCTTCCTACAACTACTTAAAAGCTTGTGACTTAAGTTTGTTAACTGTAATCATTGTAGCTCAACATTTCCCCAAGCCATTCCAGATCTAACTCTTGGATAAACAAACACTATCCCAGAGACCAAATGGGTTGTAACACTGCTCCAGGCCAGTCCAGACCTAACCCATGGGTAACGTTAAAATAATTGGGCTTCAAGTCCTACTCGTGGAGCCAGCACTTTTTTTTTTTTTTTTAACTTTTTTACAAAATACTTTATTCTTTTTTCTTTTTTTTTTTTTAATTTTTATTTATTTATTTATTTATTTAATTAGTTTCAGGTGCACAAGACAAAGCAAAACTTAGACGTTTATCATCCATATCTTTTAATTTATTAACTAACATCTGTCTCTCCTCATCTAGGCACCATCTGCATATGAGTTTTGTCCCAGCGAAGCTCCTGTGCACACCAACCAAGGCAGATAGATATGAGACCTCCTCTTCTTTACTTAAGATTAGATAGGGCGATAGTTTTGTGAATCCCCAGTAGGTAGGGACAGCTCTACCCCCCTTCCGAGCTTGAAGCAGATACAGAAGAAGAGATCTCCCATCTCTCAACTCCCCACAGATATTTATGGAGATCACGTCTCTCAGGAAAAACAAGGCAGGCAGTTAGAAACAGGTAATTGGGTCTCTACATTCCTACACATCCAACACAATCTATGGAGAGCATCGCCTGGAGACCTCCCAAATTCTTCCCTTATCTGCCCTAACCATTAGCCACTGTGAGGAGACTAACAGACTATAAATTAAACTGGTCGTGTGCAGTAAAGGGCTACAGCGACCTCCATCTCACCCTAGCCTCATTATATCCTCATTATAACATCATACATTTGCCCAGTAGTTCATTAATATCATTATAACAGACTGAATTCTGGGAAGGTACATGCACAATCTAAGAGGATGAGGTAATGGCCCTTTATCAATCACAGCTGTCAATCAAGCGGTCCCACATCCAGAGGGAAATAGCCCATCCCAGAGAAAAAGATAAACTCCCCCAGACTTCTGTGAGCTGCCACCTTTTGAGCCTTGAGTGCTTTTTTGAGACTTGCCTTTGCTTGGGGCCTGCTCCAAATCCTTTGGAGTGTACTTTTTCTCCTAATAATGCCACCTTGAGCCCTGAGTTTCCCAGTTCTCCTCCCCAAGACCCGGGTTTAACCCCCAGGTGTGGGAAGGTAGCCCAGACTCCAGCCGGATTCCTCTGGGTTAGATTCCGGTGTGACAGCCAAACCTGACTTCTCACTGAGAAGTGTCTGGTAACACCACTATATATGAGGAACAAGTGAAAAAGCAAATATGAGGATGAGACAGTAACTGGTTTATAGTGGAAGAACAGGAAAATTTTCTATTACACTGACACTTCTATAGAGACCTGAAGAAATTGAGGGAAGTGGGTATGTGTATTTCTGGTAGTAAAGCGTTCAAAGAATTGGATCAAGTCTTTAGAGTAGGAGCCTAGTTAGAATATCCAAATAACAAAAATTACATATACATCAGAATATGATTTAAAGTTCACATGAACAGGTGAAGTCCCATAACAGCCAACACAATGTTAGAGGAGAAGAAAACAGTTGGACTGATACTGCCCAACTTCAGGACTTACTATGAAGCTACAGTAAGGAAGACAGTGTGGTGTTGGCAAAAGAGCAGACACATAGATCAGTAGGACAGAATACAAAGCCCAGAAATAGACTCACATGAGTATGGTGAGTTTCTCTTTGACAAAGGAGTAAAAGCAACATAATGGGGCAAAGATAGTCTTTTCAACAAACCGAGCTGAAACAACTGGACAGCCACATGCAAAAAATGAAAGTAAACACAGAACTATACCCTTCATGAAAACTAACTAAGATGAATTATAAACTTAAATGTAAATCATAAAACTATAAAACTCTTAAAAGGTAAAATAGGGGAAAAACTAGATAACCTTGGGTATGATGGTGACTTTCTAGATATAACACCAAAGGGATAATCCTTAAATTAAAAAAAAAAATGGGTAAGCTGGACTTCATTAACATTAAATGCTCTGCTCCATAAAAGACAGTGTCAAGATTATAAGGAAACAATTCACATATTGGGAGAAATATTTGAAAAAGCCACATTTGTAGGACAAAAAGATGAAAGGTAGGAGAGCAGTTAGGAGGTCTTCATGGTGCTCAAGCAAGAGATGATGGTGGCTGGGCCCAAGGGTCTGCAGGGGAGCTATTGAAAAGTGTGCAAATACAGACCCTATTTTAAAGACACTGCCAATAGGATATGTTGGTGAATTGATGTGAGATGTTGGAGGAGAAGAGTCGAGATTATTCTAAATTAGAGAAGAACTGTGGCACCATACCAACGGGAGTAGCATTTTTGTTTGTTTGTTTGTTTGTTTGTTTATTTATTTATTTGTCTTTTATTATTTATTTATTTGTTTTTAAAGATTTTATTGGGGAAGGGGAACAGGACTTTATTGGGGAAAGAGTGTACTTCCAGGACTTTTCCAAGTCGAGTTGTTGTCCTTTTGATCTTAGTTGTGGTGGGCGCAGCTCAGCTCCAGGTCCAGTTGCCATTGTTAGTTGAAGGGGACGTAGCCCACCATCCTTTGCCGGAGTTGAACCCTCAACCTTGTGGTTGAGAGCCTGCGCTCCAACCAACTGAGTCATCTGGCCTCCTGGGAGCTTGTCGCGTCTAGCGCAACACGGGCAGTGAGGGTACGAGAAGGGGCGGTTTAGGTTAAGTTTTTAAGAAAGAAACAAACAGAGACTTAATGCAGTTAAATCTCTCCGAAGGCCAGGGGTCTGTCAGTCTCAGAGGACTGGAGCCCAGATTTAAGCCGACTGGAGGTTTTAGGGAGTAGCAGTGTTTTTGGCCCTGTCTGTGAGACTCACTTATCATGTTATAGAAACAACCCAAACCAATTATGTTGATTTTCAAATAGCCGAAGCAGAAAGTCCTTGAGGTGAGGTATGAAACTCTTTTAAGGGACATATATCACATGTTGAAATTGTTTCACAGAGCTGAGCAGAGAGAGTTTAACCTTATCACTCTCAAGACTTTTCTCACAATTAGGTGAGAGGGAAAAGTCAGAGCCAGCAGCCGCTTTTCCCAGGCAGGGGGAAGGGGAGACAAGGCCCCTACCCATATTCTTCTAAGGCAGCTCATTGGGGGTCCCCACTTGGTTCCGCCTGGCTTAGGTTTTATCTCCCGTGAGATATCTTACCCGTCTTTGGCTGCAAACCATCTTTTGGGGACCAGACAGAGAGACATAAGGTGTAAACACAAGGATGGAACAGAGTCCCAGAAAGGCACAGTCTCACAGACTCTTCTTTCCTTAAGGAAAGACACGGGGGGACAGTTGGCTAGGCTGCTGTGTGACTACAGGAGCTGAGCAGCAGCTCACTGACTTCATTCTAGTTGCAGAGGGAGCAACTTGCTGGCCCATGTGGGAATCGAACTGGCAGCCCTGTTGCCCAGAGCTCACGCTCTAACGAACTGAACCACATGTCCACCCGGGCGTAGCATTTTTAGTAAGAAGGAGCAGAAATTACTGCAGAACACTAAAAACAAACAACACAATAAAAGCTCTATTGTAGTACAGAAAAGAGAAATAAAAGTCTGTGCTATGATGAAATCCATAGGTATATTAAATTAAAAATGAAACATTGTTATGCTTCTCATCACTGTTATGATCAGGTCATAAATGCCAAATAACACAAATTTTACTCAAGATATTCCTGGAAGCAGCAGCTATACGTGTCATGGCAAACGTTCCTCCAACCAAAAATATACTAACTTTTGGGGGAGGCTGGATGGCTCAGTTGGTTAGATCGCTAGATCGCGAGCTCTCAACAACAAGGTTGACGGTTCAATTCCCGCAGGGGATGGTAGGCTGTGACCCCTGCAACTAAAGATTGAAAACAGTGACTGGACTTTAAGCTGAGCTGCGCCCTCCACGGCTACAATTACTTGGAACTGGTGGGTGCTGGAGAAGCACACTGTTCCCCAATATTCCCCAATAAAATTTTATATATATATATATATATATATATATATATATATATATATATATATATATATATAAACTTTTGAAAAACAAGGAAAAATCAATATTTTTATATGATATAGTTAACCTGGAACATGATTGGACTCAAGTGGAGAAGCAAAAGAAAGCTCAGTAAGTGCATGTACAATTAATACAGAAAAATGAATGGCCCTAAATAGTTAGAAATCTTATTTTTATAAAATTATGAAGGTAGCAAAATTTGAACATTGCTTAAATAGAAATTCATCAAAAATTAGTAATATTTATACAAGAACAATTTCCTTCTGAATTTCATGTAACAGGAGGTAAGTAAATATATCATATCTCTAGATGGCAAGGTAGAATATAAAGTATAAAGTAGAATATAGGATTTTAATAGAGTTTCATAAACTATTATCCTTCTGATACAAATCCTACCTTTTATTATTATTATTTTATTATTATTATTTTTCCCCCTTTCTTCTACCTCCCCCCACCCACTCCGGTTCAAGCTGTTGTTTCTCAGTCTATTCGTGTAGGACACAGCTCCCTGGCCCACACTGGTATTATGAGCCTTGTGCTCCCCTCTGGCTGAGGCAGTTGGTCACCAGTCGCCAGATGTTGGTCGGCCGCTAGCAGCAGCTCACGGTAGCTCTCGCCAGCTGCCAGCCACTCATGCTGGCCACTGGCCACTTGTGGTAGCACACAGTAGCCCATAGCAGTTCACGCTGGCTGCCGGCCACTCACGCTGGCTGCCGGCTTCTCAGGGCGGCACCTGAAGAAGCTCTTACAATGGTTGAACCTTAGGGTCATCTGGCAGGTGGCAATAGGCATAGGGAGCCCTAGGCCTTTTGAGAAGCTACCCCAATTCCAATACAGGTGGCAGCCAGTCTCTGTTCACAGTGAGGACACCTCCACATCCCTCTAGGTCCAACACAATCAACAACCACCCACATATAGCTTTGTAGCTCCTATAAGGTAGAGCAGCCTGTCATAAGCAAGACTGAAACTGGACTTCACAAGAGCTCCTCCCAAATGACACCAGAAACAACACACTCAGAGACCAGCTTCAGACCACACCAGGGCACTATCAGTTAGCCCCACAAGCGGCATACCCAAAGGGTGGTCTCAACAGGCACAATAACCCACTGAAGTGAATCCCCTTAAAGAGGTCAGCCCCTACACTGTAGCTCATACACTGTGGCCATGGCCAATCCTTAAGGTCAGCCTGAGAATCAATCAGTCAGCCTGAGAGTCAATCCCAACCACTGATGCATCAAAAGCAATCAAGGCTCAACTACAACAGGAGAACACACACAATACACTTAAGGGACACTCCTGGAACACATGCACAGCAGATCAGGGGAACTGTACAACTGGACCACACCAGACACATACTACATAAGGCCACACAGCAAAGACTGAGAGATATAGATGATCTACCTAATACACAGAAGCAAGCACAGAGGGGCAGCCAGAATGAGGAAATAAAGAAACACGTCCCAAATAAAAGAACAGGAGAAACCTTCAGAAGTAGAACTAAATAAAGTGGAGGCAACCAACCTACCAGAGACAGAATTCAAAACACTAGTTATAAGAATGCTTAAGGAACTTAGTGAAAATTTCAACAGAGATAGTAAGCATAAAGAAAGACATAGAAACCATAAAAAGAACCAGTCAGAAATAAATAATACAGTAAGTGAAATGAAGAATACACTAGAAGGAATCAACAGCAGATTAGATGGAAGCGATTTAGAAGAGAAGGTAGCAGAAAACACCCAATCGGAAAAACAACAACAGCAACAGCAATCAATCAATAAAATAGTTTAAGGGACCTGTAGGACAATATCACGCATAAGAACGTTGGCATAATAGGAGCACCAAAAGGAGAGAAGGAGCAAGGAATCGAGAACCTATATGAAGGAATAATGACAGAAAAATTCCCTAACTTGGCAAAAGAAATAGACATACAAACCCAGGAAGTGCATAGAGTCCCAAACAAGATGAACCCAAATAGGCCCACACCAAAACACATCATAATTACAATGACAAAGGTTAAATACAAAGAGAAAATTCTAAAAGCAGCAAAAGAAAACAACTAGCTACTTACAAGGGAGATCCCAGGAGACTGTCAGATGTTTTCTCAACAGAAACTTTGCAGGCCAGAAAGGAGTGGCAGTAAATATTCAAAGTGATGAAAAACAAAGGCCTACAACAAAGACAGCCCTATTTAGCAAAGTTATCGTTTAAAATTGAAGGAGAGATAAAGAGCTTTCCAGACAAGAAGAAGCTAAAGAAGTTCATTACCAACAAGCCAGTGTTAGAACAAGAAATGTTAAAAGGGCTCCCTTTAAGCAGAAGAAAAGAGAAAGCAAACCAAAAAAACAAAGATAAAAATATTAATAATAAAATGGCAATAATACCTATCAATAATCACTTTAAATGTAAATGAATCAAAAGACATAGGTAGCTGAATGGATAGAAAACAAGACCCATGCATGTGCTGTCTATAACAGACCCACCTCAGATTGAAAGACACACATACACTAAAAGTAAAGCAATGGAAAAGATATTACATGCAAATGGAAATGAGAATAAATCTGGGGTAGCAATACTTATATTCAGGCGAAACAGACTTTAAGAGACAAAGAAGGAGATTTATAATAATTAAGGCATCAATCCAATAATAGGACATCACGCTAGTACACATTCATGCACCCAACATAAAAGTGCCTAAATATATAAAGCGAATATTGACTGAAATAAAATTTGAGATCTACAGTGGCACAATCATAGTGGGGGACTTCAACACCCCACTGACACCAATGAACACATCCTCCAGACAGAAAATCAATATGGAAACAGTGGCCTCAAATGACACAGTAGATCAGATGGATTTAATTGATACTTTTAGAGCATTTCACCCAAAAGCAGCACAATATACATTCTTTTCAAGTGCACATGGAACATTTTCCAACATAGATAAAATATTAGGACACACACACAAAAAAAATCTCAATAAATTTAAGAAAATTAAAAACATATCAAGGGTCTTCTCCAACCACAATGGTATGAAACTAGAAATTAATTACAAGAAGAAAAAAAGCAAAAACACCTGAAAAGCACACAGACACATGGAGGCTAAATAACATGCTACTAAATAATTAATGGATCAACAATGAGATCAAAGAAAAAACCAAAAGATACCTTGAGACAAACAAAAATGGAAACACAATGACCCAAAATTTATGGGACACAGCAAAAGCAGTCCTAAGAGGGAAGTTCATAGTAATGCAGGCCTACTGAAAGAAAGAAACAAACAAAAAATCTCAAATACACAGTCTAACTTTACACCTAAGGGAACTTGAAAAAAAAAACAGCAAACACAGCCCAAAGTGAGTACAAGGAAGGAAATGATAACAATCTGAGCAGAAATAAATGCAATAGAGACTTAAAAAAAAATACAAAAGATCAATGAAACCAAGAGTTGGTTTTTAGAAAGCATAAACAAAATTGACAGACCTTTAACTAGCCTCATCAAGAAAATAAGAGAGAGGACTCAAATAAATAAAATCAGAGATGAAGGGGGAGAAGTGACAATGGACACCACAGAAATACAAAATAATAATAATAATAAAAATAATAAAATAATGATAATAATAAAATAAAAATAATAAAATAATAATAATAATAGTAAAATACTATGGGCACCTATACACTAACAAATTAAACAATCTGGAAGAAATGAGTAAATTCCTAAAAACATACAATTCTACCAAGCCTGAATCAATAAGAAACAGAAAATCTGAACTCACCAATTATGAATGAAATTAAAACAGTAATCAGCAAGCTTTCCACAAACAAAAGTACTAGGCCAGATGGCTTCACAGGTAAATCTTACCAAACATTAAGAAAAAGAATTAACACCTATTCTCTTCAAATTAATCCAAAGAATTGAAGAGGAGGGATGACTTCCAAGCTGATTTTATGAGGCCACAATTACCTAATGCCTAAACCAGACAAAGCAAACTATAGGCCGATACCCCTAATGAACATAGATGCAAAAATCCTCAACAAATATTAGCAAACTGAAGTCAGCAATACATTAAAAGATCAGATACCACAATCAAATGGGTTTCATTTCTGGTTTTGCAAGGTTGGTTGAATATTGGCAAATCAATTAATATGATACACCACATAAAGAAAACGAAACATTGAAATTATATGGTCATATCAATAGATGCAGAAAAAGCATTTGACAAAACCCAGCAACCATTTATGATAAAAACTCTCAACAAAGTGGGAATAGAGGGAACATATATGAACAGAATAAAGGCCCTATTTGACAAACCCACAGCTAACATCATACTTAATGGGGAAAAGCTAGAAAAATTCACTTTCAGATCAGGAACAAGACAAGGATCTCCACTTTCACTATTTTTATTCAATATAGTACTGGAAGTCATAGCCACAGCAATGAAACAAGAAAAAGAAATAAATGACATCCAACTGGAAATGGAAGAAGGAAAACAGTCATTATTTTCAGATGACATGATACTATGTACAGAGAACCCTGAAAGTTGTGCCAGAAAACTATTAGAACTCATAAGTGAATTTAGTAAGGTAGCAGGATACAAAATTAGTACTACAAAATCAGTTGCATTTTTATACACCAATAACAAACTATCAGAAAGATAAATTAAGAAAACAATCCCATTTACAATTGAATCAAAAAAATAAAATACTTAGGACTAAATTTAACCAAGGGAGTAAAAGACCTGTACTCAGAATATTATGAGACATTAAGGAGAGAAATTGATTATGATACAAATAAATGGAAGCATTTACCTTGCTCATGGATAGGAAGAATTAACATTGTTAAAATGTCCATGCTACCTAAAGCAGTCTATAGATTCAGTGCAATCCCTATCAAAATACCTATGGAATTTTTCACAGGACTAGAACAAATAATCCTAAAATTTATATGGAACCATAAAAGACCCCAAATAGCCATGGCAATCTTCAGAAAGAAGAACAAAGATGGAGATATCATGCTACCTGATATCAAACTATACTACAAGGCTATAGTAATCCAAACAGCATGGTACTGACATAAAAACAGATACATAAATTGATATAACAAAATAGAGAGCCCGGCAATAAATCCATGCCTATATGGCCATTTAATCTATGACAAAGGCAGCAAGAATTTACACTGAGGTAAAGACAGTCTATTCAATTAATGGTGCTTGGAAAACTGGACATATACATGCAAAAGAAATAAAACTGGACCACCTCCTTACGCTATATACAAAAATAACTCAAAATGGATTAAAGAGTTAAAGGTAAGACCCCAAACCATAAAACTCTTGAAGACAATATAGGAAGTAAACTCTCAGACATTATCCTTAATAATATTTTTATTGATGCGTCTTTTCGGACAAGGAAAACAAAATAAAAAAATAAACAAATGGGACTACATCAAACTAAAATTTTTTTTTCACAGCAACTAAGTGAAAATACAGCCTATTGAATGGGACAAGATATTTGCCAATGATACATCTGATGAGAGGATAATATCCAAAATTTATAAGAACCTTATACAACTCAACACCAAAAAAATCACACACAACTCAAGTAAAAAATGAGCAACAAACCTGAATAGACATTTATCTAAAGAGGACATGCGGTTGCCAACAGACATATGAAAGAATGCTCAACGTCACTAATCATCAGTGAAATGTAAATAAAAACCACAACGAGATACCACCTCACACCTGTCAGAATGGCTATCATCAATAAGTCAACAAACAACAAGTGTTGGTGAGGATGTGGAGAAAAGGGAACCTTCATACCCTGTTGGTGGGATTGCAAATTGGTACAGGCACTATGGAAAACAATATGGAGGGTCCTAAAAAAGTTAAATATAGAGCTGCCATATGGCACAGCAATTCCACACCTGGGTATTTATTCAAAGAAATCCAAAACACAAGTTTGAAAAAATATATGCACCCCTATGTTTACTGCAGCACTACTCACAATAGCCAAGATATGAAAACAATTGAAGCGGCCATCAATAAACAATTGGATAAAGAAATTGTGGTACATTTATACAATGGGGTATGACTTGGTCATAAAAAAGACAAAAAGGAAGTTTTGCCATTTACAACATCATGAATCAACCTACAGGATATTATGCTAAGTAAAATAAGTCAGACAGAGAATGACAAATATTATACTCGTATGCTCTCACTTATATGTGGAATTTAAAGAACAGAATAAATGCACAAATAAAACAGAAATAGACTAATAAATAGAGAGAAGAACCTGATGGTTGCTAGGTGGGAACAGGATTGGAAGGATGTGTGAAAAAGGTGAAGGGCTGAGGAAGTACAAATTGGTAGTCACAAAACAGTCACAAGGATGTGAAATACAGTATGAAAAATATAGTCAATAATGTAAAAACTATGTAGGGTGCTTGATGGGTACTAATTTTATCAAAGGGATCATTTCATAAATTATGTAAATGCCTAACCACTGTCTGTACCCCTGAAACTAATATAAAATAATATGGAATGTCAACTATAATTTAAAAAATAAATATAGTCACAAGATGTAGAGTACAGCATAGAGAATATAGTTAATGATATTGTAATAGCTATGTATTGTGTCAGGTGGATTATCACTCAGTGAGGTGTGTATATGTCTAATCATTATGTTGTTTTCTACACCTGAAACTAATAATAAAAAATAAAATAAAATATTGATTTTGATATACAAGTAACTTTTCTTATCTTGAATTTTATTACTGTATTTTAGAAAGGAAGGATGAACATTCCAGGTACAACTTTCAGGTGCAACTCAACCAAAGACAGCATTTTGCCAAAATACTTAGTTGAATCATTACATTATTTTAATGACTATTGTTTTAGCAGTTCATATGTAGTAAAAAAACATAATATTAGAATTAAAGTATATGGGAATATGGAGCATAAAATAATCAGAGTTCACTTAACTGGAATAGGTGGTGTGGCCCTGTGATTATTGGACAGGACACTCTAAATGAGTACGGTGTTACCTGATTTTGTCTAATTAGGTTCCTTTTGTCTCTGTGTAGAACAGAGTTTGTCAACAGAGAAAATCATGTTTTGTATTAGATGATTTCTCATAAAAGAATAAAGAACACTTCCAGCTACCAGCATCCTTTATAGGCTGCTTAGCAGACAGCCTAACTTCCAGCTACAACACTCAGAGTACCTAAATTTTCATCAGAGAAAACACATCTTTAGATTATGAGTTATATTAGTTTGTGGTTGTTGTATAAGTGAAACTAATATAATATGTCAACAGTAATTAAATTTTTTAAAATTAGTTTATTGGGGTGACAATGGTTAGTAAACTTACATAGATTTCAGGTGTACAATTTTGTATTACATCATCTATATATCACATTGTGTGTTCACCACCCAGAGTCAGTTCTCCTTCCATCACCATATATTTGATCCTGTTTACCACCCTTCTCCCCTTCCCCTCTGTTTTTAATCATACTAATTAGTGTCTGTGTGCAAAACTTTAAATTTGTGGTTTACTGTTAAAATATCTTATTTTTCACTTCCACCTTCTACCGTGTGTTTCTTGCAATCTCCTGCTGACTGAACCATGCTTTTGACTTTATCAAGGCAATCCACAAATATATGTTATTCAGAAGATGTATACTCCTGTCAATATTAATATAGGCTTTTCTATCTATATTTCTATATCCCAAGTAGAAAAAAAATAAGGCTTTGATGCTTACCACACAGTTATTTATTTATTTATCAGTTCCAGTTGACATTCAATATTATATTAATTTCAGGTATACAGTGCAGTGGTTAGACATTTACATAACTTAAAAAGTGATCCCACCAGACACCATACATAGTTATTGCAATACTATTGACTATATTTTCTATGTTGTACCTACATTCCTGTGACTACTGTGTAATTACCAGTTTGGTATGGATGTGATAGTATTTGTTGTTTGTGATTTTATGTAATTCTGACATTTTGTTTCAGCAAATTCCTCCTCAATTTAGCAGGATAGGGGCAGTTAGAAACAGAATTTGCTTGTGCCCCCGGGCTGCTGTTGCACCTTCTCTACAGCACTTTTCCCCTCTATCTCAGATATTCACAATAAAGAAATATCCAGGACACTGTCTATAACAAGGACGGAACTGATGTGTGAACATTCTTCTCTGCAATACTTGCTTATTTCATTGTGCAACAAAGCATGGATCATGCATTTCAAAATTAAATAGTTTATATATTTAGAGCCCATAGTAATAGAATATGAATGTTACATATTAAATAACTTTTAATAGATGTTATTCTCAGTGACATTAACATTATGAACTAATTATTAGTTCATAAATGTCATGTATTAAATAATACACATTTAATAGCATACTATACACTGTATAAATGTTACTTATTTAATGATAATAATGCATTCAAATTTTTCCTGTTTTATTGAGATACAATTGACATATAGCACTGTATTAGTTTCAGGTGAAACAATGATTTGATATATGAGGTGTGATCAGAAAATACGGTGAATGTTTAAATAAAAAAAAATTACAATAAGACACATTGCCATTAATCCCCCTCAAAATACTCCCCCTCACTTTGAACACACTTATCCCATGCTCTTACCACTGTTTGAAGCAGTTCTGGAAGTCCTCTTTTGTGAGTGTCTTTAGTTGCGCTGTTGTGATTGCCTCGATGTCATGAATCATTTTGACTTTGGGGAAGAGCCAGAAGTCTTACGGTGCCAGATCCAGTGTATAACTTGGATGAAGACACATCGTAATGTTTTTATTTGACAGAAATTGCCATATACCAGAAGCGATGTGTGACATGGAGCGTTGTCATGATGGAGGATGAAGTAAAGACACTCACGAAAGACGACTTCCAGAACTGCTTCAGAAAATGGCAAGAACAATGGGATAAATGGTTCAAAGCGAGGGGCAGTATTTTGAAGCAGATTAATGGCAATGTATCTTTTACTGATATGTTTTTAAAAATTTAAACATTCACCATATTTTTTTATCACACCTCTTATGTTTATATTGCAAAATGATTACAACAAGTTTAGTTAACTTCCAGACACTTACAATTATTTTCTTATGATGAGAACTTTCAAAGTTTACTCTCTTAGCAACCTTCAAATATACAATACAGCATTGTTAACTGCAGTCACCGTGTTGTTCATAACATCCCAGGACTTATTTACCTTATAACCGGAGGATTGTACCTTGTGACCACCTTCAACCATTCCACCTATGGATGTTTGATAACTGACTGTAAGATTTGAAATAGAATTTTACTGTTTCATAAAAATACAAAAATTATATGGATACATGTCTCAACATAGATATGCCCCATATACTATGATTGTACTATAAAAGAGCATTTTTACAATTTGCTACAATATTACTGGGAGGGAATTAGAAGCCTTGGGTCATCCTTGACATCTTGTAAGTGACTTTGGTGATTATAATTGGTAACATAGAAGGGACAATACATTTTCAGATGTATGTATCTATAAACCAATTACCTGTGATAACTTTATTTATCGTTACCAGGGTTTTGAAAATACTCATTTTTTTCCATACTTAAAGAGATAGAAACTTTGAATTTCTTTCCAGATATATAAATAATAGATATCTGTTGTCACACAGCATCCTAACCATTTGTCCCTACCATCCTTTCCTTAGGGAAAGAGGGTTGCGGGGTTGTCCCTCTTAGGGGTTGAGTTTATAGGTTTCCTCTCTTGGTCCCAGTATGCTGGGTCTGCAGTCAAAGACGAGTAAGTTTCCTCAAGGGAGGGACGACTTAAGCCAGATGGGACCCCGGGGACCCCCATGAGTTAGCTTCTGAAACTAGGAGGGATGCCCCTCCTCCAATGTTTTCTGGAAGCTGCTGACGCATGCTTCAAATGTCCAGCACCCTATTATGCTAAGGAACGTTAATTGAGTGAAACTACCTCGCTCCCGCTTAGCTCATGGGATAATTGCCTTGAGAGACCTGCTCCCCCAGGGGTTGTACACACCGCACCTTGGTCATGCGGGGACAGCATGCACAGGTTGCTTTGGGACAATATGATTGGGTATTGGAAATATGCAAGTTGCATTAGTGGTGTAAGAGTTTTACAGACCCTGCCCAGAATCATGTGATGCCTATTGTAAAAAAGCAATAGATATCCTCTAAGTATTGATTATGGAAATAGAGACAACACACACTTCAATAATTTTTCCTACTATTTTTATGGAGAAAGTTACTTTTGAGCATATTTTTCATTGCATCCAGAACATCTTTATTTCGAAAGCTGTCGATGAGTGGGTTGAGTGTGGGTGTGAGGATGGTATAGAATATTGCCAGGAGCTTATCCTGGCCTGGAGGGTGGTATGATGTAGGTCTCATGTGTATGAAAATAAGTGGCCCACAGTACATTATGACCACAATCATGTGGACAGAAGAGGTAGAAAATGACTTTTTTTGTGCCTCTGGTGATTTCATTTGAAGGACAGTAAGGAGAATTTGGACATAAGAAGCAAAGATAAGGGAGCAAGGGGTGAGTAGGAAAATGATGCCACTTACATAAACTCCTCATTCATAGTGTGTTGTGTCCACACATGACAATTTCAACATGGCAGGACCTCACAGAAAAAGTGAGCAATAGTTCTCGAGCCATAGAAGGAAAAGTGAAGTGCATAAGCTGTGTGAACTATGGAGTTGACAGTCCCAACAAACCAGCACCCTGTAGCCGTGAGGAGGCTTACATCATCATTCATAAGAATCTGATAGCACAGGGGGTGACAGATGGCTACATAGCGATCATCGGACATTGGGACCAGGAGAAGGCACTCACCACCCAGGAGGGTGAGGGATGGAAATATCTGAAAGCCACAACCTGCAAATGAAATAGTTCTGCTGCCTGACAGAAAGTCAGTGACGATTTGGGGAACGATGTTAGAACTATGCAAGATATCCATAAAAGAAAGATGTCTGAGCAGGAAATACATTGGAGTATGGAGCCGTGAGTCCCTGCAGGCAAGGAGGATTCTGACTGTATTTTCTGTAACAGTCACAATAAATGTGATGACTATAAAGGAGAAGAAAACCAGACTTGTTCATGAAGAAAAGAGTCCCAAAAGAATGAAGTCACTGCTGAATGTTTGATTCCCAGTTCCCATCATGAATTTCCTCTTGTACCTAAAAAGAGAAAAATAAACAAACAAGAGCTAAATAGATAAGGCAGAAAAAGTAGTGTAAATCTCAATCTTATTCACATTTAGCTACATAATGAAATAAGCGGAAGTGATGCATATTTTTGAATTAAAGTCAGAGAACTCTCCATCAGCCTTTGAAGTTGGCGTGTTTCACAAGGCGGATATTTATTTTTTCTAATCAACTGATAATATTCAGTATACTGAGTGGGCTGTTAACTCCATGTAGAGTTGCAAAACTCAGTCTTTTCTCAAATGTCACCTTCTACAGAGTACTACATTTGAACACTCTATTTAAATTCTTAATACTCCCAACCATTCACCCACACTTTCCTGATCCTCCATACTATGTTGTCTTTTGATTTCTTTTTGCAAATGAGTTTTTACCTTTTACCATACTAAATAATAAAACTATGAACTATATTTATTGTTTATTGTCATTCTGGACCACGAGAATTTCAACGCCACCATGGGAGATCTTAGTTTTGCTCCTCATATGAGGCAAATGGCTAGAATAGTGCCAAGTAGATTGCTCAGTATTTGTTGCGTACATGAATAAATAAATGGGAACAGAACTCAATTTTCTCTCAGAGTTTTCATGTAGCTAAAGCTTAAAAAATTAAAATCTATTATTTCTAAGTCTTCCAAATATGATAAGTAATAAAATGCTGTTAAAAAAACTAGTTTAACCTTGATTTATATTCAGTCAAAAACAACAATCAATGTAAGAATATATTTTATTTTGGCCAGTTTTATTAACTTCTATATATTAAATTATATTAATTCTTTATGTAGAGAATCATACTTCCTTTATGATATTATTTATACATGGGTGGTGTGTACTTAACTGTTTGTTTTACTATTATTTGTGCAAACAGTATGTATGATCTATCTCTCAATATAAATATATACACACACACACACATACACACACACACGGTACCAAAAAAAGTATACACATTTTAAGAAAAGAAAACTGTATGAAAATTGTAATACTCAATATAAACCGATAACAAAGGATGAATACAAGTCATGTTTGATTTCTGCAATTGCAAGAGGTGCTCAAAGTGGTTACCATCAGCATCCAGACACTTCTGATTACAGTGAACTACTGCTTGAGCAACGTTGACCGAAGTGTCCACTTGTATACGTATTTTTGGCATCTCCAGTATGTGTGTGTGTGTGTGTGTTTGTCTATCTGTGTGTGTGTGTATTGTAATTTATAAATTTATAAAAATACAATCCAGGTTTCTGATTGTCAAGAAATGGCAAGGTCATCAAAAATAAATTTAAAAATGTAAAACGTTATTTACCATCATTAGCAATTACTTATAAGTTTCAATAAAATAAACTCATTTTCACCTTTTGGGAAATAAATGTAAAAATATGTCACTGATAAAATAATTTGTATTTTTAAAACTTTACTTTTGGGGATAGTAAGATTCTTTATTATAAAACAAACCTCTTAATTCTATTTTTAATTCTGTAGACTATTAACACTGTTTTGCTATGATTGCAAGAATTGTAAAAAGTCAACCTATGAATGAGGTTTGCAGATGAATGACTGTGTAAGTGTTTCTGGCTGTCTTGACTGATTTATCCCATAGCTCAGGATAATTTGATATAGGCATAGATTCAGATTTAAGGGCAGTGGTGCCCCCATGTACTAGTTGATGATAAATAAGTCTCTAAAATCAATGATTATTACTGACAACTCAAATTCAGTATCATTGTATCCGAACTTGTTGACTTTTTCCAACTGTCTAGAATCATTTTCTCCCTTTGGTTTTGCTTTTTCCATTAATGGTTTACTTTGTTATAGTCATCCTCATTCAAAAAGTAGTATTCCATTTTAGTGTTAAGAAGCATGAACGATGTTTATTTAGTATTGAATCCCCATTACTTAGCAGAGTCCCTGGCTCATTGTAGGTTCTCAATAAATGGTAAAAAAAAATTATTGACTTGTGTTTCTATGGCTTCTGACATCAAAAGTTTTCAATCATGCATTAATTATACTTACTTTTTTAGAGAGTTTGTGTTGTCTCCACAAGAATGTCTATATTTTGTTTTCAATTATTGGAAGCATTCTATGATAGATTCTCTAATATCTTAGTCATCTTACTTCTCCCTCCTTCTCCCAACTTCCATGAATCACTTGAAGTTTCTACATCTTTCATGACTCTTTGCCTAACCAGTCAACTAGGGGTCTGGAATATCCTCCCATGAGATGCAATGATGGATAAAATGACATCTATGCCATCCAGGATCTTGAATGAAATCTAATCTTGAATCCAAAGAGGAATGTTCTAGTGGTGTGCTTCCTCAGTCTAAGTTAAAAAGTGGAATAAACACATGTCCCATGTCTTGTAGTCTCTCCCACATGTGTGCAACTCTGATTCCAGGTAAAGTCTCTTTCTGGCCATCTGACATCAAATGTTCCTTTTTTGTACTGCTAAATGTGAGAAAAAAAATGTAACACACCGTTTACACCCCTCTATTCTCTAGAAGATTGGAGGCTAATCACAGAAGATGATATCATTTTAGAGGTCATTGTTAGCTATCAACACAGCCATATCCCAACCCGCCTTTCCAGTGAAAAGAAAGGCCTTTGCACCCTTTACTCAGATTCACTCAATTCATTCTTACTACTTTGCCTTTATCTAGGTTCTTAAAATGCACACTGTATCTGTTCATTTTGACCTAATCAGATTCAAAACTATTTTTTCTTTTCACCACCAGATCTCTCAGTATATAGATAAAACTCACAGATTATTTATCTACATTTAGGTTTTACTAGGTGAAAAATTTTCACAAATATTGATAAGACTACACATTCATTCAATTATTTATATGCTCCTACATTGTATTTACATTAAAATTTTGACTGTAAGACAAAAGACAAAAACACCAAATTATTTCTTCCTGAAAAATATTTATTTTGAAAAGTGGTTGATATGGAAATCCTGGGGAATATGAAGACTGATATAACCCTTTATGTTTTATACTATATGATAGTGCTGCATTTATTTTTTGAATGTTTCGAAAAACCTATAAAATGAATGATCCACTTGATATAATAATTATATGCTCTATTATAAAACTTCAAACATCAGACATACTTGGTGGTGTGTAACTGATTCAAGATAACTGGATGTTATTGATAATTCACTCAACTGTAATGAAATTTCATAGGAGAGACAGAGTCAGACATTGAATTGCCTTGAATATGGATGGGGTACAATCATTACTTGTTAAAAGGAGTTGATGTGGAAAACACGTACTGTAACTGTATGATAGATATTCCCTAGCCTAGGAGTGAGCTTGTTATTGACTCAAATAATTATATTAAGAAAGTACAACATAAGCTAAAAATTTCCACATGCTTTGAAGAGATAAACAAGAAAATTTAATGCAAATACAGTATTTTTAAAATAGTTCATTTTTATCTCATTGTAACACAAAATACCAATGGGACATAAATTTATGTATGAAATGAATTTCTACAAAATCAGGATGATAATGGTACATGCTTAACAGGGTTGTTTTAAAGATTAAATGAGACACATTAAACAACACACACAGGGCATGTGCCCATAAACATCCATGCACAGGTATACACAGACATAGAACAGCCTAGCATATAGTAAGTACTCAGAAATAATAATTACTATTGTTGTTTTGATTGTTATTATTTTTATAATGACTATATTACTATTTCTATCATCATCATCATTATCACCATTTCTTTATATTTTAAATAAGCATTTAAGCTACAGTAGTGATAGAGAAAAAAAAGGAGAGAGAGAATAATACTCAGGATCTGAGAAAATCTGAGTACAGCAAAGTGCAATAAATGGTTCGTCTGAAGCACACCCTGTACTCACTCACCGCCTGGTGACTTTGGCCACAGATGCTGTCTGCAGAGCAGCAAGCAATTCAGCCTGTGGAATGAGCCTGTGTGGCCTGGCTTCCTCACCTAGGCCCACACCTACAGGCATGTGTGAGAAAGTACAGCAAGCTCCTGATTCTGAAATCAATCAGCAGAGCTGGTGACAGTTTCATTTTATACATGCCGTTTGACATTTAATTGACTATTTTTGCTTTTCTGACATTTCATGGCACTGCATCATACCCCCAAGAATCATCTCAAGGTGCTCTTACATCTACTTCTGGTTGTTGTCATTCCAATTTAAGGAAATCCTGTGGTTAGTGCCTCCCTGGGACCTCACACTCACTGTGCCCAAGTAAGTCTCTTGAAACAGGGAATGATCCACCATTTATTAGGTTGATGCAAAAGTAATTGTGGTTTAAAAGGTTAAAAATAATTGCAAAAACTGCAATTACTTATGCACCAACGAATACAACTAACTGCCCAAGCCAGAAATCCAAAGTCTCCTGACGTCTCTCTACCTGTGCCCTCTTCCACATGCAAGTCACCACATCCTTCTAGTCCACCCATGTAAATGCCTTCCATACATGGGTCACTCCTTTTTCTGGTGCCACACAGCACATGTGGCATGGATTGCCCCCCAAATACCCCTGCTAATGTCTTCTTTCCAGTGAACCGACCTGCATGGGCTCAGCAGCAACCACATGCCTCAGCGCTCTACTTGAAGCCAGCAAACTGGCTAAATCAGGTAAGGCCTGGAAGAGACAACAGGAGAGTGGGAGGTAGAGCTGGAGGCAAATACCCTTTGATCCATTTATTCTGCAGGTGATCACAGGACTCTATAGCAATACTCCCTGAGCCCCTAGGGGGATTTGCTACTGATCATTACAAAGTGGGAATATTAATGGGAATATTAACTCACTAAATTGTTAAAAAAATTTCACTGGGGAGGGGAAAAGGCAGGAAGTTGCTCCATGGTAATTGTTTGATCTCCTTAGCATTCCTATCATCATCAATTTTAGGGGTAAGGATCTAATACAATCCCAGGATAGATAGAAACTCAAAGTATTATAACACAGTGATGATAATTTAAGTAATTGTTTGCCTCCAATTTCTCCTTACATAAGTTTACTTTTTCCTCTAGTCAATGTTCTTCTTTCTGGAACAGTTTTGAGGATGCAAATAATCTTCTGGGTGATACTCAATGCACATTCCGTTCCATTTACATTTTGAAAAATCTCCCTACCTCTAGTTCCTATTTCCAATGAAATTAAAATACGTATATATACATGCCATTGCCTTGCATCTTTGTCACATCCATATTTTTTCTTCCACATAAACCCTTTCCCACCATTTCTCAGGGCTTTAAGCTTGCAATCTTAAGATTTCATATAAAATTCTTCTTGGAGACTTGCTCTCTTTAAGTCTCTCTTTTTTGCTTCTCTGTCTTGCTCAGAACTGGACTGCTCTGTCAGGACACTGTGTTCGATCTACAGGCTTCACTGTCTGTGTTCATGAGTGTTTTCTGCGCCTGGAGGGTGACCTGCTCACCCCTTCCTGACACGGCGCCCTGACGATCCCCAGGGCCCTGCTCTCTCAGCCCATTAAACTGCGCATGCCCAGGAGAGGAGCCTGCCGCCCAGCCCTTTCACATCTAACATGCTGGGCTCCCTGGCACCTCCACGGCTCACAAACTGCCCCTTCCGCCGGGTGCGGGCCACTCTTCACATCATTCAGCTGTCTACTTCAATGTCACTTCTTCCTGAATGACTGAGAGGCATGGGGTGAGGCCTCAATCCAGGAATTTGCTTCACAGTAGCTGAGAGTTTTCAGGAAAGAGGGGGATAAATGGTTTGGGAGGGTGGAGAAGAAGCAGGAGGACACTTATCACCTTGAAGTACTGCTGCATATTGCTTCGGGGAGAAAACACAGCTGTCCTAGAAAGGGTGACATGAGGAGTTGCTTTACCAGGGGACAACTGAAGATGGAAGTGAAGGGAACGTGTGCGTGTCTGTTCTACTTTTGTGACAGGCCCTTTCCTAAGTGCGAGCTTTCAAAAATCGGACAGCTGAGTTCTACGTGAAGGTGGATTTTGCCCTGATGAGCTTGTCCCTATTTTTCAAAAATGAGAACATTGAACCAACCTTATACATTTATAGTGAACATTAAATGAGAAAATGAAAATGAAATGTTAGGCAAAATGCAGTCAGAAAGTGATTAATGAATGAAAGATACTTTATTTTATTGTATCTTATTGTTGTTATTATAGTTATTTGACGATGTAAACTGTTTTTACAGCCCCCCCATGAAGGTTTACCTAATCTACTTAATCTATCTTAAAAAGACTATAGAAATAAAGTTTTAATGAAATTATCCTTTGATAAAAGTTTGACCGCATTTAGGAAAACAAGGTTTAAAATACAATAAAATAACCAAGCTCCATTACAAAATCTAAAGCATGGCATTTAGGTCTAAGATAAATTCCTCAGTTAGCATTTCCTCTAAAGTATGTAAATTCCACTTTGAAAATACCCTGGGAGCCTGCAGAACTGGATCTGTCCCATGCTTCCTGATATTGTCTTCTTTAGATCATTCTTCTCTTTATTCCATGTGACAGGAAAACAGTTCCAACTAAAATGCTACTAAAAAAAAAAGTTACGAAAGACAGGTTCAGATTAAGCAAAGGTAAAATGAAAAGGTAAAAAAAATTAAATAATTTCTTTATTTTTATTTTTTAATTAAATTTATTAAGGTGACATTGGTTAATAAGATTATGTAGATTTCTTTTTTAATTAAATTTATCGGGGTGACAATGGTTAGCAAAGTTGCATAGGTTTCAGGTGTACAATTCTGTAATACATCATCTATATATGACATTATGTGTTCACCACCCAGAGTCAGGTCTCCTTCTATCCCCACAGATTTGACCCCTTTTCCTTCTTCTACCAGTCCCACTCATCCCTTACCTTCTGGTAACTACAAAACTGTTGCCTGTGTCTATGAGTTTTTGCTTGTTTGTTTGTTTTGTTCATTTGTTGCTTTCAGTTTTATATCCCACATATCAATAGAGTCATATGGTTCTTAACATTTTCTGTCTGACTTATTTTGCTTAGCATAATAATCTCAAGATCCATCCATGTTGTTGAAAATGCAACTATTTCATCTTTTCTTATGGCTGAGTAATATTCCATGTGTGTATGTAGTATATCTTCTTTATCCAATCATCTATGGAAGGACACATTGGTTGTTTTCATGTCTTGGCCGCTATCAATAAATCTGCAATGAACATAGGGATACATATCTTTATGGATAAATGTTTTCAGATTTTTTGGGTAGATACCCAGAAGAGGGATTGCTGGGTCATATGGTAATTCTAGTCTTAATTTTTTGAGGAACCTCCATACTGTTTTCCACAGTGGCTGTACCAATTTACATTCCCACAGCAGTGTATGAGGGTTCCTTTTTCTCCACAGTTTCTCCAGCACTTGTTATTACTTGTTGCGTTGATAATAGCCATTCCAACAGGTGTGAGGTGGGTTTGACTTGCATTTCCCTAACAGCTAATGAAACTGAGTATTTTTTCAAATACCGTATTTTGTTGTGTATAACGCACATTTTTTTACCCAAATTTGTAAGGGAAAAATAAGGGTGCACATTATACATGGGTAATACTAATACCATATCTATATAAATGTATTTAATTCTTTTATTTATGTTTATGAGTTAAAAATGTAACTCTAGAAATCAATAACGATATCCCTATGTGAAATAATACCCTGGAATATGATAATTGGTTTTCTTGAACTTATGATGAACTTGTAACAATGAAGAGTTCTTGGCTTATGATGTGTAAATATCATATTACCTGTACGTAAAATTTCTTGTGCCTCATATCAGTCCTTGTGTTTTGTAATTATTTGTTACATAAAATTTCTTATATCACAATATGTTAAAAATAAATGCTAAAATTTCTTTATAATACAAAAACAAGAACTTAAATATAAACAAATAAAAATTTGAATTAAAAAATGGAAACAAAAGATTTTTTCCCTGAAAGTTTAGGCCAAAGACGTTGCTCATTATACATGGAAGCGCACTATACACGGCAAAATATAGTTTCTGTTGGCTGTTTGTATGTCTTCTTGGGATAAGTGTGTTCAGGCCCTCTGCCTATTTTTAAATTGAATTGTTTGTTTTTTTGTTGTTGAGTTGTATCAGTTCTTTATATATTTTGGATATTAGCCCCTTATCGGAGGTGCTGTTTGCAAATATCTTCTCTGTTTTGGTTGGTTTCATCCTTGTTTTGTTGATGGTTTCTTTTGCTGTTTAGAAGCGTTTTAGTTTGATATAGTCCCATTTGTTTATTTTTGCTTTTACTTCCATTGCATTTGAGGTCAAATTCGTAAAATCCTTTCTGAACCCAACGTTTAGTATATATGCTTTTTTCTATGCAATTTATCGTTTCAGGTTTTATATTTAGGCCTTCAATTCATTTTGAGTTAATTTTGGTGTATAGTGACAGATAGCAGTCTAGTTTCTTTCTTTTGCATGTGGTTTTCCAATTTCCCCAGCACCATTTATTGAAGAGGCTTTCAAGTGTACAATTCTGTAATACATCATCTATATTTTGCATTATGTGTTCACCACCTGAACTCAAATCTCCTTCTTCTAAACATTTTATTTTAAACTATTTTCTTAGAGTTGATTTTGTATTTAATTGCTTAGTCTTTGGAGAACACATAAATCTAAGCATGGATTTAGATTTATAAATATATAAATTATTCTCTTTGCAAAACCAACAACCTCTTTAAATGTGTCAAATTTATTGGTGGAAAATTGTTGCAGTTATATACACTCATTTACCAGTATAATATAAGAAATATATCCTGAACACCAAACCCTAAATTTTGTAACCTATTTTTTATCCTTCTCTTTTGGATAAAAATTACCTACTAGAAAAAATGTTTCAGATTTTTCAATGACCAATGGAATTGGAATATTTTGTTACAATGTATAACTAAAGCAAACAAAGAAATAAAGTTACAACTCAAGCCAATGGATGTAGAGGAAAGGATGTATTACATAAACATCCAGTTTAATTAAAATGTTAATCTTTTAGAAATAAATAAAAACAGATTTGTCAGAAAAGTATAATAACATGTAACCCAACATATTTTATGTCAAATATTTCAAATAGTTTTATGAACATCATATACTATTTACTAGATAACCACCAACCATCAAGTTCTGTTTGCTTTGGAAATATCTTTTTGTTTCAAAGATGAAAAAGATAGTTCATAAAGGAAGATACACACAGACAATGAGCCATTGCAAAAGTACTGAACATCATTAGTCATCAGATAAATGAAAATTGAAGTGGGAATGAGTTAGTACACCATACTAAAATAGCTAAGATGCAAAAGGTTGACTTTACCTGCAATTGCTGATTGAAGCAACTGGTACTTGTGCTTTGCTGGTGGAAGTGTAAAATCAAACAACTACTTTGAAAAACAGTTTACTAAAATGTTAATCGCGTATCTACCAAAAGAAGTAAAAACAGTGATCACAAAGAGGAGATTAATAGCAGTGTTAGGCATAACAGTTCCAGACTGAAAATAACCCATATGTCCATAAACAAAATAGTAGGTCAACAAATGATAGTATATTCAGAAAATAGAATATTACTTAACAATAAAAAAGAGCAAATAACTGATACATGTAAAAATTTGAGAGGATCTTTTAAAACATAGAACTGAGAGAAAGAAATAACTTAAAAATACCTACCATAGGTTTCATTGATATGAAATTCTAAAAAATTAAAGGAGAGAGATATCAGTCCAGTGGTTGTGTCTGGGGTTCATGTATCCCTGGACAAGGGCATGTTGGACCTTCCCGGAGTTTTGTAAGTTGTGTCTCTTGATAGTGAGTGTGAATTACAAGTACATATGTTATTGAAATTGAATGAAATATACATTTAACATGTGAGTGTTGTATTGTTTGTAAATTATACCTCAAGTAAAACAAATTTCAACAATCTACACAATTGCTTGACTACTTAGGTCATTCTTTAAATAAATATTTATTGTGGGGTGTGGTGTAGACACCTTTTATTGCAGATTTGTGATTCACAGATTTTTAACAACCCACAACTTGATTTATACATGACAACTTAGTCAAATGAGCCCATAGCATGGAGATCCTTATAAAATTCAAAGTAAAATAGGAACAAAAAAGCCAGATGTAGATATAAATATATATAAATATATAAATTTATATATATATATATATATATATATATATATATATATATATATATATATATATATATTCTTTCTATGAAATCCCACACTTCCAGTTTGTACGGCCTTGACATTTGGGGCAAATTGATGTAATCTTAGCCATGACTTAAGGCAGCACATTTCCCCAGCCACCTTTTCAGGGCTCCCTTGACCTTGCTGTTCCTCAGACTGTAGATGAGGGGATTCAGCGCAGGGATGAAGACAGTATAGAATGCTGATACCACCTTATCGTGGTTGGCCAACCTGTAGGACTTGGGTCTCATGTAGGTAAAAAGGGCAGCTCCATAAAAGAGTCCCACCACACACAGCTGTGAGGAGCAGGTGGCAAAAGCCTTGTGGGCTTCTCCTGAACGCATCTGGAGAACAGAAAAGAGGATGAAACCATAGGAGGTCAGGATGAAGGAAAGAGGGACCAAAAGCATCAACACACAGCAAATGTACATGACGTTTTCAAAGACAGACGTGTCAGCACAAGCCAAATGCACCAGAGTGGGGGCCTCACAGAAGAAATGGTCCATCTCATGAGCACTGCAATATGGGAAGCTCAGGGTAGCAGCAGCCTGCATTAGCCCATCAGCTGCCCCCAGGAACCAAGACCCCAAAGTCATTCTCTGGCACAATGGCCAGCTCATGAGGATGTGGTACCTCAGTGGGTGGCAAACAGCCACGTAGCAGTCATAGCACATGGCTGCTAAAAGGAAGCTCTCTCCACCACCCAGCGTGAGCGAGACAAAGATTTGCAGCCCACATCCAACTGGGGAGATGAACTTCTTGCCGGTCAAGTAGTCAGCAGACATTTTGGGCACAATGGTGGCACCCAGCAGCACATCCATGAGGGAGAGTTGGCTCAGGAGGAAGTACATGGGCGTGTGGAGCCGGGGGTCCCAGTGAATCAGGAGAAGCATGAGGGCATTGCCCACTAGGGAGGAGAAGGCAATTGTCAGAACCATCACAAAGAGAAGTAGGTGGGCTGCTGTGTGCTCGAACAGCCCTAGGAGGATGAAGTCTGAGGTGGTGTTTGTCATGTCCATGCTTTCTGCTGGTGTGACACTGCAAGTGAAGGAACAGATGAGAGAATGTTCATCATTTAAAATGCTCTATTTGAATTACTACTCCTTGAAAAGCACTTGTGTGAAAATGATGAAACCTCTTTTAGTTCCTTCATCTGATTTTGCAAAAAATTTTTAACTTGGGCATAAAATTAATTTCAACTTTCTCATTTTCAAGGTTTTCAGTTTGCTTAATATGGAATAACTACTAAAAGTTATTGATAAATTTAAAGTACTTTGTGTGTCTTTGTGCTACTTGATATAAACATAAATGAACAAGAAGGAAATTATTTACCTAATTTGTCATTCATATTTGTCCAAATTTATATTTGTCTTAGAAGCTGAATTAAATCAATGTGGTTAACTATATAAAAGCTAATTACTTGATAATAAGGGTTGCACATATATAAGATATCAAAATTTATTAAAACTTATGGAAATCAGGGCAGCCAGATGGCTCAGTTGGTTGGAGTGCATGCTCTTAACAAGGTTGCTGGTTTGACTCCCACATGGGATGGTGGCCTGCGCCCCCTGCAACTAGATTGAAAACAGCGACTGTACTTGGAGCTGAGCTGGGCCCTCCACAGTTAAGACTGAAGGACAACAACTTGACTTGGAGCTGATGGGCCCTGGGAAAAACAGACTGTTCCCCTTCCCAATAAAATCTTAAAAAAAAAAAAAGCTTACCAAAATCAGATAATTTTTCCTGACATGGATTAATCCAGGAAGCCAAGAAAACTCGTATATTCTTAATTCTAGAAACTGGAAGGACTGAGTCTGCAGATGAAAACATAACTTAATTTGGAATTGTTAGTGCATTTAATTTGATTTTACTGAGGTATATACTGAAAATAATAATGATCTTCTTAGAATATTTTCCTCCCAATATGAGACTATAATACTAAATGCAGACTTTCATTAACTGTACAAAGGCATTTTACGTAATTATACTATTTCCCTCACAGTCACAGAAACGCAACCTTTGCCAGGTAAAGAAGAGAAAATAAAACTCCTTATTCTTCACCCAACATAGAGATAAATTAATTTATTTTTCCTCTAAGTCTACAGGCATTTTTATCACTGATCTGCTGGTACTGAAACTGTTGTAGCTAGTTGAAAACATACGCCCAACCTGAGGACATGGAGATGCTAGGTCAGTCTCAAGGACAAGGTCTATTTTAATGAAGAGTCAAGGCAGAAAGAGCCCACCTCTCCCATGGTTATCCTGTTTGCTCCCTTTCCCCCATGACTCATACCTCCTATACCAGAACGCCAATCAAGATGGAGAAGGGCAATGCAAAAGGCTCAATCACTCTCTAACTCCAATGCTTGAGCATCATCATCATACCGGCAGTATTTTGCTTGACAGCTCCAGTTGGTTGTTTCAAAGTTAGAAACACAGTTCCTCTTTGCAAATGCACTCAGCATTTCCCAAAGCTTTGCTATCTGCACATCCTCGTATCTGTGACTTGTGCTCTGTACACCTAGTAACTGTATGAAACTCCTGAATGTGGCCCTTTTATCACTTTCTCGAAGGACTGTAAAGCCCTCCAAACTCACTTCTTTGACTCCTATTTTCCATTATTCTGATCTCCCTTATTGTTGAAGATTGATAAAACTTTAAACTTGTTTAAAAGCCAGTCTGTTGTGTTGGTTAAGTTTCTTAAAATAATTTTTTGCCATCATCTTACCCATTTTTAAGTGTACCCACAATACAGTGGCATTAAATATATTAACAATGTTCTGTAACCATCACCATTATCCGTCCCCAGTACTGTTTTCATCTTCTCAAACTGAAACTCTATTCCCACTAAACAATAACTCTGTATGCCCTCCCCCTGAACTGGCAACCACCATTCTACTATTCTGTCACTGTAAATTTGACTACTATAAGAGCCTCAGCTAAGTAAATTATACAGAATTTGTCTTTTTTGTGACTGGCTAATCCCACTTAACATAATATTCTCAACATGTGTTAGAATTTCCTTCCTTCACGAGGTGAATAATATTGCTTTGTCTGTATATACATTTTCTTTATTAATTCATTTCATTTATGGACATTTGGGTTGCTACCACTCACTTCAGTTGTACATTTAAAGATTGATTTAATGGGATTTTTGATAACAGATGTTATTTATTTTTAATTTTGATAAGGTAAACAGATGTAGAAAAATATAGCAATTTGAGCTAAACTTTTGCTTTATATCATATATGAGAGGTGTATGTGTTTTTAGAGGTGCGTTGCAAAAATTTATATGAATATTAAGTTTAGCAAATACATTTTTATTATGAAGTTTGTAATTTTGATTAAGTATTTTTTAAAATTTGGAATCATTAGCACTGAACTTTTGAATGGAGATAGGTGACATATCTATGCATTTTGTCTTAAAGTGAAATAAATCCATAAAAACAATCACCCATTATGGATCTAATTGTCTATTCAGCATGCTATTTTATTTACAATATTTAATGGTAAGATCAACTAGAGGTGTCACTTAATTAAAATGAGTGGTAGGTAGGTAATTACAGTTCTCTAAGATACAATAATGTTAAATTATTTGTTGTATAAAAATTTCTAACTGTATTTTCATATTACACAAGTGAGACAATTTTCCACTAAACAAAAATGTTTGTAAACCTGCACAAAAAGGATTAGAAGTGATAATTCTTAAGTAAATTGACTATTCATACAAAGCATGGTTTTAGAAAAGGGAGGCATTAACTCATCTTAAAAATAAAATACCTATAATTGTATTAAGTGGACAAATGGAAGTTCAACACTGACTAGTGTAGGAATAGGAAAATTTACTACTCTGAAAAAAATAAATGTTTTTTCTTTTTTCACTATAGTTTCCAAAAGCTATCTTTTCTTTTGTTTCCAGTCTTTAATTAGAATGGTGCTAAAATTATGATATCTTCAGTCTAAATTACAAAATCATCCTTTTGCAATGATAATAGAAGGCACAAATATATCCCCTCCTTTTTCTCATAGAGTAATCATAAAAATTCAGAGGATTGCCTATAATTTTCCTTCTGTATTTTTCTGGTCCCTGTTACTCTAACTTAACATTAAAACTGCAAATATTTTTTGTTCAGGATACTGAGGTGATTAACCAATTTGTTCTGTAAAAAATAAAATAGTTACATACACATCATTTATCGGACTGAATTGACAGGTTATTACAAGAGGTTTAACCTGATGAGTGTGTCAGCTAGCATGTGTTTCAGTTTTTCAGATTGTAGACAGAGTATTTTATTTGAAAAACTATATAGAGGAAGTAGTATAACTGTGGGTTTTTTGGAGTTCAAAATTCATAATCAAATTACTAAATATTAGGACATTAGTGTGATCTACTCACGTAAGATAAAATGATGAGATGAACCCCAACAGGCTGGATCGGCACCCCATCTGAGTAGCCTCATCCCAATGCACCTCCTGAAAAGGAAAAAGGACCTTCTAGTCTGGCTGCGTCAGACTCACTCATCTCAGTGCCCAGAGTGTCCTCTTAAGGGGCGTGGCCTAGTGCCATCTTTTGGGGAAAATATTATCTTATAAGCATGCCAGAGCTTCATAAGTCTGACTCTTTGGGTGCCAAAGGTTTTTAATTTTAGAGATTCCCATAACTTCAACACACTTCCTACATTCTTTCTGAAAGCTAATTCATAAAAATCAAAATGAGAAAGAATCATTTATAAGAAAAAGTAACACGTAATAAATGTTCTTGAAAAGGGATGATGACTGAAAAATACATTAAGGAGTGAATTAATGTGATTCTTGCATTAATGTTTAAACATGATAGAGAGGGAAGATTAAAGAATGTGTTATCGAGAGGCCAGCCTTTATTAGACAGTAATTAAAATGGTAAAGCCCATGGTATAATTAAGATATTATTTTTCCTTATTGAACTTCATTTGACTGGGGCATTAAAGCTTCTGTCTGTCTGTATCTGCATAGTACAATTTTATTTTGTTTGTTTGTATCTGAGGAATAAAATCTGTAATAGCAATGACAGTTACAGCAGATTACGTTTATTGTGTCAAGAACTCTGCAGTTTGATTCTGCATGGGTGTCTTTTCAGTATTTTGTTATGTTTGTACTTCATATTTTTAGTTTCCAGGAAAAACTTTGTTCTTGGCTCCATTTTTACCACTCCTGTTACCTTGGCTTGTCTAAGAGTATATGTAATATCACATTCCACAACTATAAAATTAAAAAAAATCTCTCTCATGGAATAGTTGATGGGAAAACCTGCCTCTGCACGAATGTGAGCTATTGTCATTGCTTAATCCAGGTGAGCTGTAATGGCTGCCATTTTGTTTAGAAAGGGGAACGCATCATAGGTTTTAGTTACACTTCTGCCTTTTGATGTTGAATCTATCAACGTGGCAAATCCTACTCTGATTTAGAACATAATGTACCCCTTTAGGGCAATCTGTTTTTGAAGTAAAGCATATTATTTCCTGTGCAAAACCCCAGGCTCTTAGCTAAGTACAAGTAGCAAGCACATCGTGGACAGGGAGCATATCAGGTTTCAGGTAAGACTTTCAGCAGGAGTGAAACTATCATTTTCAATAAGTTTTCATTTTTCTTCTTTTGAATTCTGCTGTGCCTGGGCATACAAGGCTGTCAAAATTATGCTCTAGGAACACAGGCTGTTACTATCTGATGGGGAAATAGCCTTTGCACAATGTAAACCAAATGCTCTGTGGGTTTCCAGATAAGGTCCATATCAGAAGAAAATAGACACACCACTCAGAACTCCATCTTGAAACTAAAATTACAGTAAACCTGGGTGTCTAAGTTGAGATTAATTTAGGACTATTTATAAAGGTGTGGGTGGAATTTAGGGAAACAAAAGAGAGGTTGTACCGGCCGCTCATTTTAGCAAGAAGAGGAACTTTTGCCTGCCCTCCTGAAGCTATGCAGAGATGGAGACAGTCTTGGGTTCACACAGATGGCTGTGTGGAAAGACCATCTAACAGGTGTCCTGACCCAGCCAGAGGGCAGAGCCGAAAGCCACAGACCAGCAGGCAGGAAGCAAGGGGATAAACATCACCTCTCTTTGCCCTCCCCACCCCCATAGGCACACGTGTAAGACAGATGTTGTTGGCATGTGGGAATTTTACTGGGGAGTGCTCTTAGAATCAACACCCATGAATTAGAGGAAACAGAATTGGGCACAGGCAGAGGTTGGACTGTGACACAGTCAGGACAAGGGTCTTAGCCACCATGGAGTGTTCTGAATTGGCCCTTCTATATTTTCCTGCAGTAGGGTAAGTGGCCTCCTTTGGGCACTCACAGGAGCATTGATTAGATGTGGCCTGCCCCTAAGAAGGGAGCATGACCTTGGGCTAGGCAGTTTTCCTCAACCCAATTCCCTGCCTTGGGAAGGGCTTAGCTGAGAGCTGTCAGTTGCTAATGAACACTCCCAGCAGGTGGGAAACAAGTACCTCGGTCCTGAAAGTGGAAAGGGATATAGGAAGAACCCTGTGCACACAGGTCCTGCACAGGATCGTCTGGGAGCTGGGCAGTCATACGGCAGAGTGAGGAGCCCTTGCATGCCACTCGCACACGTCAGCATCCTGTAGCATGAAGCCAGTGGATCAGGTGCTGAGCACACAGAAGACATCTAGCAAGAATGATTGGTGCCATGAAAATGTGGTTTCCTTCCAGTATAAATATACAAGGTGGTTTGGAATTTGCCCACAAGGAATATGCTGGCATAAGGAGCTCAAAACACTTGCTGGCAGGCTTAGCTTTTGGTTTAGAATAAATGTTAGTGTGTCTCTGATAGAACATCAGCACTGAACTGAAAACCTGGAACTCTAACCAAAAGAGCTTACGGTAGAGGCAACGAAAGCACACATTTCCCAGGTGGGTCAATCAGACTAGAGACGATGGAACCTGCATCGTAACAGAGTGCCCTAGTGTCTGCCCAGACTCTAAACAACAGCTCTGAGAAGGTCTCTGCACTGGGCTTTTTCTCATATGTCTTTGCTTTGGGCCATGGACTGAACTAGTCCTCCAAAATTCCTGTGTTTGTACCCTAACCCCAACGTGAAGGTGTTTAGAGATAAGATCTTTACAGAACTCATTATGTTAAATTAGATCACATGGGTAGGGCTTTGATCTGTATAATTAGTGTATCTATGAGAAGAGGAACAGAGCCTCTCTCTCTCTCTCTCTCTCTCTCTCTCTCTCTCTACACACACACACACACACACACACACACACACACACACACACACACACACACACAGAGGCATGGAGCAAAGGCTATGCGAGGACACAGAGAAAAGGCAACCTTCTACAAACTAGGAAAAGAGGCCTCACTGAGAACCAAATTGGCCAACACCTTGATCTCAGACTTCCCAGACTTCAGAACTATGAGGAAATACTATCTGCTGTTTGATCTCCTGTCTACAGTATTTTGTTATGGAAGATTATGGGTGCAAGTCTTTCTGGAGAAGGATAGCTATATAGCAAACCCATGTAATTGTGGTGATGTAGGACCTTCTTCCAGGTGAGCTAGTCTCTTCATTGGAGGAACTCTGGGACTGGAAATTGATTCAGAGCAGGAGACGTGATGATGGACTCTGATTTCTTTCCCTAATGGTGGCTGGCATCAGTCTTCCAGTCCCCAAGTCTTCAACTGTGTTGGTCTATGAAGTAAGCAGTGTCACTGGTGGCTGAGCGTATATCTCACCCTAAGAATGTCCGGGTCCTAATTCGGCTGGTTAACATACTGGTACACATATGGAAATCATATTCAGCTCGCCTCTGAAGTGTTTGCAGACCTCATGTTCCATGTTATGCGTGGATCCTTTCATTCCAACTTCTATACGTAACTCTGGTCACACGCAGTGTCTGAGCCTTTGTCGTGGCCCAAATGCCCAGTCACTATGAACCTCTCAGGTATGCCTTTGGTGTCCTGCAGAGTGTATTCCAATGACACCTTGAAGTCTCCTGGGAATCATGGTCAGTTGGCTGTGCATGATACCTGCTGGCAACATGTCCTCTGCTTTTTGATCTCCTGTCCAACACTCAGCCATGGTCAGCCGGGCATCATCATCTTACCTATCTTACCTTGTGATGTTTAGTTTTATACCTGAACTATAGGACCCAGCTCGTTTTGAATTCACACTGCAATGCTGTTTGTAACCAAGTTTACTGAGATATAATTGACATGTAACATTGTGTAAGTTTAAGGTGTACAATATAATAATCTGATACATGTAGATATTCTAAAATATTTACCACAATAAGTTTAGTTAACACAACCTTCACCTCACGTAATTACCTTTTTGTTTTTGTTGTTATGGTGAGAATGTTAAAGCCTCTTCTCACAGGAACTTTCAAGTGTACGATGCAATATTGCTAACTATACTCACCACGCTGTGCATCAGACGGAGGAAACACACTTCAGTCAGGTGATCTTTAGGGTTGCCAAGGTGTTTGGAGGGTAAGATCTGTGACAAGCAATACAAAACAAATTGCAAACTAGACATTAATTGTCAACCAACCAGTTATTGTTTATGTATATTTCTTAAATTTTGTTTGAGAGTTTAAGAGTTTACTACAAAAAGAATCATTTATGTTTTTCCTTTTCAAAGAGTTCAATCATATATTATTGTAGATTTTCTCCAATTTACGATAAATATACCACTTTTACATAAAAAAGAAAAGTGAAGAGTTGTGTCCACAATTATGAAGACCAAAGTGAAAAATAACAATAAGCATGCTTTTCAAATATCCAAGTAATGGGATCCCTGCTATCTGAGATTTAAAAATTGAACACATTGCTTCAATTTTCCTTTACACTGAATTTCTATTAATATAGACCAAAACTAGATAGTGAATTAATTATATTTGATTATTAATTTTTGTGTCACTTCATGAAATTAAATATTTTATATTTTTTAAGCAAAAGGGAAACATTAAATTCAATGACAAACCATTATTTTTTTCTTTGAAATCTACTTTATTTCATAGAACCACTTTAAATTTTTAAAAATATTGAGAAAAAAATAGAGACTAACCACACACACCCTGTACCTACTCTCCTCTGTTATTACCACCTTACGTTAGTTGGCAGGTTTTGTTACAATGGATGTTATCATAATATATCCTTCTAACTAAAGTCGATTCTTTATTCACAGTTTCCTAGTTTTTAATAGGTGTCTTTTTCTGTCCCAGGAGCCCATCCAAGACACCTCATTATTTTCACCTGTAGTGTCTCCTTAGACTGCTCTAGCTTTGATGATTTCTGAGACTTTCCATGACCTTGACGATGTTGAGCAGTATTGGTAAAGTGTATGTAGTGTGTCTTTATCAGCATGATTTATCACTGTTGACATTGACCTTGAGTATAGGATGAAGCAGTATTTTGTTAGGCCTCCCCAATGTAAAGTTAGTCTCTTCCCCCCTCTTTTTCCATACTGTTTTCTTTGGAATGAAGTCATGATGCACAATTTTTAGGAGTAAGGGGTTATACTCCTTATTGAGGTTGGTGTATCCAAAAATTATGTGGAATTCTTCAGCATGAGAAACTTGTTCCTTTCCCCCTCACGTTTCTTTGATTTTTAAAATCGTATGTTTATTCAGCATAAACTCATGGATATTTATTTTATACTTTGAGTTATGATCCAATACTATTTTATTCATTTTCTTGCTCAAGTTGTTTCAGACATAGTCATCGATCAGTAGCTCTTTTAGTAAATTCTAGTTTCCCTCTGACAATTTACAAAGTGAGGTGTTTTTTTTGTTGTTGTTGTTTTGTTTTTTTAGTACTTCCCTAATTTCTGGAAGTACCAGATTCTCCCAGTCCATCTGTATATTTCTAGCCACACTCACAGAATCAGCCATTCCTCTGGTTCCTTTTATTGAAGAATAGAGTTTGGAACCAAGATTTAGACACTAGGTATGCTCTTTGTACAGTGGCGTGTCATGGCTTCTAGGGCCTCTCAACTGACAGAGCAAGGGAGTAAATATGTGTTTACTAACAGGTGTATATAAACTTACTACAAACATTTCTGTGTGTAACAGTGTGTATACAGTTGACCCTTGAACAAGATGGGTTTTACTGCACAGGTCCACTTAAACAGATTTTTTTTTTTTCAATGAATGCAGTAAGCTCTTTGTATCCCACAGTTTTGCACCTGCAGATTCAACCAACCCAGATCAAAAACAGTATTTTGGATTTCCAAGCGTGATATTCCAATTGCAGAGTCTCAACCTTGGATCAAAAATACTGCTTTTGATTTGGCATTGGTTGAATCTATGATGCTAATAGCCAACTGTAGCTAACATTTGGGGAAGTCAAAAGTTATACATGGGTTTGTCGACTGCACAGCAAGTCGGTCCCCTAACCATGTGTTGTTCAAGGATCTACTGTGTATCTTATGCTAAACATGAGTGTGTTATGATTAGATTAGCATCCAACATGTGGATACTAATCCAGTAACATATGGATTTTCTAGTCTATCACTTGCTTAGTTGTAAACTGCCACTTTAACATTATAAAACCTGTAACACTGTAACATTTCCACCATCCACCATCCATTGTCCATCCATCCATTCACTTTGTTGTTCAGTTCCTGTATTCATGTATGGCAGTATTTGTGCTAATCATGGCGCTGCAGGAAACACATTATCATTAGAGTATAGTACACATGTACAGTTTTTTTTGCTTTAGTCTTACAGGCCACTCAATTCCACAGCTACTTAGTTCATCACCTTACCCCCATCCCTTCAGCTAAGTTATTTCACAAATTTATAATTCAGTTAGATTCTCTTGTCACATCCTCCATCACTTCTTGAATATAATGGCATCTTAAATGACTTTTAAAAGTTTACGTACATTAAGGTTCACTCTGATTTCTATGGTTCTGTGGGTTTTTGACAAGAGCACAATATCATGTAGCCACCATTAACAAAAGAGGACTTTCCCACCTTAAAAATGCTCCTGTTCTTCACATAATCAAACAATTACTCCTATCACCTCACTGTGGCAATCACTGATCTTTCTACTGTGTCTTATATATTTGTCTTTTTCCAGAATGTCATAAAATTCTAATGGTATAGGATATAGCCTTCTCAGACTGGCTTCTTTTACTTTGCAATATGCACTTAAGATTTATTCATGTCTTTAGAGATCATCTATTTTTCCTGTGTGAGTTTTTGGTAGATTGTCAAGGATTTTGTCCATTTTATCTAAGTTATCCAATTTGTGGTCCTAGACTTGTTTATCGTGCTCCTTCATTTTCATTTTAATGTCCATGGGATCCAAAGTGGATGCTAAGGGTCAAAATGGCTAGACTGTCTTGAGTGTCTTCTCTTGTATATGCCATCCTCTATGGACTCCCCTGTGCCTCTTGACTGGGAGGGAGAGAGGAGCTTAAACTAAGAGTATTTCTCTTTTGGCTCCCTTCCTGCTGATGACTTCAGTCATCAGCAAAAGTCAATGATTCTGACAAGGCAGCTGCATTTGTTCTCCATTGCTGTGGAACAAATGACCACACATTTAGTGACTTAAAATTAAACACACATATTTGTTATCTCTCAGGATCCATAGGTCAGTGGGTGGCTCCAGCATAATTGGGTCCTCTGCAATGGAACTCACAAGCCTGAAACAAGGTGTTGGCTGCATTATGTTCTATTCAAAGCTCAACTGGGAAAGATTCACTTAAAAGTTCATGTGGTTTTTGGCAGAATTCATTTTCTTGGGGTTGTAGAACTCGTAGCATCTTTCTTCTTTGAGGCTATCAGTAGTTAAACTCTCTGACCTCAAAGAAAGTGCAGTCTCTCATTTTGGACCTTCATCTGATTAAGTCAGAGCCAAACAAGATAACCTCCTTTTTATTAACTCAAAAGCAATAAAATTAGAACCTCAATTACATCTGCAAAAGACCTTCATCATTACCATGCACCATCACTTAATCAGTGGGTGACATCTCACTGCATTTGCCACATGCTACTGGTTAAAAGGAAATCACAGGCCCCACCTGCACTCACGGGTAGGGGAGAATGTGAAGGTGTGGGCATGAAGCATTGAGGGGGACCAGTGTGGGTCACTGTAGGTTCTGTCTTGCCACAGCAGCCACCTTGGCAAACTCCCTTTGATGTTCAGGTAATCGTCCCATCTCTCAATTAATCCCGTTTTGAATGAGCCATCCTGCCTGAGGGACATCAACTTTCCATAGATGGAAAAAGTAAACTTTAGTAATAATTGGCTATCTTTAAAGTTATAAAAATAATTGCTAAAACTCATAAATGAAACTCTGCTCTGTTGTTTTTCAGTAAACACTCTGCTTCTTGGAGAAGAAATAAACCATTCTTCAACCCATGCTTATCTCTTTTATTAAGTAGATAAGAAAACGACTTATGTATAGTGCCAGGTAGGTACTAGGCTAAGCAGGGGGGATCACTTCATAAATTATGTAAATGTCTAACCACTATGCTGTACACTTGAAACTTATAAAACAATATTGACTGTCAAGTGTAATTGAAAATAAATTATAAAAAAAAACCACCCTAGTCATTAAATTAGGGTCATTATTTTTGTTATCTTTGATTGGCTATTTCAACTTATTGTAGGCCCCAAACCCATTATTTAGAGCATGATTCAAACCAATAATTATTAATAGGGGCTTTTATGCTCATGCTTCGTGCCTGTCATGACCATGGTTACATGGTCTGTAATTATGGGATGTAACACAGTAAAACAAGAGGTAGATGGATAAAGAGGTTGGCAGTATAGATATTATGGCAGGTGCTTTTTTCCTAGTAGCTCTCATTTTGTTTGTAAATTAAAGCTGTGCAGCTTCACAGGGAGCAGAGGGGAGGTGGGAGGCTCTCTGCTGTTTGTTTGTTGTTATTGTTCCGTTGCAGTGGAAGGCAGCAAAGAACAAACACACACCCACAATGGGGTTGAAGTGGAATGGAGCAGGTGAAGTCATTGTTTATCATCAGTTCTGAGTCCCTCATCAACTTCTTGTGACTTTTGATGAAGTAATGTAAATAAAGCACTTCATAAAGTAGTAGGGAAAGTAAACCTTCCCTGGATGGGGGCTTTCACCGTTATTATTTTCCTCCAGTGCTCCTTCTCTCCTTCTCCCTGTAACCAGAGCTGATTTCCCATGTGTGAGTTGGGGAACTGCCTCCCGTTCCCCTTCATCTTTAGTCCTTCCATGTTTCTTACAACCTTGGCATCAGCAATTAGACATACTCCAGTGTTATGACTTGGGAGTCCCTTGTTCAGTTACTGCTTCATTCACCCATACAAACATATGTCATGACTCATGTAATGCCCACCAGACCCGGAGAGGACGCGTCAGCAAAGCTCTGCCTTCATGGGAGTTCACGCTTCGGAGGGACCTCGTTTTCTTTCTGACTGGGAAAACCTGTTTTTATTGGGGACCATAACTTCTAGCAGTTTTTGTTCTGTTGTAATTTAGTTTTAAATTTTTCTTTCTTTTTGTTATTTGACTTAAAATGTGAATTAGGTCATATCTACCAATCCTTTTCTTTAGTCCACACATTCTACTAACTCCATTATTCCTCTTTTAATTATGCTCTTAGAAGACTTCATCCTCAACACCCTCAACTAACAGTTTTCTTAAGAAAAAAAAACCAACTCTTGGGACAGGGCTCATCCCCTGTCCATCGCTAACTCTGGACTGCTTTATAGTTCTCCGCCTTCTCAAACAAGCACCTTAAAACAGAGGAATGGTCTCATCTTGTCTCTCTCTCTCTTTTTTTTTTTATTAGTTTCAAGTGCACAAGACAAAGTAATACTTAGATGTTTATCATTTATATCCCTCACACTATGTGAACCCCCCTCCCCCCATCCACTATACCTCTGACATCGCACAGAGCCATTACATTTCCACTGTCTCTATTCTTAATGCTGTACTCCGCTTCTTGTAAGTATATACATATATATATATATATATATATATATATATATATATATATATATATATATTATAGTTGGCATTCATTATTGTTCAGCTTCAGGTGTACAGTGCAGAGATCAGGCATCTACATCATCCCTGAGGTGGTCTCCCAAATGGGACACGTGTCCATCGGATACCCTACAAAATCTTTACAGCATTATTGATTACATTCCCCAAATTAATTTTCAAAACCCCGTGGCCATCTTGTGGTTACCGACTATTTTCTAATCCCCTCACCTGCCCCCTTATCCCCACCCCACTCCCATCTAGCAACCCTCGGTTTTTCCTCTATGTCGCCAAAACTGTTTCTGATTAGTTCGTTCACTTATTCTTTTCTTTAGATTCCACATATAAGTGAGATCATATGGTATTTGCCTTTCTCTGTCTGACTTATTTCACTTAACGTAATGTTCTCTAGGTCCATCCATGTTGTTGCAAATGGTAAGATTTCTTTCTTCTTTATGGTTGCATAATACTCCATTGTATAAATGTACCACAGTTTCTTAATCCAGTCATCTAATGATGGGCATTTTGGTTGTTTCCATGTCTTGGCTATTGTGTATAGTGCTGTAACAAACATAGGCGTGCATAAAGATTTTTGAATTAGAGTTTTGGATTTCTCTGGATAGATACCTAGGAGTGGAATTGCTGGATCATAAGGTAGTTCCATTTTCAGAATTTTGAGATACCTCCATACTGTTTTTCATAGTGGCTGCACCAATCTGCAATCCCACCAACAGTGCACAAGTGTTCCCTTTTCTTCACATCCGCGCCAGCACTTGTTATTTGTTGATTTATTGACTGGGGTGAGGTGGTACCTCATTGTGGTTTTTATTTGCATTTCTCTGATGGTTAGTGAGGTTGAGCATTTCTTCATATGTCTGTTTGCCACCTGTATGTCCTTTTTATTTATTTATTTTTAAATTAACTGCCAATAATTTTTTTAAAAATATTTTATTGGGGAAGGGGAACAGGATTTTATTGGGGAACAGTGTGTACTTCCAGGACTTTTTTCCAAGTCAAGTTGTTGTCCTTTCAGTCTTAGTTGAGGAGGGCACAGCTCAGCTCCAGGTCCAGTTGCCGTTGCTAATTGCAGGGGGCGAAGCCCACCATCCCTTGTGGGAGTCAAAACCGGCAACCTTGTGGTTGAGAGGACACGTTCCAACCAACTGAGCCATCCGGGAGGCAGCTCAGCTCAAGGTCCCATGTTCAATCTTAGTTGCAGGGGGAGGAGCCCACCATCCCTTGTGGGACTTGAGGAATTGAACTGGCAGCCTTGTGGTTGAGAGCCCACTGGTCCATGTGGGAATCGAACTGGCAACCTTCAGAGTTAGGAGCATGGAGCACTAACTGCCTGAACCACCAGGCCGGCCCCTCTGTATGTCCTTTTTAGATCATCTTGTCTCTTATTAACTCTTTGGCACTGAGAAATCTGGCTCCTTCTCCTAACACTGTCCTGAGCATGCTTCGACAGAGGTTTTCAATGCTCTTGGGATTGTCACGTCTGATCTACTGAATATTTTGCAGCTCCCTTTCTAGACTCTCTGGCATTAATACTTCTTCCTTTTGGAAATTGTCACATAGTCTCTCTCTGTACCTCCTCCACCCCCCCCTTAAGTCTTTTGTGTCAGCTGACCATATCAGTATTTGCTTCCTTGGCTTCATTCCCTGAAATAATGCTATCATTCTGATGGTTGTAACCACTTTTTAAAAGCAATTCCCAAATAAACATCTGTCATAGATTTTATATGAATTTCAGATTGTTTTGTAGAAAAGACTATCTCCAAAGGGAGCTCCAACTTGACATGTTCAAAGCAAAATTTAGAGTTTGCAACCTGAATATAGACACCTGGCCTCAAATACGAGGTGAGACAATTAAGTTCACAAACTCATCCTAGAAAAAGTGCTACCTACCTCATTGCTGAATATCACTACAGTCACCTTCTAAGTACTCCCGTTGGGAAGCTATGCACTGATGCCAGCACCTATTCCACCCTTCAAAGCAATTTTGGAACTCTTTTTCTGGAATGGTCATCAGAGCTGTCATCGTATTACCCTTGATGTCCTGAATGTTATCAAAATGTCTTCCTTTCAATATTTCCTTTATCTTCGGGTAAAGAAAGAAGTCATTGGGGGCCAGGTCAGGTGAGTAGGGAGGATCTTCCAATACAGTTATTTGTTTACTGGCTAAAAACTCTCTCATAGACATTGCTGTGTGAGCTGGTGCATTGTCATGATGCAAGAGCCATGAATTGTTGGCGAAAAGTTCAGGTCGTTTTTGTCTTTTTCATGCAGCCTTCGCAGTACTTTCAAATAGTAAACTTGGTTAACTGGTTGTACAGTTGGTACAAATTCATAATGAATAATCCCTCTCATATCAAGAAAAGGTTAGCAACATTGTTGCAACAAGTTCACCAACTTAATTGTTAGACCTCGTACACGACATGTGCCTCCTTCATCAAGCAGTTCTCACATTTGTAGTAACCTCACTTATTTTAGATTGTGTATCTGTATGTGTTTAATTACCCCAAATTGAAAGGACCTTAACAGTTATATTTATTGCTGTAACTCTAGTGTCTGAAAGAGTGGCTGGCACATGGTAGCTGCTCACCATAGTGGTGAGTGTATCACTATGGATGAGGCAGTTGTGGTTCCCTTGGCAACACCTATCACAGAAATGAAGTTTGGTGATTGGTCTAATAGGTGAGAATCAATTGAGTAGGACTGTTTATGTGGCAGGATGGTGTGGTATAAAACATACTTGACACAACTTCCTGGTTCATGCCTCATGAGTATATATATTTACCCGTGTGAGTGTGTCAGTGTGTGTGTGTCTGTGTGTGTGTGTGTGTGTGTGTGTAGAGTATATGAAAAACCATAGGTCATGGATTAATAGATAGTTATGTACAAACATTTTAGGTGGAGAAAATTTAAATAATTCTATGTAAATTATTCCATATGAGATAAATTATGATTTTATATAACATTAGAGTTGGTGAAAACCTTCCGAGGGAGAAGCCCACACTCATGCGTGGGGAGGAAAGGGAGACAAAAATCAGAAGTGACACATTTTATCTCCAGATCTGACTCTCTAACTTTGTGGACTGTGAGCAATACAGTGTCTGCTGTGATGGTTTTTCCTCTTGGAAATCTTCCACAATAAAGAGATTTGGTCTCTTAGGATACTTAAAAGGTCTGTACTCTAAATTTTCTGTAAAGACTATGGGAACTTTATTTATTGGTAGTTGTATATTTTGTGCCAGATGTGATAATCTCACTGGTGATATCACCCTCAAGGGGGCAAAAAAGAAAGTGGTTCCAGGAGGTTAGAAAAATCTTAACTATTGCAATAGTTTGCACCCTCCAAAGGGTATGGTACATAAACAGATAGACAGTATATTGTATCTGTGGTATTAAAATTTCATGGGAGGAAGAAGGATCAGAAAAAAAAGGGTTTCAAAAGGCTTTTTTTAGGGGCAATAATGATTTAAAAATAAGTTGACAAACACCACACTTGAGAATTCAGCAACTAAGGAAAGTACAAACTGTTGTACATGACAAGGATTTATTAATTTCCACAATTTTCCATATACTGAGGAATATGTAGAGGATTTAGTGGAAAGTATTGAGGGTGGGTCGTGTTAAAAGCAAGACAAAAGGCTCCAAATGGAATCGCTTATGCAAAGCCCCGTGTCACCAAGATGAGACTTAATTACAGATTTGGCTCTCCCGGAAATGAAATCTTAAACCAATCAAAAATTTTATTATCAGGATTTGTTAGTTAATCTGACTTATAGACCTGCCATCCCCTATAAGGAAAGCAAACTTGCAATAATCAATCCAATTTTTGCTTAGTGTAACTTCCTCATATCTGCTCCCTCTGAATATAAAATCTCTTACTTCATACATCTCTGCAGAGCTCCTTTCTGTCTGCTAGACTGGAGGCTGCCTGATTCATGAATCCTTGAATAAAGCCAATAAGGTCTTTAGAATTTATTTAGTTGAATTTTGCTTTTTAACAGAAGAGGGGACATTGTTAGGTTAAAAAACAAACAAAACAAAACAAAAACTAACACCTTGCTAGGAGGAGAAATACTCTAATTCTTTTCCGTCCTGAAGTCTGCAGGATTTATTAGGACCTGGCCTTGTAGGAGAGGAAAAAGCTTTCCTGGGCTCTGTTAGAGTCCCTGGCTGGGTCTGAAAATTAAACGGTCAAAGATAGATTAGCAGGAGAAAATCACATACATTTATTTAATATAAGTTTTACATGACACAAGAGCCTTCCTAAGGAAATGAAGACCCCAAAAAACAGTAAAATCTGAGTATTTTTTACTAGGGTTGATGAAGAGCAGAGAAACATGGAGGGATGACTGGCAGGGAGCGGGGCAGTGTAGTAAGTGGGGAGACTTAGCATGGCCTATTTGTTAGGGTTCCTTTGGGCGTCACCTCGTCTTTGCAGACAGGGAGGCTCCTTTGCTCCACATACAAGAAGAGCACCTCTCACATGGATGTTTATGTCCTGTTTTAGGGGAGAAGGACAAGGGGAAGCTCGGCATGATCTTCCTGCTTCTGCCATTCTCTCAAACTCCTTCAGCTTAAAATACCCAACATGTCAAAGTGCCATATTCTGGAGGAGCATGTCCTGAACCTCATTAGTCTGAGCAAGGTGTCATACAAATAATATAGCAGAATGTCTGTGCCACTGATCTCACTCTCCCAGACACTGGAGATTAAAATATCTGAGCCTCGACTTTCTCATTTGTAATGTAGATGTGGGGTCACCCACCTCTCTGTCCTTCTTGAGGATTTAATGAGCAAACACAGGTAAAACCCTAGGAGGTAGTCACATATCGAAGACCCTAAAAGTGCTAACTATTAATACTAACACAGAAAAAAGTTGTATTTCAGTAGAAAACTATGTACTGTGTATGGCACACCCTCTGGCAATCAGATTCTTTCTTTGGGTTTGAGCTATTTGGCACTTTCTTGTAAGTCAGAGGCAACTAGTGGAAGTGCATATGATGCCATGTCTAATAGCGTTGTGTTAACTAACTTCCATTAGTTTCCCTTCCCCGCAAAGGAAAACCATTTGTGCTTTGTTGTATCTCAGCTGACCATTCCTTTACTCAGTAAATTTATACTGGCTTGACTATCCCAGTGAGTTAGTTACAGCATCTGCCTGATTTCTTCAGATCCTATGATTAAAAGAAATTATTTAATATGAGTTCATTTTTATATTGTAGAAGCCAAGGTTTTACTGGAAGTTATATTTTCATAGTATACATGTAGAAGTGGCATTACCGTGTTTCCCCGAAAATCAGACCTAACAGGAAAATAAGCACGAGTATGATTTTTCAGGATGCTTGCAATATAAAATAAGCCATAATGCGACTTTTGGAGCAAAAATTAATAAAAGACCTGGTCTTATTTTTAGGGAAATACGGTAAGGCTTATTTTATATTACGGGCATCCTGAAAAATCATCTTAGGGCTTATTTTCCGGTTAGGTCTTATTTTCGGGGAAACATGGTAGTAGAAAAAGGAGCCATGGCTGAAGTAAAAAAAAAAAAAGAGTTGACTAAACAGAAGTCTCTCAAGAGGAATTTGAAAAATAAGGGGAAAGAGAGATGAGGCAAGGAATACAATGTAGTGTTTGTTTGAGGAGAGGGACAAGCAGAGATTTCGGAGAAACGGGAGCATCTGAGGAAGGAAGAGGGGGAGTCAGCAGGCAATGACTGGGACAGGAAACCACTCACCAGAAGGATGAGGGCAGAGTGAAGCAGGGGATGTATAAAATGGAATCGCTTTAAGCAAGCTGCTAACATTAGTAACACAATGAAGGTTGAGGCATGAGGAAAGACTCCATTCTCATTCTAACCAGCATAGGAACTTAACCATTTTTGAACTGTTCAGTCCTGAGTCATTGCCTGAATATACATCTGTACCTCCAGGTAAATCTCTAATTAAGCCCCTAGGGATTCCCATACCCAGACTACTTGATTACCTTCCAAAGAACTTGGGTATACACCCACCTGAGATCCATCATCCATCCACCAGTCTTGACCAAGACCTCCCAGCAGCTGACTGCCTGACATCTGACTGATAACCCTCCTGGACCAATTGTAGGGCTGAGAATGTAGAATTGGTGATTCTTAAGAATGCACTTTTTACTGTCAGAACTTTTCTTCCTTCTTCAAATCACATCTGGGTTTTTTGCCTGGCTGTGTTCCCAGTGTGCTTTCTCTAAGATCATTGAATAAATATTATTTCTAGCCAAAGCCTCCAGACTCTTTTTGAATTTATTCAACAAGGAAAAGACAATTGTATTCCATTCTGTTCCACCTCAAACTTTGACATTTATTTTTAATCTTAATGTTTTAACATGATGTAGAAAAAAAACAATTGTGAAACAAAACATGCTGGACAATTAAGGAGATGACTTTTTCCTGGCTATTGCAATAGAGAGAAGATTTCTTAATGAGTGTCAAATGACAAAAAATGAAACAAATCGGTAACACATTTTATGTCCCTTAGGAAACAACCAGAGGATCGGGGTGTGCAGAGCTTCTGGACGGTGGAACATTCTTCTCCAGAGACACCTGGGCAAGAATGACTTTTAGAGTGTTAGAAGCAGCAATATGGAAACAGCACAGCAACTGGGCTTGCATATCTGACCTTATTTAAAAAGAACAAGGAACAAGAAAAAAGTACAGAGGCCAGAGCTGTCTTGGCATTTAGGGTTGGCTGACTGGATGTACTGCATTGCTGGTTGTGGTGGAGAAACTGTTCTTGAAGTGACCAATGTCTGTCCCGCGAGCTGGACATAGGTCAAAACAGAGGATGCTTCCCATAATGCCCCCTTAGTGACTCTGATTGTAATTAATGCTCATTCTGTCATCAATCATCACCTCTTCCCTGCCTCCTGCCCGGTGCTTGTTCCTGGAGCCGTTGTACTGACCTGGTTGAGTGTGTAATTTCCCGTTCCTGGTGGCATTCACGTGCTAGTACCAGGGACTGTCCCCCCTTTACCCTATATGATTCTTCGCGGCCTGCTAATGGCATGGGGATCCATTTTGTCTTGTAGATACCCAAGACATGGTTCATAATAAACTCTGTTAATTGCCAGACTAGAGTGGCCAGCCCTCTTTTTTGGTCTCCCCCTGCACTCTTACGGAGCTATGTTTTCAGTCCTGGGATCTTTCCCTGGGTCAGCGTGTGTGAACACTGGTCAAGCAGGTCACTTAGGGGAACACGACAGTCCAGTTTGCAGACATAGCACCCCAGGTAGAAATTTATTTCAGCGTGAGGAATGTCTCCTAGAAAAGGAAGGGACCTGGGGATTTAATGAGCAGCTAAACAAGGGGATCCTGTGTTAGAGGAAGAGGAGAGTGGGACTTATCTGAGTCATTTGGAGAGGAGCTATTCTTGGCAGTTAGCCCTTTCCCAGAGTACAAGGGAGGAGAGGGGGATTTCTTACCTGTAGCTGTTTTCTGGGAGCACAGGCTCAGGTAAAGTCAACTTTGTTGTCTTAGGCTCAGTGAGGTGAGTCTCCAACACAAAGCCAAAGCAACTATCTATAATGTTGACCAAGGGCATAAGATGATCAGGGGTGTTCAAGACAAGAGGCCCCAAATGGAGTCACTTATGCTAAAACTCATGTCACCAAACTGAGACAACTTGATTTCGGTTTCAGCTCTCTCAGGAATGGAATCTTAGACCAGCCTGTCAGGAATCTCCTGCCCAGTACTAGTGAGGTAACTGCATGAGAAACCCCTGCCATCCCCTGAAGGAAAGCAACCTTGCAATACCCACCCGCTTTGCCAAGTGTGACTTTGACTTCCTGTTTCTGCTCCCTCTGCCTAGAAAAGGCTTTTATTTTGTACAGCGTTAAACAAAAAGGTTAACTTTCTTTTTTAAATAAAGGCTTTGTTGAGTCATATGCTAGCCAGAAACAGACCAGGTCCCAGGTCATGATGGCTAAAACCATCAGGAACAGGGTTAGATGGAGAAGACCGCTTGTCTGTCATCCTGGATTTGATGGGCCCTTTTACAAGTTATATCTTGGGGAAGAAAGATGGAAGTTGTTTTGAAAGGATTGACATCAGCTACAGAGAAGGGGGTGGGATGAGGTGAAGGTGGGGAATTTCTATAATAGGAGCAGGTCTGTGAGGAGGAGACATTCACTACTTCTGATCACTTACAGTCAACAGTTCTGAAAGTTCACATGCAGGACATGGTGGCCTCTGCTGGTCATTACAGAAGGTCACTCAAAGCTCCAACACACACTCATGGATGCGAGCTGTCTTTTATCAGCTGAACCCCAGATGTTAACAGAATAACTTCTCTGTGCCTTTCATTCTCTGCCCACTGTAATTTAATTTAGAGCATCTCAGAATTTTTTTCCTGTCATTTTGTTCTCTCCATGGCATTTTTCCAGAGTCAGGAACACAGGTAACTTCAGAGCTCCCCGGACTGCTACTTGGGTCCATTCAGGACATCCAGTGCATTCTCTCCAAAGAGAATGGATCTCTCCACTTCATCAGCTGGGTACCAAGGCCTACCGAGGCCGTAGACATTGTGGAGTTTATAACTCAAGGGAGAAAACCCTAACTGCCACATCGGTGACTCTCATTCTCTATCTGCCATCAGCCTATCAACATCACTGCCTCTTTAACACAGCAGCTTTGAATATTCAGACCTGGGTCTCCATGAAGCACAGAACTCCTCCTTCTCCCTTCCATGAGTCCTGGTTTGTCCACAGTTAAATGACGCCAGTGGGGATGGTAGAGGGACTCTTTCACATGAGCGTCTATGCCTGCCCCCTCCACTTCACAAATACCTTCACCCTGAACTATTCTATGCACCAAAGTGGCATATTTTGAGGTGGTATGCCCTAAACCCAGGCCAGAGCTTCTCCCACTTAACATGAAAATTCATTACCTGGAATCCTGTTAAAATGCAGACTCTGATCCTATAGGTCTTAGAGTCTGCGTTTCTGCATGCATCCTGGGGGGACCACCATTCCTCCAGCTGGTCCTCAGATCACACCTTAAGGAGGCAGGTAAGAGACCCACCACCCTCGGAGGCATCTGGAGGACACACACACCGGAGAAAGCTGAGACAGGATTCCTAGGCTGAGGGGATGAGAAGATCCTGGCTGAGGGGGTGCCATCACTTCTGCCTGAGTCCCCTCAGCTTCACAGCCTCTCCCCCAAGATGGGCCTGTATTTCCACCCTCCTGTGTCACCTCCTCACTCCCTCACCTCACTTCATCTCAAAGGGTTCCTGGAGGAAAGGAATACCCTTATTTCTAAGGCAGGGACACAGAGAGGAACCTGAACACACAGGCCTTGCAAAGCTTTCCTGTTTGTTACATTTAGTTCAGATCCCCTTTGTTCTTTTATATTTCTCTACCACTGTCCACTCTTCATTGGATCTGGCATGAAACCCATTTCTTCAGGACTTCATTTCCTCCATAAAACTCCATAAACTCACGTAAAACTTTTATTAAATACATGTGTAAGCTTTTCTCCCAATCATCTTTCTCAGTTTACTTTTCAGACCCAAACAGGGACCCTACAAGGGTCCAGGAAAACTTTTTTCTCCCCTACACTCTGGTCTGTATTTTGCAAAGAATGAAAGCAAATGATGCTTTTTAGTCCTAAAAAGGGTCTTTGACACTAGTTTTTAAATGTTTAAGGATTTTTGCTCTTTGAAAATTCATGTAGCAATATAAACAACAGGATATGGGAGTGAGACATAACTTGGAGTAAAGCTCTGGGTAGATTTGGAGTAAAAATTTACCTCAGAAAATGATTTAACTTCAGAGTTTCAAGAATGACATGGGTAGAAGAGAGATAATGTAAACCATGTTGACCTCCAACAAGTGTAGATAATATTAGATGAGTTAAAAGCATTTAACTCAGAGCAGGAACTTAATAAACATCAGGTCCTCCTCACTCATAAAATGAAAACATACCTGAGGAATAACGACGCTCTAAGACTTCAATGACCGATGTATCATTGTTGTAGGTTAACTTCTTGGTTAATCCAGAATGTTACAACAGACTTTGGGGAAAATGTTGAAGGCTGGGCACCAAAGGTAGAAAAGAAGCACATAGTCCTATGAAGGGCTTTTGATAGGAATGTGGGAAATAAAAAACACCCCACTGGCCCAATTCCCCTGTTTGATGGCTGTCAGCTAAGAAAAATGGTCAAATTGTGATCATTCTGACTAAAATATGCAGAAAGTTGTTAAAGAATTAAAAACAAAAAAGAACACAAACAAAACTCTGGTTTACAAAGGGAGAATCTTTTGTACTTGGCACTCTAGTATAAGCTGTGGAGACTCATGTTTGTAACTACTGACCTCACGCTGGTCTTTGGGCCTGCTTTCCCGACCATCTAGAGGGCTGTTTGGATGATATGTGTTGTGCAGTTCACTTACCAGAACATGTCATGTTGGGACTGAAACAGTCTTACAGAAGTGCAGGAAAAGACACACAGTGGGAGGCACAGGCGAAGACTGGATCTGACTGAATAGTTCCCGATGCCACTCACGGCCCCTGATGGAGACGAAGCCAGGCTGGACATGCTCATCGCTGCCATCGCCCTCACTCCCGTCTTCCCTCCCTGTGACTGAGCAGCAGCCTCTTCAGTGCCCCCTTCACGTCCTTGTTTCTGAGTGTGTAGATCAGGGGGTTCAGGAGCGGGGTGACAATGTTGTAGAAGAGGGTGAGGAACTTGCCCTGGTCCTGTGCAGAGCTGTTCCCGGGCTGCATGTACATGTAGATGATGTTCCCGTAGAACAGGGAGACCACAGTGAGGTGGGAGCTGCAGGTGCTGGCAGCCTTGTGCCGCCCTGCCGCTGACTGGATTTGTAACACCGCTCTCACGATGTAGCCATAGGATATGAGGATAAAGCCCAGGGGTAACAGCACGATGCCCACGGCCAGGACAAAGACAGTGCCCTCAACAGCAGCTGTGTCCACACACGCCATCCGAATCAGGGCGGGCATTTCACACAGGAAGTGGTCCACACTGCGGCACCCACAGCGGGGTAAGTGCAGGGTGACTGGGGACATGGCCATGGAGTTGGCCACTCCGCAACCCCAGGCGACCGACAGCAAGCCCACGCAGAGGCGGGGATTCATGATCACCATATAGTGCAGGGGCTTGCAGACCGCGACAAACCGGTCATATGCCATGACGGCCAGAAGCAGGCACTCTACGCCACCCAGAGCCAGGAACAGGAAGAGCTGGATAGCGCAGCCTGTGTAGCTGATGGTCTTGTCATGTCCACTCAGGTTATAGAGCAGCTGAGGGATGGAGCTGGTGGTGAAACAGAGGTCCAGGACAGAGAGGTGCGTGAGGAAGAAGTACATGGGGGAGTGGAGATGGGGGTCTAGCCGGCACACCAGGATGATGGTGGTGTTGCCCACAAGGGTCAGGAGATATGCAATCAAGATGACCACAAAGAGGATCTTCTCCAGATGGGGGCGGTCAGAAAACCCCAAAAGGATGAAGTTTTCCTGGGCACTCTCATTGGCTCCATCCATCTGGACTGCACCTGAGAAGGAATATTGATACTAATAATGGTAGTAGCCCACATAAGGCGGCACCTACTATGAGCCAGGCGTTCTTCTACGATTTTTACATTTATTTACTCATTTAACCTCAACAACAGTGACATGGAGTTGACAGTCTTATTGTCCTGGACTTACAGAAAGGGAAACTGAGGCAGACATATGTTAAGCAAACGATCATATTGTAGAAAAGGCAGAGCTGACTTTGAACTGAAGACATAGGCTCAGAGTCCTCATCCCTCACTGCTTCTTATTCCAATGGCAAGAACATAAACCCTGTTGTGGCCCAGTCACTGATTCTCCCCAGAGATGAGTTCCTGAGCTCCTGTGAAAACCTCAAAGACCCCAAGTGCAATCTCAGAATAATCAATTAATAGTATTTAGGAACTATCCACTAGACACAGAAAACTTTATTTACTCTCTAACCCTAAGACACATCTCATTCCTTTTTATCATTATTCTTGAGGTAATTTTAAAGTACCTGAGTAAATAAAATAAATAATATATGAGACAATTGAATATTACTAAAGCAACATACACATGAAATTACTCTTTCTCTCTCTCTGTCTCTGTCTCTCTGTCTCTGTCTCTCTGTCTCTGTCTCTCTGTCTCTGTCTGTCTCTGTCTCTGTCTCTCTCTCTGTCTCTCTCTCTCTCTCTCTCGTCTGGTTTTGAAGAAACAGAGTATTTTTTTATTCCAAAGTACTATAGCTGCTTGAGAAAAAGAAAATCACAAAATTTGAAACAGATTATTCAACTTTAATGCAATAATTTATATACATGTGCAGAAACCTCTGTCAAATTGCAGTCCCAATAGTTCATCAGATTCAAACAAAGCAGACCTGAGAACACAGAACCACTCTTACCGACAGATAAAGGAGTCAGTTTCACACCCTCGGGCTGCCGCCCCAGTCTTCCTGCTGCCTTGTTACAATCCCTTAGCCAGCAAGATACCATTTCCAAGATCTTGGAAAGCTCTCTACCTTTCCATAGTTTACTTGTCTCAATGGTAATAATCAAACTACCTTACTTATTTTATAGCTATGTTTTGATATTTTAATACGAAAGAAAGTTGGTAAATATGAAAGGTGTATGTATGTTACATGAAACTATGTGTCACATACAAAGGGAGTGGAAAATTAAGCCCACGCAACAAGGCAGAGAAATTCTGACCCAAAAAACAAGTCTAATAAGGGGTCGTCCTTAGCATATATCCAAACATACTTCGAAAATAATAATTAAACCATAACAATTAGTGAGGCATTCGGGGTTGGGGAGTGTGGCTCACTCATTCATTCTTTTCACCAAAACAAATTACAAATCAAATATTTAAACACTCAATAAATAAACTGTTACAAGAAAGCATGGGAGTTGTTCTCTTTGTTTTTTTCCTGATCATGTTGGATTTACATAGATCTCACTAGGCAAGTTGCAATTCTCTAAACCTATACAACAAAATACAAATAAGTTTGCATATTTTAATAAATCTCTGATATAAGAAACACTGCTAATAAAGTATAAAGAATAATTAAAATACTAGAGAAATTCAACATGGCAATTGAAAGGCTACCTTGTCTAATAATTTTTTTCAAGAAATTGGCAAGAAAACCTGGAACAAAATAAAAATAGGTAGTGACTTGAAGCAGTAGTTCACAAGAAAAGTAATGTAAAAACATGGCTTATAAACATTAGAATTCCTCTCACTGATAATTAAAGATATGAAATTAAAATACAGGTGTAAATATATGTGCTTTTTAGACAGGTAGATATTTTGAAACGTGGTATATACAGAACTGGGAAAAGTGCGAGGGAATAAGCCCATTCTCTTGAACTCGTGATAGGTGTTGAAATTGGAATAGAATGTTTGGAGGGATCTTAGAAAAAGATCGTTGATTAAAGTGCCCAATACTCAGAAACGATGCATATGTTTAAAGTTGTAGAAATGATTTAATAAATAACAACAATGTTATGAGCTAGAAACAAACGGCTACTAAATGGAAACAAGCATATGTATGTGATTTCACCTGGATATTTTTTCCAAAACTCATGTTAATCTCACACAAATGGAAAGCAAAATCTAACACACAATGAGATTACATATAGTGTGATCCCACTTTCTGGTCATAAACTCTCTATATATTTACATTAAAATGGATACAACATCTAAATGTATGCAGTGAATTATTAAAGTGATTTACTTCTAGAGTGTGAGATGGAGTTTAAGGGAGACTTTCATTTGTACATGACTCCTTCTTCATTAAGTCATAATTTATAATCATGAATTATTATGAAATTAAAAATAATATGTATACATGTATGTTTATAGTACAAAAAACCATTCAGAAAATTTTCCTATGAATTTTGTGTTTTTTCTAAATGTTAATATATCATTTTAACTTTATTATTGCTCCTTTACAGACATCATTGCCCATCCCCCTTAATAAATCATTTAAAACAAAAGAAACTGAAAAAGGAAAATAAGTCAAAAGAAAGGCAGGATGTTTAGGAAGGAAAAAAGACTGAATCAAATTTCGTCACCCCAATAAAACCAGTGTTTTAAAACAAACTGCTGCACAATTTTGTGATCCAAAAATTGTAAATTCTGTGAAATAAGATAAAAATAGACCAAGGAGGTGAAAATGAGTGGAACTCAGTGACAGGAGTGAGCTTTCTTGTCAGGGCAGCACATGAGTCCCCATCTCCTGAGTATTTTCTGCCCTTGGATGTGGGGTCCAAGGGACTCGCAGGGACATCTTAGGCAACTGGAAAAGAACGTTCATCCTAATCCCTTGCATCTGGCTAGCTCTGAACAAACAGCCACTTCCTCTGTCCTCTGGGAAACAAACAGGCTGGTGTTGGCCTGGGGCTCTGAGAGGGAGGGCAGGTCCCTAGCCCTGCTGGTAGCACACAGCCTGCTAGGGTAGACACAGGTCCCTCACACAGAGGACACCAGGCCTTCACTTCCTGAACAGTTCTGGGAAAGGGCAGGTATGATCTCCCCTTACATTCTAACTTTGGAAGGAACATGATCATTGTTCTTTCTTGTGCTACAGGTCCTCTCAGCCACCCTCGCCACCTCCCACCCGTAGCTTACACTTTACAGGTAACTTCTACAACCACTGTGAGCATCTTTACATTTAACCTGATTGTGCACCTGTGCTCGCTTGCACATAGAGAATTTTGTCACCCCTGTCCTGGTGAGAGGAGCGATGGAAAACACCCATCTTTTATACATGGACACAGAGCTGAAGCTCCAGGAATGAATAATCAATTGCTTCATGTGGCAGCTCAAGTCCTCCCTATGGTGGAAGCATTCACTGTTCATAGGTCAAAGCTAGAGAAACTTGAAGGCCGATGAAGTGATAAGCGGGAGAGCCGTGAGCTCTCCCACCTACGCAGGGAGACTCATGGAAACGTATGGGCAGCAAGTCCAGTGACTGAGGCCTGCTGCTTGTGCAGAACTTTGCGTGGGATTGCAGGCATGAGTGGATCAGCTGCACGAAGGGACGCTTGCTTTGCAAACGTTTGCTTACTTGGGAGTGTGGGTGGCTGAGCACCAGAGGCAAAAGGCATTCTCCCTCTGGGTGCTGGCCAAGCAGTGTGAACACTAGCCCCAAATGCAGTGTCCCACCTCAGAAATGCCCACACTCAAACCGCAAGGTCATAGAAATGTATTTTTCAGTTCATGGAGGGCAAGCAGTCATATGATTAGAGATTTTAGTCTATTTCCAAAGCATTTTTAATCTTGAAGATTAAATAATTTTAAATTCACCAAAATGTGGCTACAATGACAGATGGCAGAAAATGGGACCTGTGTTTTCAGAGCAGGGGCAGGGCTACATCTTCTCTGTCAAGTTTGACACTTGCATCCCTCATTGGTCCCCATGAGGCTGATAATCCCTTTTTCCATACTATGTTTTTCAAAATGAAACTCACATCTCAGATCTCATTTCTCATGTCCTCCTTACAAACCTCAGTCTTTCTTCACAAACTCCAGTCCCAATATAAGAAAACAGAACAAAACAACCAAAACTTATTTTGTGTTTCTTCATACTTTGTCTCTTCAGCAATTTTATATGTCATCCTTTAAAAATCATTTTGCATTGGTAAATTTATGATTTTGTTACAATTAAATAACATGAGTTGTGATGTATGTGTTTTTGTATAGATTTGTCTCAGTGTATCTGTCATAATCCATAAACTTTCCAAGAGTAAGGAGTATGTTCCCCATTTTCTATTCCTTTGAGGTATTCCATACAGCTCTTTAACAAATCAATAGAAAAGTGCAAACTTATGAATTGAGCTTCTAAATCCAGAAATCCACTCACCATTTTTACTTGTGTGCTACCAGGTACCATTAAAAGTTAGAAGTCAGGAGGCACAGACCTGGCTGGAGGACCTCCATGCACGCAGTGTATCCTCCCCTCCTGGGCTCACGCAGGTGCTCCAGCCAGGAACAATTGCATGTGCAGAGAAAATGAAGGTGTCTCTCCCGACCGTGGCCCATTCCTCTATAAATGAATGGGCCAGGGTCATTGTTCAAAGGGCTGTATGGCACCGACACCCAGTGATGCTGCTCTCCTGAGGAAAGACCTGATGGTGGTCTGGGTGCATCCACAGGCCGGCACTCCCGGGAAACTGAAGCCACAGGAGTCATTAGTGCATGCTCTGAGGTGTGCTATGGGCATGCGTCACATCAAGTTCTCCAATCCTCATAGGGTCCAGATAGAAAATGAGGACCATGAGAATTTGTCCCTTGATATAGGAAGGACTTATCACCAATTTCAGGTAAGCAAAGTTGGGGACTCATTCCGTTATTTTCCATAAACATAAATGTTAACAGGCCATTTGCTCCCTTCCCTTGTACCTAAGAATTAGTAAGTATCTAAAAAATGATCGAGGCATAATTGGTCCCATCCTACCTGCTTTTTTTTCTCCTTAGATCTACTGAAAATAGAGGGAAAGTATTTTGACATTTTGTTTACTTAAGAATTTTATGTATGAAAATGAAATAACCCATTGTCCTAGATAGTGGAAAAATTTAATAGATGCATTGATTAATAGAAAGTTTATTATTAATTTAAGGAGCTAACAGGGTGAACTATTTTGTTTCATTTATTTACTCAGTTTTATGTTGGGATTTGTAAGGAAGATGTCAGCATATGTCAATTCATACTTTAGTTTCAAAAACTAACTAGGGGGAAATTGAGCAAGTATCATGAACGCCTGATGTATTAGATTGTATAAACATGCCCGTGTTTTAATGCTCCTATAGAGGCAACTATAATATAACAAGGCTGAAAATTTAAATAATAATAAATAAATGAATAGAAATTGAGTTCTTGCAGTCGGCCAGGCAATATCAGAGAATAGTCAGACTTGTTTGAGTCAGTGGACTTAGGAATTTGTCAAAATAATTATTTGGGTACTTTTGAGTAGATGTCACAGCATCATGGAGGAAAGAGAATGTTCCATATATGTGGATGTGTAGGGCCTGCATACCGCAGAATGTGTATTCCTTCCACACGCAGGCCACCTCCAGCCTTCCCTCTCCCTTGGAGAATGGAAGAGCAGCTCCTCAGAAACTTGCATGGAGGGTTGGTGCTTGGAGAGCACATGGGCTTAATAAATCCCAGTGTTCCCAATTTCTCTGCCCTTTGGGACACAGAGTTGAAATCACCACTCAAAGTGTGCTTAGTTCCTTCTGCCAGCTAATGAAGCCATTTTACGTCCTGCTCCCTCCCTTCAGCTCCACATATTACCCTCCTCCCAGTTCCCTCAATTCAGGGCTCTCCCAACATGCTAGAATAATGAACTTATTTAGTTAATTCACGTGACGAACCAGTCACCTGATTGTGGGCTGAAATGATCAATTTAGTTACTTAAATAAGTCATTGAGTCTTTGTTGTAGACATGAAACTAGCCTCTAATGTTAGGGGTGACTTTTTAACCATTCTCCATGAATTTAGTTATTCTTTATAATAATGTGGATTAGAAAAAAGTGCAATGTATAATCACAGGGAAGTGATGGAGAGGAAAGTAGACCCAAGTCACCGTGTAGGGAGAGGCAGTGGTTCGACTACAGTTCATAGGAAGAGGAACACATAAAACATGAATCCAATTTTTTTTAAAAAGTTTTTAGCCTTTATAATTTTATAGAACATTCCCCATGTTTCTAGCTAGTCTAAGGGAGGTGATGTATGTCATGTGTATGAGGCAATGCATGATTCAAGGTGTCACTGTGTTGTCACAGGGAATCAAAGCGACAGAAGACTCGGTGGGACCACACCCCGACATGGCAAGTCATCGTGTCACTAGAATCCATCACTTCTGCAAACTCAGCCTTCTATTAAAATTTTCTTTATACCTCAAAATCAATTTTACTCATTTAGTACTTGACATTACACTTTATTGGTCAATGATTACCTAGTTATACATATACTATTATTATTTATGTTTGTATAATAATAATAATACCTCTGTAGCATATTACATTTCACAAAATACTTTCAGACCCATCATTTAATTCTGCACCCCCAGAAAGATGATCACTTACGTATCCCACAAATATGCACCGAGTGATACTACAGACAAAGCAGTGTTGGAGGTGCTTAGGCGAAGGTGAATATATTATCAACAAAGACTGCTCCCTGCAGAGTGCTTACATTCTACTAAGTAAAGGCAAAAGCAACAAAACAAGATGAACTAATAAATAAAACAGCAATGTAACACATTAGGAGTGGATGAATAATATATTTGAAAATAGAGCCCCCATTGGGTGGGTGAGGGCTGCACAGCCCTCACTGATAAGCAGGTTTGAGCTTAAAGGACAAAAGGGAATGAGTAAAGGAGACATCTGGGGAAAGGGAAGCACAGGTAGAAGGCATAGCTGGGAGAAAGGCCTGGTGGTGGGAGGTAGCCAGCCCGGAACTGAGGGTATGCAGTGCAGGACTGGGCATTGGAAGTAAGGGGAGGGAGACAGACTCAGAGGAGGGACTAGTTCAGGTCCCCCAGGGCCTGTAGCTTCACTGCAAAGATTCTGGCTTTACCTGTGAGTTCAATGCGAGGTCATTGAAATGGTACTATTATACTATGTTGGGCACTGAAAGGCTTAGCCCAGCTGCATTGAGAATGGATGTGGGGGTATGAAGCACAGCCAGGGTTAAAGTTAGCAAACTACTGTAGTAACCCGGAGGGAAAGGACGGGAGCTCAACCATGCGGTTGGGCTGGTGGAACTCTGGTGATGTTGTGGGGGGACAGCCAACAGGCTGTGTTGATGGACTGAGTGTGGGCCAGTGAAATCAAGAGCGGAGTCAACCAGATTTTTGGCCTGAGCGATTGAGAGAACAGAATTGCCATCCACTGAGATGAAGTAACATGTGTGTGTGTGTAAAGTTTTAGGCATGTTAAGTTTAAAATGTGTGTTTTGATGGCAAGTAGACAGTTGAAAACAGAAGTCTGGCATCCAGGAGAAAAGGTGGAGAAGAAAGTAAAAGGAAGGTGAAGAAATCAATATGAATTTAGAGGATTTTACTGGTAATGAACCAGAGTACCAGGCAGAACAGTAGAGACCTTCTAAGAACTGCGAAGGGAAGGAGAAGGGTCATAACAGGAGATACACGAAGTTTGGTGAATCTCTGAATACAAGGGATGGAGAAAGACTTAAGTTGGTTTACAACTAAAATGACTCATGAGAAAACACCAGGAGATAGCAGGATTCCAGAGAGACAGCAGAGACCAAGATGCTGGTTTCAGAGGTTGGGGTGGCATTGCTGGGACTCCATGTTGACCCCTTGAAGTGGGCAGAAGGGCTCTGCTGGTGGTGCCCTCTCTGCCCATTAGTCCTCCCTGTTCCGATGAATGTGTGGAGCCCCTGGGAAATGGGATCTCAGACCAGTGACTCTGTGCCTCCCCATCCCCATAAGGAATGGGCTCTACTGCTCGGAGTGCGTGTTCTCCATCACGATGCCCATCACTGAGCACTGGCCTTGCCGTGACTCGGAACGCAGGTGTCAACCCCTGGGGATGGAGCGGGTGGGCTAGACCCAGAGCACGCGCCTTTCCCCCCAGATCAGGACTGGGAGAGGCCTAGGACAAGCATGGTCTGAAAAATATCAACAAGATAGATAGTATTATTACCTCTGTTTGCAAATGAGAGATGGAAGGGGGAATGTTTGCTTAGGATCAAGCATAAGTGTATCAAACATGAATGAAGAAATTTTAGCTTAATACAGGATTCATCAGTAAGGTATGTAGACCCATCTGGTAATAGAGTTTCATGAGACTGTTCCATTTCTAAAGTTATTATATTCCATATTGCTCCTGCAAATGCAAAAGTCTAGAAAATAATGTTTAAAAACCTAGAAAGAAAAGTGTGTCAAAAATGTTACTGGAGAGTAAATGAAAGATTTTAGTTTAAAAAAAAAAATCTCCCTGGAAGAGAAAAACACCATAAAATTTCAGGTGGAGTTAAAGAAGAGAATTAAAATTTTGGCAGATTATTATTAGCATGATGTTAACTAAATTTGCCATTAATAATAATTGTTTAGCATTTAAACATTTAGCATTTAAGCATTTTAGCACATGGTTAACAATTATTTGTTAGATAGAGATACACAGAAAGAGGGTGGCAAAGTTAGCCTTCAAAGACAAGAATTTTGTTGGGAAGGTATAGAATATACTTTAAAAATAAGTCAAACATTATTATTGTTTCTTCATCATCATCATTTTTATATTGAATTTAAGTAGCAAAGCTGAGTTTGAATCAATCATACCAATTATGACCTTAAATATTTACCACAACATTGTGTGGTCGATATCATTATTCTGCATATAGAACTGTGTTAAGTAGCTGAGACTGGGGGCGGGGTAGGTGTTAGGTTTGAGCTCTTATAACTAGTAAAGGATGAGGTGAAAGAACTAGCTGTGTTATAATTCTGAGAAATTTCTACTCTAAAACATATATCCAAAGAGAAAGGAAAAAGTTGCAGTCCCAGAGGGGTTTGGTGTGGGTTTCAGCATTATTAGATTCAGAGGAATGAATTTCATAATCCTCAAAAATAACTCCAACAATAGAGGATTTAAATAGTAATTGAATATAGTCATAGCCATTGTGAATGTATATAGGAATGAGTCTGAATCTAGAAAGAAATGGAAGGTGAAACAACAAAAAGTGTAATGCAAACAAAAGGTAAGGAGCAAGAAAGAGAAAGAGAGGGAGGCAAATAGAAGACATGGAGGCAAAGAGACGAGAGAGAAAGAGGAAAGAGGGAATGAGAGAGGAGAAGAAAAGTGAAGAGGAGAAACATAATTATGGATCTGATGCTAGAATGACACTGGACACTTCTCAATCAATTTATTAATTGCCATTTCTAATTGTTAATATGTGGATGACTTGGGATGAAAGGATATTAAAAGGAATGAGAAATTATAATGACTGTGTAGGTATCTTTAATACAAGATCCATTCATGTGAAGACACTCATCAAGAAAGTGTGTGGAGCCATCTGGATAACGAGTGATGACATGTTCCATTTCTAGTATCATTATATTGCACAATGCACCTCCAGGTGCAAATGCTTCATATTTTGTCTTTTGTCCCCATGGGAAATTTCATAGCAACAGTGACTAAAGTGCTGACCTCCATGGGGACATATGTTGAGGCTTCACACTCCACTCCAGTAAATGCTGCTACACTTGGAGCATTTCTCGGGAACAGAATCTTAGGAATGGTCATCTCTAAGGTTATACACAGGGTCAGGATGATCTCTGGATGACCAGTCTCCTGACTCTGCTTCTGTCATAGGTGGCAAGACAACAGGAGCCGTGTCACAGATGAAAAAGTAAGGCCGGAGAAGACCAGTGAACAGTTGGCTGAATGTGTAGATGTAAGATCCATTTGTAATGTCATAAAAGGAGATTTCACCTGCTTCGTAGTCCAAGAAAATCCCAATGCGACGAGGCCGTTCCAGGTGGAGCAGAGGCACTGACGGCGAGGCAAGGACCATGTACTCGTTCCCCTTCAGCAGCCACAAGGCCCAGACTCCATTCTCGGGAGATGGTGTGGTCTCCCCCTTTCTTGGCACTGTGTCTTGACAAACTCCTAGCCCCCATTCTGCTCTTTCCCCGACTATGACCTCCCAGTAATGCCTCCCTGATGAGAAGTTCTGTAAACCCAGGATACAGGGCCATGTGTCAAATCGCTCGGGGTTGCTAGGGACATTCCTCCATAGTTCTCCGTCCTGCACACTGCGCAGGTCAGTGGTCAAGAGGAGGCTGGGATGCGCTGTTGCAGGGTCCAGTTTCACGTCAACTGGGGAAAGAATTTCATGGGACATGTGAAAGGACGGAAGAGGCAGATGAGCACTTAGGAGGCATGACACTGAGGACAGTCACACCACTCCTCACTCTCTCTCTAACAACTCCTAGAGAAAACAGAGTAAGTATTTCACCTTGCAAGCCACTGAGAATAGTCTTCAGTACTTTAGGGCATTCCACTGCTACCTCTGCACAACCCAGGTGCTCCTTACTGCCCCACTGAAAACACGCACACTGAGGCCATGACAAAGCAAGTGCATAACCAGTTAGTGTCCTCTGTCTACATCCAAAGTACCAAGTGCACTTAAGATAAAAGTTAAAAACCCCACAGGATGTAGTTTTTTGTCTCAAAAACTATTTTAAAAAATTCATTAAAAGTAAATCCAGGGCCAGCCGGGTGGCTCAGGCAGTTAGAGCTCTGTGCTCCTAACTCCGAAGGCTGCCGGTTCGATTCCCACATGGGCCAGTGGGCTCTCAACCACAAGGTTGCCAGTTCAATTCCTCGAGTCCCGCAAGGGATGGTGGGCTCTGCCGCCTACAACTAAGATTGAACACGGCACCTTGAGCTGAGTTGCCTCCTGGATGGCTCAGTTGTTGGTTGGAGCACGGGATCTCAACCACAAGGTTGCCAGTTCAATTCCTCGACTCCCGCAAGGGATGGTGGGCAGTGCCCCCTGCAACTAAAATTGAACATGGCACCTTGAGCTGAGCTGCCGCTGAGCTCCCGGATGGCTCAGTTGGTTGGAGCATGTCCTCTCAACCACAAGGTTGCCGATTCAACTCCCACAAGGGATGGTGGGCTGCACCCCCTGCAACTAGAAAATGGCAACTGGACCTGGAGCTGAGCTGCGCCCTCCACAACTAAGACTGAAAGGACAACAACTTGAAGCTGAACAGAACCCTCCACAACTAAGATTGAAAGGACAACAACTTGACTTGGAAAAAAGTCCTGAAGTACACACTGTTCCCCAATAAAGTCCTGTTCCCCTTCCCCAATAAAATCTTAAAAAAAAAAAAAAAAAAGTAAATCCACCATTTTCAAAGCTATGTTACTGCAGTAGGCAGAATTCTGAGACAGACCCCATGACCTTCAGACCCTGGTGGTACTCTCAGGATTGTGTTATACTACATGACAAGCAGGAGCTTATTTGTGTGGGCCCAATATAATCACATCAACCTTTTTAAAAGCAGAGCAGTTTCTGTGGCTATTCCACTAGTGGCAGAAGAGAAAGTCAGAGAGATTTAGATTTGATTTGTTATTGCTGACTTTAAAGATGCAGCTAGCGCACCAAGAGGAGAAAGGCAAGTGACCTCTAACTGATAGTCAGCAAGGAAATGAGGACCTCAGTCCTACCGAGTGGAAATGCATTATACTAACAGCCTAAATAAGCTTGGAAAGTGATTCTTCCCCAGACCTTTCATTGAAGCCTAGCCTGGCCAACTACTTGATTTTGATCTTGCAAACCCCTAAGCAGAGAGCCAGCTGATTCCACCTGGAAGTCTGATATGCAGAACCTTCAGCTAATGGACGGGTGTGGTTTTAAACAGCTAATTCTGTGGCAATTTGTTACACAGCAACACAAAACTAATGTTGATGCTGTGAAGTCCCAGTGAGACTGACATGAAATTTTACTTGTCCACATAATTAATAAGTACCTCTACTTCTCCTCAGAGAAGAAAGATGTAAGATATTCAGTATCGTCTCTTTATAAACAATCAAAACTAGTAAATTTTCTTAATATAGTTTCATTTTTAATATCATAGTAACAAATGTCACCACTATGATTCTTATTTGTCTCTAATTCACTTCTAGTGATGTTTTATACGTGAGAGGGTCACACATGCGGTCCACCGTCCATACTAACCCATATAGCCTCCCTCAAGGTGGCCATTATCACCCCCACATTATAGATGAGGAGACTTAGAGTTAATGTGATTTCCCCAAACTCTAGAAATTGTAAGCAACAGGGATTGAAATGTGGGTCTCCATGGGAGTGTTGGCCTATCTAACATGTTATGGCTTCACACATCAGTCCTGCTCCAGCATACTCCTTTGTTCCATTTATAAGAACTCTATGAAGTGGCTTTTAATAGTCCATCTCCAACAATTGTCTTTACATCTGTTTTCTTAAACTCAATCACCGTAATAGAACAACACCCTAATGAAACTACTCGTGCCCAACTTCTCAGGGACCTCCACAATGACGAGTGGACAGATATCTTAAGTGGCTTTTCTGTAGCACTCAACACTGTTGTGAAACACTTTGACTTGGAAAACCTCCCTTCTCTTTTCCAAAGACATGAGTCAGCGTGATTTCCACCCTCTGCATTCGCTACCTCACCCCTTGTTGGTCTCCTTTGCTGCTTTATTCTCTTCTTCTCGATCACCACCGTGGGACAAGTCAATGGTCTCAGGACTGGGATCTCTTCTACCTTTCTCAGCTCACTCCCAATGTGTCCTTCAGCTGGCTGGCTCAGTGCTTTAATAAATTTCAATGATCTGGTAACCACTAAACTATTGTCTGTGTCTATGAGTTTCTGTTTCTCATTTGTTTGTCGTGTTCTTTGGTTGTGATGAACATACAATGGGATTTATAGATGATGTAATACAGAATTGTACACCTGAAATCTATGTAATTTTACTAACAATTATCACCCAATAAATTTAATAAATAAATAAATAAATAAATAAATAAATAAATAAATAAATTTCAATCAGATGCTTACTGATCCCCGATACCTATCTCTAGCCTAAACCTTTCTCCTGAAACTCTGTATTTATAAATCCATCTGAAGACCTGACATCAACGTTCGGATATTTAATACTCTTCACATTATGCAAATATCAGCTTCCGTCCTTCTGCCTATCTGCAGCCATCAATTAAATGGCATCCTCATTACGTCAATTGCTCTATCTTCAAAATGCACAAAAATTCTGTCCATCCTCAGCACCTCCAATATGAGCACCATGGTCCAACCCATAACTGTCTCCAGTTAATTTATTGCTTTTTCCACTCCAAACCTTACCCTCTGTAACTGATTCCCGATACAGCACACAGAGTAATCCTCCATGATATTAACCCAATCATGCTATTTCTCCATTTATAACTGTTCACTGATTTCCTATTTCACTCAGAGGTAAAGCATCCTGCTCAGTGGCCTGCTCACAGGGTCCTGCACTCCTGACTCTACCAGCGCAGCAGGGCCTGCCTCCTCAGAGCTCCTGGAAGACACCTCCTATACATCCTTATCTGGAAGCCTCTCAGCCACATCAGGTATTTGCTGAGTTTACACCCTATTGGGTGAGGTTTTCCTTGATCACACAATCTAAAAGCGGATGCCCTATCCCCAGAACTTCTGGTCACCCTTACCTTACTATTTTTTCTTTTTCTTATTTTAAAGTGTATATATATATACATATATATATATATATATATATATATATATATATATACACACACACATATACATATATATGTATATATGTACACATATATATGTGTATATCTATATTTATGTGTGCATGTATATAAATATATATATTTGTGTGTGTGCATATATATATATTTTTTTAATTAAATTTATTGGTGTGACAATGGTTAGTAAAATTATATAGGTTTCAAGTATACATTTCTATAACACATTATATATCCCATTGTATGTTCACCACCCAGAGTCAGTTCTTCCATCACCATATATTTGATCCCCTTTACCCTCTCCTACCACCCTGTCTCCCCCTTTACCCTCTGGTAACCACTAACTTGTATCTGTGTCTATGAGTTTTTGTTTGTCTTGTTCCTTTGTTGCTTTCAGTTTTATATCCCACATATGAGTGAAGTCATATGGTTCTCAACTTTTTCTGTCTTACTCATTTCCCTTAGCATGATAATCTCAATATCCATCCATGTTGTTGCAAATAGCACTATTTCATCTTTTCTTATGGTCTAGTAGTATTCTATTGTGTATATATACCACATCTTGATCCAATCGTTTATCCAATCGTTTATCCAAGGATATTTTGGTTGTTTCCACGTCTTGGCCACCATAAATAATGCTGCAGTGAACATTGGGGTACATAAATCTTTACGGATAAATGTTTTCAGATTTTTTTGGTAGATACTCAGGAGAGGGATTGCTGGGTCATATGGTAATTCCATTCTTAATTTTCTGAAGAAGCTCCATACTCTTTTCCATAGTGGCTGTACCAATTTACATTCCCACCAACAGTGTACAAAGGCTCCTTTTCCCCCATAGGCTCTCCAACATTTGTTACTATTTGTCTTGTTGATAATAGCCATTCTAACAGGCATGAGGCAATATCTCATTGTGGTTTTGATTTGCATTTCCCTAATAGCTACTGAAGTTGAGAATTTTTTCATATATCTATTGGTAATTTGTATGTCTTCTTGGGAGAAGTTTCTGTTGAGGTCCTCTGCCCCTTTTTTTAATTGGATTGTTTTTTTGTTGAATCGTACGAGTTTTTTAGATATTTTGGATATTAGCCCCTTGTTGGAGGCATTGTTTGCAAACATCTCCCATTCGGTTGGTTGCCTCTTTGCTTATTGATGCTTTCTTTTGCTGTGCAGAAGCTTTTTAGTTTGATATAGTCCCATTCATTTACTTCAGCTTTTACTACCTTATCTTGGAAGTCAAATTCATAAAATCCTTTTTGAACCCAAGTTCCATAAGTTTAGTACAACATTATGTTTTCTTCTATGCAGTTTATTGTTTTACATCTTATGTGTAAATCTTTGATCCATTTTGAGTTAATTTTGGTACATGGTGACAGCAGTCTAGTTTCATTTTTTTGCACGTGGCTTTCCAGTTTTCCCAAAACCATTTATTGAAGAGGCTTTCTTTTCTCCATTGTATGTTTTTGGCTCCATTGTCGAAAATTAACTGTCCATATATATGTGGTTTATTTCTGGGTTTTCAATTTTATTACATTTGTCTGTGTGTCTGTTTTTCTGCCAATACCATGCTGTTTTGATTATTGTCACTTTGTAGTACAAGCTTAAGTCAGGGATTGTGATACCTCCAGTATTGTTCTTTTTTTTAGGATTGCTTTGGCTATCTGGGGTCTTTTATGATTCCTTACAGATCTGATGATATTATGTTCTATTTCTTTAAAAAATGCCATTGGGATTTTGATGGGGATTGCATTAAATCTGTATATCACTTTTGGTAATATGGCCATTTTAACTCTCTTGATTCTTCTAATCCATGAACACAAAATGTCTTTCCATTTTGTTGTATCTTCTTCAATTTCTTTTAAAAATATCTTCCAGTTTTTAGTGTATAGGTCCTTCAAATCCTTTGTTAAGTTTATTCCTAGGTATTTTATTCTTTTTGCTGCAATGTCAAAACGAATTGTTGTTTTCATTTCTCCTTCTGAAATTTCTTTGTTACTATATAGGAATGCAATGGATTTTTGTACATTGATCTTGTAGCCAGCAACTTTACTGTATTCATTTATTGTTTCTAAATAGCTTTTTGGTGGAGTCTTAAGGGTTTTCTACATAAAAAATCATGTGATCAGCATAAAGTGACAATTTAACTTCTTCATTCCCAGTTTGGATGCCTTTTATTTCTTTGTCTTGCCTAATTACTCTGGATAGGACTTCCAATACTATGTTGAATAACAGTGGTAAGATGGGGCAACCCTGTCTTGTTTCTGAACGCAGAGCGAAAGGCTTCAGTTTTTCACCATTAATTATGATAACAGCTGAGAGAGTTTATCATATATGGCATATATTATGTTAAGGTATTTTCCTTTTATACCCATTTCATTAAGTTTTAATCATAAATGGATATTGTATCTTGTCAAATACTTTCTCTGCATCTATTGATACAATATAATTTTTTTTATTTTTTAGTTTGTTTATATGATGTATCACATTGATCAATTTGCATACGTTGAACCACCCTTGTGCCTCTGGGATGAACTGCAATTGACCGTGATGTATAATCTTTTTAATGTATTGTGGTATTCGATGTGCTAGAACTTTGTTTAGGATTTTTGCATCTGTATTCATTAGAGATAATGGTCTGTAATTTTCTTTTTTTGTGTTATCCTTACCAGATTTTGGTATCAGGGTAATGTTGGCCTCATAAAATTAATGAAGAAGTATTGCCTCTTTTTCAAGTTTTTGGAAGAATTTGAGTAGGACAGGTATTAGATCCTCTTTGAAGGTTTGGTAGAATTCACTAGTGAAGCCATCTGGTCCTGGACTTTTGCTTTGGGGAAGGTTTTGGATGACTGATTCAATTTCCTTACTGTTGATCAGTCATTTGGATTTTCTAGTTCTTCATGATTCAGTCTAGGAAGGCTATATGTTTCCAAGAACTTGTCCTTTTCTTCTAGGTTATTGAATTTGGTGACACATAATTCTTCATAGTATTCTTGGGTGATCCTTTGTATTTCTGTGGCATCCATGGTAACTTCCCCTCTTTCATTTTTGATTTTGTTTATTTGGTCTTTTCTCTTTTTACCTTAGTGAGTCTAGCCAAGGGTTTGTCAATTTTATTAATCTTTTCAAAGACCCAGTTCATTGTTACACTAATTTTTTTTCTATTGTCTTCTTGTTCTCTATCTCATTTAGTTCTGCTCTAATTTTTATTATTTCTTTCCTTCTGCTGACTTTGGGTTTCATTTGTTCTTCTTTGTCTAGTTCTTTAAGGTGTAATGCCAGGTTGTTTATTTGTGATTTTTCTTGTTTCTTGAGATAGGCCTGTAATAATATAAATTTCCCTCTTATTACTGCTTTTGTTGCATCCCAATAATTTTAATAGGATGTGTTTTCATTCTCATTTGTTTCTATGTAGATTTTGATCTTTCCTTTTATTTTGTTCTTTAATAGCATGTTGTTTTATCTCCACGTATTTGTGTTTTTTCCTACTTTCTTTTTCACAGTTGATCTCCAGCCTTGTGATCAGAGAATATGTTTGGTATGTTTTCAGTCTTCTTAAATCTGCTGAGGTTAGTTTTATGTCCCAACATATGGTCTATCCTTGAGAATGTTCCATGTACACTAGAAAAGAATGTATATTCTGGTATTCTACGATGAAGTGCTCTATAATTGTCAATTATGTCCATTTGGTTTAATGTGTCATTTAGGGCTGATATTTCCTTACTTATTTTCTGTTTGGATGATCTATCCATAGCTGCCAGTGATGCATTTAGGTCCCCTACTATAATTGCATTTTGGTCAATTTCTCCCTTTAGTTCTGTTAGTAGTTGCTTGGTATATTTTGGTGCTCCCTGATTGGGGGCATATATATTGATAAGTGTTATGTCTTCATGCTGAGGTATTGTCCCCTTTATCATTATGAAAAGTGCACCTTTGTCACTTATTACCTTTTTTTTTTTTATCCTGAAGTCTGTTTCATCTGCTATAAGTATGGCTACACACAGTTTTTTCTGCATATCATTTGTTTCGAGTATCGTTTTCCACTCTTTCACTTTGAGTCTATATTTGTCCTTGTAGCTGAGATGTGTCTCTTGGAGGCAGCATGTGGTTGGGTTTTGTTTTTTGATCCAAACTCCTACTCTGTGCCTTTTTATTGGTGAGTTCAGTCCATTTACATTTAGGGTGATTATTGATATATGAGGATTTCCTATAACCATTCTATCTTTTGTTTTCTGGTAGCTTAGTGTCTCCATTGTTTCTTTGTCTTTTGGTTCCTGTCTGTTATTTTAGTGTTGTGGTATTTTATGATTTTTCCCTCTGTTTCTTTTTTTATGTTATATTTCTCAGCTCTGGATTATTATTTTTTGAGTGTTTACAGTTAAGTGTATGTAAAAGAAAGTTTCATATCTATACCTTACTCTTTTTTTCAATAATTTGTATCACCTTCTAACATTTTCTGTATATTGCATAATTTAAGTAAATACGTGTAACATGAAGGTGGGGATTTGGAGGATTTTTGTTGTTGTTCAACGATATATTCCAACACTTAGAAAAATGGCCGGTGATAAAAATAACAACAAAAATTTACTGACTTGATTAACTGAGTAATTAATTCAGTAAATGGAATTGGGGATATGAGGGCATGGATTCTAAGAGTGTAATGACTTGCAATGATTTATCCAGTTAGTATATATCCATCTGCCTATCAGAACATGGATTAAATCATTAAACAAGAGTGGTAAAGATGGGTTTTCTCATTATGGGACAAAGGTGTTTCCTGTTAAGTACTGAAAGCACTATATAGTCATAGTGTATTTTCATTACTTGGGATATGTTGGATTAAAAAAAGAAATTAAAAAAATTAAATCTGTGCTGTTTTAAAGAATCAGACCAAACATACTCATTTATGACACCACAATTATTCCAACATAAAAATAATTGACTGAATATTTTTGGCTTTATTAACTATCTAGTTTAAACAACTCATCAAACTGACAGATAATAAAATAAACCAAACTTCTAATTATTTGATACTCTGCAATGCTTTCATATTGATGCTTTTTGTCTCTGTTTTAAAATATATTTCATTTAGTCTTTCAAACAATACTATTTTTAGCATTTTATAGACAAGGAAATGCAGTTTTTTGGAACTAATTGTTACTCATGTCACAGCTAATAAGCCCACTGTTCTAACCAGATGCAGTTTGTATGGGTGTCTCTGACTTTCCTCAGGACTGCTCCATATACCTCAGTCCCCTTCCTTCTGGGCATTGTACCCTCTCCCATTCCCCTTATTGTTTGCTGTTGCCATGGGACCCTCTTCCATCAATAACATCTCCAAGAAGCCTGTGTAGCACATCAGCGTGGGTGTTGTCAGGAATGGCTCAGAGTTGGCTATAACCCTGCCTTGTCCTATGGTTACCAGCAATGGGAAAGAGGGCTCTGTCTGCAGGGTACCATAGTGATGTGACACAAAAGCCTCCACAATCCAATAGTAAACAAACACCATTATCTCAAAATAAAACCTTGCTGAATTTACTCACTACACTTTGGGTCTGCTTGTTACTGTAACTGACTGGTGCAGGGACAGCCAGAGCCCAGGCGCCATCGTTCCCTGAGCTCTAAGATGCAACTGTACCTGCTTGTCACTGTACCTGACTGGTGCAGGGACAGCCAGAGCCCAGGCGCCATCGTTCCCTGAGCTCTAAGATGCAACTGTACCTGCTTGTCACTGTACCTGACTGGTGCAGGGGCAGCCAGAGCCCAGGCGTCATCGTTCCCTGAGCTCTAAGATGCAACTGTACCTGCTTGTCACTGTACCTGACTGGTGCAGGGGCAGCCAGAGCCCAGGCGCCATTGTTCCCTGAGCTCTAAGATGCAACCTACCTTGGAACTTCCTCAACATTTCTCTCATCCCAGGGATGCGACACATTGTCTTCAGCTCCATGGGGATGGTTTCCAGTTCCAGCCGCGTGACACTCTTACTTCTGTGAAGAGCACAGAACCAACATGTCTCAGTTATCCACCAAACAGCTCGGGCTCTCCCAACCCATCCTCTGATTCAGAGAGTAAACATACCGGCTCAAGACTCCTCTGACACCCTGGAAGGGAAAGAGAAATACAAGTAGGTGTGAGATCTGGAGACTGTTTTTGACACATTGGGGACAAAACATGAACATCTCTTTAGGAATTACTGGATATCATTAACTATTAAGATAAAATATAGGAGACATGAATCTCCCCTCATAGAAGCCAAAATTAGGCTGTTGTTGAATTTTCTCATGAGTTTAACATAATAGAATCAGTTTGCCTCTATTAGAATAGAATTAGAGAACACAAAGTTTCAGTTAATACCTATGATATCTACTAGGTTAACAATTTTCCAAATTGATAATTGACATTTGGATGTTTTAAGAATTACATTCTGCAACAAATGTAAATGGAATTAGAGTAAGAATAGATCTTAAATAGCTGCAGAATGTATTTGGGAAATAGTGAAAGATACAGACATAAAATGTTACTCTCAATATCTCTGTATTGAAAACCCCAAATTCCTCATTCTTTGAATCAACGCACCGTGTCTATGGACTCATATGTGAGTGGGTTACCTAAGTGGATAAAAATGGAAGTCCTTAATAGCTAGCAACATTTTTCCTCAAAGTAGATTATTAAACAAATAAACTGCATTACATTTCTCCTCTCCCTCTAAAAATAATCACCTAGCAGATTAATTTTTATAAAGCAGGCAGATTATTATTTTTACTGTTTATGAGAATGGCAGGCTTTGGTCTAAGCCACTGGGTATAAAATGTAGCTTATTGGTACCGGGGAAGAAAGGGAAAAAGTATTTGAGTATATGCTCCCTAAGATTTGTATTCTAAATCTTTTTAGCATTGATTTGGTGCTAGTGAATGCTTATTTTAAGTAAGCTGTGTTTTGAGATATGATATGACAATGAATGTTATTGAAAATGCTGAAGTTCTTGTGTTTACTTTGTCTGAAATTTAACAAGAAATTCCTTTCTGCCCCTTAGTTTGCTCACAAGGAAGTAAGTATAGCAATAATAACAACAACAATATTTTTTTACTTATATATAGATATTTTGAAGACAAAATGGGATAAATTAAATGCATATGCTTTGTAATTTCCTAAATTTAATGGCCCCCACTGTGTGGTCAGTGCTTAGTGACTGCCCTTGTATGAAGATATGAACTACTCAGTTCAGTAACCCCAGAATAAGTCATTGGGAATGAGCTAGAACCCAGTGTGCCCAGAAACTTTCTCCGAGTGAGTTCTATCGCTGTGCCATGTAGCCATCAGTGACAGTTTTCCTGATTAACGGGGATTAATGTCTTCATCAAGGGCTCAAAAGGAACATTTCCTTGTCCCCACTGTTCTACAATCCCCCCAGACTGCGAGCCTGGAACTTCCTTCCTGCTGTGCCTGGAATAAGCATACGATACGGATAGAGAACTAGCATTTGCCTCAAATTTTAACATGAAAATTCCTATCTGGACAATTTATAATAAAATTTATGTATTTGCTTGGCTATTACCTGAGATGGTTACCAAAGACTTTGCCTTCGCCATCCCTGAATACAGCAATAACATCAGCGACAGACTGACTGTGAGGTTTTAAGAAGTTTTTTTCAGCCATCATAGTGTAGGTTGTTCTTTTTCTGTTTATTCTTATGTAAATCATCAGATTAATTTTAATTTTTTTAAATATTTACGTTTTTCTCTTTAACAGGCACTGTTCTGTATGCTTCTCTAGCATCCTTCTGACCAAGAAGCTTTCCTAGCGAGTTCAGGTGTGCTTTTCCTCAAGAGAACACACGCCCAAGTGGTTTGTCTGTGGGCGCTGCCGTCTGTCCCAGTGGCCTCACCTCCAGCAGACCCAGGGCCGGGCGCTGGCACCTGTCCTCCAGCTCGTCGGCGAGCTCCCGCAGGGCTCTGCTGTGCTGGGCCAGCCGGCTCTTACTGTCCCGCAGTATCTGCAGGGTGGCCCGCTCCTCCTGCTCCAGCCGCCGCAGCTGCAGCTGCTCCTCCTGGGCCAGGAAGCCTCGGTGCTTCTCAAACTCCAACCGGAAGCGCTGCCTTTGCGTTTCCACTTTCTCCTGGAGTAACGCAGTTACCGCCAAAGTCAGGACGGGGGCACAGCGCCACCTGTCGGTCGCCTTCACAAATACAGCAAGTCTGGACGGCCCTGTCTGGCGTGAGCCCGACTGTGAACCGATCGGCTGCATTTATTTCACTTACTTTTTTTTTTTAGTGTCAACGTTCACGTATTTAATAGCACCTTTAATTATTTTACATTGCTACATTTAAAATGGTTACAAAATGGTAATACATATTTTAAAAATACAAACTTTAAATAAGTTTAACATAAGTTTGGCTGCATTTTAAAAGCACAGAAACCTGAGGGGACTCACGTGAGAGGTGGCTTGACTGAGTTTTCCAGCTGAGTGTTGGATTTGGACTTGGGGTCAATGCCCTTTTACATTTCAGTTTCAGCATTATATACATAACATGTGGGAACAGGGCAGTAGGGGCATTAGAATTTAACAGCTACTAAATCCTTGAGCAGAGCCACCAACAGAGCCCTTTCACAAGAGAAATTGCAATTTACTAGTAGAGGAGTCACTAGAATGAGCACTTGTAGAAACAATTGAATTATGAAGAGAGATTAGAGCGGCCTGGATTTGTAAATGTGAATGAGAGCAGGCTTAGAGGTTAGAGGAGGTGAACACTCCTAGCACTGAGATCTAGCTCCCTAAGGTCAATGCTCGCTGTAGAGCCAGGAAGGAGCTGAGCAGTTCTCAGGCCACTGACTGCCAGTGATCTTCAGGGAATTAATTCTGATTTCTATCCACATCTGATTTCTACGATTTTGAAATAGACCTATGGAACACACTGTGACACAGAATTATTATATCTAAATTTTATTTTATTGAGACTCATATATGGAAAACTATGTCTACCCTGAGTGTAAGAGGCAAATTATCCTCCCACAGTCTCTCCACATTTGAACTCCCTAGCCTATTTTTAAACATAACATCTTGGTTTGATTAAAGAGCATAAGCTATCGCCTTTAAAAAAATTAACAATAGTTTTCAAATCCCACAGGACTCAACTCCCTCCAGTTTCCCATCTCTCTTTCTTTCTACCACTTTCTAAGCCCCTAGATTCATATAATCCTCACCTCTTTAACATGAACCAACTCTGAATTCCATAATCTGATCTGAAAGTACAACTCATGTAATTTCTCCCCTATGTCTGAAGTTATTGAGGAATGGGGCTGACAACCTCGCCACTGAAAAGGACAGCAGTCATATGTGGGGGTGTGACAGATTATGTGGAGAAGAAGGGGTTTGGTTGCAATTCATCTTTCTCTCACATCATCCTTTTCAATGCTACAATTATATCTACAGATACAGGAAGCAGAGGGCTTTTATAGAATTTAGAGTTCATTTATTAAACTAAATGCTTGTTGCATTTGGCTCCCATGGATACATTCTCAGTACTAAAGATCATGCAAATTTACTTGGATTAGAACAGGAATCTTAGCATCATTTCTACTTTAGAATAACCAGTGGAGGTTTTCAAAAATGCAGGACCCAGATCTTAATATGGAGTTTCTGAAATTGTAAATCTGTGGTCAGGTCAGGATCGAAATTAACTGGCTTGGATTATTAGTCTAAAAAGAACAAAGCTTATCAATAAATGTTTAGCTTTGCATATAAATACGTAGCTATGGAAAATAAGATATCACAAAGAAAAATGTAGCAAAAACGGTCCTTATGGAAATATCTGTTTGAAGTAGGATACAGTATAAGACCACATTTCAAGAAAAAAGAAGTAAAGAATTAGAAAAACATCAAAAACGAAAAGAGAAAGAGGATTATTTGGAGAAAGATAAAGAATGGTAAAATTATATAAAATAAGTTCTCTATAAGGTATAATATCTTATATAAATATATTATATTTCACATATATATAGAAACTATATATAGTTTCTATATATAGTTTCTCAATCTAGATAGATCCTATTTGATATTTGACCAGGTTATTCTTTGTTGTGAATGGGGGGGGGGGCATTGTACGGTGTTTAGCAGCATTCATGGCCTCTACCCATTAGATGCCAGTAGCACCCTTACACATCCCCAGTTGTGACAAGAAAAAATACCTATAACTATTGCAAAATCTCTGCTGGATGGCAAAATCACCCTGGACTGAGAACCATTTTGTGTGTGTGTGTGTGTGTGTGTCTCTGTGTGTGTGTGTGTGTGTGTGTGTGTGTGTGTGTGTGCAAATGGGTTGGAGAAACAAAGCACCGATGAAGTACAAAAGAGAGAACATGTATGTGGCTGAAAGGAGGCTGAAAGTTCACATCATCCTCTCTTGGTAAGATGAGTGCCTTCTAGCTAAATTTCATCTGCATCAATGCTATGAAATGTTTATTATTCATTCACCCAACAAATACATTTTTAAACTCGTAGTGACAGTCTGAGACTCTGCTCTAGATACCAGGGAAGGTCAAGATCAGCAAAGTTGTTTATGGTTCAGGTTTCTGTAGTGTTAGAAATACGAAGGACACAGATGTCTAATATAACTGGAAGGGGTGCGATTACCTAGGACGGCACTGAGATGTTTTTCTTGAGCACCTGTGTAGATGGAACAAATGTGCTGGCACAGGAAAAAATAGCTGAAGAATGATTTAATGACCCAAGTTTGGAACCTTCCAAAGCCCCAATATTCTCGTACCTTCCAAATGACAGTTTTCTTCACCACACTAGCCTCCTGTGTGAAAGCCTCCTGCATCTCTTTCCTCACCAGTTCCAGGGCCATCTGGAGCTTTGCCTGTTTGGGAAGATATGCTGAGACCATTACAGACATGCTCACTCGGTACAAACACCGACCAGGTGTATTAGGAGCTTCTAAGATCACCTAAAACAGGCCCTGGTGAACTAGCAAACATGTCCAACCTCATTAGTAACTAAGTCAAACATAAATACACTTTTAAATGTTAATCCAGACACAATCAAAGATTTATCTCAAAGTATGCTCATTATGGTATTATATAAAATAGTAACTAAATATCATGTTATAAGTAGAGGATGAGAAAATTTTATTTTATATTAAAGAATGAAATTAAAGTGCTGTAGAACATTTAATAACAAGAAATGCTCACAATTATAAAGTCAATTAAAATAAGTATATTTTATGCAATGTGACACCAATTTTGAAAAAAAATGTGCTTGTGATGAATATATAAAAACTAGGCAGAGGTCAATGAAAATGTTCAGTAGATGAAATCTCACCTACTAGCGCTTGGTTGAAAAGTGATGCTATTTCTTACATCTATATATTTCAACTCCTTAAAATTATGTATTACTTTATAATCAGAAGTGTTTATTATTATTAGGCCAGAAGAAACCATGTAAGTTAGTATTTATTCAATGAAAAAGAAATACAGAATGTTGTAAATCTTACAGAACTAAAAAACTAATTTAATGGAAACTAAATCTCTTTTGAAATCTAGGACTCCTGTTAGAGCTAAACACATATCTTATTTGCAGAGAACACACACAAAGATACACATACACACATTTTTAAACCCTACCCAAAGTCATTTATAAGTCTTAGGTAAAAAAAAAAAAAAAAAAAAAAAAAAATTGTTGCTAGTCATGCACAAGTCCTACATACCAATTATTTTTAAAAAGAGACTTTTATAATGTAATGCTCATAAAAAGAGCAGTAGGATTCATGGAGGATTTAACATGATCATGGAAGTGGCATTTGTTTTAGTGTTTGCAAGGAACAGAACACACTAACATGTAGAGAGACAGAAGCTCCCTTAGGTGGGAGAAATTGTGAGTAAAAGCAAGGATCTGACTAGGGCGTGGCCTGCTTGGGGACAAGTGATTAGGCTAGTTTTGCTGGATCTCATGGCTGGTAAAGGCAACAACTTTAGAAACAGGATATAGGGCCCTAGGAAGTCTAGACTGACAGGTTAAGAAGTTTGGCAGATATTTATTCGGTATTTAATTGCAAGACTACTAAAATGTATATAGAACTTCTTTAGAAATAGTACACTAGTCATGCTCTGTGCGGTGCCTTCTGGATAAAAAGAAGGCAGAAACATTTTGCAAAAGTCTAGGCAGAAATAGCTAGCACCTGAATTTTGTAGATGACAACCAAAACCAAAAAGAAAAACTAAGACTGATATTTCCAGGTAGGTCTGGAGGGAAGTCGAGGGGGTAAATATTCCCAACTCTGATTTAAAACAATAAAACTAAGTTTAGAAAATAATGAACATTTTAAGAAAGTTAATATTTACAATTTATTTCATTGTGATAGATAAACATGTCAGCAGGTTAAACAGGACTTTGACCTTCGTTGTGCTAGTAGCTGTTCCAGATGTTGGAAATATCTGTGTTCAGAATATGTCCAAGACTATTCTTTCAAAGGCTTCACAGATGTCCCTTTTGGGGGCCTAATACTCACACCAGGCATCTCTTCACGGAAGATGCTCAAACCTAAGTTCCAGGACGTGAACTGAACAAAGACCTGGCCCGTGCGCTTAGCACCTGGGTGCTTACTTCGGAGCAGTGTGCCCACTGAGATGGCTGTTCTTCACTAACGCTCAAACCCCAAGGCTGTTTTGGTGACAGTATTACTCAACGTAGAGATACGTTATGCAGAAGCGAGGTATTATGCCAGTGACAGCTGTTAGGAAGCATTTACTAAAGATGCACTCCTGGAACCAAGAATGAAGTACGTCGCAGCCCTCCACACAGACAGTCAGGCTCGGGAAACCAGACCAGCCGGAGAGCACAGGACCAGGAAGGCTACGTGGGCGAGAGGGGCCAGTAAAGGCATGTGCCTCAGAGCTCCTTCACAGGGGTTCAGAGGGGGCTACCGCGAAGCCAAGGCGTGGAGCCCAGACCGGAGTGCGCGCTGTGCCGGCGGGCGTGGGGGGCGCGTGGGCAGTCTAGAGCAGCTGCTGGCATTGGCCTTGCGTCCTGGCAGGTGACCCAGCACCTCCGCTGAGCCCACTCGTGTCAGAGGGCACTTCCAGTCCCTCCCGCCAGCCCGCGGAGCGCGGCTCACCTGGTGGTGCCGGGCGGCCTCCTGCAGCGGCGCCGTGCGGTGGCCCCTGTGCTCCGGCTCGGTATCGCACATCCAGCACAGCGCCACCTGGTCGTCGTCACAGAAGCGGCTCAGCTCCTGGCCGTGGCGCGCGCACTGCGCCCCGGTCGGCCCCGCGCCCAGCCCTAGCTGCCGCACGCCATCCACCAGGCTGGCCAGCTGCCGGTTGGGCCGGAAGCCCTCCCGAGCGAAGGGCCCGCGGCACTGCGGACAAGCGTAGAGGCCGCCCTGCGCGCTGTCGGACTTGTCACAGAATTCGGAGATGCAGCGCAAGCAGAAGCTGTGGCCGCAGTCCACGCTGACCGGTTCCTGTAGGAAGTCCAGGCACACGGGGCACCGTGCCTCGTCTCGCAGCAGCTGGCCGGGCGCCCCCGCGGCCATGCCCGCGCTGCGCCTTCTCCCTGCCGTCTGCACTCCGGAGGGGCCCTGCCTGAGGAACAGCGGGCAGAGCCGGCTCTTATCAGCAAGCTGGGGTTCAGGCCAAGGGAGCCACTCCCGGTGAAAAGTGACAAAGCAGATGCCCTTGGCCACCAGGGTCAATGAGCGCTCCAGCTCTCCAGCTCCTAGTATCTGGAGTCCCTCACTGGGCGCCCTAATGCAGCCTCTGCTCCTGTTTTCACCGCTGGTTAATGTGGAGAAGTGCTCAGCTTCTCCCTTTCACTGCGTCCGCACTGCCCCATGGTCTCCTCATCCTTGTCTGCAGAAAGCGTTCTTAAATTCGTTTCCAAACCTTCATTTTTCTACCTCCTGTTAATTAGCTCATGATAAAGAAATGAGTAGATGAGTTGAAAGAGACATGCTCAAATGGATGTGTGTGTGTGTGTGTGTGTGTGTGTGTGTGTGTGTGGTGACGACGGTAGGTTAATAGTCCAGTGACTACTCAGAACATTTGAATACACATCTGGTCCGGTTCAGAGAGGGCCCTGTAAGGACGGCACAGAGGCTATGACTGTTGCGAAGGGTATCTAGGAGCTGACAACGCTGTAGGTCAAGCCCATCGGTGCTGCTCTCCTATGACATGGGGAGACAGAAATACACGAAAGAGTAAGGTGATTTGACAGAGAAAATGGGAACCCTGCTCAGGATGAGTATGGTGAGGTCATCAGGTCTTGGGAAAGTAGACAAGTGTGGAGAGTGTGTGCCATCTGACGAATTGTAACTTCCATTTTGTTGACTTGGAAGTGATGGCGGGCATCTTGGTGGCACATCAAGTACGACGCAGCCCTCTCTTTACACAGAGCTCTAGCTATGGGGCCAGACAGTCAGGCTCGGGAAACCAGACCAGCCGGAGAGCACAGGACCAGGAAGGCTACGTGGGCGAGAGGGGCCAGTAAAGGCATGTGCCTCAGAGCTCCTTCACAGGGGTTCAGAGGGGGCTACCGCGAAGCCAAGGCGTGGAGCCCAGACCGGAGTGCGCGCTGTGCCGGCGGGCGTGGGGGGCGCGTGGGCAGTCTAGAGCAGCTGCTGGCATTGGCCTTGCATCCTGGCAGGTGACCCAGCACCTCCGCTGAGCCCACTCGCGTCAGAGGGCACTTCCAGGCATGTTGGTGGCACATCATTCACTCTGCCGGTCAGCACAGGTTTTCAGGTCGCTGAAGTCTCAGGCACAGGTGAGCATGGCCCAGCTTTCAGGGAGCCTTAAGATCTATCACAATTCATAAAATTGCAAACCAATAACTGGGAAAAGGACTCACAGGTGTGTCAGGAATACAACAGAGGATTCTGAACCAGCCCGTGTGTGTGTGTGTGTGTGTGTGTGTGTGTGTGTGTATGTCAGATCTGGCCATTGGGGTTTCTGAGCTAAGGTCTGATGGGAGACTGAGTGCAAGCTGCAGGCGAGAAGGGGCTATGTGAGCAGAAATGTGAGAGGGCACAGAGCTTGTGGCTAGCTGCAGTGGAGAGGTAGGATGCGCCCAGCCCCCAGATCCAGGCAGGCTGGTGAGTACCCACATGAGGATGAGTGGCAGCAGATAAAGTCCCAGTGACAGGCGGGGCCAGATGACTCAGGTCCTTATGGCTCCACTCCTGAGGTTTGTGGGTCCTTATTCTGAGGATGAGGGCTTGCAGCTTTGGTAGAGGACAGAGTCTATAGGGTTTGAGGCCTTCTGCCTAAAGGTTAAGTGGATAATGAAAATGGATAGATTCTTTGAGAACATAGACAGGTATGAGCAAAACACAAGGTTAGAAGAGAAAGCAAAAGCACAGAGTGCTCCATGACGGAAAAGTGTGCCCTGGCTGAAGACTATGCCACTTGCCGGCTGAGGCACTTCAGAGGAGCTGTGTTAACTCTCTGTGCCCCACTTCTTGTGTGACCTATGAGGACAGTGCTAGGCCATTCAGGACTAAGTAGGCCAATAGACATCACCCATTTGCTACAGGGGCCGGCATGTATTAAGTAGGTGTATATTTAATTAAAAACAAAGAGAAGATGTAGCAAAATGAATGGCAGAAGGGTAGTGGGACAAAATGTAAGGGACATGAGGACCGGCGAATGCTTTTCCTGTTTTGTTCAGTTGTGTATCCCCAGGACCTTGAAGAGTCACTGGCACATACAGACACCCAATAAATACTGGTGGAAAAAATATGCGAGCAAACAAATGAACAGAAGCAGTACAGTTTATCATAGAAGCTAATGGAGGAGAGAATTTCAAAGGTGACCATATAATGTCAAATGTGAGATCCATATTTTTCTACATCTTACTCATATGTATATGATCATGCTTTTTATTGCTGTGACTCTGGGAGATGCTAGAACATGTTTCTATTTTATTCAGAGACATAAAGCAGTGTATTTGCTCAAGTGTATGGAAGGAGTAATAGCATGGCTCACTTGAATGCAGATTCCCTAGTGTCTAGGAGGCTAAGAGGGAGTAAGGCTTCTGCTGTGGGGGTCACAGTGGTTTTCAGGAGGGTGAGGTGAGTGGGTGAGCTGACGTCAGATGGCAGGTCTTCCCTGGCTGGTTCTGGGACCACTGAGCTCTGTTCTGTCCCTGGCATTGGAAGGTGGGGATGGAGGTCAAAGGCATTGTTCTTAGAAATCCCATTTCCCTTACAGCCCCTCCCTCTCCACGCAGGAGGCAGTGGACTGCATTATAACTAGATGCTATTTATTTACAGACGTTATGTGAAGGGCCTCCCCAGGCACTTTCTTGTTTAGTAGGGTTGGTCTGACTTAAACTTATGCTTTCTCATGACCTTTCTTCAGGGGTGAATAAAACACCTCTGTGTTTGTGCTGATACAACCACATTTGGGGGCTCAGCCCCCAACTCTCACCATGACTTCAAACTCTGACTCACGTGCAGGTTGATTAGTTCCAAACCTTTTAGCTACCCCCAATGGGCTATGCCCTTCTCCATCAGTGGCTTGTCTTCTTGACAGTATGTGGTCCTTCGTCCTTTGACCTTCTCCCTGCTCACCCTTCCTAACATCTTTGTCATAGTGGTTTTGGGCTCCTGAAGTTGTCTCCCCGAGGCATCCATGTTCTCTGATAGCCTGAGTCCTTTCCACCAAGGCTCTCAGGGCTCCCTGGCCACACCCTTTGCCTCAGTTTTAGGGATTCCTGCTCTCCTAGCCCCAAGCTCAGCTCACTCCAAAGTGAAAGAAAAGAAAAAGAAAACACCTAGCCCAAACCTCAAAAGCAACAGCCACTGACACAGCGTTTTCCTTTCTGCTTGTGGTTTTCAAAAAGATGTCTGCTGGTTTTCATTTCAGCAGTTGCGCTTGCCTTTTTACTGTTTCTTTTTCAATGATTCCCTGAGCCAAGGTCATCTAAGTCCTCCATGCATACAGCCTCAGCTTTCCCTGAGGGCCCACACCCAGGCACTTCTGCGCCTTGGTGGGAGGAATTCAGAGGTGGAGAGTGAAGCACAGAAGGCTTCCCCTGACAAGGGAGAGCCCAGGGTCTCTTAGACTCTGCAGACAGTGGGAGAAGCACTTCCCACGCACAAGAGTGCATCAGCACATGTGCGTTAACAAAGGCAGACTTTGTAGTGATGTTATGTTAAACAGTGTTTACATTACAATTTTCTGTTAAGTAATTTAATGGATTCAACAACAAGAATGTCTCTTGTTCATATTTTTATTGCAAAATCCTTTTACTCTGGGCCTGCACAGAGTAAAGGGCACTATAGGTTCTGGAATAAATTAACAAACACAGTGTCCCATGTGACATTTGCAGGCACTCTCTGAAGGAGGTGTTGTACACGCCATCCGTGCATTAGTCATGAGAAACTTGAGGTGTCAGCAAATGGGCCCAGTCTTAACTCCAGTCCCAGTCTTAACTCCAGTTCAAGTCTGTGTTCGATGCTGCTGCTGGTGTGCAGACCAACACAGGAATGGATCTCCTCCAGCAGTTCTGTAGATGCTTTTGGGAGCCGGGCACCAAGTGTCAGGCTCAAATGCCGAGCTTTTGAAACCTGACATCACCCATATGAACATTTACTCATTTCCCTTGGTGCCCATTTGAGTCTGATTCCACTAATATAGCACCAGCAATCCCCAGAACTGCTTTGAAAACAGTGCACTATGGTGAAAGACACACAGATTTGAAGCTGAAACAGACCCGTATTCAAACGCCGGTGCTCTGATATGCCCCTATGTGCCCCTGGTGGGTGAAACAGGTCCTTTTACAAGGCTTATATGGGATATTATGCATGGCAAGTCTGGCATCTAATATGTATTCAACAAATGCTTGTCTTGTCCCTCACTACCCAGTTGCGTAATGCAGCTGAAAGAAAGGAAGGAAAGTGAAAATCTTTGGGGATGTATCTGTTCAATGTGTGCAGGACTAGTTGTTCTGATGTCCCCATATCTTCATTGTGTGTGCCATATGGGGATGTTCAGAAGGGAAGGTTTTCTTCCTAATTAGGTGCCAGGAGGTTTATGAAGACAATAATAAACGATCTTCTAATTTCAAGATGCAGCTGTCAAGAAAAGAGTAATTATTTATTCCTAGATTGGTGATTTATCTTCTGTGACTAGTTTCAATTATTTCACCAGCTTTATTCAGTTACTTGATTGTAGGTAGTGGTTTTAAATTATAAACAACTATCTTGCCCAGGTTTGCACTTGGACATACAGGAATTCTAAGAAATGCAATATCATCCATCACTCAGTTGCAAAGGTAACACAAAGCATACCTTATACTCATTACAGCCCCAGCACATCATATAAATACACAGAGAATGCACTAAGCAATGAGATATAATGTTTGGATAATTGTCATTCTTACTGTATAGGAAAATTAAAGATAAAATTATGAAAATAATTACAGAAATCATTTCAATTGCTAGACTTAGAATTCTGTCTCTATCACACATCAAGTTCCCAGCAGCAGTGAACAATTAGAATGGTGTTTGAAACAGGTGGTGACTCTTCTTTGAAAATAAAGTCTATAATTAATGCATCCTGGAAAAATCCCTGCTCTCTGTCCCTCTGCAGAGGCAATATCTATACTGGCAAGGTGAATTTAAATTTTGTCAAAAAACTATGTCCCAAAGTTAATTCAAAATAACTTTTGTGTATGAGATCATAAAATCAAATTTTTGAAACAACTTGGATGTCTACCCTATCTATCAAATAATTTCCCTATATAATACCTAACCAAGTGATAATTCCCTGTGCTTGAACATCAAACAGAAGTTTTAGAATGTCTTATTTTTATTGAAGCAAAATATATTTTCCTAAAGGCTCCATTTATTAATGACATTTCTACTTTTATGGTTAAATAGAGCAATTTTAATTCCTCTCGTAAAACTATGTAATTCCTCGTTTAAAATCATCCATGTTTATCTTCTCCAAATCAGATGGAATGTCTCCACTTCTTTCCCATTCCTTTCCTCTTGGCATGATTCTAAAAGCCCACAGCACTCTCCACCGAGCACACCCCACCTTATCTCGGAGCTTCTCAAGCACAGTGCTCAAAAGTGAAAGCAGTGTGCTCCAGGAAGCCTGCAGATAAGCGCTCTGCCCCCATGCTCACCCAGTGACTTCGATGGACTTAAATACACTTCCTTCTCCTTCATTATTTGTAAACAAGTATATCTGGTATGGCAGGGTTCTACCACTCCCTGTGCCCAAAGAAGCAGGAGATTATATACATATATGTATAGATATATATGATGGAAAAGGGGCCACATGTTAAACCTGACAAGCTCAGGAAACTGAACATAACCACATAGGATGGCGTGAACATAAAAATTCCTAACTAAGGTGGTCCATGGTGGGAAGTCACATCCTTGACTTATAGCTTCCTTGACAAAGGTCAATCTTTCCTTTAAGTGAGCCTGTCTGTCCTCTTTTTGCATCTAAGATAACATACCCTTGGAATGTCACAGTAATTCATCTCTTTCTCCAGACCCCCAAGGGTGCACAACCCACCACACCAGAGCAGGAAACTACAAAATCCCTCATTGTTATCTTGTTCCCTAAATACTATTTCTATGTGCTGTAAAATACTAGTAACTATCCTGTACCCACCAATGTAAAAGAAGTGTGTGTCTCTCCATTTTGCTTTTTATCGAACCCCAGAGATTTCCTTACTTTGCTTTCTCCCACCCCCTTAATCTACACACAATGGATTTCATGTAACTCTCCTCCTTCGATTCTAATGTATAAAATGAGTTGCAAAATGGTCATTTTCTGGAGCGTTTTCTCAATCTGTTGAGATCTTGCTTCCCAGCAATTGTCGTCAGTTTGGCTCAAATAAACTCTTACAACCTTTCTCTTAGGCTGGATGGTTTTTCGTGGAATATATATAATATATTATGTAACTACATATAATTATAAATATAATATAATATATATATAGAGAATATATATATAATATAATATATATAATATATAATTATATGTGTATATATTGTGTATATATATATGTGTGTGTATATATATATTATATATGTATATAATATATATATATATATATATACAAATATGGCCTCTCTATCTACACTTTCTGGGTGGAACTCAAGGTGCCACAGTGACCTTGAGCAAATCACTTACTTTCTAGGCCTCAGATTCCATATTTGTAGATTGATGTAGAGCTAGTGTGAAGGTGAGATCAAGTCACTGTGACTCCAACTAAATACATACTCAAGACTTGTTGGCTATATTATTGCAATAAAACTATCAGTATTTTGCATTTACAATGAATTTAGGTTGTTATTATAATGAAATATCTCTTCTCTTAAATTGAAATGACTTAGCAACAGTAGGTTAGTTTTAAAATTATCCTTAAATATATTATTTTTCAAACAACATATGTATAGTGATAAGTAATTACATAATTTAAAATTTCTCTGTGCTGCGATAAATGAATTAATCATATGCTTATGAAGAAAACTTAAAAATCAGCTGTACTGGGAAACACAAAAAGGAATTTTAAAATTCCATTTCTAGATAACAATTTGAATATTTAAGAATATCTGTAGCAGCTGCCAGATGACTCAGTTGGTTAGAGTGCACGCTCTTAACAACAAAGCCTCTGGTTCGACTCCCACATGGATTGGTGGGCTGTGGCCCCCGCAACTAGATTGAAAACGGCGACTGGACTTGGAGCTGAGCTACGCCCTCCACAACTAACAGCTTGACTTGGATCTGATGTGTCTTGGAAATACACACTGTTCCCCTTCCACAATAAAAAGTATTTTTTAAAAAGGAATCTCAAGAACAAGACAAACAAATGAGAAACAGAAACTCATAGACACAGACAATGGTTTGGTGGTTGCCAGAGGGTAAGGGGGGTGGGGGGTGGGGGGTGGGAGATGAGGGTAAGGGGGATCGAATATATGGTGATGGAAGGAGAACTGACTCTGGGTGATGAACACACAATGGGATTTATAGATAATGTAATACAGAAGTGTACACCTGAAATCTATGTAATTTTACTAACAATTGTCACCCCAATAAATTTAATAAAATTAAATTAAAAAAAAAGGAATCTCTATAAACTTGTTTTTGTATGATACATATAAACTGATTCTTATTTTTCACGCAAAATTACAATTCTTAATTAATACGTAATAAACTTTACTGAAATACATTTATAATGTTCTAAACAAGGAGTTAATAACAGGATTTTTGCTGCACTAGGAAATAAAATACACAACAAATGCCCATAATTGAACATTCCTTAGGCTATATTGCATATCAGAAGCCATGCTGCTCATGAGACATAAAAGGGTATTGGAAAAAATTCCCAAGCTATGGTACACATTTGTAGGTTTCTAAGAGTTTACATAATTAACACCATTTGAAACTTAGATAAGTAATCCATGCCTTGTAATTTACATATTTCATTGTATGTGTTTTTCATCATCATTAACCACTTCACTCTTAGAGGGGCTGTTTATCCACCTTTCCTCTAACATCTTCTTGCCTCATAGAAGAGACACCTCCCCCTGTCACCACCCACCATGGCTTGCTCTTGCTGGCCACCTGACTCGTGAAGCTGACACCTTCTTGTCATGTCTGTGTGTTGTTCATGCTGCCTGTGCTGGCTGGCGGGCTCTCCCCAGCTATAGGCAGTTATGGTTTTGGTAGGCCTAGCACCCTCCCATCTTCTACATGCAGCTGTGGCTGATGTGTACAGAGGTTCTGTCTTCATCACTGCAGCTGTCAGAAAGTAGAGACGTGATCTGTTTTGCAGGCCCCGTCATGCCTATTGTTTTCTTTCTGCAAACATGCAGGAGTTACAAAATATTGGTATCAGAACAGGTGTGAAGAGCCTACCCGAAACAATGGACTATTATACAGTCCATAAATGGCATTCAATTTTTTTTTAATTTAACAAGAAAAGATCTATGATGGAAACTAGCTGTAAAAACAGCTGCATAGAAAGCCATGACAAGGCTATGTAAAATTAGCTGCAAAAAAAGCTAACTAATAGGCTATACAGTAGTAACCCAATGGCACTACCCCATATGTGGGACACAAGAAAAGTTTGGAAGGTAAGCTATCAACGGCCTCACTCTGGGAGACAGCAGTATGGATCCCATCCCAAGTAACTTGGCCGTTCTTTGCAACAGCCTCTTATTTTCCATGGCTTCGATAACACAGTGTGCATCATATCCTAAGGGTGCTCAGTTACAGCCACTTGCTGTACATTTCATCTCACAGTGGTTTCTCACTTCAAACATTCCATACTTAGTTTTTATTATCATTGATTGTACATTAAGAATGATGTTGAGTTAAAAAATAAACATCCATTTATGTGTATCACTAAAACAAATTTACTAATATTTTTGTCTATTTCTTTCCATCTCCAGGTTTTCTGAAAAATATACACATGAATCATTATTTTGAAATATATATATAGCCAAAAAATGTATACACATTTTAAGAAAGGAAAGAAACTGTAATAAAATTACGGTGATGGTAACCACTTTGAGCACCTCTTGTAATTGCAGAAGTGAAACGTGACTTGTATTCATCTTCTGTTATCTGTATATATTGAGTATTACAATTTTAATACAGTTTTTTCCTTTCTTAAAATGTGTATACTTCTCTCTCTCTCTCCTTCCATATATATATATATATATATGTATGTGATCACACATCAATGAATCAGAGTATAATGACCATCTATACACTTGGTTCTATATGCTTGTATTTTTTTAAAAAATCCTGCTATCATGTTTCCCCGAAAATAAGACATAGCCGGACAATCAGCTCTAATACATCTTTTGGAGCAAAAATTAGTATAAAACCCCATCTTATTTTGCCATAATATAAGACCAGGTCTTAATATAATATAATATAATATAATATAATATAATATAATATAATATAATATAATATAATACCACATCTTATATTAATTTTTGCTCCAAAAGATACATTAGAGCTGATTGTCTGGCTAGGTCTTATTTTCGGGGAAACACAGTATATTGTGGATGAGTTGAGAACCTTTCCTTTTTAACTCATCTCTAAAACTCAAGCTAAGACAGACTTGCAGGCCAGTTCAGCTATTTTCTTTGTTAAATTGACAGATTCACACTTAAAATGACCTTAGGTACAAATTGATTTCATTGCATGAATGAATTTGCAGTCATAAATTATGGATTTTTTTTAGACACACCTGTAATTAAAGTATGATGGCAGATAGCCATCCACATGAAGCAGCTGTAATACATTGAGTCCTCAGGATGTGTCACTCACTACTTTCCTGCTTGCCAGATTTTAGAGAAACATTCTTTTGTTTGATTCAATTTTTAGTTCCACATTATTGAGATTGATCCTAAGTTAAATAAAAAATTACGAGAGGATGTAACAATTGTGTCTATCCCCAGTGTCTCGTGGCAGGTAAGCCTCAGTGGACAGAGTAGAATCTCAGAAGGTTGGTTCCATTACTTATTAACTTCATTGGCAAATTACAGAAGATTATTTGGGGAATGCAACGCTGGAAGAGCCAGGTCCCCAAGAAAATAAGAGTTATTGAAAGGAGAAGTCAGCTTCACCCAGCATCAAATCCCAGTAGAAGATGGCACAGTCCTGCTCACATGATGAAAGCACAGCCCACACTTGGATTACAGGCAAATGAGGCACATCCTGGAGCAGAGAAGACTTGGGGTTCCCCACGCTGGAGACATGCTAAGGTAGGGAGGGCCCTACGGATGGCCCAAGGGTTTTCAGAAGGAAATCAAAATAGTGTGTCTTTTGGTGTCAAATGACATAAATTATGTTGTGTTGTTTGTTGTGGTTCTAGATGTTGAATTCTAAAGTTACACAGAATTCAATAAATTATTCTTCATTATTAAGACACCTTTAGTTTTTTGTACTACATTATCCATATGAAACAAAGTAAATGATCTTGCCTAAATTGTTCTAAAACTAAACGAAAAAGAAACCAAGAAAGAACTGAGCTTACAATAGTTGCTGGTACTGAAGCAACTCACCGTTTTTTTTCCCTAAGCTCAATGTAATTAAAGTAATTCTAGCACTTTGAAATAATCAGTAATTAATTAACCAGTATTCTAATAGGTGGTGAGTTCCTCATTACTGAAAGTATTTGAGCAAAGAATAGTGATTAACAAAATTCATTTTCCTTGTTCACATGAATGTACATTGTGAGCAGGACTTCAGATAACTAGCAGATTGAGCCAAATGTTTGTAAGCTTAGTCTATTGTAAAACAACGCTATTTTGTTTTCATTTTGGTCTTCCAAACCAGGGCCTCATTGTTCTCCATGTTTAAATTATTTTTTTTATCTGTTCACTGTTCATTTCTTTATTGAATTCCCTAGTAATATACTTACAAAAAATTAGAAAAAGAAGACAAAAAATTATCATCTTCCAAAATGTCATTGCTATTTTACTAAGAGAATCTATGAGGCTTACTGTCTCAGGAACATTTGTCATATCTCCCTCTTTCTGAACGAATCAAAATCAGTCAATCAATCAATCAATCTGAGTCCCTCACCCAATGTACATTCAAGTGTACAGGGAAACTGAACTTTGTTAATCACTATTTGCTCAAATACTGTCGGTAATGAGGAACTCACTACCTATTAAAAAATACTGATTACTAAATACTGATTATTTCCAAGTGCTAGAATTACCTTAATTATATTGAACTTAAAAAATCGATCTATTATCATTAAATAATAATATTCTAGCACCCCTTACTTGTCAATTCAATGGCTTCAAGTCAGAACTGTTGGAATATCATGCCTTTAAACCAGGACACACACAGCATACATAAGCTCCTGGAATGGCTGGAGTGGTCATGGAGAAGGTGATATCTGAACAGGCTGCAAGGACATGAGAAACGAGCCAAGTGGAAATATTCAGGGACAATACCAGGAAACTGTTTTGAGTAGAAAATGAGGTGAGTCCCAGGCAGCCTGAAGAATACTGAGCAAGCCAGAGTGCTGGGAGCAGAATGGGCTGGTGGATAGTCGGTTGAAGAGGCAGTGGGATGAGAGCAGCAGGGATGAGGGTTTTGCCCTTTTCATTCCTTTCTTAAACTTTAAGAAAGCACGAACCATATCATACAATATATGCATGACACTTCCAGTATTATGTTTCCTGATAGCAAGTTCATAGGCTTTGTTAAGACATTTGTACTTGAGGTGAATATATTTCATGGTCAAATGAAGATAATATTCCCAGTGATTCTGCCCAAGTATAAAAGGAGGAAAGAGAACACAGCAAAAACAACCAACTCCAATGGAGATGCAAAACAAGGCGAATCAGCAGAACAGTCCATTCCTGGTGTGTGAATAAGCTGATTGTTTAGCCACATTGTTTTGCTTACTTGTCAGGAGTGGTCACAGTGAGGACAGTTATGTCCCCAGTGTGAGCTGATGTTGTTGAGGGCTTTGAACAGAGGAGTGACACGCTCTGCCTTCTGTTTTAAAAGTTTCACTCTGGCTGCTTTACGAAGTGTTTACTGAAGAAGGCAGTGGTGTGGATGAGAGGCAGTGGCACTTTTTCCAGAGGGGGTGTGATGGTGGTGGTAAATAGTGACCAAATTCTGGAGATATTTCCAGGTGGAGCCAGTTGATTTTTCTGGGAGAAAAGAGTCAAATTAAGGGTTTCTGGCCTGAGCAAGAGTGAGGATGGAGTGGCCATTCACGAGCTGAGGAGGCTCAGAGAAGGCTGTGGAGGAGGCAGGAATGCAGGTTAATTGCTGTTAAGTTTCAGATGCTGACTATACATGTGAGTGTTGCCTTTACAATGGAGCGTGTGCTTACATGAGGCTTACATTCAAGCCTAATGCATAATTTGGGTGTTAAGAGCCCCGTGATGGCACTGAAAGGCAGGAGACTGAATAAAACCATGAAGGAAGCGAGGGCACACTGAGAGCTCAACCCAGAGGTCACCATTAGTATATCAGAGGAAGTGGAGATGCCAGAAAAAGCAATAAATAACATGTGAAAAGACAGGGCTATAATTGAACTCAGAGAGCTCATAGCCATGAGGTACGGGACAAGTGTAGATCCAGGATGGAAGGATCAACTGTGCAAAGGTGATGACAGATCAAGACAATTAGGAATAAGGATGGATGATTGGAGGGTGACGATATCGTTGAGTGATTTAGGTGGGGTGGGCAGGGGAAAACCCGACTGCAGCTGATCCCAGTGGGAATAGGGGCAGCTAAGAGAGTCAAAAATCTTTAGATAGGAAGAAGGAAAAGTAAGCAGACAAATGCAGACAGTATTTGGTGAACTGAATATCAGTGAAAGCTTTTCTTCTCTGTTTGTCTTTATAGAAGGGAGAGAAAACCAGCCTACTGGCATGCTGAATTCAATCTAGCAGAGGGGGTTATTGGTTCAGGAGAGTAAGAGGGTGTAATACCTGCAGTGCCTTCCACTGAGTGGGAAGCTGCAGCCCTCATAGCAGGCAAGGTGGGATTAACCTAGACACAGACCATTTATTCAGAGGGACACAGGCACAGGAGCAAAAGGTCATAGGTGGCGAATTTAGTGGCCTGAGCATCTGGATATTCCCATTGGAAGATTTACTGGGTTGTTTGTTTGTTTGTTTGTTTGTTTTCAGTATAATAGTTCTTCTGCCAAGGGTACAGACAGACAAGGAAGTGTTTAAAAGAGAAGAGCATTTATGAAATAATTACTGAAGAGAATGGAATAGTGAATAGATGAAGGAGATGCAGAATGCTTGCTGCACAGCGCTAAGGACACACTGAAGTTCATCGGTTGAGAATTTTAAAGTGCCAACATTATGTGTTGCCTTTTACTTCCTTTATTGAATGGAAACTCATGTATGGTAGGTGGATATTGGCTTTAACCAGAACTGGGTTTGACAATGAATTAAATGAAGCAAAGGAAAGGTGACCTGTTGCATGTATGCAGGACGGAGTGACTGCAGTGGCTGAGCATCGTATCCAACTGGGCATGAAAGGACATGGATGGAGGCATAGGTTAGCTCAGCACAGGGCTTCACACACACACACACACACACACACACACACACACACACACACACCAGGGTATCCATAAGCATTGTTTGAGGGAAGAATGAATAAACTCCCCAACATGTCATAGGAGAAACTGTGTCCGACTTCTTTTTCAGACAAAACTCCCCTATGAGTAAAGAAAGGCATTTTCTTCCATATGTGTCTGTGCTTGTTTTTTTTTTTCCAATTTGTTGTTATTGTTAGTTACTAAGTTTGGTTTCAGTCAAAGACCTTTTTTTTTGCCTATGTCTTTGCTCCTGAGACTTCTTTCAGAGAACATGATGAATGGAATTTGCTGAGGTTCTGTCCAAGATCCAATATCCACATTCAGCTTCTGACACCAAAACGTATTGTTACAACAGCAAGATGAATTGTGTATTTGTTCTTACAAAATGCTGTACATAAAAATCTAAAGTATTTAAAAAATTAGTGTATGAAGTTCCAAACATCTATAGTTATAAAGAATTGTGTGCCCTGTGTACAGCGCTTTTCCAAAATGTTTCCTCCTCCACAGGCAATGAAGTACCAAAATGTGTCCACTGTTGCTGAGTTTCAACTACTAGGGTTCCAGAACCTTCTTGAGTGGCAGACTCTGCTCTTTGCCGTTTTCCTGTTTATCTACTCCCTCACACTCACAGGGAATGTGGTCATTATCGCAGTGGTGATCCAGGACCAGCGGCTGCACTCACCTATGTACACATTCCTCAAACACCTCTCCTTCCTGGAGATCTGGTATACCTCCACCATTGTGCCCCTTCTCCTAGCCAACCTGCTGTCTTGGGGCCAAGCCATTTCCTTCCCCGCCTGCATGGCACAGCTCTACTTCTTTGTGTTCTTCGGGGCTACCGAGTGCTTTCTTCTGGTGACAATGGCCTATGACCGCTATCTGGCTATCTGCAGCCCACTCCACTACTCTTTCCTGATGAATCCGGAGATCTGCACCAAGTTGGTGGCAATCTCCTGGGTGGCAGGGGTTGGCACAGGATTTCTGCCCTCTCTGATGATTTCCAGGTTGGATTTCTGTGGGCCCAACCAGATCAATCATTTCTTCTGTGACCTCCCTCCCCTCATGCAGCTCTCATGTTCCAGTGTTTATATGACTGAGATGGTCATCTTTATCCTGTCAATCGTTGTGCTGTGCGTTTGCTTTTTTCTTACACTCGTGTCCTATATTTTCATTGTATCCTCCATATTGAGAATTCCTTCTGCCTCTGGCCGGATGAAGACCTTTTCCACGTGCAGCTCCCATTTGGCTGTTGTCACTATCTACTATGGGACCATGATTTCCATGTATGTTCGCCCCCATGCCCACCTGTACCCTGAAATCAACAAGATAATTTCTGTCTTCTACACTGTGGTCACACCGCTGCTGAACCCAGTTATCTACAGCCTGAGGAACAAAGATTTCAAACAGGCCACTTTAAAAGGCATGAGAAGAAAGTGTGGCATCTATGGAGTAAGAGTGAAGGGAAGTTTTTTAATTAGGTAAGGAAAATCACAGAACACACAGTGAATTAAGTTCAGGGACAGGTGACTGGTAGATTCAGAGCTTCCAAACCTGAATGCCACATTGACGTAACATTGAATTCTACAAGCCATAATGAAACAGCTTCTTCATGGTCCCTTGCCAACAATTGCTCAGAAAATAAATTGTTTCTATCAAACAATTTTGGGGGCAAATTTATTCTTAGAAACGTTCACCTTCTAATGTGAATCTGATTGTATACTTCCAGGGCATGATGATCACACACGTGACTTTCAGATTCTACAATAGGGTTGAACTTCTCTTGAGTTCATAAAGCCTATATATGGAAAGTTACACATTTTAAAAGTACTGTTAGGAGACTGACCTTGTAGACTCCATCCTGGTGCTACTTGTGCTTGTTAAATATCTGTGGAATGCATGAATAAAAATAAAAGAAAATACATACGAAATGTGTGTTGAACTAAATTATCTCCTAATGACAAGAAAGAACAAAGAAGGATTTTTGAAGTGCCAAAGATCTGTCTATAGTAACTTAGAATTTTTAATGCTTTTTGTGTAATGAAATTCTAGGAAAGGAAGGAAGGAAGGAAGGAAGGAAGGAAGGAAGGAAGGAAGGAAGGAAGGAAGGAAGGACAAGGGAGGAAGAAAAGAATGAAACATGAGAGAGAGAGAGAGGAAGGAAGGAAAAAAAGGACGGGAAAGGGAGATAAAAGAAGGGAAGGAAAGAGACAGGAACAGAGGAAGAGAGGGAGGAAGGGGTGAGAAGAGAAGCGAGAGAAATATCCAAAGTGTTATGTGCTTTTGTGAGTCCTGGGAGTCAAGGGTTATACATTAAAAGGCTTAAATCATTTTCATATTTTCTTATAATACAATTTAATACAATATGTAGTATAACTCTTCTAATCCGGCTCACTATTCCATTCATTAATTCCACAAATATTTCAATCCCCTGGTGTATGCTAGCCCCCTTGCTGAAGTCTGGGTTGCCCGGGGCACAGTGATATGGAAACGTCCAAGGGGGACATTGCTGTAGTTGAGCCTCTAGTCTTGAAGTGGAGAGATGTAGTGAATCATCACAGGAATGATTGCACTGTTTTTATTTGTGATGACTGTTATAAAACAGTCAAGTGTAGCTGGTGCCTGAACATAGAACAGTAAGGTCTGAATCAACATAGAGGGTTAGGAAAGGTTTCTATATTTATGTAGTGCTTAACCCACACTTCAAGGATGAGGACAATAACAATGAAAATAGTGTCTAGGCAGAAAGGATGGCATGAATGGCAGGAGAAGAAGCTGGGGGAAACCTGGGGATGGAGGGAGATGAGGCTAGAGAGAAACACATGAGCTATTCCATGTAGGTCATTAAAAGCCCTGCCTTCTTTTTGTTGTTGTTGTTTGTTTTTTCGCTAAGAGAAATAATTGATTATCAAATTAAGAAATGATATCAATTAAGAAATGACTTGACATATTCTTCATTTGCAAATCTCACTGCTTTTAGAGAAAAGACTGAAAAAAGTAAGAGTTGCTGGAGTCCAAGCAGTAGTCTTATGAGAGAGGACAGTGGCTTATTGTAGGTTTGATGATGTAATTCACCCATCATTGCAAAGGCCTCACAGATGGCTAGGTCAGAGCGAAAACCCCGGACTCATTCCCTCATTCTCCTGCAGGGGGGCAGTTGCTAGTCTCCTCTAAGACTTGCAATGTGTCCTGCATTTGGCCCTTTAGCTCCTGTAATTTCCTCTCACCGCATGTCCTTGGCTCTCCCTCCTCCAGCCCTCGCTCTTCCTCTTCCTCCTGGGACTTGACCTGGGAGGGTTGTTATTAGTCCTTATCAGATCCCTCTGGTTCAAGTGCCACTGGGTAGAAGGAAAGTGACGCATTGGAATCTGAGCTAGAACAAGAAATGGGTAATGTAGGGAGGAAATCATCATTGGTCTGAACTTTTAGGTGGAGCATCAAAAAGCAATCAAATATCTTACCTTGCAAATGTTCATCTCTGATCAGAATATTGATTGTGCCTTATATTTAGCCAGACTTAAGTGATTTACCAAAAGCTTCTTTCTAATTTTAAACATGTTAGGTTCCTATCTCCACATATGAGGAGAAGAATATTATTGACCCACACATGGGGGCTTCACAGAATGATGCCAAATGGACGTTTGGATGTGTAGATCTGGGATTCAGTGGGGTAACCTGGTTGAGAGTTAAAAATTTGGAAATTTTCAACATACAGATAATATTTTAAAATATGGGACTGAATAAGATTATAAGGTTTCTGAGGAAGAATGTGTAAACGAGAGAGAGAGAGAGAGAGAGAGAGAGAGAGAGAGAGAGAGAGAGAGGCCAGATCATAGAGGAATTTCAAAACATAAATTTTAAGAAGAAAACCCTGAAAAGGGACTAAGAAGGAAAAACCACAGAGGTAGTAAGACTGATTAGTGAGGTCTATGTACAGACCCTTCTAAAGGAAGAGAGTGTTCTGGAAGGAAGAGGAAGTGAGCATGGATAGTAAAGATTATCATCAAGATTCTAATGCAGAGGTTACTGTTTTTCCTGGAAAAGGTACATCTTTGGAATGGGAAGGGTGCTCACCAGACTGGTGAAAGTGGAGGAGGGAATGGCTTGTAAGGAAATAGTAGTAATTGTGTTTATGCAAACAATTATCCTGAGAAATACAATTGTGAAGGGTGAGATATAAATGCCTCTATTGAAGGGGTCACTGTGTTATTGTAAGATTTAAGATTTTAGCATCTGAGTAAGTTTAAATACTTGAAGTCAAGGTGGATTAGTGACCAAAAATTTGAGGAATGAATATAAAGAGTGTTAATTGACAGCCTGATGTTGAAAAGGAATCTGGGGGCAAATGTTATGATATCATTTTATTTACTGTGAGAGGATCGTTGCAGTCTGATGAGGTTCAAATAAATAGATTAGGACATGTACAAATTCTCCTCTGAGGACTTATGTGACTTATGTTTCTGAGACCAGGTCAATAGCTTTTAGTTACCATGGAGAATGTAGGTTGAATTTTGAAGAAAGTGGCAAAGGCATTCCAGACTCATTTTGTAAAATGAGATTGATGGCTGACTGAAGACAGACATGTAGATTTGGGAGGAAAAATGAGCTCCTAGTTGAAGTAGGAAATCATTGATTTATTGTGATATTGAGTTGCCTGGCTGTGCACTCACCTGTTTGGTTTCAGTCTCATGCTGAAAGACAGCATTCATTTTGGGTTAAGGTTTAGCTCTGTGGATAGAGTTGAAGATAAAGGCAAAGAAACAATGGACTTCAGAGTCTCAGATTGTCAAGAAGGGAACTCAATACACAGGAGGGGCATGGAGCAAACAATGACTAATAGTCCAGAGTTTTAAAAAATTCCACTGATAGGATGATTTGTGTTATGTGGATGGGTGGGAAATGATACGTACAAGTTTAGTGGCTTGAAATAGTAATTTAAGTGAGATAAGACAGGTCATGAGAAGAAAGATGGATTGGCCAGTGGCTGAGGGCAGGAATTCCAGGAAGGACAATCGTGATTCTGGCTTTTTTTTTTTTTTTTTTTTAATGAATGAGAAGGAGTGGTCAGTGTCTTAGCGAACCATCTCAATGAGGGGAGAATGGGCTGTGTACTTCCCCATCATGAGCTATAAAATATGTTTTTAAAAAGGGGGTGTGAAAACAATATTCAGGGCCCAGCATTAAAGAGCAAGGAGTTTGTCATGTCCACAGACTGATGATGAAATATAAGGGGAGGGTGATGTGAAGCAATTCCACCTGAGAGAGTTTCTATTCACACAGAAATGATCACTGCACCAGGAAGATGAGCTCCAAAGGCAGGACTCACTGTGATTGGCCAGTGTGTGAGCTTCCCAAGACCTTCCCTAGGGTCAGGCCATCCTGTTCTGTACAGCAGTCACTCCAGTCTCCAGTGGGAGGTGCCAGGTGAGTATCTCAGAGGCCCTGCCTTCTACTGAGGTGGATGCAATGTGTTTTAAATTAAACAGAATTTGATTCTCGATTCCTTTTAGGGTCTCTAGACCACTGTGATGGTGTTAAAAGGGCTGGTATTACACGTGCTGTTGATTATCCAATTTTAGTCTCAAGTGTATCATATTTTAAAATAATTATTTCAGAAATGTGAAATATTTTTGTCACAGCATGGAGCAGGAAAATTGTATGAATCTTCCGGTGAGGTCCACCCCTACTCCTGTGAATGAATTCCTGCAATTGCATGTTTTACCTGCAGAACCAAATGATACATCATTTTCTGGTTGTTGAAAAAATCGAATCGTGGTGATCTGCCTGTTAAGTGTACAATATGAAAAATAATGATTCACTGTGATGTAAACATCAAGTACTTTGTTAAATATACTACCTTACTGACAAGTTCATCACGGTAAAGAAAAGGGAAATTGACATTCAGTTGTCATGCTAATAGAGGAAACAATCAATTTTCATAAAAAATGATGGAAAATAGGCTTTATTGACATCTCTTCTTAACCACCAAATAACATGGATCTTATTACAAAGATAAGGAAACTAAGTGGGATGTGAACCCAAATTCTCTCTTGGACATCTAATCTTTTATCCAATTCAAATTTTTAGCTAATTGGATATGAGGATCAAAATCTATTTTCTGTCCCATTTATAAGCTTTATCTTCCCACTTTTTATGTTTGTAGTCTATGCCTTGAAGAATATGTCCAAATTTGTGTATATTTTAACTCGAATATAGTTCATTAAAAACACTTTCTGATAATTGAAAACAATCTCCCATTAAATGCCTGTCCACACACACATACCAACTGCAAAACAAAACAGTATGAAACCAACTGTCTCCTATGTTATTAGCACCCGATGAGCCTGACTTTCCATAACATAAGTTACTGTTTGTTTTTTTCTCTGGCAGCACAAAGTGACCTTAATCCCCATGGCTCCAGCCGGATCAAGCTTTTTGTGATCAAGCTCCTATACAGGTTTTCCTGGAGCTCAAATACTATTCCTAAATCCATCGTGTGAGAAAAATGGTTTTAACCTAAGGCCCTACTCCCAGAAGGCAACAAATGACTAGATATTGTTACCGGAGAGTGGGCCCTTCTCGGTGAGAAGTCTGGGCTTGGCTTCCACATCCGGGGGTCGAACCCCGGGCCTTGGGGAGGGGCCCCGGGAAGCTTAGCCACTACGTTACTGGAGGATGGGCCTTCCTTGGCACGGTGTCCAGGTTCTTGGTATCTGAATGAGATACTGAAGTAAAGTAGTGAAAGAGCAGTTTATTAGAAGAAAAAGTACACTTCAAAGAAATAGAAGCGACCGGAGCAGAAAGCAGTGGCTCAAGGGCCATTATTAAAAGTGACAGTATATTCCAAAGAGTTTGGAGTGGGCCCCAAGGAAAGGCAAGACAAAAAGGGGGCGAAGGCCCAAAGGCTCAAAGGTGGCGTTATTAGGAGAAAAAGTATACTCCACAGGGTTTGGAGCGGGCCCTTGAGCAAAAGCTCAAAAGGCCCAAAAAGGCGTGGTTCACAGGAGCCTGTGGGATTTGTCTGGAATTGGCTGTTCCTCTCCAGGTGTGGGATCACTTGATTGACACCTGTGATTGACAAGAGGCTGTTACCTTATCTCTTCAGACAGCATATGTTCTCTGCAGTTTGAAATTGTTAACTATAAGCTGATTGGAACCTCCCCTGTACCTGGGCAGGTAATCTTGGTAGGATTTTTAGCTTGGCTTTGTTACAGATGGCCCGCCCCCTCTATACCTAGGCTTTGCTCTGATGGTCTTGCAGCTTGAATGAAGTTATTTCCTTTGGCTTTGTTATGCTTTCTTTTTCAGTCCCATCTGCTGCAGCCATTTTCCTGACTGCCTATAATTTTTCTATCTCAATATGGATGAACAACAGGCAGGCATGCCGAGGAGGGACGAGGGACTGCCAGCCCCATGGCAGCCTGGGGCGCTTCTTTTGATGGACCAATTGTTTTGCAACCTCTGCCATATTTGTTAATGGAAAATTTTCCTTTCCTCCATTTTGAAGTACAGTTGAAGAAAACCTTTCTGTGCCTCCAAATCTGACAGTGGTAGTGTAACCGGAGACCAAACAAGTCCGGCACTCGTGCTGCCTGCGCTGCTCAGCCAATAGACTGACACAGGAGTTGGGCTGTAGAATATGCATTTATTATCAGAGCACCGGTGGTCTGACAAGGCAGCAGGTTGATACCTCAGAAAAACTGCCTTACATTCTCAGACTGGCTGGGGTTATTTAAGGGAAAATCAGGGCGCTCTCCCAGAGACTGCATGATGGTCTGGAGGTCTGTTCTCCTTTCATGATGCCCTCTCTGTCATCATAGCTCCTGTGGCATCAGTGGTCCGAGAACAGCGACGGGGGAAGGGGGCAGCCTGAGAAAATGCTAAGTGATAGAGTTTGTAATTAGCAAACATCTACAAGGTGATCTTCTAAGATAAGGAGTCAGAACCGGACAGGGCATCCCAGAGGCATTCTGAGCACAGGGGGCCCAGCTGGGCTCTGCGTCAGTAAGAGAGATGCAGATAGAGCTCTGTCACTCTGTGGGGCTCACTCCAAGTGTATATGCTGGCATCTGGAGGCAGATATTTTGTATTTCACTCAGAGTCACCCATCCCCTCTGTCATGCGGGGGACTCTGCTTGCTGTGCCACTTGTTATGCAGGGAGGCATGTGGGGTCTCCACTCCCGCTCCCCACATAAGAATGTAGGACATGGTGAGGCCAAAGAGGAACACCCACAAAGCCATAGATAGGGGAGTCACGCCACTGTAGTCTCGCTGGCGGCTGGGTTGGAGACACAGGAAACAGGAGCCACAGGATCCACAATCCACACTCTGCCACACTACGCGTTTGCCAGCCACCATCTTCTTGCTAGACCCCATTTTCAGCTAGCATAGCCACAGCAGTTATATTAGTGGCCAGTGGCTCACTGGTTACAGCTGACGGCCAACTAGCCACAGCTGATGGCCATGCAATCACAGTTGATGGTCATTTACTACCTGAACCAGCACTTTTACACGTGAGGCCGAGAGCATGGAAACTGCACTCCTGGCTCTGTCCCCACACCTCTCTCATCTCACTAAGCAGCTTTTACTCATTCGACAAACACAACACACTCAGATCTATCTTCTTCCAGAATATAGTTGTGTGTGATCTCTCTCACCATATGTACATTTTATAAACAGAAATCTGCTGTTTGCCCAACCCTGGATGTTCTAATTTTTGTAGAAAAATAGTATGAAAATTAAAAGGAATTAATTTAATTGGATACTGTAGCATTTTTACTTTTTATCACAGTAAGAGGCATTTGTGATGAGTTCTGGCTCCCCGGACGGACCAGGAACCCTGGCGATGATGAGGACAGGCCTTACACAACATGGCGAGGTTTGTTGAAAAGCAGGTGGAGACAGTCTTGGGAAAGAGTCAGATGGAGAGAGTTTTCTGGGTAACACAGTTGTTATATACATGATAGTAACAAAGTTTACCATCATTGATGGAACACTGAGGTAAACAATATTTGATGAGGAAAAGGAAATTTAGAGTGACACAAAGCCCTTTAAAAATGCTTTGCAGGGCCAGCCAGGTAGCTCAGGCGGTTGGAGCTCCGTGCTCCTAACTCTGAGGGCTGCCGGTTCGATTCCCACATGGGCCACTGGGCTCTCAACCACAAGGCTGCCAGTTCATTTCCTCGACTCCCACAAGGGATGGTGGGCAGTGCCCCCTGCAACTAAGATTGAACACGGCGTCTTGATCTGAGCTGCCGCTGAGCTCCCGGATGGCTCAGTTGGTTGGAGTGCATCCTGTCAACCACAAGGTTGCTGGTTTGATTGGACCTGGAGCTGAGCTGCACCCACCACAGCTAAGACTAAAAGGACAACAACTTGAAGCTGAACGGCACTGTCATGCAGGGTGTCATGCGGGGTCTTTGCTCCCGCTCCCCACATAAGAACGCAGGATATGGTGAGGCCAAAAAGGAACACCCACGGAGTCATAAGTAGGGGAGTCATACCACTATGTTCTCGCTGGTGGCTGGGTTGGAGAAACAGGAAACAGGAGCCACACAATTCTCAACCCTCATTGCTCTGCTTGCAGGCTCAGCCACCATCTTCTTGCTAGCCCCCATCTCTTCTGCTAGCCTAGCCACAGCAGTTATATTAGTGGCCAATGGCTCACTGGTTACAGCTGACGGCCAACTAGCTACAGCTGATGGCCATGCAATCACAGTTGATGGCCATTTACTACCTGAGCCAGCACCTGTCTATGTTGAGGCTGAGAGCCTGGAAAGTGTTTTCTGGGGCTCTGTCCCCACAGGCACCCTCCACAACTAAGATTGAAAGGACAACAACTTGACTTGGAAAAAAGTCCTGGAAGTACACACTGTTCCCCAATAAAGTCCTGTTTAAAAAAATAAATAAATATAAATAAATAAATATATATATATAACTGCTTTGTAAATAACACACCATTATTATATATGATGGTAAACAATTTCTTTTACAAATGTCCTTTGATTTATAGTTAGAAGGAACATCTCTTGGAACATCAAGCCATTTTTAATTTTGTTTCTTTACGACCCGTGATGAAAATTGGAAAGACTAGGGAACTGTCCTGCTGTTAAGACAGGCAGAAAGAACAGGGCTATGGGGAGAGAGAGAGGAGAAAGGGAAGGAGGAAGTGTGGGGAAACAAAGGAAGGAGGAGAGGAGATCATTATTAAGAAAAGGTGCAATAACAGCTAATTGTAATGGATTATAACACTATTAGCATTGCAGGCAGGGAAAAATCTCTGGCACGACTCCTAAAACTTGAATATTTCTCACACTCATTCAAATAAAATCCCAAATTTCTTTGTTTTTCTGGGCAGTTGCCCTCCTGGCCTGCCCACTCCCATTGTTTTGGGAGTGTACTTTTTCTTTACTTTAATAAATCTACTGCCTGCTTGGCTTTGTTCACGTGACTCGTTTGGTATGTCCTGCCTGGAATTCCTTTCTGTTACGATATAAGAAACCCCCCCTACTCTCTCTCTCTCTCTCTCTCTCTCTCTCTCTCTCTCTCTCTTCTCTGGCATCACCACAAAGAGTTGTGTACCCTCTAGCACATGTAAAGGCTTCATTCAGCATATTCTTTCTGGACATCTTGTCTTTTCTGTGGTACATCTTATCTCCCACGGAATTATTCCACAGGCTTATTGCAGCTGTATCTATATCTTTTTTTAAAAAAGATTTTTATTAGGGAAGGGGAACAGGACTTTATTGGGGAACAGTGTGTACTTCCAGGACCTTTCCAAGTCAAGTTGTTGTCCTTTCAATCTTAGTTGTGGAGGGCACAGCTCAGGTCCAGGTCCAGTTGCCATTGTTAATTGCAGAGGGCACAGCCCACCATCCCTTGTGGGAGTCAAACCGGCAACCTTGTGGTTGAGAGCCTGAGCTCCAACCAACTGAGCCATCTGGCCACCAGGGAGCTCAGCGGCAGCTCATTGACTTCATTCTAGTTGTGGAGGGTGCAGTTCGCCGGCCCATGTGGGAATCAAACGGGCAGCCCCATTGCCCAGAGCTCCTGCTCCAAGCAACTGAGCTATCTATCCTCTCCTGTGTCTATGCCTTTTTAACCTATCCCTTCTCCATTCTCCTCGCTCAGGGCACTAAATCTTTCCTCATTTCTCCTGGATCATTGCTATGGTTCTCTAACTAAGAGAGAATAATTCCAGCTATGTGTAAAAAAATAACATTCAAATAAAAATGGGTAAAACATGGAAACTATTTAGTATCTTCATAAGGAGAAGTTTCCATGAGTCTTGACAATGAGCCAACAGAGTTGGCATTTCTGGGATCCTTTTGCTTCTCTCCACCCTGAGGTGACATGCTTTTTACCATTTGACTATTGTATTGTATGTTCATGAACAGGGAGACTACAAAAGGGTGTGGGGGAATGACATGGGCCAAGAGAATAGCCCTCACCAACCACTAAAAAACTTTAAGTTTTCTTTCCTATAGACATTTTAAATTCCCTTTTTCTTAAGTTTTCTTTTCCCCACTTTTTTATCTCCTACCTCCTGCTTTAAATAATTACCCTAAAACTTGTGAGTTATACTTGTTGATTGTAATCATTGAAGCGTAATGTTCTTTCCAACCCATTCTGGGCCCATCTCCTGGACAACTGATGTCGCCTGAGTGACCAGCTGAATGGCCACAGGCTCCATAAGAGCTGACGGATTTTCCATCATGTAGCCACTCCACATCAATAGCTTTGAGCTCTGCTCTTTAAGAAATTTATTAAGTAAGATCTATTTTTCCTCATTCAAGGGCCTTGGGGATACAGATCATACCCCAGCAAGATAACCAGTCCCAACCAAATAAGCCAACATGGTTTTCCAGGAGGATCTCGAGACCCATTCCTCTCATCTAAGTCAAGAATTCCATGAATCCCCCAATAGGTGGGGGCAGCTGTATGCCCCTACCCAGCAGGAAGCAGATACAGAAGAAAAGACCTTCTGTCCCTCAACCTCCCATAAAGATTTGATGGGGATTATGTCTCTCAAAGGGAAAACAAGGCAGGCCATTAGACGTTCATTGGGTCTCTGCATTCTTACACGTCGAAAACAACCCACAGAATTCGACCACCCAAAAGACCTCCCCTCTCCACCCAAAACTTCCCCTTTTCATTGTAATTATCTACCCCATGAGGAACAAATGGGTACAAAAGACCCAACTAGATTAAACTGGTCACTCACACCTGCGTAGAAAAGGCCACAATGACCTTCATTTCACCTGGACCTCATTATACTATCATTATAATATCGTGCATATACCCAGAAGTTCATTAATATCATTATAACAGACTGAACTCTGGGAAGGAACATGCACAGTTTTAAAACATGAGGTAATAGCCCCTTGTCAATCACAGGTGTCAATCAAGTGGTCCCACTCTCAGAAAGGAACAGGCCATTCTAGAGAAAAAAAAAGGGGATAAGAAACCCAAGTCCTCACCAGTCAGTGTCTCTTGAGGCTTGCCTTTGCTCGGGGCCCACTCCAAAACCTTCGGAGTTTACTTTCCACCCTAATAATGCCACCTTTGGCCTTTGGGCCTTTTTAGCCTTGCTTTTGCTCAGGAGCCCACTCCAAACCCTTAGGAGTGCACTTTTTCTTCTAATAAACTGCTCTTTCACTACTTTACCTTGGTATCTCATTCAGTTCTTTGTTTGAGACACCAAGAACCTGGACACCACACCGAAGAGGGCCCTTCTTCCGGCAGCCAGAGCAGCTAAGATTCCCAGTTTTGCTCAAAGGCTCGTGTTGGACCCCCAGTCTGGGAATCTAGCCTGGACTCCGCCTGTGTTCGATCCTTGGTGTAAGAGCCAAGGCTGGACTTCGCTCCTAGAAGAGCCCACTCTCTGGTAACTTTCCCAACCTGATCTATAGATTCAATGCAATCCCAATAAAAAATCCCAGCAAGTTACCCTGTGGATATCAACACTGTTTCTAAGGATTATATAGAGAAACAAAAGACATAGAATGGTCAACATAATAGTCAGGGAGAATGAAGTTGGTGGACTGACTTCAAGATTTACTATAAAGCTACAGTAATCAAGACAGTGTGGTGTTGGTGAAATCATAGACAAACAGATCAGTGGAACAGAATAGAGAGCCCAGAAACAGACCCACATAAACACAGTCAACTGAACTTTGAAAAATGGGTGAAGGCAATGCAATGGAGCAAAAAAACAGACTCAGTAACAGTGACCAACGGGATGTCTAACAGAAGGGAGGGGGTGGGGGATGGATAAAAAAGGGGAAAGGGAATATAATCAATAATATTATAATAAGTTCACACAGTGACAGATGATTACTCGAATTAGTGGGATGATCACATTGTAGGATATAAAAATGTTAAATCACTATATTGTACACTTAAAACTAATATAACCAATATAAAATAGTACACCAACAATACTTAAATAAATAATTTTAAAAAACATAGCCTTTTCAACAAATGGTACTGGAACAATTGAACACCCACATGTAAAAAAGAAAAATGAATTTAGACACAGACCTTACACCCTTCAAAAATTAACTCAAAATGAATCCGAGACTTACTTATATTGAAAATGCAAAATGTTAAAACTCCTAGATAATAACAATAGGGGAAAATCTAGGGCAGCTTCCATATGGCAATTACTTTTTAGATATAACAAACTAAGAAACAATCCTGAAAAATATAATTGATGAACTGGAGTTCATTGAAATTAGAAAGTTCTGCTCTGCAAATGACACTCTAGAGTGAAACAGAAGAGAAACCACCATCTTGGAGAAAGTATTGGCAAAAGACTAACCTGATAAAGGACTATTATCCAAAATATAATGAATAAATCTTAAAACCCAACAATAAGAGAGTGAACAACTTGATTAAAGATGGACAAAAGTCCCAAACAGAAACCTCACTGGAGAAGATGTGCAGATGGCAAATAAACACGTGAAAAGATGCTCCGTGAGAGAATTAGAGAATTGTTTGCAAATTAAAACAATAAGATACCATTACATACCTATTAGAATGATGTATTACAGAATTGTTGTGACGGGCCAGCCGCCACAAGTCGATAGGTTCCCGAATGGGGGAGTGGGAATGAATAAAAGACACTCTCACATATGATGGCGATCGCGGACTTCAGTGATCCTGAAGACACTAAGTTTATTTTACTGCACCCATATAAGCAGTTTGAGCACGTGCAAGTATGTATTAACATAACAAATGTAAATTCTTTAACTTTCACATAGAGGATACAACATTCACCGAAACTCTCACAAGTAATTATCTTATCAATTGCCCTGATAGGCATCAGCCTTCTGTGTCCGGGAACTGGCCGCTCCCACCAAATTCCTCAGCAGCTTACAAGCTCAAGCTCCCCCCAGGTGCAGGCAGAGACAATTGCCTCAGGGGGAGGAAACAGGTAGCATAAACCGAGCCATTCTGTAAAGCTCAGAGTTTCCTGTAACCATGGCTCCCCACATCTCCCCCTTTTTTATTTTATATGAACAAAATCCATCCAGTCAGGATGGCGAGGTGACGGCGCCTGTCTTAGGCATCCCAGGACGCCTGCCTCAACTTACCCATCTTTGGTACTTATATTTTATCATACAAGCCCTGTCTTAGGTGTTGAAGCGGCTCCCAAGTATTTACCCGTCGTTGACTAACCCGTCCCTCATAAATGCACAGGGGTGAGAGTCTTAAGACTTGCCTTAAGCTCAAGCTGATGGATGTCAGCTCGTAAGTCTAACATCCTGCTGATGAAACATCTAATGAGGATGGGGAGTAGGCACAGAACCGAACAGACACAGAAGCCCAATAAACCGCTTTTGTCTACTCAAAGCATACTCAATTTCTTTAAAAACCTGCAAACTTCTTTCAGCATACCAAGGTCCAGAAATATTAACAGGAAGCATAACAAAAGATGGTTGTTTAAGTATCATAACATGAGTTCCTAATGGTACCCAAGAAATACAATTTGCTAAAGAACAATTACTACAGGATACACTAAATTGATTTCCTATAAAGTGTACATTAACATTTCCAATCAACAGTGCATAAGGAGAAGGAACACAAGCAGATATATTAACAGTCTTAGCAACAGTAGTCCAATCTCTAGTCCCATCTTGACTGGTTACTTCTCGACCAGTCAATGATGTATCTGCCTGTTCCAGGAATGTCATAATGAACAGGATCATTGCCAGGACAGTCTCTCCATGGGACAGTCTCAATATTTAATTTCAATCTTTTATTGCAAGATGGATGTGATGGAGGGACGGGCAGATTTATTCTGCGTCCTCCTGACCAATCACCTAGTGTGGGGAGCCATGGTTAAAGCTAATTGCAAGCCTTAATGGCTCTGCTAATGCATAACCGGTTTGTGCTCCTGAGGCATTGTCTTTGCCTGCACCTGGAGGGTGCTTACGAACTGCTAAGGTATGAAGTGGGAACAACCAGTTTCAAGACATAGTGATGCTAATCAGGGTAATTGATGGATTCTGTCATGGGACAATCGTTTTGGGGAGTTTCAGTGATTAAGTCAAGTTTCTGTGAAAAAGTTAAAAAATCAACTGTTAATGATGTAATGCATTTTTGTGATTGTGAGCTTGCACGTACTCAAAAGGTATAAATTCAGCAGAGAAAATAAACCTGGTGCTTCAGGACCACTGAAGACCGGCCGCATTAGCATATGTGTGAGTGCCTTTTTTCATTCCCACTCCCCTTGTCAGGAACTGTTCGACTCGTGGCGGCTGGCCCGCCGCAAGTGGCGCCCGAACAGGGACCTGAATATAGGGGTAATAGTGAGGAACACCGCGTGGAAAGGGCCCGGCTCATTGGAGCTTATCAGTAGATGCGTGGTGAGTACGGCACTGTCCCCTCGGTCGAATGAGTGTGTGAGTGAGTGATAGCTCCACGACTTTGTGTTACGGAGCTTGATTGGGCCCCAATCTGCGGTTCCGGTTCTGTCATACGGCATAACGGCGACTGGGCTTTACAACCTACCTGTCCGGGGAATTATACCGGAGCGCCTCTAGCTAAGACAGATTTAGCCCCGCAAGGGACACGGCCAGACGGGCACCTGGGTGATTTCTGTGTGAAAGAAGGACCGAGTCAGGGAAAAGGGATGGGTCTCGCAACCAGCAAGGACCTGTATGTTAGAGGACTTAGGAAGTTGCTTGCCGCTCGCGGTAGTCGTGTAAGCCGAGAGCAGTTAGATAAATTCATAGACTTTATAAAAGAAGTCTGTCCGTGGTTTCCTGAGGAAGGAACAGTCAGCTTGGAAATCTGGCAGAAAGTGGGAGAACAATTAAAGGATTTTTACACTGTCCACGGGCCTCAGCAGGTTCCGATTGAAACATTTGGACTGTGGACTTTGATCCGGGACTGTATGAACCTTAAAAATGAGGAATGTAAATTAGAGAAAGTGAAACAAGCCGGCGATGAGGAGGGAGGAGGCGCAAAGTTTTTAGAAGGAGTTCTTAAGGTTAACAAAGAGCCGGTTGCTCAAGAGTTTCCAGACGACATATGGGAAGATTTGAGCCCTAAAGATCAGGAAGAATTAGAGGATGAGGCTGCCAAGTATGATAGGGAGAAATATCCCCCTGTTGTGGCTATGGCCCAAGAAGAGGGACCGACATCTGATGCTCTTCTTACACTGTCAGAACAGATTAAAAAGATTCAGGGACAATTAATAGAACTAAAGGTTTCAAAAAATGAGGGAAACGGTCCTCGAGGCTCACAAGTCTCTTGTAGAGATCCCTGGAATCCGGGGGGAAGGGATCCTCCATTTGATCCTTCAGCACCGCCCCCCGATGAGACTGGAATGAGGGACCCTCCATTACAGCCTCCTGTCTGGGATATGCCCACACAGCCTCCACCGGGTTATGTTAAACCGGGATCTGATTCCTTTGATGTAAAATCGCCGCTCCAAATGGCTTGTGAACAAGCCCACAAGCAAGGGGAATCTACAGAGCAGTTTGGTGTATATCCTATTATTGAAAGGTATGATCAGGCAGGGCGTAGGGTTAGGGATTGGACGCCTTTCCAGTGGAAGCAGATAAAAGAATTGAAAGAGGCTTGTGTGCAGTATGGACCTATTGCCCCTTTCACCCTGGCAATTTTGGATATTCTGGCTATTGAAGCCATCCCTCCAGAGGATTGGAAGCTTCTTGCTCATGCTTGCCTTTCGGGAGGCGATTATCTCTTATGGAGATCTGAGTTTTATGAAAACTGCAAAAAGAAAGCTCATCAGAACAATTTAAGGCGAGTTCCCATCACTTTTGAGATGTTGGCCGGTGAAGGCATTTATACTGAAATAAGAAACCAAATGGGCTTTGCAGTGGGAGCTTATGCTCAGACTTCTTCCGCTGCAAAGGAAGCCTGGCGTAAGCTGCCAGACACTTCCCGTAAAGAGGAGCATGTATCTCAGATAAGACAGAGACCTGACGAGCCCTTCCAAGATTTTGTGTCCCGCCTTACCACTGCGGCTGGACGGATTTTTGGGGCGTCAATGGCTACCCAGTCCTTTATAACGCAGCTTGCCTATGAAAATGCCAATTCGGCATGTCAAGCCGTTATCAGGCCAATTAGGAAGAAAGGAGATTTATCTGAATACCTTCGCCTGTGTACTGATGTGGGGCCCTCTTTTACCCAGGGAATAGCGATAGCAGCTGCTCTTCAGGGAAAGCCTATGAGGGAAGTGCTAAATCAACAGGCAAGACTTCATACAGGGAATCGTACTGGAGCATGTTTTACTTGCGGGAAAAGGGGACATCGAGCAGCCCAATGCCCAGACAAGGGAGAAACTGAGAATACAGCTGCTCCTGCTAGAAAACCTCCAGATGTCTGCCCTAAATGCAGAAGAGGGAAACATTGGGCTAATGAGTGTAAATCTAGGACAGATAAAGATGGAAAACTGATTCAGGGAAACTGGGTGAGGGGCCAGCCCCAGGCCCCGAATCAGCAATGTTATGGGGCTCTGCAGGTTCCCGAGCAGAAAGGGAACGAACCTCAGAAAAGAAATACATCACAGATTTATTCCGGGCCACCTCAGGCAGCGCAGGATTGGACTTGTGTTCCACCGCCGACATCGTATTAACTCCTGAAATGGGAATGCAAGCCCTACCCACAGGGGTTTTTGGGCCGCTGCCGCCAAAAACCGTTGGGCTTCTATTAGGGAGAAGTAGCACAACCATGAAGGGAATTCAAGTTTCCCCGGGAGTTATTGATGAGGATTTTACCGGAGAAATTAAGATTATGGTTCATTCACCCCTGACTATTTCCAATATTCCCTCTGGAACTCGGATTGCTCAATTAATAATTTTGCCTAGGATGAAAATAGGGAAAAATAGACAAGACCAAGAACGAGGAGATCGAGGCTTTGGTTCCTCGGATGTATATTGGGTTCAAGAGATAAAGAAAGATCGACCTGTTTTACAGCTTAAGATTGCTGGGAAAGATTTTCAAGGGCTTTTAGATACTGGAGCCGATGTATCTTGCATATCTGCGCAACATTGGCCATCTAATTGGCCGATGCAAAGTACGAGTACAAGCCTGCAAGGTATCGGTCAGTCTCACGCCCCACAGCAAAGTAGTAATTTGTTATCATGGCAGGATGATGATGGTCATCAAGGAACATTTCAGCCTTATATTATTCCCGGTTTGCCGGTGAATTTGTGGGGACGTGATATTATGAGCAATATGGGAGTTTATCTTTACAGCCCGAGTGTTCAAGTTACTCAGCAGATGTTTGATCAGGGGCTTCTTCCCGGGAAAGGCTTAGGGAGCGCAGGACAAGGACGTCAGGAACCTATATCGCCCAATCCCAATTTACAGAGGACAGGTTTGGGGTATTTTCCCCAGGGGTCATAGACTTACCTGTACTCCACCAAAAAACAGCAGAGGCAATAACTTGGAAATCTGATACGCCTGTGTGGATAGATCAATGGCCCCTTACTAAAGAAAAAATCTTGGCCGCTCAAGCGCTAGTACAGGAGCAGCTTGAACAAGGCAACATAACTGAATCAACCTCTCCTTGGAATTCACCCATTTTTGTAATTAAGAAAAAATCAGGGAAATGGAGATTGTTGCAGGATTTAAGAAAAGTGAATGAAACTATGGAAGTTATGGGGGCTTTGCAACCAGGATTACCTCATCCCTCTGCCATACCAAAAGACACTTATAAAATAGTCTTGGATTTGAAGGATTGTTTTTATACTATTCCCCTTCATCCGCAAGATTGCAAGAGATTTGCTTTTAGTGTCCCTAGTCCAAATTTTCAAGAGCCAATGAGGAGATATCAGTGGCGGGTTCTTCCCCAGGGTATGGCAAACAGCCCCACCTTGTGTCAGAAGTTTGTTAGTGAAGCAATTGATAACACCAGACAACAATTTCCTTCTGTGTATATCATTCATTATATGGATGACATCCTGTTGGCTTGTAAGAAAGAAGGAATGTTATTAGCCTGCTTTATAAATATGAAGAAGAACCTTCTGGCTTCAGGTCTTATTATTGCACCTGAGAAAGTACAGAGAAGTGAGCCTTACTCTTACTTGGGATTTCAGTTATTTGCTCAACATTTTTCCCCTCAAAAGATAGAACTCAGAAAAGATCATCTTAAGTCTCTTAATGATTTTCAAAAGCTGTTGGGAGATATTAATTGGCTGCGTCCTTCTTTGGGACTAACTACTGGAGATCTTAAACCATTGTTTGAAATTTTAAAAGGGGATTCTGATCCAACCTCTCCCAGGTCTCTTACTGAGCCTGCACGAAAAGCGCTCCTTAAAGTAGAGAAAGCTATTCAGGAACAACATGTTTCCTTCCTTGATTATGATAAATCTTTGGATGTGTATGTATTAAGTACTAAGCATACACCCACCGCAGTTTTGTGGCAACAAGGGCCACTTAGATGGATACATCTTCCTGTGACTGCTCAGAAAAATCTTACTCCTTATTATGAATTTGTGGCTAGTTTAATTCAAGAAAGTCGCTTAGAAGCTAGAAAATATTATGGAAAAGAGCCAGATTCTATTGTTGTTCCCTTTACAAAAATCCAAATTCAAGGTTTGATGCAGTTTACTGATAGCTTTCCTGTTGCATTGGCTGGTTTTACAGGAACATTGGACAATCATTATCCCAAGCATAAATTGCTTCAATTTTTTCAGCATCATGCTCCTATTTTTCCTTCGGTTGTGTCACATGCTCCTCTTCCTGCTGTACTTAATATTTTTACTGATGGATCTAGTAATGGTGTAGCTGTCTATGCACTCAATGATAAGGTCATCAAAAGAGTGCAGACACCTCCAGCCTCAGCTCAAATAGTTGAGCTTCGAGCAGTTCATATGGTATTGCTTGACTTTGCTTCCCAGTCATTTAATTTATTTTCTGACAGCCATTATGTAGTTCGTGCTATCCAAAATTTAGAAACAGTACCCTTTATTAGTACCAGCAATCCTGTTATTCAGGATCTATTTCTTCAGATACAGCAGGCCATTCAGCTGCGCTGTGAAAAATTTTACATTGGCCATATTAGAGCTCATTCTAATCTTCCTGGCCCTTTGGCCTCAGGAAATCAAATTGCAGACTCTGCTACTCAGCTTGTTGCCTTAACTCGAGTAGAGAAAGCACAAAAGGCTCATAGCCTCCACCATCTAAATAGTCAGAGCCTAAGATTGCAGTATAAAATAACCAGAGAAGCAGCACGTCAAATAGTAAAACAGTGTCCAGATTGTTCACATCTTCTGCCTGTGCCTCATTATGGAGTTAACCCCCGAGGCTTACGTCCTAATGATCTATGGCAAATGGATGTAACTCATATACCTGAATTTGGAAAGTTAAAATATGTTCATGTCTCCATCGATACGTTCTCTGGATATGTTGCGGCTTCCGTCCAAGCAGGAGAAGCCACATCGCATGTAATTAGACATTGCCTTGCTGCATTTGCCATGATTGGAACTCCTAAAAAACTTAAAACAGACAATGGAACATGTTATACCAGCAAAAAATTTGCTCTATTTTGCCAGCAATTTTCGATTGATCATGTTACTGGCATTCCTTACAATCCCCAAGGACAAGGGATTGTGGAACGTACTCATGGAACATTAAAACTCACTTTACAAAAAATAAAAAAGGGGGAGCTATACCCCCTGACACCTCATAATTATTTGTCTCATTCTCTCTTTATTCAAAATTTTTTGACTTTGGATGCCCATGGTAAGAGTGCTGCAGAGCGCTTTTGGCATCCTTCTACAGCCCCTCAGGCTTTGGTTAAATGGAAAGACCCACTTATGGGCTCCTGGCATGGCCCAGACCCAGTCCTCGTATGGGGCCGAGGACATGTTTGTGTTTTTCCACAGGATGCAGAAGGCCCTCGGTGGCTGCCAGAAAGATTGGTGCGACATGTGGACCCTCAGCCCATTGATGATGTTGCTGATGCTTTGCCAAGTGACAGCGGAACCTGACCAGACGTATTGGGCCTATGTGCCCGATCCACCTATTCTTCATCCTGCTATCTGGGAAGGTCCGGAAATTCCAGTATATGTCAATGATACTCATGCCTTAGGATTGCCTTCTAATGGACATATGAGACAGCATTTGGAAAAAAATTTCACTTACAATGGCATAGGTCTGGGATTGCCTATTTGTATTGCAAAAAATAGCTCCATGACTGGGTGTTTGCGTAGTTCCCCTGTCACTATGCATATTGAGGATTCTTTAATTGGATGGACTGTTCGTCTTAACATGCTAGGCGACTGGTCCGGGGGACGCAAAGTAAAACTGCCCATCCCTCCATCACGTCCATCTTGTGCTAAACAGTTAAAATTAAATGTTGAGACTGTTCCATGGAGAGCTTGCCCTGGCAGTGATCCTGTTCGTTATGACATCCCTGGAACAGGCAGATATATCATTGACTGGTCAAGAAACAACCGGTCCGGACGGACCCGTGAATTGATTTCTGGACTATGGACTTCTGATACGCAGTATCAGCAAAATTCATTATGGAGACTTTTGGGAGCAATGGATAAAGTTGAAACCTGGCTCTCCCTGCCTATGAAGATTTTGGAAGATGGAACTGAAAGTTGGGATACTGTTACTAAATCTGTTAATATATCTGCTTGTGTTCCCTCCCCTTATGCTTTATTGATGGGAAATATTAGTGTACATTTTGTGGGAGGTCAATTCAATGTGTCTTGTAATAATTGTATTCTGACTAATTGTGTTTCCTGGGTACCCTCGGGAACCCAAGTTATGATTTTAAAGCAGCCCTCGTTTGTAATGCTTCCTGTTAACATTTCTGGACCCTGGTATGCTGAAAGAAGTTTACAGATTTTTAAAGAAATTGAGTATGCCTTGAGTAGACAAAAACGGTTTATTGGACTTCTAATTGCAGGAATTATGGCTTTGGTTACAATAATTGCCACTGCAGCTACAGCGGCTGTTGCTCTTTCCCAAACCATCCAAAATGCTCAGTATGTAAATACCCTTTCTAAGAATGTTTCTTTAGCCTTGGGAACCCAAGAGGCTATTGATGAGAAATTGGAGCAAAAGGTGAATGCCCTTTATGATACCGTTCAGTATATGGGGGATGTTATTCAGGGTATGAAGGTCAAATCTCATCTAGAGTGTCATCCAGAATATCATTGGATTTGTGTTACCTCCAAAGAATATAATAATAGTCAGTATGATTGGAATCGAGTTCGTCTGCATCTTCAGGGTATTTGGCATGACGCTAATTTATCTCTGGATATGTTTAGACTTCATGATGAGATTCAGAGTTTGAGAGAAGCTGAGCCTTTGAAATTCGATGCTGCTCAGGCTGCCTCTAATTTTGTTACTGTTTTGAAGAATGCTTTTCCTTCTTTGCCTACAATTACCCATTCGATTACATTATTTCTCACTTTGGGTATTTGTATTTGCTTGGCTCTGTGTCTGTTCCCACTCCTTGTTAAGTGTTTTGTTAATGGCATGTTAGACATGCGTACTGATATTCATCATCTAAAGCTCAAGACAAAGCCTTAGCAGTTCCTCCCCTGAGCATTCCGAGGGACGGGTCAGCCAAAGACGGGCAAGTACTTGGGCACCACTTCAGAAGGGCCACGTTTAGGCCCTTAAGTGAAAAATCTTCTGAAGTTGGCTTCCCGGGGCACCTAAGTCAGGCGCCGTCTCCTCGCCATTCCGGCTGGATGGAAATTGCTCTCAATAAATAAAAAAGGGGGAGATGTGGGGAGCCATGGTTAAAGCTAATTGCAAGCCTTAATGGCTCTGCTAATGCATAACCGGTTTGTGCTCCTGAGGCATTGTCTTTGCCTGCACCTGGAGGGTGCTTACGAACTGCTAAGGTATGAAGTGGGAACAACCAGTTTCAAGACATAGTGATGCTAATCAGGGTAATTGATGGATTCTGTCATGGGACAATCGTTTTGGGGAGTTTCAGTGATTAAGTCAAGTTTCTGTGAAAAAGTTAAAAAATCAACTGTTAATGATGTAATGCATTTTTGTGATTGTGAGCTTGCACGTACTCAAAAGGTATAAATTCAGCAGAGAAAATAAACCTGGTGCTTCAGGACCACTGAAGACCGGCCGCATTAGCATATGTGTGAGTGCCTTTTTTCATTCCCACTCCCCTTGTCAGGAACTGTTCGACTCGTGGCGGCTGGCCCGCCGCACCTAGCATATTAAGACGAACAGTCCATCCAACTAAAGAGTCATTAATGTGCATAGTGACAGGAGAACTATGCAAGCACCCAGATGTTGACCTATTATTTGCAATACAAATAGGCAAACCTGTTCCTATACCATTATAAGTGAAATTCTTCTCTAGTTGTTGTTTTATGTGTCCATCAGAGGGCAATCCTAAGGCCTGAGTATCAGTAACATAGACTGGAATCTCAGGACCGTCCCACACAGCGGGGTGGAGGATTGGTGGATCAGGTACATAAGCCCAATACGTCTGGTCAGGTTCCGCTTGGCAAAGCATCAGTAGCATCATCAATGGGCTGAGGGTCCACATGTCGCACCAATCTTTCTGGCAGCCACCGAGGGCCTTCTGCATCCTGTGGAAAAACACATACATGTCCTTGTCCCCATATGAGGACTGGATCTGGGCCTTGCCAAGAGCCCGTAAGTGGGTCTTTCCATTTGACCAAAGCCTGAGGGGCAGTGGAAGGATGCCAAAAGCGCTCTGCAGCACTCTTGCCATGGGCATCCAAGGTCAAAAAATTTTGAATAAAGAGAGAATGAGACAAATAATTATGAGGCGTCAGGGGATATAACTCCCCCTTTTTTATTTTTTGTAAATTGATTTTTAATGTTCCATGAGTACGTTCAACAATCCCTTGTCCTTAGGGATTGTAAGGAATGCCAGTAACATGATTGATCGAAAATTGCTGGCAAAATAGAGCAAATTTTTTGCTGGTATAACATGAGCCATTGTCTGTTTTAAGTTTTTTAGGAGTTCCAATCATGGCAAATGCAGCAAGGCAATGTCTAATTACATGTGATGTGGCTTCTCCTGTTTGAACGGAAGCCGCAACGAACCCAGAGAAGGTGTCAATGGAGACATGAACATATTTTAACTTTCCAAACTCAGGGATATGAGTTACATCCATTTGCCATAGATCATTAGGACGTAAGCCTCGGGGGTTGACTCCATAATGAGGCACAGGCAGAAGATGTGAACAATCTGTACACTGTTTTACTATTTGACGTGCTGCTTCTCTGGTAATTTTATACTGCAATCTTAGGCTCTGACTATTTTGATGGTGGAGGCTATGAGCCTTTTGTGCTTTCTCTATTCGAGTTAAGGCAACGAGCTGAGTAGCAGTGTCTGCAATTTGATTTCCTGAGGCCAAAGGGCCTGGAAGATTAGAATGAGCTCTAATATGGCCAATGTAAAATTTTTCACAGCGCAGCTGAATGGCCTGCTGTATCTGAAGAAACAGGTCCTGAATAACAGGATTGCTGGTGCTAATAAAAGGTACTGTTTCTAAATTTTGGATGGCACGAACTACATAATGGCTGTCAGAGAATAAATTAAAAGACTGGGAAGCAAAATAAAGCAATACCATATGAACTGCTCGAAGCTCAACTATTTGAGCTGAGGCTGGAGGTGTCTGCACTCTTTTGATAACCTTTTCATTGAGTGCATAGACAGCTACACCATTGCTATATCCATCAGTAAAAACATTAGGTACAGCAGGAAGAGGAGCATGTGACACTATAGAAGGGAAGATTGGATCATGACGTTGAAAAAATTGAAGCAATTTATGCTTAGGATAATGATTATCTAAAGTTCCCACAAAATTAGCCAATGCAACAGGAAAACTGTTAGTAAACTGCATCAGGCCTTGAATCTGTGCTTTTGTAAAAGGAATAACAATAGAATCTGGCTCCTTTCCATAATATTTTCGAGCTTCCAAGTGGCTCTCCTGAATTAAACTGGCCACAAATTCATAATAAGGTGTAAGATTTTTTTGTGCAGCCACATGGAGGTGTATCCATCTAAGTGGCCCTTCTTGCCACAACACTGCTGTGGGTGTATGCTTGGTGTCTAAAACATACACATATAGAGGTTTAGAATAATCTAAAAAAGAAACATGCTGTTGCTGAATGGCTTCCTCAACCTTAGAAAGAGCCGTCCGTGCAGGCTCAGTAAGAGACCTGGGCGAGGTCGGATCAGAATCTCCTTTTAAAATTTCAAACAGTGGTTTAAGATCTCCAGTAGTTAATCCCAAAGAAGGGCGCAGCCAATTAATATCTCCCAACAGTTTCTGAAAATCGTTAAGAGATTTAAGATGATCTTTTCTAAGCTCTATTTTTTGTAGAGTGAAATACTGAGCAAACAACTGAAATCCCAAGTAAGAATAAGGCTCACTTCTCTGTACTTTCTCAGGTGCAATAATAAGACCTGAGGCTAGAAGGTTCTTTTTCATATCTGCAAAGCAAGCTAACAACATTCCTTCTTTCTTACAAGCCAATAAGATGTCATCCATATAATGAATGATATACACAGAAGGAAACTGTTTTCTGGTGTTATCAATTGCTTCACTAACAAACTTCTGACACAAGGTGGGGCTATTAGCCATACCTTGGGGGAGGACTCACCATTGATATCTTTTTATAGGTTTTTGGAAGTTGGGACTAGGAATACTAAAAGCAAATCTCTTACAATCTTGGGGATGGAGTGGTATATTATAAAAGCAATCTTTTAGATCTAGCACTATTTTATAAGTATCCTTTGGAATAGCAGAAGGATGAGGTAATCCTGGCTGGAGAGCACCCATAACTTCCATAGTTTCATTTACTTTTCTCAAATCCTGCAACAATCTCCATTTCCCGATTTTTTCTTAATTACAAAAATGGGTGAATTCCAGGGCGACTCCCTGAATTGAGTCTTGCCTGTTGATACAATACTTTTTTCATAGGCTTTCCCTGTATAGCTGCCGCTATGGCTATGCCTTGGGTAAAAGAGGATCCTACGTCAGAACACAAACGAATATAGTCAGACAATGTTCCCTTTTTTCTAAATGGTCTAATAGCAGCTTGGCATGCAGAATTAGCATTTTCATAAGCAAGCTGCATTATAAAAGACTGAGTAGCAGCTGGTGGCCCAAAAATCCGCCCCGCGGCTATATTGAGGCGAGACACAAATTCTTGAAAAGGCTCATCTGCCCCCTGCCTTATCTGAGATACATGTTCCTCTTTGTGGGAAGTGTCTGGTAGCATACGCCAGGCTTCCTTTGCAGCGGCAGAAGTCTGAGCATAAGCTCCTGCCGCAAAGCCCATTTGGTTTCTTATTTCAGCATAAATGCCTTCACCGGCCAACATCTCAAAAGTGATGGGAACTCGCTTCAAATTGTTCTGATTAGCTTTCTTTTTGCAGTTTTCATAAAACTCAGATCTCCATAAGAGATAATCGCCTCCCGAAAGGCAAGCATGAGCAATAAGCTTCCAATCCTCTGGAGGGGTGGCTTCAGTAGACAGAACATCCAAAACTGCCATGGTGAAAGGGGCAATAGGTCCATACTGCACACAAGCCTCTTTCAATTCTTTTATCTGCTTCCACTGGAAAGGCCTCCAATCCCTAACCCTTTGTCCTGCCTGATCATATCTTTCAAAAATAGGATATACGCCAAACTGCTCTGTAGATTCCCCTTGCTTGTGAGCCTCTTCACAAGCTATTTGAAGAGGGGATAGTACAACAGAGTCCGATCCTGGCTTAACATAACTTGGCGAAGGCTCTGTAGGCATGTCCCAAACCGGGGACTGCCACGGAGGTCCCCACCTACAGGACTCCTCAGGAGGTGGTGCAGAGGGATCAACTATGGGGGGATCTTTACCCCGAGGACAATTTCCTCCATCTACAGCAACTTTAAGTTCTATCAACTGTCCCTGAATCTTTTTTATTTGATCTGCAAGAGAAAGTGCAGTATCTGCAAGTTGCTCGTCCTCCCGAGCCACAGCCACTAAAGGAGGGTTTTTGTCCCTATCATATTTGGCTGCCTCATCTTCTAATTTTTCCTGATCCTGAGGTTTTAAATCTTCCCAGTGCTCGACCGGAGTTTCCTGATAAACAGGCTCTTTATTAACCTTAGAAAATCCTTCCGTACGTCTAGCTCCCTCCCCCTCCTCCGGAGAGGTGGCAGGCGGAAGAATTTCTTCGTTCCCAGCTTGTTTCACTTTCTCTAGTTTGCAACCCTTATGCCTGAGATCTAAGCAGTCTTTGATCAAAGTCCATAACCCGAATGTTTCCACAGGGACCTGCTGAGGTCCGTGGGCAGCATAATAATCTTGTAACTGATCTCCCACTTTCTCCCAAGTTCCCAGACTGACAGTGCCTTCTTCTGGAAACCACGGACAAATTTCTTTTACAAATTCTAAAAACTTATCTAACTGTTCTCTGCTCACCCGACTGCCACGGGTGGCAAGCAATTTCTTAAGTCCTCTAACATACAGGTCCTTGCTGCTGGCGTGACCCATCCTTTTCCCTAACTCGGTCCTTCTTTCAAACAAAGAAACAATCAGGTGCCCTTCTGGATTGGGGCTCAATCAAGCTCCGTGACAAAAAGTCGTGGAACTATCAATCATTCACACATTCATTCGACCGAGGGGATCGTGTCTTACTCACCGTGCATCCACTGAAATTAGCTCTTATACGAGCCGAGCCCTTCCACGCGGTGTTCCTCACTGTTACCCCCGTATTCAGGCCCCACGGTGGGCGCCAAGTGTGACGGGCCAGCCGCCACAAGTCGATAGGTTCCCGAATGGGGGAGTGGGAATGAATAAAAGACACTCTCACATATGATGGCGATCGCGGACTTCAGTGATCCTGAAGACACTAAGTTTATTTTACTGCACCCATATAAGCAGTTTGAGCACGTGCAAGTATGTATTAACATAACAAATGTAAATTCTTTAACTTTCACATAGAGGATACAACATTCACCGAAACTCTCACAAGTAATTATCTTATCAATTGCCCTGATAGGCATCAGCCTTCTGTGTCCGGGAACTGGCCGCTCCCACCAAATTCCTCAGCAGCTTACAAGCTCAAGCTCCCCCCAGGTGCAGGCAGAGACAATTGCCTCAGGGGGAGGAAACAGGTAGCATAAACCGAGCCATTCTGTAAAGCTCAGAGTTTCCTGTAACCATGGCTCCCCACAAATTGTACACTTGACACCTATGTAGTTTTACTAATTATTGTCACCCCAATAAATTTTAATTAAAAGAAAAAAGAATGATCAAAATCCAAAACACTGACAACACCCAATGCTGGTAAGGATGTGAGGAAACACGAATTCTCATTCATTGCTGGTGGGAATCTAAAATGGTACAGCTACTCTGGAAGACAGTTTGGTAATTTCTTATGAAACTAAAGATAATTTAACTATATGATCCAGCAATCATTTTCTTTGGCACTTATTCAAAGAAACTGAAAAATTGTGCTCTTATAAAATCCTTCACATGGATATTTATAGCCACTTTATTCATAATTGCCAAAAATTGGAAGCAACCAAGATGTCCTTCAGCAGATGATGAATAAACTATGACAATGGAATATAGTCTGGAGTATTCCATCCAGACAATGGAATATTAGTCTGTGCTAAAAAGAAATGAGCTCTCAAGCAAAGAAAGATATGCAGGAAACTTAAATGCATGTTACTAAGTGAAAGAAGCCAACATGATAAGGCTACACACTGTAGGATTCCAACTGTATGACATTCTGGATCAGGCACAGTCACGGGGACAATAAAAAGATCTATGGTGTCCAGCAGGTGGGAGAAGGGAGCGATGAATAAGTAGAAGACAGAGGATTTGGGGCAGTGAAATCATTCTCTCTGATACCATAATGTAGATTCATGTCTATACATTTGTCAAAAACTACAGAATGTACAACATCAAGAGTGAACCCCAATGTAAACAATTGACTCTGGATGAAAACAATCTATCCATATAGGTTACAACTAATACATGTATGTATACAATGAATACATAAAAAACTATCAGACCTAATAAATGAATTCATCAATGTGTACAGTACAAGATTAACACCTAACACATGTGTTGTGTTACTGTATACCAGCACTGAAAAATGTGAAAAGGAAATTGTGTGGTTAATTTTATGTGTTAGCTTGGCTAGGCCATGGTGCCCAGAAATATGGTCAAATGTTGTTCAGAATGCTTCTGTGAGGGTGTTTTGGATAAGATTAACGTTCATATCAGTGGACTTTGAGAAAAGCAGATTTTCTTCCATAATGTGGACGGACCTCATTTAACCATTTGAAAGACTTGAGTATAGCTAAAGCTCGATCTCTCCTGAATAAGATGGAATTCAGCCAGCGGAAGGCCTTCAGAGATCAACTACAGCATTGACTCTTCTTTAGTCTCCAGGCGGCTGGCCCACCCTGCAGATTTGGGACTGACTTGCAAGCCTCCATAATCATGAGTCATTCCTTAACATAAACAAACAAACAAACATATATAATATATGTATATATAGACTTATATAATATATACTTGTAAGTGTGTATGCAGTATCTATCTATTGTCTATCTATCTATCTATCTATCTATCTATCATCTATCTATCTATCTATCCATTTATCTATCTAGCTAAATATCAGTAGAGATTTAAATGTGCTAATTGGGTGTATATATGCCTTTAGAGGACGCACAAGGTAGAGGAATGTTGAAGTTTTTAGATCATATATTATTTACACTCTGTAGCATTTAATTGGAGAAACAAATCCAATAAGGGAATAACATTCAAAAGGAAGGATGTCCTAGTGTAAGGTTGAGTAGAAGAGTGTTAGCAATGCCACTTTCAAATGAAATAAAAGGAAATTCAAAGTGGGATCAGAACAAAAAAGGGAGAAACATAATACCGTGTTTCCCTGAAAATAACACTAGGTCTTATGTTAATTTTTGCTCCAAAAGACGCATTAGGGCATATTTTCAGGGAACGTCTTATTTTTTCATGTACAACAACCTACATTTATTCAAATACAGTCATGTCATCTTCTTCTGGAACATTGTCATAATGTACTAAATGTGTCTGTCTGGCTGATGATCTTAACTGGGGCTTATTTTGGGGGTAGGTCTTATTTTCTGGGAAACACGGTAAATACATTTTTCTGAGTAAACATCATTACTTCCTGGGATTGAGAACATTACTTAGAGACCAAAATTTATGTGGCCTCCAAGTATTCAGCAATGTGTTAAATTTTTATGTGATTAGAACTCACATGAAGCAGTTAATTACTAAGCCCACATCTTTAACACACACACACACACACACACAAAACAAAACAAAACAAAACAAAAAAACGCATGCACACACATCCTGCAGGCTTGCCCTCTTTGTAAGCTACAGAGAAAGAACCGAGTGGGTATATACTTAATTTATTTAACCAGTCATTTCATCTCAAATGGTCAAACTAATATGTTTAGACATCCAGCATCATGTTCAAACCTCTAAAAGTTGTCTCCATTTTTGTGTGAGATAGTGTCTGAGGCAAAAAAAAGAAACTCCTTTCCCTACCATGATCTCATGAAGGCCTCCGGGAGGCCCATGCTGTTGTCACTTGAACAAGAAGATTCTCATAATTAATCTTGAGGGAAACTGAATCCCCTCACAAGTCTTTCCATAATTACATTTCATTGTCCATTTATATGTTTGCCTATGGTTTCCAGTAACAGCCCTGCTGTTTGCAAAATTAATTAAATTACCTATATAGAGATAGCATCAATAGCCAGTGCAAAATTTGGTCTAACCAAAAATAAGAATGAATCATTTTTTACTGGATGAGGTGGAAAAATTGTAGTCAAAGCCAGGTTGTTTTCCAAAAGTTTTAAGAGAGATTATAATTCAATAAATTAAACTGATATATTTGTGTTTATTACATGAAGCCAGAAGAGTGACAGACAATGAAATATGTAGTCAAAGAGAAAATTTATGTTCTCAGGAAGTTTTCATTTAGAGATGGCTAACCATTCAACATGAAAGTAAAATGCAGGGGCTGGGGAGTGGGACCAGCTGCAAGGTCTTTCTGAAAAAAAAAAGGCTTTTAGTCGAGGTTAGTATTGATGCACGTCTACTATTTCACACCTACTTTATCATACTGAGACTGCACACAAGTAGGAGATGCTGGTCCCCTCTACTGAGTAGGGGGACATGGGCGCCATGTACCTGATCAACCCTAACCCATGATATACGGTTCCTACAGTCAGAGGGGAAGCACGTGCAGAGAACGCTTTTTCCCTGCCCTCAACTAAGTCTGTTTTCACACAACCACTGGGATGTGAAGGTGGTAGAGAATAATGAGGAGGAAGGGGAATGATACCGTTCCAGGCCCTCCTACGACCATCAGAGTACCTGCAGGGATGGAGAGCACCAAGAAGGTGGAGGAGAATAGTCAAAATGTAATTATTTTGACTATTTTTACCACCTCAATATTAGCAAGAATAATAGAATTAATCCTCCAAACAACTGAACACACAGAAAGTATCGTCCACCATGCATGGATCCCAGAGGGGAGACCGTGAAATAGAGAAACCAGCTGAGGGCCAGGTCTGCAGAGCCAGTACCCCACACAGGCCTGTTCACCATGAGCAGGTACCTCAAGGGTAACAAATGGACACACTGCAATCCAGAGCCACCCCTGCACAGAGAACACACAGTGGCCTCCAGGAATAAGGTGATGGAGATCTGGGCAAGCAGAAGTTGTAAGATATGCCTTTCCTGCTTGCAAGAAAGTTCCGAGCATCTCGGACCACCAGCGCACTGAAAAATACGTTGAGAAAGGACAGACGACAGGAAGGAGAAACAAAAATTTTCTTAATTGAAAATTATGAGATTAAATTGATTCCCTTTCAACATCAATTGCTGAAAATAAATGTTTCTTAAGTTGGAATAACAATTATTTGTAAAATTTCATTGAACAAATATTTGATTCAAAAGAATAAGAACATCTCCAAATAAGTCTACATACTGCAATTACCCATTTTTTATAAATTTAAGCTTCTTTGGTTTTAACATGAGGATTTCACCCAATCTACTATTGTGTCACATGCACTGCACAACACACTTCTATATGTGACTAGTGAAACATTATTATTCATTTTCTAAACCAGTGCTAGAGATTACACAAAATAATAAAGTGACTTGCTCAACATCACAGGTAGAAAATATGATAATTAAAAATAGTTCAATTTTCCTTCCACTGCAACAAAAATCAGAAATGATACTGTAGTTTACATTAAGTAAGACAAATGGTTGATTTCTTTTTCATTCCTACTGTCTAAAGGAAATAAATTATCATGTCATAAAAATACACTAAAACACAAAATGTAGTTATTTTGACTATTTTTACCACCTCAATATTAGCAAGAATAATAGAATTAATCCTCCAAACAACTGAACTTCCAAGCTACTAATAATGATCTTAGAATAGTTCACTTCTTTCAAAGCAAAGCCTTTTGATCATTTTAAGGACAGCACGAAATTGCTTTACGGGTAACCTCTTGCACATGTACATACTGCAGTGATAACCATCAGGGTTTTTCTATTTTTTTTTTTTCAAAATCTTCAATTAAATTTACCAGCCTGAGCTAAAATGGAAGATACAGCGTGGTTATATAATGTGTAGACTACATTGTCCACCACACACACAGAAATGTCAGCTATTATTAGCAAAGCAGCACAACACTAACTAAAGAAAATCAAAACAAAGACCTTATGAGAATTTTTATACACAAAGAGACATAAAAATTAAGACATGGAGCCTGGGTTCTGCATTGACGCAATTAAGCTCCCTATGCCCTCACACCTTTCCTTTCTCCACTAACTTATACTTTCAGTACCTCCTTTATGTCTCACCTTAAAATTTCCCCTTTTTTGTTAGTTCCTTACTGCCTTTTATGTAAATGACTTTATTAAATCTTGCTCCCACTCTTTGTTCATCTTTCTTTGCTGTTTGCACAGCCTAATCAGTAAGTGATCAGATCACAGGACTCAAACAGCTACAGGTGGAAGGTGGAGAGGGTGGACAGAGGGAGAGACAGAAAGAGGAAGAGAGGTAGAGGCAGAGACAGAGAGAGGGATAGAGAGAAACAGAGGTAGAGAGATAAAGACACAGAGACAGGGAGATGGAGTGCCTACAGTCAGAAAGAGAGAGACAGAGACAAAGAGAAACAGGTGGAAGAGACATACAGAGATAGAGGAGAGTCTGTCTTTAGGCATAATGTAAACTCTGTGCTTGGGAAGGTAGTGAGCTCTTAGAAGAAGAGTTAACACATTTGCCCAAGTTTTTTGATGTTAGGAAACCTCTTCTGTAACTGGCAATGGGTAAGTGAATTTTCCTGAAAAGGGTCAAACATCAAATCTCCACCTGTAAAGGAAACAGTATAAGAACCACAGCCACTTGTCAAACACTAGAATTCATCATATTTAATGCTACCCAGAAATTATCTTTTCTTGGCAATGTGCTTCTCAGTCCCGTGGAAGTAATGTTGAAAAGAATAAGACAACTATGGCTAGTGATATGCAAAACTTGTTCTCCTGATTTTACAGGATTAATTTTAGCATATAAAATTATTCACTTTCTCCTTATGCCTTGTCTTAACTATCCCAAATTTATATTACAATTAAAATAGAGGGGGGGAAAAAAACCCCAAAAACCCAAACCTGTTTGTCAGGCATTATAAAACCAGAGTAGAGACTTCAGTGAGTGGAATGAAATCTATTAACAAAGTTTTAAGTTGGATCCCAAGGGGAGACAGTTAACTTCATGTAAGAAAGAAATACAAAAAGATCCATATTCTACTTACTGCTATTGGCAGCCAGCTTATTAATGCAATCTACAATTTTTTATTTCTGGTGACACTTTTTAATGCCGTTGCTGCTCTTAGAGAAACACCTCAATTTGGAAGTTTTAAAAGTGATGGTTTAATGGCATTGTATTTTAAAAATTATGAATTTTCTTAACTGAAATTTTGTAAAAACCCTAAGTGAAGTCAAGCATATTTTTGAAAGTTGTCTGCTTACATTTCAACTTATTGGAAAAGATCATTTTCATTCTGATACTATGAAAGCAAGTTGTATCAAAGTATGTGTGTATACTCGTATGTGTATGAAGCATGACTGTTTTACAAAGAAAATTCATACTGATAAAATGAAGATTTGCCGTGCATTTTGTTCATACATTTTTATCCTAAGAAAATTAGTAGAGCATAGTTCTGCACTTCAAGTGATGATGTTCATGGATTTATCAATCAAAATTATAGACGAGATTCTTGCTTGATTTGGAATTGCTGTTAATGCAGTGATGGGTGTATTTTTTGTGCTTTAAGTCATTATGAGACAGGTTAGTTAGCATGTTGTTAGGTAGACAGGTAGGTCCCTGGTGGAACAAACACAAAAACAGCCATATCCTGAAACTCCAGGTCCTGAAATGTCTCTTTCACTCCAGGAAGGAGACATGAGAATATGCCTTGAGGTTAATAAATAATCTCAAATCCCTTCTGGTGGGACAAAGGAGCAGATCTGATAGATAGGAATGGGTTATTTCTTAATCCCTTCAGGATGAGCAAACAGGACAAACCTGATAGATGAATTCCATTAGAAGGCTCCAGCCTCCTTCCCCAAGCAGGCAAGGGAAGGTATAAAAGTAAGAGCTTTTGCCTCAGTCACTGGGCACCACCATTCGGGACCCCCTCCTGCTCGGAAGCTCTGAATCTGCTTTCAATAAACTATCATCTTTTTAAAACTCTTTGCCTCTCCTGGGTTAGTGTGTCCATTCTTGGGTCTCACGAGACACGATCCCAGCCCACACCCAGAAACTGCCAGCAGATTCAACATCATTTATATCAATTATAATTATAAGTGTGGATAACTCTGTTGTGATCACATATAGTCCATTCTTAAAAGGTAAATGCGTTGGCAAGCAAGGCCCTCCTCATTTAAGACAATTAGATAAAGCACGATGATTATTTCTGTGTGCCTACACATATGCCCCCCCGATGGTAGGTCCCTACGATGACTATGACCTTAATAGAGCTGGATAATAGGAATTAGATTGAGATTGTCTCTCTCTTAAAAACGGTTTTAACTAATTTGAATCACATATTGGAAGAACCGATTTAATAATTTATACATTATGGCAAGTAACTGTTGCTGTTTTTGTTTTTACCCATTCTATTTCAATAAAGAGTATGCTCTAGCAAGTTATAAGAAATGGAGGCAAAGTTAGAATAATATACAAGATACTCATGAATCTTACATTCTAATGGGAAAATACATCTCATATATACATACTTTTATCATAATGATATTGCCATGTAATGATAAGTGTTATAAATTAAAATAAAGCATCTTTTCTTACCGCCAAATAGTATTCCATTGTGTATATATACCACAGCTTCTTTATCCATTCATCTATTGAACATTTGTGATAACATGGATGGATCTTGAGAGTATGATGCTAAGTGAAATAAGTCAGACAGAGAAAGCAGAGAGCCATATGATTTCACTGATATGTGGTATATAAACCAAAAACAGCAAAAGAACAAGACAAACAAATGAGAAACAAAACCTCATAGACATAGACAATAGTTTAGTGGTTACCAGAGGGTAAGAGGGGTGGGGGGTGGGAGATGAGGGTAAGGGGGATCAAATACATGGTGATGGAAGGAGAACTGATTCTGGGTGGTGAACACACAATGGGATTTATAGATGATGTAATACAGAACTGTACACCTGAAATCTATGTAATTTCACTAACAATTGTCACCCCAATAAATTAAAAAAAAATAATAAAAATAAAGCAAACTAAATAAAAAATAACAAAAATACCAACTTTTATAAAAGTCAAGCAAAGTCTCTCTATTATGGAGATATGTAAGTGGAGACCTAAAGAAACCAAGAATGCATTTATGTGAGGAAGAATCATTCAGGAAGAAGGACTTTGTTTCTGATGGGAACATTTGTCTGAATTTTCTAAGTCACTGTATTGGAACAAGATTTTCGCAGTATCAGTTTTCTTTCTGAGTAAAAAAATAACTTGTTATTGTAGAACTGTAACAATGAAAGCAAATGAATACAAGCAAAACAGAAAGAGGTCAGGTTGGGGAGACAGCAGGGAAGATAGGTCACATAGCAACCAGACAATTAACTTTGTGAAAATTCCACTGTGTAAGCGCATGGTGGAAAATTCACAAACTTAATTGCCCAACCTCGTATGCTCTGATAAGCTATAAGGATTCAGATTTTGCTCTAAGTTTGATTTAAAAGTTTTGGAGGTGATTTAGGAGAGAGTGTGGTGGGAGGAGATCAAAACTGAAATTAGAGAGTCCATTTTCAAGCATATGAAATATAATCTTTAAAAGCTAACGTACCAAAGAAGAACATATTGGGTGAGAATATTGTTGAAAATAATGAGATGTCTAATGGCCCTGAACAATGGGACATTCCCACATTTGGAGTGGAGGAAGGGAAGGAGGACTCATCAAGGGAATCTAAAAAGGAGCAGAAAATGAAGCAGAAAGAAAAAAAAATTATGCTGGGGAAATCTGGTTCCAATATGGAATTTAGAATCAATGATATAGACTGAATGTCTATTGGCCTTTGGTTGAAACTACCTACTGGGTATTGTGTATCAGCAAAGTATCACTCAGTGATGTGCTCCAGCTTTTGGTTAGCTTCTGTTAGATGATGTGGCAATGGTTGAATTCCATGAGTGTGAGCCATTCTACGCTTTCAACTACATAAAATATTTCCTGTCATAAGTAATGTGTGATGTCACAAGGAGTGTGCAACTGATAATGGTGCACTGTCACATGAGGACAAATCACTGACCTCTCGGTGGCTGGTGGGTATACCTAGGGAATATGTTACTTCAGTGACTCTTCATCAGACTTTGCTGTTGCCTGGTTAAATGTGGAAGTGGTGATTACAGAGTAAGCTTTTCTTGAGTCAATTCCTGGCTTTTATTGCTGCCTCATAGCTAAATTTCAATGGGCCCATTGAACAACTATCAGAGCTCCTGTGGCGAGAAGGTTAATTGCTTCCACCAATTGGGACATCTTGTCTACCTAAACTGAGGCATTGCATACATAAAAGTTCAGCATACACAAATGGAATGAAGGGAATATATCTTCACTTGTCTCTCTACTCACTTCATTTCTCCTAACACTGCCTGTCATTAGCCAAACCCACTGAACATCAGAGTGCAAGATAGCCTGTGTGAAGCCATTTAATAGGTCAACCTCCAGGGGACAGAATGTGGCATAGGAAGACATGGAATATATGGGAGAGGAGGGCTGGAAAAAGACAAACAATCATCACAGACTAAGAATAAACATTAACTGACAAAAAAAAATTCCCTTTTGTTAATAAAGAGACCGCATTTTTAATGTTCAGCACTAATATTCCTTTAACTAGCATCTAAGCAAGCCTACAGAATTCCACTTAACTACTAGAATTTGATAATGGGTTAGGAAGATTATCCTAATAATAACATCACTGGTACAAAATATATGAACGAAACTGACAGATTAAAAGGAGAAACAGGCAGCAGTACAATAACGATAGATTTCAAGACCTCGATTATTGTATGAGTAATGAATACAACAAATAGACAGAGGATCACTAATGAAATAGAAGATGTAAACAGCAGTCTAATCTAACTGGCCCTCGCTAGAAACAGTATACCTAACAATAGCAGAAAACACCTTTTTCTCCAGGAGCACATGGAACATTCTCGAAGATATACCATCACTTAGCCATGAAACAAGCCTTAATAAAATAATAATAATAATAATAATCACACATGTGTTTTCTGATTACAAGAGAATAAAACTAAGAATTAATAGCAGAAGCAAATCTGGAGAATTCAGAACTATGTGTGAATTAAACACTCTTCTTGTGTTGATCTTAAAAATAGAGCAGTTACTTATTTTGCCAGCAAGAAATGGGTTAATTAAGAATATCAATGAACAGCAATTCAGAACATACAAGTTAGCTGAACACTATAGGCAAATCTGGAGGAAAAAGGAGAGGAATGTTCTTTTACAGAGGAAAGGGGGGATTTGGGAGAAGCTGTTATAAACAGAATCTATTAGACAAAAGGGGGATAGCTAAGCTGTAGCCAGGGAAGGGCAAATCTCCCTTCCTCTTGTTGGAGAGTAAGTAGAAAACATCTTCCTGTTGGAGATGCAAGGCACATGTCTTCCTGTTTGGGGCAACTGACCATGAGTGATATAACAGGTTCTCTTTCAGGCCAACCCAACTCCAATTTTAGTTGACATTTCCTTTTTTAGTTTTCATACTTGTCAGAGGAGAAAAACTCTAATATATTTTAAATTAGATGACAGCAGCTAAAGAGTGAGAGAAAGAACAGAGTATTTACCAATTACTAGCTGTGAGCCATTGCCAAAAGACAGCACAGCTTTGCATCAACTTCCAGCTGTCTACTCGCCGGCCACTAGGCGCCACCAGGTCCTGATGTGAACTTTCAGAACTGTTGCCTGTAAGTGATCGGAAGTAGTGAATGTCTCCTCCTCACAGACCTGCTCCTATCATAGAAATGCCCCACCTTCACCTCATCCTGCCTCCTTCTCCGTAGCTGATGTCAATCCTTTCAAAACAACTTACATCTTTCTTCCCAAAAATATCACTTGTAAAAGCGCCCATCAAATCCAGCATGGCAGACGAGTTGTCTTCTCCATCTAACCCTGTTGTTGGTGTTTCAGGGGTCATGACTTAGCACCTGGTCCGTTTCTGGCCAGCATATGACTTAACAAAGGCTTGCTTTTAGAAACGGCTTTCAGTAGTGCAAGTTAAGTTTTTTGTTTAACACCTGTGAACAACCAATGCGTAAAAGTAGAAAATACACAGGAAATAAGAAAATACCAGGAGTGCCAAAAAAATGTATACACATGACTTGTAATTCATCTTTTGTTATCAGTATGTATTGAATATTACAATTTAAGTACAGGTTTTTCCTTTTTTAATGTGTATACATTTTTTGGCACCCTCTGTATATTGAGACAATTGAAAATGAAAAGAAAACATACCAAATATCACCGGGTGCAGCATTAAAAAGAAAATTTAGGGATGTAAAAGCTTAAATGAAAAAAAAGATCTCAGATCAACAATTTAATTTTACACATTAAGGGAGTAGAAAAACAAAACAACTAAACCCTAAGCAGAACGAAGAAAATTATACAGATTTAAACCAAGATAAATGAACTAGAGAATGGAGAATAGAGAAAATCAAGGAAACCAAAAGTGCAGTGGGTGTGCTGGGCCTACTCCCTAGGATGTCACCCTCCCCTCCTCCACCCCAGCTACATATGCCTGTGAGCCAGGGTGACAGCGTGGGATTCCCTTTGGCCTTCCCCAGTAGGTATTCCCCGCACTAAAGGGCCTGAAGAAGGTATAAGTGGCCTGGATCTTAGCAGACACAGCCTGAGTCACTTCCACTTCTGGAGGCAAACAACATTCCTGGAGATGCTCTCCATGTTTCCCTGATTCATGACTTTTGTCCATGGAGGACTGGTGCTGGCACTGCGCTACAGGTCTCTGTCCTAAAGACCAGATCCTATGTGCCATCAGACGGAAGGTGTCGGGAGACAGGCACAGGAGCAGCTATCCAACATTATCCTTGTTCCCTCCATTTACAGGAAACCAGGAAGAGTGGCTATACCTGAGGGCTCCCTGCAGCCCCACCCATTTCCTTGTAGAGTCTATAGCTGCACATGTGCTCCAGCCCAGCTGCCCATGAAGCAGTCTCAAGGCCACATGCCAGTGTTGTTTGCCCATGAGCCTCTCTCTCCACTCCTAAGTCCAAAAAAATGAGCATCCCCACACTTTGAGTATGGGGTCTGCACATGGGCTCTCCTCTGTTTCTGTCAGCAGATTGTAGCAGTGACTGTGCATTCTTACCTTGGACTCTGTGCAGTCATGGAAAAGGCTGATTTCCGGTATCTGGTCTCCCTTTCTGCAGGAGCTGCTGTGGTGATGAGCACAAAGTGCTTGGTGATGGCTGTGGGCCACAATGGGCAGCAGAAGCTTAAAGGGGGGCCGAGGTCAGACTCAGGTGGCGTTGAGGAGAGGACGTGCAGGTGAGGGGATCCCTATGGAGTGGGGACTCTGGGGCAGGTTGGAATGGCCCCTGGCCTGTGACTCAGGAAGGCAGAGGCTGAGGGTGGGGTCCAGCGACTGGCTGTCTGCATCTCAAGCTGTGTGGGCCGGTGTCCCACTGCTGTCCCCTGGAGCCCTGAGAAGGGGCACCTCCCTCTAGCTCACTCAGGGGCCCTGCCTGCAGGAAGCTAGGGGCCAGGGCCAGGTCTGTCCATCACTGCAGGGCAACATGCTGGCCAGGTCTGTGCCGGGTCCCTGCTCTGTTCCGAAGGAGACAACGTGCTTTCCTTCTCTTTCCGCCGGTTAATGACAGGCAGCCATGGGCAGCAAGAGGATGCTGGCGAGTCTCAGCGCGTGGAGCAGCCCTATGTTGCACATGTTCAGGAACTCCTTGGGGAAGCTGCAGAGGCAGCTGTGCAAGGGAGAGTTTGCCATGTTCAAGCATATGCCGGTGTTCGAGAGCGACTTCATCCAGGTCAGTACTGCTCCCCTTTGATCCCACCCCAAAGTGGACCCAAGACCCATTAGGTGCTGAGTGCAAGGATGTCTTCACTGACATCTCCACGAGCTGAAGGAAACAAGGCCATTGTTCCTTTCCTTTCCCATTTACTGATTTACACACCGGTTCCATCAGGTGATTGCTCTGCCATATTTGCTTTAGAGGGAATATTTTTTAAAGGAAGAAAATGAATGTGGTTTACTCTCCTTGAGTGCACTTCCCTGGGGGCATTTTCCTTTCTCCCCAGTTACCACTGTCCCCAATGTCGTCATTATTGTCCCCATGCAGTCTTTGTCCTTTAACATGTATGTATCTATCTATTAAACGTGTTATGACTCTTGGAGTCGCAGTGCCATCTTGTTTCACTGAGGGGACTTCGGATGTGGTGTCTTTACACTGCACGTGCGCTGTGCAGCTTGCTCATGTCACAGGCTGTGTTTTGTAGGAATTGAGGCTCCAGGTGTCCTGATATTTGTGTGGTGCGCTCTGGGATAGGACGCCCTTGTGTCCATTTCCTGGGAGCCTCACAACAACCTCATTATGTAGTGAGGACAAACATCCCCCTTCCAATGGGGAGCACACTGCGTTCCAGAGAGTGAAGTGACTGCCCCAGACCTCAGAGTGGCTGAGGCCTAGCTTCCAACTCCAGGCGTTTGCACTTGTACTGCTTTCTGTATATGAACCAGACTCTGGGTGGGAAGAACCCCCTCATTGTAAGTGTGAGAGAGGGAAGAGTCAGGGAGCGGGGACACCTGTGCATCACCTGGGATCTCCGCGACGTTGTATCTGTCGCTGGTTCTCAGCCTGGGAGTTCCTTGGAGTCACCTGGAGAGTTTAGGGACCAGTGTCGCCTGGGTCCCAATGTTGTCATGTGATGACTGGGAGCAGTGCGGGCAGCAGGCTTGTGATGTATTATGAGGTGTGAGCTGGACTGAGAAGCACACAGAGAACAGGCAGGGCACAGACTGTCCTTCTTGCTGAACCACAGGAGATAAGGTGTGGTGGCTAGCGCTGGCCTCTCTACCCTTCAAGTCTCCATGTGTCGCCTAAGCATTTGGACATTTGTTTACGTAACCAGGTCCCCGTGTCGGGGCATCTGCCACTGATACAATGCTGCAATGTACAATACGGGTTCCGATTTTCTCAGCTGTCCATTCATGTTCTTAATAACTGTTCTTGCCAGCCTAGGGTCATGTATCACATTTAGATGTCATAACTCTCTCCTTCTGTAGTCTGGAATAATCCCGGCACGTTTCATTGTGTCTTCCATCAGCCATTTTGAGGTCAAACAACAGTTTTTATTTTATAATAATGTCCGTTTTCGGGAACTCTAAATGTTTGCCCAGACCCCCGCACTCGGCCCTTGGGTTGAATCCAGCCCTAGCTAGGGCAATGTGGTGATGATCCCCTCAGGGCCTAGTCTCTGTGTGCGTGGGGTACATAGATGCGCGTTCAGTCGGACCTGCTGGTGCTCAGGCTGTACGGCCTGTCCTGCGGGGACCGTCATCACCAGCCCTCTGCCCAGGGGCGAAGCGCAGGAAGTGGATCTCGGCTCCTCTGCGAGCTCAGACAGGAGAGGAGACGTGAGAGGGCGCTCTTGCCGTGCTCCATGCCTCCCGCGAGCCCGTGGGAACACTACCGCCCTTCCCGATTTGGCTGCACGCCGAGAGCCGTGCTGGACACTGTAGTTCCTTCCACAGCGAGGGGGACCTATGAAATGCAATGGAAACCGAGCCGCTTTCCTCCTTCTTCCAACCACAGGTCAGCAAAAGAGGATACGTGGTCGACGTACACAACAGTGTGCAAATGGTGACCGTGGGCATCACATTCAGCAGCCCCGGCCTCCCAATACCTGATGTCATGCTGCTGGCACGACCCGCTGGCGGCCACGCAGTCAGTGCCAGACTTGACCGAGGCACCAACGGGAAGGGCCACAAGTCGGCCAAGAGCCTGGAGCTGACCAGGTGAGACCCATTCTCGTCCTTCCCTGTGAGAAGGGTGCAGACGGGGCAAGGCCTCGAAGTGCATGCTTTACCCTGCTGTCCCCCCTGGAACAAGAGGGGCTTCCACCCTGACCAGCGATTTTGTGCTGTGGGTCCAGGAGAGGGGGCTTCAGACACAGTAGTGGGTGCAGCTAGCCTTGTGGGGAGAGTGGCCATTGGGTATGTGAGGAATCTGCCGGAATAGGGCAGAAAGATAGCTGGGCCAATACAGTAGGACGGTCTCACGTGACAGAATGAGGGGTCTCACCTGCCATTTGTGGTATGTGATCCAGAGCCAGAGGTTTTATCCAGAGGCAGGATGAGCTACCGCATATACCCCCGTGGAGGGCTGCTGCTGTGGGTGAGGAGGGGCTAGTGAGCCCTGAGGTCAGGGGTCAGGATGTGGTAAATCCACCATGAGGCAGAGTGGACTCTGGGCTGGGCAGGAGACCAGGGCCTTTTCTTCCCGATATGCCGACCGGACCTCCCGACGCTTTGCTCTCTGCAGGTTGCTCCCACTGAAGTTTATCACATTATCCATCTTCAGTCATGAGAAAAGGCATCTCCAGGTGAAGCTTGCCACTGACCGCTCTTTCTACCTACAACTGTGCCCCCCTGCAGATGCAAGAGAGGATGTGTTTGCACAGTGGGAGGACCTGATTTTCCTCCTGAGACCGCCAGTGGAGGCATACAGTGGTATGTAGGCAGAACCGGCCTGAAATATGATGGACTTACCTGTGTTGGAGGCACAGGACAAGAGCAGCCCAGAGGTAAGCCTTTGCAGAGGCTCTCAGAGCCGGGACCAGAGCCCTGAGGGAAAGCAGCTGCCGGCTCTCCCTGCTGCTCCCCCGGGCAGACCAGTGAACACATGGCATTCAGGAGCGCAGGCCACATGAGCACACTGGAGAGGTCCCAGGGGCTTCTGGAAGTCCCAGGTCCCATAGACGTCACCAACCCTCATCTCATCACAGGGGTTGCGCCGTTTACATTAGGGCACTGACCGTGCAGCCTATTCTGGAACACTTCCATGTCACTCTGGACCTCAGGCGGCCTCGGGTGTTGAGGGATGTTTCTAATTGAAAACATCCTTGCTTTATATGGGCCATGAACTGACTCTTGTGTAAATCTGGGACATGGCAGCGAGCTCGGCAGACAGGTGCACAATTTGTTTGTAGCTGTCAGTGTGTAGCTGTCAGGAAAGGACACAGCTCCTAGCCACCATCTCCCTTTAGAATCTGTTCTGCAGAAATGCTGAGAGGATGGTGTGAGAAAATGTGTGAGGTGCTCATTGGTAGACCCCACCAGAGCTCTCCCTGTCCCTGCGCCTGTACCCCTAGAGTTGCAGGGACCCTGGTGGGGAGTTAGGGGATCCCGCATACACTGGGAGACTGGATTTGGTGACTGCCGAGGTTCTAAGATAGGCTCTTGAGGAGGTGACAGTCCTTTCAGTCTCACTGATTTTCTTCTCTACTTCCGTATGTCCCCAATCGGACAGGCCATGGAGGTCCCTGGAGAGGGGCAGCAGGATGAAGTGAGCATCCGGAGCCTTCCCATGGACACGGAGGTGTCTGAGGCCACCTCTCCTGCTCACGCCGCTGGGGACGGTGTCCAAACAATCGCGTCTGGCACAAATAGTGTGCTTAGGGACAAAGAGTCTGTCATGAGCTCCGCAACCATGGAGTCTGACCACCAGACACCCACAGGGGCGGCAGTGACACCTCGAGGCAGCAGCAGTGTGGTGGTAGGACGGGACATGACCAACACACATGGTAGAGACACCTCAGAAGGTGCAGGAGCGGGACCCTGTGTCTCAGTCTTGTCCAGACAAGACAACACGGGAGAACAGGGTGCAGGCCGGAGAGCCGCCCAGCCCCAGGCTGAAGCCCTGAGGAAGCGGAAGAAGGAGGACGCCCCCACCAGGAGGCCTTCCCATTCGGGTCAGAAGCTAGAGGACAAGTCAGTCCTAAGATCCCACGGAACCACTCGGGAACACCAAAGGGAGAAGGGACGCTCCAGCCTCAGCCACACCCAGATGGGCTCTAGGTGGGTAGGACCTGCCACTTCCATTCTGTCGGCTTCACTTTGTTCTTTCTTCTTCCTGTATCCAGGTGTGTGTGATGAGCTAGGATGAGTGACACCAGCCCCTCAAGGACCTCACAGTCCTGCTGAAGGGTTGCAAACTCTGCTCCTTTACCCCACATTTTTACTTGCTGCGCCAGAGTGTCACAAAATTAGGTCATTTGGAGCACAGGAAGAGGACACTGTGACAAGAACGGAGGAGTGGGAACTGGATGCGACCTGGCCTTGAGCTGTGACAGGACAGGGACAGGCTCAGAGGTCGTGCCTCAGCCCCTTGAGCTTACACTGCACGCTCCTCTGACTGTCAGCTCCAGCAGGGTCTGTCTCATTCCTCTCAGTTTTACAGAGAAGGAACTGGGGCTTCCGAGTGCATGGGCACTTGTACAGAGACACACAGAGTAATGAGAGAGCAGAAAGGGGTTGTTCCTGCGTCTTACTAGTGCTTAACCTGTGCTCTTTGCCACACTGGACAGTTGATTCTGTCAATGGCTAATGTAAAGGCAAAATCAGGTCCACTCTTAAAACATTCCTTCATTCGTATGGAAAAGCTGCACCTCTCTCCCCCAAAAAACTAGAGTTTGCCCAAATTTCTAGTATGCAATAAAATATTATGAAATATATGGTGATGGAAGGAGGATTGACTCTGGGTGGTGAACACACAATGGGATATATAGATGAGGTATTACAGAATTGTACACCTGAAGTCCTTGTAATTGTACTAACAATTGTCACTGCAGTAAACTTAAATTCAAAAAATATATATATATATATATATATATATATATATATATATATATATATATACACTGTGATGGAAGGACAACTGACTCTAAGTGGTGAACACACAATGTGATGTGTACATGACATATTACAGAATTGTACACTTGAAAACTATGTTACTTTACTCAGCATCGTCCACCCAGTTACCTTAATTAAATATATATATGAGGTAATGAAGAATTTTTCCTCTGTCTGGCTTGATTCACTTAGAGTAATGTTATCCAGGTTCACGCATGTTGTCAGAAATGTCAGATTTCATTCTTTTCAAATGCATATTTTATATACTTATGTATATAGAACAATTACAAATAACAATGTTGTTATTTATTACAATTATATATAATTTTATTAAAAAGTGTGCATAATTTTATGTATAAAATTGCATATAGTGAAACAATTTATAAAATATGAAAAATAAAATATTAAATCATGTATCTAATTTACATATATGTACTAGGGGTGCCAAACTATGTATATAAGTGCACACTTTGGTGAACGTTGCTCAAGCAGTAGTTTGCTGTAATCACAGGTGTTTGGACGTGGATGGTAACCACTTTGAGCATGTCTTGTGATTCCAATAGTCAAACATGATTTGTATTCATCTTTTATTATCAGTATATATTGAGTATTACAATTTTTGTATTTCTCTTAATTTTTATTTTTATCGTGTTTATTAATATTTAAAAATATGAAAATAAATGTTGATGAGGAAAATAAGAGTATTACCATTTTAATACAGTTTTTCTTTCTTAAAATGTGTATTCACTTTTTGGCACCTCTGTATTTTTATATAATTGCTATATATAAATAATTTCTTTAATTTAGTTGCCCATTTAGGTTGTTTCTACATCTTGGTTATTGTGAGTAAAGCTGCATGAACAGGAGTGTGCACATATCTCTTTGAGATTCTGATTTTATTTATTTATATTCCACAGTGGGATTGTAGTTGAATCGTAAGGTAGTTGTAGTTTTAGTATTTGGAGGGACCTTTGAGCCGCTTGTGTTAGTTTGTTGATACTGTTCCGGGCAATTACTTTTTGGTCGTAACCCCTAACTCCACACACCAAAATAAAAAATAGACAAGTGGAATGCGTCCAACTAAAAGAGTGTCTGCCCAGCAAAGGAAACACACAACAGAGTGTAAAGGCAACGTCTGGAACCAGAGAAAATAATTTGCAATCACAGGTGCAAGGAACTCTTACAACTCAAAAGCAAATGTGGATTGGGGGATCATAAAACGAATAGGAAAGGGTTCCTTCTTCTACTCTATAAAAAGAGCTTCTCTAATAGGTATATAATTTCTTCCTAAATATTCTTAGAGTTCAAGTGGGGGCCATCAGGATGTGAGTTTTTCTCTTGCAAATTTTGTAAAGACACAAAACAAATTAATGTATATTTGTTGAACCAGTTCTTATCCATTTTGCAAGGGAATCACTCATTTCATTTCAAGTCTCAGTTTTATTAACATGAACATTTTCATGTTCTTCCACATTTTCTTTTAAATATCTCTGGGCATTTAGCAATATTACATTTGTTTAAAGTCTGAGGTTGGTTATTTGCATTTTACTGTGTTTTTTTTTTGGTGTGTGTGTGTGTGTGTGTCACACTAATGTTTTTCAACAAGAGAAATATGCTTCGTATGTCAAAACTAGAATAATTAAGAAACTATATTCGGGATAAAGTTGTAAGCCAATTGTCAGAGTGTTGAACGGCTAAAACATAATAGCCTGATAATGATTAGAAGTTATATTTTATGCCAGAAATAAAGGAATCACAGAGCACTACATGTTTTTAATTGAGAAAGAACCATTGATGCTTTGGCCCACTCTGGATGCATGGTTGTGTTGCGTATCTGAGTGCACAAAGTGTCAATAAGAATTATGAGACAGTCTTGGCTGCCATCCATCCTGTGTCTCCCTTCTGCTGTGCTGCCTCCATAATTATCTTTTTATTTGTCATTTTTCCAGAGTTCAGGAAGGTGATTCCTTTCAATTCGCGAAGAGTTGATTTACAAGAACATTGATTTACTACCACTGGTAATTGCATTGATGCTTAGTCTACACCCTTTTTCTGACATTGTGGTAGCACCCTCGCACTGTGGGGGCCTCTTCGCTTCTCTGCTCTAAGCCTTTGGTCTTGCTTGGCCAAGTGCAGGTTAGTAGACCTGATGCAGTGTTGAAAAGCATGTGCAGGTCAGCTTGTTTATTTTGTTGCAATTTTTCCTTTGATTTCTTTTGCTTTGGTTTTGTGTTTCTATCATTGCCACAGGCAATCCCAGGTAATCCTGCTGGAACCAAGGACAACATGGCAGATGTAAATGGAAACAGTGGGTTTCTGTTTGTGTTCCCATTTAATCATTGAGTGTAGCAATCAGAAAATGTTCCTTTTCATAATTTCAAAGACACTTTGTAGTAAGTGTTGATTGAAATGTACAGATTCGTTTTCCCTTTTTTGAGGGAATGTTTTACTCTCTCCTTTCCTGATCAAGTGGTGAATTACATCTTGTATTAATTAAACATTAGTCAAATTGCATTTCTTCTATGTAGCCATCTAGATGACATGTATAATCTTTTCAATCACTTTTAATTTTATAAATTTTAATTCTAATTATCATACCATGTTACGCTCTCATATTCTCCTGTTGAACTCTCCTTATTTGGTTTTGACCAGAAGGGTATATTAGTCTAATATAATGAAATAAAGAAACAGCTTGCCTTTTCCTATTCTCTGAAGAATTACATCTAAATGATTAGGACTGCTTCTGCGGATGATTGGAATTACACAAGTGAGAAACGTGTGGCTTCTATGTTCGAAATTTGTGAACTGTTTTTTAACATACATTGTAGTTATAGGACCTAGTACACACCATTGAATCCCCTTGTTCTTAGCACGTCAGCATACACCAGTTTCCCTTCACTCCAATGCTTGTACTTCTGGCCTGAGTGCATGCTAGCCCCTAGCACCCAGCTGTGTAGCCGACTAGAACTAACATATTCCATCAGCCACTGGCCCAGCTCTCACTAGTGACTGACGAGAACGGCCTGGCCTCTAGTGGGATAACCCTGAGGTACGTGTTTTCCAGTGGCTCCAACAGTTCCCTGTGGGATTCAGTTCCATGTTCCCAAAATGGTCTTGGGAGTCATATCCTCAAAGCAGAACTTTGAAATTGGACTGCTCACCCACCAGGTAGCAACCAAGATTCCATTGCTGGAGGAAGGTAGGGTGGTACCAACCCCTGACATTCTCAAGGGTGAACATTACTAGTGATTTCATTGTGATGAATTCATACAGGAGGCAAGTGGAATGAGTCAGGCTTTTAATGTTTCCCTATCACTGTGTTATATTAACAATGGCATCTTTTAATATTTAAACTTTATTGAGCACATGACATATGCGATGCACTATGCCAGGTGCTGAGCAGTGAGTTTGCAGTTAGTGTTTTAATGGTACCGAGAGTCAGTTTGGGGTAACAGCTAAGCTCAGGAAACGGACAGAGTGATGGCTGTACCAAATGTGAATGTACTTAATTTAACTGATTTGCACCCTCAAAAAGGAAAGAAATTTAGTTATATAGTTTGTGTATTTTACTACAATAAAAATAGAATTATGCATTTGCGTTATAATATATGTGTAAATATTCATAGAAAAAAGTTTAAATGAATATACATGCAAATAAAATGTAGTGGTGTTATCAATCAAAAACCCAGAAAACAAAAGATTATTTACGAAACTCAGTTTTCATTGATGGTTCATTCATGGCTGTTATCCATGTCTTTTTTGGACATTTATCTCTATCGATAGATGGCTTTCTTTATTGGGTTTTATGAACATCTGTTAATTATCCATGCACATAGCAAGACTAAAAATACCTATTAAATTATTGATATGATGACTGAACACCTGAATTTCATTAAACCTGGATTTTACTTCTTTTTAACTTTAAATATCACATGTGACTTATTTTCCTCCATTGTCATGATCTTTATATAAGGAGTTTGAAGAAAATACTTCTAATATCTTTTATACACAAAAAAAATCTGGTATCCTGTTGACAAATAGTTGGATGCATCTTAAAACTTGTAACAGTTACAAGATGATTTTACCTTGTTGTGTTTCATATGAGTCTTACTAGAGTGCTTTGAGAAAATACAAACATGCATAAATCATATATAGAATGGGTAAACTTTTTCCATTTTGGTGCAGAAACAAATTCCTCCTAGAGTACCGGTACATACAAATGTGAGGAATCTGAAGTACTCACGCATCAAACATATTTTTAAAATTTAAATGAATATGACTGATTTTGAAAGTATAGTGCTTCAGTTGCATTTGTAGAGTAGAATATATTTTAAATTTTATTGAATTCTTCTCCCTCTCCCACTTCTCTCTCTGTTCTTATCCCCACCCCCCATCTAATATATGGAGTTTCGCATTATTGTGACGATTTCCTTTAAATGAAGGCAGATATTGTTTGTGCAACTTTCTGAATGGTGACAGAAAAATGACTTGCACAAAGATGATACTGTCTGTTCTGGGGAGATCTGAGCTAATTGAAACACACTTACCTGAAACCTACTTAGGTGGCCCTGGAAATGCACACACTAATAAGACAGTGACCACTAATGTCCTCTTCTAAAACCTCTGTCTTCTAGGAAATGAAACTCACAGACAGTGACCACTAATGTCCTCTTCTAAAACCTCTGTCTTCTAGGAAATGAAACTCACCTGCCAGTTACAACAGGGAGGGTGATTCATGTTCAAATAAAAAGAGGATATATCATTTAGTGTGGGAGTTGCAAGGAGCTGTGCTGTGCAGGGATGGTGACGTGCGGTCTGCATCACATCAGGCTGGTGATGGCAAAGGAGGAAAGTGTAGCCAGGAACCATCTCAGCTGGTAACCCCTTCTGATCCCCAAGCTCACCCTGTACTGCAGAGTTCTTCTTCAGAGATGGCATGCTCACTTCCATTCAGTCATCATGACATTTCCCAGCTTTATTGATGGCACGACAGTATGTTGTCATGCAGCAGCCTACCCGTCTGTCCCCTCATACCTACCCCTAAAGAAAGGAGAGTCTGTGAGACTGATCCTATCAGGGATCTTGCTTCACCTTTGTGCTTACGCCTATGTCTCCCTGTTTGGCCCCAAAGGATAGCTGGTTAGTCAATGAGGGGTAAGATTCCTCAAGGGGGAAACAACCTAAGACAGGCACAGTCGCATACGGGCCATCCGGAGAACTCACGGGGTTGATAGAGGTGGGCAATGACCCCCACCTTCCCCTGGCTAAGGAGAGCTTCTGCCTCTGTGGCTATATTCCTTCCCACAACCTGCTTGGGAAGAGATTCAATGATGTGATAACATCAGTTCTCCATCTATTCATATCAGTAAGTTCTGCATAAAGGTTTTGTCCCTTGGGGAGGTATATACATCCTGAGACTTACGGTTCCACTGTCTGCAGGCAAGGGTGATTGGTTTGAATCAGTTTCTTAGTATAATGTATGAAATTCACAGACCGTGGAGAAAACAATCTTACTTCCTTGTGTGTACATCAATAAAAGCCACAAGGTGGCCTGATTCGGGGCTCTCAGTCCTTTGAGGATGTGAGACCCTTGGCACCTAGTGCATAAATCTTTTGACTTCTGTTTCTTTCTTTACCCTTCACCACCCCTTCTTGTTCTCTCACTGCCCTTGTTGCACTGGACACAGCAACAGTAGAGTAAAATAAAATAATTGTAATGTTTGTTTTTTTCTGGGTGACAATTCTAATGTTATGTTGCCCAGCAGTGGTTTGAGCACTGTGGATGTTTCTAGAGGCCCAGGAAGCCCTGCTAGGACCTAAGGGGGTGCAAACTGAGAATATATGAACACAAGTATTAAGCTTTTTTTTCCCAAAAAAATAAGGAGAGCTAGTATTTTAAAGCAGAGAAATAGAGAATGTAAGAAGTTAATACACCCACAGAAAAGAGAGATTGGAAAGAGGCTGTGAGCACTGTGGCTCTCTGTGCCTAGTTTCATTAGGATAGGCTACCGCAATGCTTGGAACATGGAATGAGTAGTTAATGGTCCAAAAGTAATGACGTACCTGACAAGAACTTCTCATTATTTATGTATTTAAACTACCTTCTTCTGCCAAAAGAACTTCTGAAATTACTTGTTTCTTTCCGGAGTGTTTGTCTTCTGTGAAATATGTAATTCATAGTGACAATAATGGACTACACTTCATGTTCAACTAAGCACTTACTTTGGTGTGATTTCCTCTCTTATAGTGAATTAAGATACTTTCACTGTTCTCTCAAATAGTTGAAAGGTAATGCAACCTAAGTTATGTTGAAACAAGTTCATTAGTTGTATTCATTTTTTTAAAATTTTTATTAAATTTAATGGGCTGAGATCGGATAGTAAAATCATATGAGTTTCAAGTGTATATTTCTTAATTCATCATGTATATATTGCATTGTGTGTTCACCAGCCAGAGTCAGGTCTTTCATCACCATATATTTGACCTCCTTTACCATCTCTACGCTGTCCCTCTTACCCTATGTTAATCACTAAACTGTTGTCTGTGTCTATGAGTATTTACTTCTTTGTTCGTCTTGTTACTTTGTTGCTGTCAGATTTATATCCCACAAATGAATGAAGTCATATGGTTCTCGACTTTTTCTGAATATTTCACTTGGCATGATAATTTCAAGATCCATCCATGTTGTTGTAAATGGCAGCATTGCTTATTTTTCTTATGCCTGAGTAATATTCCATTGTATACATGAAACACATCTTCTTTATCCAAGCATCCATCAAAAGACACTTTCGTTTTTTCCACATCTTGGCCACTGCGGAAAATGCTGCAGTGAGCATAAGAGTACATATATCTTTACAAATGAATATTTTCAGACCTTTTTTGGTAGAATTGCTCAGTATTCATTTTTAAAATCTCTTGTTTAAAACAGTCTCATGTAGAGACGTCATCAAAATGGCGGCGTGAGGTGAGCCTCTGTAAATCTCCCCTGGAATTTACAACTAATGGAACAACTATAACTCCACAAAGTACTCCCTGCACAGGAGACAGGCAAGATGAGAGGCCCACTACTGAATTCACTTAAAGGTGGGCAAATCGCGTGAGAGGGGGAGGAGAGAAGGGAGAGGGGAAGAGACAGAGCCGCACTGGCGCAGGACGCAGACCTAGCTCAGTGCTCCGAATTCGCTGCATCCCAGAACTATGGCAGCTGCGGGAGACGGAAGAACTCAGACTGCTAGGGTTCCATTGATGGCCCACAGGGCTGAGGGGGCAGCATATAACACGGCTGAACCCAACACTCACGGCAGAGACCTTGGAGAAAAGACTGAGGGAAGAAGGCTGAAAACGGTGGTTTAAGCCCTCACTGCCACAGAGAATGGAAGCCTTAGGCACTGAAACTAGCTGCCCCCTCCCTACCCTTCCAGAGCTTGCCCCATCCCCACCCGCCCAGTGCTAGGGCAGAACAGTGGCAGTGTCAGATCAAAAGAACAGAATATTTGCTGTTCTGAGAACTGTGGACCGCACACAGATCTGCAGCCCAACTAGTTCCGGCAAAGGGGAGGGAGCTGTGGAAACAGGCCCAACTGTGGTCGCAGACTATGCTCTGGGACACCTCTCACAACTCACTCTGCCCTGTTACCACCTATCAGGGTGGATCCCTGCAGGAGTAAACAGAGCTACTGAAACACATGGGCTCTGAATCAGGTGCAGGAAGAGCTTTGGAACTTCAAAAGCTCTCCGCATACCCACACGGACACTGCACCCTGAGACCCAGGCGAACTATTAACAGAGGAGAAGCCCGTCTCCCAGGGAATCCCCCCATTGTGTGAGAAGCTGGAATAGTGCAGAGAAAACATAGCAATACTGTGTGAGAGAGAAAAAAAGGCTGCAGTAGGAGAGAAAGTAAAACATTCTACCAACAAGTACTGGTAAACAAAAGAAAGACCTCTTCCTATCAACCTGTTGCAGAAGCCACTCCTGTAGATGTCCAGGAAGAGAAATAATAAATCAGTAATTGCCATGAATAACCAAGGCAGCAAGACAGCTCAGAAAAAAAGTGAAAAGTCTCCAGAAAAGGAACTTAAAGATATGGAAATATGTGACTTAAATGACAGACAATTCAAGATTGCAGTTCTGAAAAAACTCAACGAGATGCAAGAAAACACAGACAGGCAGTTTAATGAACTCAGAAACACAATCAAAGAACACCACGAGCATTTTATGAAAGAGATTGAAATTTAAAAAAAGAACCAAATAGAATTTTTGCAGATTAAGAACTCCATAGAAGAAATTAAGAATGAAAAAGCCAGCTTAGGTAGTAGAGTTGACCAGATGGAGGAAAGAATCAGTGACATTGAAGATAGAAACCTGGAAATGACACGGATGGAAGAAGAAAGAGACTTGAGACTTAAAAGAAATGAAAGAACTCTACAAGAACTTTCTGACTCCATCAGAAAGAGCAATATAACAATAATGGGCATAGCAGAAGGAGAAGAAAGAGAGAAGAGAACAGAGGATATATTCAAACAAATTGTCGATGAGAACTTCCCAAACTTGTGGACAGAACTGGATCCTCGAATCCAAGAAACAAATAGAACACCTAATTACCTCAATCCCAATCATCCTTCTCCAAGGCACATTGTATTGAAGCTATCTAAAATCAACAAAAAGAAAGAATCCTAAAGGCAGCCAGGGAAAAGAAGATGGAAACCTACAAAAGAAAGCCCATTACATTATCATCAGATTTTTCAGCAGAAACTCTACACGCCAGGAGGGAGTGGAACCAAATATTCAAACCATTGAAAGAGAGAAATTATGAGCCAAGAATAATATATCCAGCAAAGATATCCTTTAGATATGAAGGAGGAATAAAGACCTTTCCAGACATACAGAAGCTAAGGGAATTTTCTGATACACGACCTGCACTACAAGAAATACTAAAGGAGTCTATTAAACCACCATCACAGGGACAATTTGTGGCAACCAAAACATAAAAAGGGGGAAAGTAAAGGCCTGAACCGGAATATGGTAATGGAGAAAGTAAGCGTGCTGAAGAAAATGGAATACTCTAAATATCAAACTTTCTTTTCCATAAACTTAAGGGTAACCACTCAAAATAAATCCAGAATTGAAATATATACTGAAATAAAAGAAGAAACAGAGGGAAACATCATAGAATACCACCACACAGAAATAATAGACAACAACAAAAAGGCAAAGAAACAATGGAGACACAGCCTTACCAGAAACTAAAGATAGAATGACAGGAAATCCTCACATATCAATAATCACCCTAAATGGAAATGGACTGAAATCACCAATAAAAAGGCACAGAGCAGAAGATTGGATCAAAAAACTAAAGCAAATCATATGCTGTCTCCAAGAGACACATCTCAGCTACAAGGACAAGCATAGACTCAAAGTGAAAGGGTGGAAATTGACACTCCAAGCAAATGGTATCCAGAGAAAATCAGGTGTAGCCATACTGATATCAGATGAAATAGACTTCAGGGTAAAAAAGGTAACAAGACACAAAGATGGACATTTCGTAATGGTAAAGGGGACTGTACAACAAGAAGAGAAAACAGTCATCAATATTTATGCCCCCAATCAGGGAGCACCAAAATATACCAAGCAACTACTAACAGAACTAAAGGGAGAAATTGACCAAAACACAATTACACTAGGGGACTTAAATACCTCATTGACAGCTATGGATAGATCATCCCAATAGAAAATAAATAACAAAATAGCAGCCCTGAATGACACATTAGATGAAATGGACATAATTGACATTTATAGAGCACTTCATTCTAAAACATCAGACTATACATTCTTTTCTAGTGTACATGGAACATTCTCAAGGATAGATCATATATTGGTACATAAAATCAGCCTCAGCAAATTTAAGAAGATTGAAATCATACCAAGCATATTCTCTGATCACAAGGCTTTGAAATTGGATATCAACTGCAAAAAGAAATCAGGAAAAACCACAAATACATGGAGATTAAACAACATACTTTTAAAGAATGACTGGGTCAAAGAAGAAATTAGAGGAGAGATCAAAAGATACATAGAAACAAATGACAATGAAAAACATCCTACCAAAATTTTGGGGATGCAGCAAAAGCAGTTTTAAGAGGGAAATTTATATCATTACAGGCCTATTTCAAGAAACAAGAAAAATCCCGAATAAGTAACCTCATGTTACACCTTAAAGAACTAGAAAAAGAAGAACAAGCAAAACCCAAGGTCAGCAGAAGAAAGGAAATAACAAAAATCAGAGCAGAACTAAACGAAATAGAGAACAAAAAGACAATAGAAAAAATTAATGTGACAAAGAGCTGATTCTTTGAAAGATTAACAAAATTGACAAACCCTTGGCTAGACTTACTAAGATAAAAAGAGAGAAGACACTAATTAACAAAATCAGAAATGAAAAAGGGGAAGTTATCATGGACACCACAGAAATACAAAGGATCATCCAAGAATACTACGAAGGACTATATGCCACCAAATTAAATAACCTAGAAGAAATGGACATGTTCTTAGAAACATATAGCCTTCCAAGGCTGAACCATGAAGAACTGGAAAATCTAAACAGACTGATCACCAGTAACGAAATTGAATCAGTCATCCAAAACCTTCCCAAAAGCAAAAGTCCGGGACCAGATGGCTTCACTAGTGAATTCCACCAAACCTTCAAAGAGGATCTAATACCAATCCTGCTCAAACTCTTCCAAAAATTGAAGAAGAGACAGCACTCCCTAACTTATTTTATGAGGCCAACATTACCCTGATACCAAAACCTGGTAAGGACAACACAAAAAAAGAAAACTACAGACCAATATCTCTGATGAATACAGATGCAAAAATCCTAAACAAAATTCTAGCAAATCGAATACAACAATACATTAAAAAGATTATTCATCACGACCAAGTGGGGCTCATCCCTGGGGCACAGGGATGGTTCAACATCTGCAAATCCATCGATGTGATACATCACATAAACAAAATAAAGGACAAAAATCATATGATTATATCAATTGATGCAGAAAAAGCATTTGACAAGATACAACATCCATTTATGATTAAAACACTTAATAAAATAGGTATAGAAGGAAAATACCTTAACATAATAAAGGCCATATATGACAAGCCCTCAGCTAATCTCATAATTAATGGTGAAAAACTGAAGCCTTTTGCTCTACGTTCAGGAACATGACAGGGATGTCCCCTATCACCTCTGCTTTTCAACATAGTGTTGGAAGTCCTTGCCAGAGCAATCAGGCAAGAAGAAGAAATAAAACGCATCCAAATTGGGAATGAAGAAGTTAAATTATCACTCTTTGCATATGACATGATGCTATATAGAGAAAACCCTAAAGACTCCACCAAAAAGCTATTAGAAACAATCAACGAATACAGTAAAGTTGCTGGCTACAAAGTCAACGTACAAAAGTCCATGGCATTCCTATATACTAACAATGAAATCTCAGAAAAAGAAATACACAAAACAATTCCTTTTGCAATTGCAGCAAAAGGAATAAAATACCTAGGAATAAATTTAACCAAGGATGTGAAGGACCTTTATGCTGAAAACTATAAGACATTTTTGAAAGAAATTGAAGAAGACACAAAGAAATGCAAAGACATTCCATGGTCATGGATAGGAAGAATCAACATAGTTAAAATGGCCATATTACCCAAAGCAATATACAGATTTAATGCAATCCCCATCAAAATCCCAAAGGCATTTTTTAAAGAAATAGAACAAAAAATCATCAGATTTGTTTGTAACCACAAAAAAACTTGAATAGCCAAAGCAATCTTAAGAAAAAAGAACAATACTGGAGGCATCACACTCCCCGACTTTAACTTGTACTACAGGGCTACAATAATCAAAACAGTGTGGTATTGGCAGAAATACAGACACATAGACCAATGGAATAGAATTGAGAACCCAGAAATTAAACTGCGTAAATATGGACAGATAATTTTTGACAAAACTAAAAACATACAATGGAGTAAATACAGCCTCTTCAATAAATGGTGCTGGGAGAATTGGATAGTCACATGCAAAAGAATGAAACTGGACTGCTATCTGTCACCATGTACAAAATTAATTCAAAATGGATCAAAGACTTAAGCATAAGACCTGACACAATAAACTGCATAGAAGAAAACATGGGTACTAAACTTATGGACCTTGGGTTCAAAGAGCATTTTATGAATTTGACTCCAAAGGCAATGGAAGTAAAAGCTAAATAAACGAATGGGACTGTATGAAACTTAAAAGCTTCTGCACAGCAAAAGAAACCATCAACAAAATAAAGAGGCCACTAACTGAATGGGAGAAGACTTTTGCAAACAGTGCCTCCGATAAGGGGCTAATATCCAGAATATACAAGGAACTCATGAAACTCAACAACTGAAAAACAAACAACCCAATTGAAAAATGGGCAGAGGACCTGATGAGACATTTCTCCAAAGAGGACATACAAATGGCAAATAGACATATGAAAAAATGCTCAACATCACTAATCATCAGAGAAATGCAAATCAAAACCACAATGAGATATCACCTCACCCCAGTCAGAATGGCTATTATCAACAAAGCAAATAGTAACAAGTGTTGGAGAGGCTGTGGAGAAAAAGGAACCCTTATACACTGTTGGTGAGAATGCAGACTGGTGCAGCCACTATGGAAGGCACTGTGGAGGTTTCGCAAAAAATTACAAATAGAATTACCATATGACCCAGCAATCCCTCTCCTGGGTATCTACCCAAAAAATCTGAAAACATTTATACATAAAGACACGTGTGCTCCAATGTTCATTGCAGCTTTGTTTACGGTGGCCAAGACATGGAAACAACCAAAATGTCCTTTGATAGATGAATGGATAAAGAAGTTGTGGTATATATACACAATGGAATAATATTCGGTGGTAAGGAAAGATGATATAGGAACATTTGTGACAACATGGATGGATCTTGAGAGTGTAATGCTGAGCAAAATAAGTCAGACAGAAAAAGCAGAGAACCATGTGATTTCACTGATATGTGGTATATAAACCAAAAACAACAAAAGAATAAGACAAACAAATGAGAAACAAAAACTCATAGACACAGACAATAGTTTAGTGGTTTCCAGAGGGTAAGGGGGGTGGGGGGTGGGGGGTGAGAGATGAAGGTATGGGGGATCTAATATATGGTGATGGAAGGAGAACTGACTCTGGGTGATGAACACACAATGGGATTTATAGATGATGTAATACAGAATTGTACACCTGAAATCTATGTAATTTTACTAACAATTGTCACCCCAATAAATTTAATAAAATTTAAAAAATAACAATTAAAAAGTTAAAAATAATAAAATAAAATAAAATCCATCCTTGACAGTCATTGATAATTGGGGACTTATAAAATAACAATGAAAAATTCATCCTCAATGTTTCACAAGGAACAAAATAATAAGTGTATACAAATTATAAATATCCCCTAAGAGTTTTATGTCTCTATTATACAACTAATAATACATTATGAGAAGAAAATGGATTTAATAACAAAGTAGAAATATTTGAATATAAATCCTTGATAATATCAATATGCACTAACTCCATTTAAGTGAGGAGATAAGTAAGGAAGGTGATAAGTAAGTAAGGAAGGGTGGTGCCCATGTGAATCCAAGCTTTAAATACAACTTACTACAAAATACAGTGATTTTTCCATTATGTTACAATAGTTTCAATGCAGTATTTATCATGTTACTTTTCAAAGTTGCATATAATTGAATAAAGTCAGATTCTCTACTGTTCCAGAACATCTTGGAAACCATGGTATCGACAACACATGTAGTTTGTGTTGTCAACTACAGAGCTTTTTAGCCCAAAATTTGTACAATATTAGATGAGAAGTAACACATGCCATAAAATATACGTAAACTCTGGATAAATATGTTCTGTTGCACTTACAATATGTTAGACAAAAAGGAAAATGGTAACACAACTTAATTCGGGTGGAGAACATTTATTTACTTATAAGGGAATCAATTAAATCCAATAGAATTTTGATCATTAGGTCATACCTGATATTTTACTTTAGAGAATATATTAATAGAAACTCCTGGGAAGCGTAACACTTTTCCAATCTCTGCAATGGAAACATTCTGTAATTGGATTACTGTCAATATGACAGAAAGAAGGTATAAGCTTATAAATCTTCAATGCTCTCTAGAAAATATCTCTGGGTTGTACACCTGAGGCTAAATAGCTGCTTAGTATCCTTTTCTCATGAGAAACTGAATAGATTATGCCTGGGATGCCACCTAAAAGCCTGTGCATGTTCTCTGTGCTTTCTCTTTTACTTCCGTCTCTCCCACATTCTTCCATTACATTATTATATTCAATCATCAATTTCTCATGCACAGGCTTTATTCTTGCCACCGGTGACTAAACTGGTCAATCCATTGAACCCATTTTGTTGATGAGATGAATTACAAGTGACAGCAATGAAGAACATCCAAAAATACAAAGATTAATTCAGGTAAAGCTATTTCAGATTTTTACAAATGCCCCCTTCGCTGAGTGCATATGATACGTCTAGTCTCTGTGTGGGGATCCTGCAGGTTTTATGGATATGGTAGCCCTGGGCTCATGGAAGTTGACTCTAATGAAGTTTAGGACACAGATGTCATTGTAATAAGGCTTAGGGGTATTGGTACATTTAGTGTCTGAAAACTATAGCTATGGGTTATAGTTCACATTTTAAAATGGATATTAAGTTTAAAACTCTTCGAACAGCTCCATTTCTGTAAGTGTAGACAAAACTGTTGTAGAAATATTAAATGTCTGAGACATCACATGCTTCTGAATTTTTGTTTTGTTTGTAACAAAAGTTGGTCCTTGATTTCATGCTGATGAGACTATAAAACATCTAAACAATAACAATTTAGTGAATGCAATAAATTCAACCTGGCAAATGATATATTGGTGTCATTGAATGCAACTATGATGGTAGCATATACAATATTTGGTTCTAGTGTGGGTTTTCTACTATATGTGTATGTTATACACTTGATTCTCTGCAATAAATATTACATGTTTTGACTATACAAGTATGGAATGTGATATTTGAGGAAGAGCAACTCCATCCAAGCATTGATAATGGAAAGGAACACAATTAATTTGGGCCAGAGATACAGTCAGAAATTATAATTATTTCCATGGACACTTTGGGGATTATTTTTTCTTAATATTTTTTGAAGTTTATATATTTGTGTTATTTTATCTGTAATATATGATATTTTGATATATCTTCCTAACTTCTTTTATCTATGCAATGATAAGTGCTTTTCTTTTCTTTTTTTAGAGGCCAGATCTGTTACAATAAAACTATGCAATTGATTATTGTTGGGGAAACCCAGGTTATTTTGGCTTCAGAAGACTAGTTAGCTCAATAGCTTCCAGAGTCCTTTTAGATATTTCAAAAAAATGAATGTATATGCTCAGAAAGATACAGAGGGGGAAAACTGCGGTTCTGATTACATTTGTTCAGGTAGGAGGTCTTTTGGCAAAATTATGTTTGAAAAACTCATACACCTTACAGTTTCTTGGAACTGATATATTGTAAATTGCAAAGTTAGATTCCATTCACCCAAGAGCAACTAGGTTGACTTCAAAAAGAAACCCCCTGTTGAACTTTAAGACTGTAGTTTAAGCCCTCAACATGGCACAGATGGCACAAATCACACAAATAGCAGGATACCTGATTTTAACACTACTTCTGTACAATCATTGCCATAATTACTCTATTCCTAGATGCAAAGTAATCTCCATTTTATTCAACAAACATTTTTTTCCTAAAGTAAGAACATGTGAGCTATTGTTCTCCAAACACATCAGAATAGTTTTATATTCTCATATTCTACCGGAGTCATTAATTTAAACAGATAGGATGTGTTTATTATTAAAATAATTTTTTATATTTCATAAATCAGAAACCCGTCAATGTGAGAGATTTACTTCAGCGATACAGAGCTAATAATCTTTGAAGCCTTCTCTTTTCAGGTTTTTCCACTTGGAATTATATAATTTTATTGATATATTTCAAATCATTTATTTGCTGAACAAGACTTCTCTGATACTGATTTAATCTCAGAAATGAAGATGACCAGAAGTTATATATTACTCCAATTTATTCTTATGCATTACTTTTTTTTTTTTTTTCTGAAAATGGGAACACATAGCCTTTGGATAATGAAAGAAATTTATTCAGGGATATCTATAATATAAAAGGAAAAGATGAACCATCCCCAATCTTCTTGGATCAGCCATAGTTTCCTGACATATATCATTCCAATTGTTTTTTATCATTGTTCATTTATCTAATTATTCCATTATTTAAATTTGAATTGTTTAGCTCTATTGTAAAGCAATGCATTTTAAAAGACTGGGATACAAAAGTAAACATGGCATGAGGGACTTGCAGATTAATGGAGGAAACATACATTAAAGGGCAATTGCATTACTGTGTTTTAACTGAGCTGATAAAGACAAAGGTAAAAAGCTCTGCAACACTCGCTCAAAATAATTAAAAATGAGTCTTCTGGAAATAGTAAAATAAAAAGAGAGTTGAATAGAGGTCGTAACTCATACTCTTGATATAAATACAAAATCAAGAGGGATTAAATAGTTTTATATTTGGAATTTTCGTGATTTTTAAGCCTCTTGTGAACTGAAAAAAAAAATCATTTAGTCAGAAGACCTGTATTGAAATATCAGTTCCACTTATCACTTATTTATAACTATGTGATCAGGGGCAAGTCTTAAAAAAAAAAATTATGAATCTCAATTTCTTCATTGGTAAACATAGATAATATGATTTGCAAGGGACATAAATAAAAATGAATTAGATAATCTACTCGATAGCTCATTTTTCGATGTGATAAAATGTTTGTTAATAGAGAATAAAAGTGTTCTTGAACCAATTTGATGATAAGAAACCACGACCACAACATCCCCTCAAATAAATCTTATTTCTGATATTTTTTAGGTCTACTGTCTGATTAGTTCTGTTTGCAGCTCCATGCTTCTATATTTACCACAACAGTGACATGCAAATGATGGAATTTATGAAGAAGCTAAACCAAACCACCATTTTGGAGTTTATCCTCATGGCGTTTTCTGATGATCCAGCCAAGCAACCCCTACTGTTTTTCGTGCTTCTCTGCGTTTACCTGACTACCATGGTTGGAAACCTGCTGATCGTCCTTACAACCACTTTAAATGCTTGTTTTCACACCCCCATGTATGTCTTCCTTAGCAATTTATCCTTGATTGATCTCTGTTTATCTTCCACTACAGTTCCTAAAATGCTTATAGACATCCAAACAGGAAATTCTACCATCTCTTTCAATAACTGTTTGATGCAAATGTACCTGTTTATCTGCTTTTCAGAGTTGGAAACATTACTTCTTCCTATTATGTCCTATGATCGTTTTGTGGCCATCTGTCTTCCTTTGTCTTACTTGTCCATCATGACTGCTAAGTTTTGTGCTTGTCTTGTGGCTAGCTCCTGGATCTTTGCAATCTTGAGTGCACAGATACACACCATCTTATTGAGTCAATTATCCTTCTGTGAGGATAACAAAATTCCTCAGTTCTTCTGTGATATTGGCCCATTGTTAAAATTGTCCTGTTCAGATACCCATATCAATGAATTGTTTATTTTTGTTGAGGGGGAACTGGTGGTGGTTGTGAGCTTTACTTGTATTTTAGTTTCTTACATACTCATTGGTTATGCTATAGTCAGAATGCCATCACCCACAGGGAAGTGTAAAGCATTCTCCACATGTTCCTCTCACATCTGTGTGGTCCTCTTGTTTTTTTGGTACAATAATTGGTGTTTATTTATGTCCCTCAAGCTCCCAAGTAGCTGAAAGAAATAAAGCAGCAGCTGTGATGTACACTGTGATTACTCCTTTGCTAAACCCTTCTATCTATAGTATAAGGAATACTCATCTGAGAACAGTTTTTAGGAAAACAATACAAAATAAATTGTTTCTATGATGCATTTCAAGGTGGGGAACTTTTCAGGGAAACACATAGATAATTCATTATTTTTATTAAATGTTGGCCATTCACATCTTTATTTTATGACTGAAATTCTTAATAGTTTTTCATTCATTATCATTTTCTTTGTGTGAAATTCTTTTTTTTTTTTGTATTCTTTTTTTTTTTTATTAGTTTCAGGTGCACAAGACAAAGCAAAACTTAGACGTTTATCATTTATATCCCTCACACTGTGTGAACCCCCCTCCCCCCATCCACTATCCCTCTGCACGTTCCCCAAATTAATTTTCAAAACCCCGTGGTCATCTTGTGGTTACAGACTATTTTCTAAACCTCTCACCTTCCCCCTTTTCCCCACCCCCCCGCCCCTCTAGCAACCCTCAGTTTTTCCTCCATGTTTCCAAAACTGTCTCTGATTAGTTCATTCACTTATTCTTTTCTTTAGATTCCACATATAAGTGAGATCATATGGTATTTGTCTTTCTCTGTCTGACTTATTTCACTTAACATAATGTTCTCTAGGTCCATCCATGTTGTTGCAAATGGTAAGATTTCTTTCTTCTTTATGGCTGCGTAATACTCCATTGTATAAATGTACCACAGTTTCTTAATCCAGTCATCTACTGATGGGCATTTCGGTTGTTTCTAGGTCTTGGCTATTGTGTATAGTGCTGCCATAAACATAGGAGTGCATAAAGATTTTTGAATTGGAGTTTTGGATTTCTCCGGATAGATACCTAGGAGTGGGATTGCTGGATCATAAGGTAGTTCCATTTTCAGATTTTTGAGATACCTCCAAACTGTTTTCCATAGTGGCTGCACCAATCTGCATTCCCACCAACAGTGCACAAGCGTTCCCTTTTCTCCGCATCCATGCCAGCACTTGTTGTTTGTTGATTTTTTGATGATAGCCATCTTCACTGGGGTGAGGTGGAATCTCATTGTGGTTTTTATTTGCATTTCTCTGATGGTTAGTGAGGTTGAACATTTCTTCATATGTCTGTTTGCCATCTGTATGTCCTTTTTAGAAAAATGTCTCTTCATGTCCTCTGCCAATTTTTTAATTGGGTTGTTTGTTTTTTGGAGTTGAGTTGAGTGAGTTTTTTTAATAAATTTGTGATATTAACCCCTTATCAGATATATCATTGGTAAATATCTTTTCCCATTCAGTAGGATCCCTTTTTGTTTTATTGATGGTTTCCTTTGCTGTGAAAAGCTTTTTAGTTTGATGTAATCCCACATGTTTATTTTTTCTCTTACTTCACTTGCATGAGGGGATCTATCAGTAAAAATCTTACTCCGGGTAATGTCTGTGAAGTTTCTTCCTATATTTTCTTCTAGGAATTTTATGGTTTCAGATCTTACATTTAAATCTTTAAGCCATTTTGAATTTATTTTTGTATGTGGTGTAAGGAGGTGATCCAGCTTCATCTTTTTGCATGTGTCTGTCCAGGTTTCCCAGCACCATTTATTGAATAGACTGTCTTTACCCCACCGTACATTCTTCCTTCTATTGTCATAGATTAAATGACCATATAGGCATGGATTTATTTCTGGACTCTCTATTCTGTTCCAGTGATCTATGGGTCTGTTTTTATGCCAGTACCATGCTGTTTTGATTACTGTAGCCTTGTAGTATAATTTGATGTCAGGTATTGTTATACCTTCCACTTTGTTCTTATTTCTCAAGATTGCTGAGGCTATCCGGGGTCTTTTATGGTCCCATATAAATTTTAGGATTATATGTTCTATTTCTGTGAAAAATGTCGTTGGTAGTTTGATAGGAATTGTGTTGAATATGTATATTGCCTTAGGCAGTATGGACATTTTAATGATATTAATTCTTCCTATCCATGAACATGGTATGTGTTTCCATCTATTTGTATCTTCTTTCATTTCTTTCTTCAGTGTCTTATAATTTTCTGAGTACAGATCTGTTACTTCTTTGGTTAAATTTATTCCCAGGTATTTTATAGTCTTTGGAGCAATTGTAAATGGAATTGCTTTTTTAATTTCTCCTTCTGATGTTTTATTATTGGTATATACAAATGCAACTGATTTCTGAATATTAATTTTGTATCCTGCTACTTTACTAAATTCATCTATCAGCTCTAATAGTTTCTTGGTGGAGTCTTTAGGGTTCTCTAAATATAGTATCATATCATCTGCATATAATGACAGTTTTACTTCCTCCTTACCGATTTGGATGCATTTCATTTCTTTTTCTTGTCTGATTGCTGTGGCTAGAACTTCCAGCACTATGTTGAATAGAAGTGGAGAAAGTGGGCAACCTTGCCTTGTTCCTGAATTTAAGGGGAATGGTTTTAGCTTTTCCCCATTGAGTATGATGTTAGCTGTGGGTTTATCATAGATGTCCTTTATTATGTTGAGATATGATGCCTCTATTCCCACTTTCTTAAGGGGTTTTTATCATAAATGGCTGCTGGATTTTGTCAAATGCTTTTTCTGTGTCTATTGATATGATCATATGATTTTTATATTTCATTTTGTTAATGTGGTATATCACATTAATTGATTTGGGGATGTTGAATGAACCTTGCATACCAAGAATGAATCCCACTTGATCATGGTGTATGATCTTTTTAATGTATTGCTGAATTCTGTTCGCTAATATTTTGTTGAGGATTTTTGCATCTACGTTCATTAGGAATATCGGCCTGTAGTTTTCTTTTTTTGTAATGTCTTTGTCTAATTTTGGGATCAGGGTGATAGTGGCCTTGTAAAAAGTGTTTGGGAGCCTTCCCTCCTTCTGGATTTTTTGGAATAGCTTGAGAAGAATAGTGATAATTCTTTTTTTTGAATGTTTTTGTAAAATTCACCTGTAAAGCCATCTGTTTCAGGGCTTTTGTTTGTTGGGAGCTTGTCGATTACTGATTCAATTTCCCTGGTGGTAATCTGTCTAGTCAGGTTTTCCGTTTCTTCTTGAGTTAGCCTTGGAAGGTTGTATGCTTCTAGAAAATTGTCCATTTCTTTCAGATTGTCTAATTTGTTGGCATATAGTTGCTCATAGTAATTTCTTAAATTTTTTTGGTATTTCTGTGGTGGCTGTTGTCACTTTTCCTCTTTCATTTGTGATTTGGGTCCTCTCTTTTTCATTGATGAGTTGGGCTAAAGGTTTGTCAATTTTGTTTATCTTCTCTAAAAACCAACTCTTGGATTCATTGATCTTTTGTATTGTTTTTCTGGTCTGTATTTAATTTATATTGCTGAGGATATCCACTCTAATCTTTATTTCCACTCTAATCTTTATTATCTCCTTCCTTGTACTCCCTTTGGGCTTATTTTGATGTTCCTTTTCCAGATCCCCTAAGTGTGAAGATAAACTGTTGATTAGTGATTTTTCTTGTTTCTTTGGGTAGGCCTGCATTGCTATGAATTTCCCTCTTAAGACTGCATTTGCTGCAGCCCATAGATTTTGAGTTGTCGTGTTTTTATTTTCATTTGTCTCGACATATCTTTTGATTTCTTCCTTGAGCTCATGGGTGACCCGTTCATTATTTTTTATTTTTTTTTATTTTATTTTATTAGTTTCAGGTGCACAAGACAAAGCAAAACTTAGAAGTTTATCATTTCTATCCCTTACACTGTGTGAACCCCCCTCCCCCCATCCACTATCCCTCTGTATGTTCCCCAAATTAAGTTTCAAAACCCCATGACCATCTTGTGGTTACCGACTATTTTCTAAACCTCTCACCTTCCCCTTATCCCCACCCCCCCGCCCCTCTAGCAACCCTGTTTTTCCTCCATGTTTCCAAAACTGTCTCTGATTAGTTCATTCACTTATTCTTTTCTTTAGATTCCACATATAAGTGAGATCATATGGTATTTGTCTTTCTCTGTCTGACTTATTTCACTTAACATAATGTTCTCTAGGTCCATCCATGTTGTTGCAAATTCATTATTTAGTAACATGTTATTCAGCCTCCATGAATTGGTGTGTCTTCCAGTTTTTTTTCTTGTAGGTGATTTCTAATTTCATAGCACTGTGGTCAGAGAAGACAATTGGTATGATTTCAATTTTCTTAAATTTATTAAGACTTGTTTTGTGGCCTAACATGTAGTCTATCTTGGAAAATGTTCCATGTGCACTTGAGAAGAACGTGTATTCTGCAGCTTTGGGGTGAAATGCTCTGAAAATATCGATTAAATCCAACTGGTCCAATGTGTCTTTTAAGGCCGTTGTTTCAATATTGTTTTTCTATCTGGAAGACCTGTCCCATGTTGTCAGCGGTGTGTTGAAGTCCCCTACTATGATAGTGTTACTGTTGATCTCTGTCTTTATGTCAGTCGATATCTGTTTTATATATTTAGGTGCGCCTATGTTGGGTGCATAGATGTTTACTAGGGTTATGTTCTCTTGTTGGATCGATCCCTTTATTATTGTATAGCGTCCATCTTTGTCTTTTAATATATTCTTCATTGTAAAGTCTATTTTGTCAGATATAAGTATTGGAACTCCAGCTTTTTTCTCATTTCCATTTGCATAAAATATCTTACTCCAACCCTTCACTTTCAGCCTGTGTGTCTTTCGATCTGAGGTGAGTCTCTTGTATACAGCATATGCAAGGGTCTTGCTTTCTTATCCACTCAGCCACCCTATGTCTTTTTATGGAGCATTTAATCCATTTATATTTAAAGTGATTATTGATAGGTACATAGTTATTGCCATTTTTTTATTTGTAGCTAGATTGTTTTCATCTTTCTTCTGTTTACAGAAGCCCTTTTAACATTTCCTGCAATGCTCGCATTGTGGTAATGAATTCCTTTAGCTTATTCTTTTCTGGGAAGCTCTTTATCACTCCTTCAAATTTAAAAGATAGCCTTGCTGGATAAAGCAATCTAGACTGTAGGTCTTTGTTTTTCATCACTTTGAGTAACTCCTACCACTCCCCCTTGGCCTACAAAGTTTCTGTAGAAAAGTCATTTGGTAGTCTTATAGGAGTTCCCTGGTATGTAACCCGCTGTCTTTCTCTTGCAGCTCTTAGGATTCTCTCTTTGTCTTTAATCTTTGCCATTTTAACTATAATGTGTCTTGTGGTGGACCTGTTTGGGTTTATCCTGGTTGGAACTCTCTGCATTTTCTGGGCTTGTAGGTCAGTTTCCTTCACCAGGTTAGGGAAGTTTTCAGACATTATTGCTTCAAATATGTTCTCGATTCCTTGCTCCCTCTCTTCACCGTCTGGTATTCATATGATGCACATGTTTTTGTGCTTGACATTATCCCAGAGGTCTCTTAAACCATTTTCATTCTTTTTCTTTTTGTTGTTCCACTTGGGTGATCTCTGCTAACTTGTCTTCTAAGTTGCTGATTCGATCCTCTGCTTCATCTAACCTGCTGGTAATTCCTTCAAGTGTGTTCTTTATTTCAGTTATTGTATTCTTTAGTTCTAATTGGTTGTTCATTATGATTTCTCTATCCTTCTTTATGTCATCACTAAGCTCCTTAAATATTCTTATCATCAGTGTTCTGAATTCTGGCTCTTGTAGGTTGGTTACCTCTATTTCATTTGGTTCCAATTCTGGAGGTTTCTTCTGTTCCTTTATTTGAGACATTTTTCTTTGTTTCCCCATTCTGGCTGACCATCTGTGTTTGCTTTGATGTATTGCGTAGACCCCTAGGGTTCTTGGTTTTTGCTGGATTATCTTATATAGTATGTGTCCTTTATATTTGACTTGCACCACTTCCCTATTTTCCTGTGCATGTGCTCCATAGTTGACCGTTGTGTTGTGTATATTGTCTTATTAAAGTTGATCTTTAATTGCTTTTGGCTTGTCAGTAGGTGGGATTGACTCCTAGGCTGACTAGTTGTGAGACTTGGCTCTGCCCACAGTGGATGTTCTGCTGCATGAAGGTTAACCACTCAAATGAGGCTTGGCCCCTATGGGCTCTTGTGCCTGTAGAGAATTCCCTCTGTGTGTATCACTTGTAGGTCAAACCTGGTAATACTCTGGTTTGGTGGGGAGTTGGCCTCTGTGTGTGTTGAATTTTGTGCCTCTTGAGTTGTGCCTAAAGTAATTGTTGATAGGTATGTAGTTATTGCCATTTTATTATTCATATTTTTTATTTATTTATTTTTTCATCATGAAGTCCCTCTAAGATTCCTTGTAATACTGGTTTGGTGATGCTGAACTCCTTTAGCTATTTCTTGTCTGGGAAGCTCTTTATCTCTTCTTTGATTTTAAATTGTAGCCTTTGTGGGTAAAGTAATCTTGGTTGTGGGTCCTTGCTTTTCATCACTTAGAATATTTGTTGCCAATCCTTTCTGGTATGGCCTGCAAAGTTTCTTTTGCTTAATCAGCTGATAGTCTTATGGGAGCTCCTTTGTAATTAATTAATGTCATTTTTCTTGTTGCTTTTAAGATTCTTTCTTTCTCTTTAAGGCCTGACATTTTAATTATGATGTGCCTTGATGTGAGCCTCTGGGTTCACCTTATTTAGGGTACTCTGCATTTCCTAGGCTTGCATGCCTATTTCCTTTTCCAGATTAGGGAAGTTTACCATCATTATGAAACCAGGAGGGCAACCAACGCTCGGGCTCATGCTGCCTGTGCTGCTCAGCCAATAGATTGACATGGGAGTTGGTCTATTTAGAATAAGTGTTTATTGTCAGAGCATCAGTGATCTGAGAAGGCAGCAGGTTAACACCTTCAAAAGGGTCTTAACATTCTCAGACCAGCTTAGGGAAAATCTGGGCATTCCTCCAGAGGCTACATGAGGGTTCCAGAGTTCTGCATGGAGCCTTCCCTCTGGAAATGTTGTTCTCCAGTGGCATCAGCAACCCAGGGACAATGATGGGAGTAGCATGGAAAGAATGCTAGACCATGGTGATTGTGATCAATAAGCCCAAGAGTATTAATCATAAGTTTCAGGGTGATTTTCTTTTTCTTTCTTTAAGATTTTATTGGGGAAGGGGAACAAGACTTTATTGGGGAACAGTGTGTACTTCCAGGACTTTTTTTTTTCCAAGTCAAGTTGTTGTCCTTTCAATCTTAGTTGTGTAGGGTGCCATTCAGCTTCAAGTTGTTGTCCTTTCAGTCTTAGTTGTGGAGGGCGCGGCTCAGTCTAGGTCCAGTTGCTGTTGCTAGTTGCAGGGGGCACAGCCCACCATCCCTTGTGGGAGTCGAACTGGCAACCTTAAGATTGAGAGGAGGCACTCCAGCCAACTGAGCCATCTGGGAGCTCAGTGTCAGCTCAGCTCAAGGTGCCATGTTCAATTTTACTCGCAGTGGGCGCTGCCCACCATCCCTTGCAGGACTCGAGGAATTGAACTGGAAACCTTGTGGTTGAAAGCCCCCGTTCCAACCAAAGGAGCCATTCAGGAGCTCAACGGCAGCTCAGCTCAAGGTGCCATGTTCAATCTTAGTTGCAGAGGAACACAAGGAATTGAACTGGCAACTTGTGTTTGAGAGCCCACTGGCCCATGTGGGAATCGAACCAGCAGCCTTCGGAGTTAGGAGCATGGAGCTCTAACCGCATGAGCCACCGGGCCGACCCCTCAGGGTGATTTTCTAAAGCAGGGAACTGGTACAGGGAACATTCTGAGCTCAAGTTGCAGGGGGACAATCCATTACTAAAGTATAAATCAAGGAAAGGTGAGACTGGAGACACAGCAAGGCCTCTACTACAGGGCTCCCAACCATGCCCTGCTTCAATTACCCCCTGTCTTTTACCCATTTTATTTCTACAAAATTAGTTGCAGGGAAAGGGGATGATGAATGTTCTTGGCTTCTTCCTGCTGAGAGTGAGTGTTGTCCCTGTCTATGGGCACTAGAGTTTCTTGCTAATCTATCTGAGTGGGGACAGGGCTGTTTATGGCATGTCCAGCAGTTAGATAGGCCATTGCCCCTAGTTCTTATATTAGATCCCAGGTGGGGCACAAGTAAAGAGGAAAACTAGATCCAAATAAGGCCCAAGAGAAAGGCAATAAAGAGCAGCTCCAGCAGTTATCAGTACTTATCAGTCTTGGTAGATTGGCTTGCTTGTCTATTTGAAGAGGGGCTTAAGGTCTACAGTTGGCTCGTAGAAACAGAAGCATCAGTCTTCCTTCTGGGGCAGTCCTGTGGAGACTTAATGAAACAGGTTTGATTCGAGGGAGGTGGACGCAGCCACTGATTCTCTGAAACCTGAAAAAAGAAACGTTGGGGTGTTCAGAAAAACTGCAAAGGGTCCCTTCTGTTTAGGAGCTAACTGGTCAATCTGGGACCCCACCCCCTCTAGGCTTCTAACAGTACTTGGTCCCCTGACTTTCCAAGGCTACAATGTGTAGAGGGGTCAGCTTGGAGAAGGTGCCAGTCCCCCATATTTCCTAATTGCCTGCTGAACCTCTCCCAAATTAACAACATAGGAAATAATAGAATAGAAGTCAGAATCCAAAGCAAAGGTCAGCAGTTAGAGTCAGGGATTAGAGGTCTCCTGACAAAACTTTTCCAGAGTCCTTTTTAATTTGCTTACTTTACATTTTCTCTAAGGTATAGGCAAAAATAAGGAACAGACTTGAATATGAGCCCAAATTTAGGGCCTTTATTTATCTGTACAACTGAGTAGATTTCAAAGGAAACAGGGCGATAGCTTGCAGTCAACACAGAATAAATGGCTCTGTCATGCAGGGTGTCACGAGGGGTCTCAGCTCCTGTTCCACACATAAGAACGCAGGATATGGTGGAACCAAAAAGGAACCAACGGAGCCATAGATATGGGAGTCATGCCACTATATTCTCACTGGCGGCCGGGAGAGACACACGAAGTAGGATCCACACGATCCGCAATCTGCCGTCCGCTTTTCCACCTGTCAACCAACCAACCAACCAATGCAGTAATGGCAGTTACATCAGCAGCCAATTGACCAACTGGCTACAGCCAACGGCCAACCACCCGAGCCACCACCCACCCATGTGAGGTGGAGAGTCTGGAAACTGCTCTCTGGGACTCTGTCCCTACACTCCACCCCTCCATGGTCTTACCTCACAATCTACACAAGCATCTTCCACGAGGGGCCCTGTGTCAGGAACCCAGCTCATGAAAAAAGAAGGTCCCAATCCAGTTCAAGTAATGTTCCAGGGGGTGTCCCTTGATGTCCACCTACTTTCTGTGCATAGCCAGAGCTCCCAGGGCACCACCAGTCTTTCTGGGCACAGCCAGACTTTCTGGGTACGGCCAGGGTTTCTCATAAACAAGACTGCAGTCTGCGCCAGTGTCAATTAGTGTCAAAACCCTCTGCACATTAGAAGGGGACCAATGTATGGACAGTTCCACGTGGGGCCTCTGGTCCCTGCTCATCCCCTCTGACCGGGTACCTTGGTCCCACCCCTAATCAAGCTGAAAGGAGTCGACCTCAATCGGCAGCATGAAGTCCTGGAGTGACACAGGTCGTGATTTCCCAGACTTCTCCTTTAGGTTTCTCCGGAATTGCTGTTCCGGACGCAACTGTTTCCAAAGTTCTAACAACAGTGCATTGGGTTGTCGGTCTATTTTTTCCCGATCGACCCCTGCTGCCACAAGATCACGCCACATCTGTGCACGTGTTACTCTCTGAGGCCCGCGACCTCGCCCCTTTAATTTTGATTTGGGCTTCCAGGTCTCTACTTCTCGGACCTCCTGTCTTTACTTCCTTTGCCTCCGGCTTTCAACATCCCCTAGGGTGGCCATGGCAATTGTAACTTCATGGATCTGCCACCCCACATAGGGTGTAAGAATGGCAACCAAAGATCCAATAGCACTTGCTGGTGCTGTATACAGAACCAGACCTCTCATGCTGGCTGTAAAAAGCTCGTCATCCAGTCCCCTTATATTAGGGTTGAACATAGCATGTCTCATACCCATTTCACGGATAATTTGAGTAAGTTCCGTATATGACTCCTATTTACTCACAGTGTCTGGCAGCTCGCCAGCCTGTCCCCATACTGTGCGTACCACAGCAGTGAGCCACGCCATTAGAGAATGGCTGCCCTGGTTGTTGGCCAACCTATGGCAGTTTTGTAACCTTTGTCGCAGGGACGGATGCACTGTCACGAAGGCTAGCTTTTCCATCTTGCCTGGGGAGTAGAGAATGCTGTCTGCTCCCTCATCCCATAAATGTAGTAGCCAAGCTGAGACTGGCTTTCCAGGGCATTGTCGGTACCACCTCCCCAGCTCCTGCAACTCAGTGGGAGTGTAAGGGGTGTAGGTCGTGAACTCAGTCACAGCTGGGTTTCTGGCAGCAACGCCCCTGGGGCCCAAAGGTTGCTCGTGCTTTACCTTTTGCTTCAAGATTGGCCGGGCTTGGGGGTTGGGAGCCACATTGTCTCCACTCACTTCCTCCGCCTCTGCCTCAGAGTCTCCACTGTGGGGCCCCTCTTCTAACAGGTGGACCCGAGCTCCCAATGCCTCCCACCGGGACACCTGGTCCCGCACCTGGGCTATTCCAGCAAGCGCTTCCTCTGAGTTATGATGCACCGTGGTGAGAACTTCCTCCAACCGACTGTCCCGAGCTTCCAGAGCCTCCCTCTGAGCTTCCAGCGCCTCCCCCCAGGGCTGCTCGTCCTGCATCTGACCTATTTCATTAAGTCTGTCCTCCATGTTATGACACAACTTGGTGAGGAACATCCAGCCCACACGGCTGGCTATACCCTTAGCCTCCTCCGGCAACCACTCAGCCAGAACATGCAGGGCCCTCTCCATGCTGGCCAGAGAGCCATCCATGTCATCCCACCACTCCTCAGGGGTCCAATTTCTGAGAACAATGGCTACCAGATACCACACACTGTGTGGGGGCCACATGTCCTCCTGCCCAGTCAGATGCCATTTCTAACTGGCCAGAATCCTGCTTGCCCTGTCAGGCAACCAATTGGGTGGAGGCCTCAGTGCAACATGTCCACAACCCTCAGAGCCTACAGCAGCAGCAGATTACCAAAAGGAAGGCGCCGCCTGCTATGGCCAAGAGGGTGGTATCCATCTGGAGGCTTGAGTCTCCCAGGCAGACCATGCTTCCGGTTCCCAGCGCAGCTCCTCATGGGCCTTCTGAAATTGAGCTTTCATACATGTGAACTGCTCCATTACCTCACAGAGAGTTTCGGCCGACACCAAACCCTGCTTGCTGCGCCATGTGTCATGCATGGTGTCATGCGGGGTCTCAGCTCCTGCTTCCCACATAAGAACGCAAGATATGGTAAGGACAAAAAGAAACACCCACGGAGCCATAGACAGGGGAGTCATACCACTATATTCTCACTGGCAGCTGGGCAAGACACACAAGGTAGGATCCACACGATCCGCAATCCGCCGTCCACTTTTCTGCCTGCCAACCAGCCAACCAATGCAGTCCCGGCAGTTATATCAGTGGCCATTTGGCCTACTGGTTACAGCCGATGGCCATCCAGTCACAGTTGATGGTCATTTACTACCCGAGCCGTCACCTGCCCACGTGAGGCTGAGAGCCTGGAAACTGCTCTCTGGGACTCTGTCCCCACAGGCTTCCATGTCAATCAGGAAATTAACAGGTTTACCTGCCACACCAAGGGTCACCTGCAGTTTTGCAACAATATCCCTCCTGATTTTTAACCACCACACGCCAGTGTTGGACCAGCCCATTCCATGTCTCTGTCCCTCCTACCAGTCTTGAGGTGGCTTCTTCTGTATGTCCTTAATTGTAGGACTTCTGTTCAACTAGACTTCAGGTAATTCTCAGTGAAGGTTGTTCTGTAGTTAATTGTAATTTTGATGCAGTAATGGGAGGAGGCAAACATTTACCTCTACAGAAATCTACACCTGGTTTTTGCATACTAATATCGGATCCCAAAATTTTGCTCAATTTACTTATCAAATTTTATCCTTCTGTGTGGATTCTTAGAGTTTTCTATCTACAAATTTGTACAATATGAAAAAGAGAAATTTGTCTTTTTCTTTTCAATAAAAAATTCTTTTGGATTGCACTGTGTAGAACTACTAGAATGAAATTGAATAAAATTGGTAGGAAATGAATTCGTGTTGTTCTTGACCTTAGGGTAAAATTATCCAGTCTTTCATCATTAAGTATGATATTAGTTGTGTGTTTTTCACACATGATCATTTTCAGGTTGAAGAAGTTTTCCTCTTAGTTTAAGTATTTTTTATCATAAAAAGGTATTGAAATTTGGCAAAATCGCTTGCTGGAATATGCATTGGAATTGCATTGAATTTATACATCATGTTGGAAAGAATTGGCATGTTAAGCATATTGAGTCACCTTATCTATAAACATGCCATATCTCTCCAGTTATTTAGATCATCTTTTATTTTTTCTTCATAATTGTGTAGTTTTCTTTATATAGATCCTACACACAATTTTTTACATTTATACCTAAGCATTTTATGTAGATGTGTTTTAGTTATTTATTGCTGGTATACAGAATAACAATTAACATTTGTATATTAAATATGCATCCTGCAAAAATTGTAAAAATCATTTATTAGTACCAGCAGGATTTTTTTAATTCTTTGGATTTTCTATTTAGACAATCATGCCATCTGTGAAGAAAGACAGCTTTATTTTTCCTTCCAAATCTGCATATCTCTTATGTCTGCTTCCTGTCATATTATAACAGCTAGTATTTCCAGTACAATGTAGCATATATGTTGTGAGAGGGGCATCCTTGCCTTGTTTCTGATCTTGGGGGAAATAATATTTTTCTCACAATAAGCACTGTGTAAGCTACAGATATTTTTATAAATTATGTGCTTAAGGAAGAGCACCCTTATTTTGAGATTTCTTAGAGTTTTTTAACGATAAATTGGTGAAAATAAACATTTTTACTTATCAAAATGCACTTAAATTCATACTAACGTAGTTGCAGTGAAATACAGAAATGTTATTCCTATATAGGTCTACTCACTTCCTCTCTTTGAGTTATTGTTATAAACATTAAATGCATATATGTTATAAATATATATACACATATATATTACTTTCTGTAAAATTGTATAATTATATTTTATATTTTTAAAGATTTTTATTAAAAGATAACTAACATACAATATTATTACTTTCAGGTGTACACCATAGTTATTCAATGCATATATACCTAAAAAAGCCATCACCGTAATTCTAGCAACCACCTGACACCGTACCACACTATCACAATATCACTGACTATGTTCCTCTTGCTGTACATTACATTCCCGTGACTTATTGGTTTTATACCTGGAAAAATGAACCTCTTATTCCCCTTCACCTTTCCCCCTCTTTTTTTAATTTTTCAATTACAGTTGATATTCAATATTATTTTATATCAATTTCAGGTGTACAGCATAGTGGTTAGGCATTTATATAATTTAAGAAGTGATCACCCTGACTAGTCTAGTACCCACCTGGCACTATACATAGTTATTACCATTTTATTGACTATATTTTCTATGCTTTACTTTACATCCCCATGACTACCTCTTTGTTGAAGTTCTCCTTGAGATCACTGAGCATCCGTATAACCAGTGCTTGGAACTCTGCGTCTGGTAAATTGCTGCCTCCATTTTGTTTCGTTCTTTTTCTGGAGTTTTGTTCTGTTCTTTTATTTAGGGCATGCTTCTTTGTCTGCTCATTTTGGCTGCCTCCTTGTGTTTGTTTCTATATAGGACTGCTATGTCTCCCGGTTTTACTAGAGTGGCCTTATGTAGCCTACAGTGGAGGAACTGTTGTGCAGGGGCTGATCATACAGAGCAGGATTCACTTTAGTGGGACTTTGGTGCCTACCCAGTCTTCCCTTTGGGTGTATCATCCTTAGAATTGGCCAGGTAATGCTCCAGCCCAGTCTGAAGCTGACTACTGGGCCTGCCAGCCCTGCAGCCTCCTGGGGGGAAGCCACTGCACACCAAGTTCAGCTACAGTCTGTGCTCTGCCCAGGGCCACCTGGCATTAAAACTGTATCATTTTAGAAGTTGGAGGAGAAAGGAAAGCAATTACATGTCTATAGAAATTCTTATATTAACTTTTTTATTTGTCATTTGTAGATTTGTGTTGTCATCTGGTGTCAATTTCTTACTATAACACAACTGTATTCTCACCTTTAGTTTTGTCCTGCTATTGTCAAATATATTGCATTATTATATATTGTTAGCCCAACACTACCTCACTTTAAACAGTGTAGCTGCAAATTATATAAAGAAAGAGATAATTTTTCCAAAAAAGTGAAATTAAATAAATGTAAACCTTTCCTACAGGCAGGTATGTGCATAAGTATAGTGCTGTCTATAAAAGTTTAAATTTGCCATACATTTTTGGGTAGCTTTTTGATGGTGTGTACAAAAGTTTAAAGCTATAGACTCAATTAATTACCCTCAAAACTTTACTTTATAAAAAATATTTTACATACCTACAAAATATGTGTAATAATTTCCTTATAAAAAACAGAAGGGTTTTCAATATTTTTGTCATCTGTACTCTGAAATATATGCAAACATTAAAAAACAATGATTAAACATTTGTAACAGTATAGTATATGTTTCTGGAAAATAGGTTAAGTAAAAAGTAAGCAGGTACAACACATGCAGTAAGATCTCACTTATGTTGATATACATGCTTATATGCATTTGTATATTGCAAATACACAAGAAAATGAAAAAACATAAATACAAGAAAAAATAATAGCTTCTCTCAAGGAAAGAAAATAAGAGCAGAGAGTAAAAAATTTCTGTCGATTTTCTTGTGTCTTGGATATATTGTATGGTAGATAGAATTACATTCTGCTATGAGAAATATTAAAGAACATCAAAATAAATAGCAAAGTAAAATGACACAGACAATCATTTTGTTCAGATATGAGCATATAAATTCAAATCTTTCCATTACTTGACAATGTAAAGTTTCATGATAGTCTATTAACATTTTTCCTATCATTAATTATATAGGTATCATGGCCTATAACCCTACTGGGTAGAAAAATTATTCAAATGTGGATCTAATTATTTGTGCTTTTGGCCCTCAGTGACTGGCATGACAACACCAGAACTCATGGCTAATACAGTTAATTAGCTTTTACTCTAATTAGTCAATTGTAATTGCCCACAAAAATGCAAGCCCATATATGTATCCTTTGAACCTAGCCAGTGGAAACTACAACCCAGTAAACACACTGACAACCAGAATAACAGCATTATTTAAACAGGAATATTGGACAAAAGCTCCAGATCATCTGGGGTTTCTTCCTGTGTGTCCTTTATCAGCCTCATCCTAAGCTTTCAGTTCCACAGTGTTTTAAATAACAGACCCCTGAAATTAGGAAAACTGGATCTCTATTAGGTAAGTGCTATATGCATCTACTGGAAGCTTGTCAATGCCACTCTAGGTCTCCTGATGTGTCAAAAAAGGTAAATTTATTTCACCTGCTTATATTCCACTATTTCAGGAGAATAATATAGCATTGTATTTTAATTTTGTTTATTAGATGTGTGGCAGCCATGTGTCCTTATTGAAGGAAAATATTATCAAATCAATTTGTTTCTGGGCAATTGATATGGGTTGCACAGAACATGTGGATGCCTCTAGGATTCCACAGTCCTTTCCAGTACAGCTAATATATTATCTGCTATATTTCAAACCTATGTATAAATCTTAGTGATTTTAATATATTATTGTCGTAGTCTCTATCATGTCACACACACACACAAAAAAACTTCACTAATATGTGGGATATAAAACTGAAAGCAACAAAGGGACAAGACAAACAAATAAGAAACAAAAAGCAGACACAGACAATAGTTTAGTGGTTACCAGAGGGTAAGGGAGGTGGAGGGTAGTAGATAAGAGTAAACAGGATCAAATATATAGTGATGGAAGGAGAACAGACTCTGGGTGATGAACACACAATGTGAGATATAGATGATGTAATACAGAATTATACACTTGAAATCTATGTAATTTTACTAACCATTGCCACCCCAATAAGTTTTAATTTAAAAAAAAATACTTCAAAGAGAATTTGTGGTTTGACCCATCTCTCCCCTCCTCCACTTAATTATGCTATAAAATGGTAGAGAAAAGTAGAAAAAGAAGTGATCTGTCAATTATTCATACTAAGTTTTCAAATATATCAATCAAACAGTTGACATTGAACCAAAGCAAATTTCCAAGTATGGGTAAAAACAATGAGCAATTATTCAAAATTTTGCTCTTTCAACTTGTTCCATCAAAGTCAGAAAATCCCCCATTTATTGAGGGAATATTTACATATTTATGAATAAATTTCATACTATCATATGAAAAATTATTCTAACCTCCTTTAATGACTATCTTAATGTAATTTACTCTACATGCATTGATGAAACTATAGTTTGCAAGATATAATTTATCCAGGGAATAGCCCCATAATTTATAAATAAAACATACCAAAAGAGAAGGATTTTGAAGATACAAGTTAATTGTTCTTATGTTTCCACAGACGAGAATCATCATGCCTGAGAAATTAATGTAACCCTAATACTCGTAGACTTTTTGCTCATGGGATTCCCTGATGACCAGGTGCTACAGAGACTCTGGACAGCTCTCTTCTTCCTGATTTACATGGCAGCCCTGACAGGGAACCTCCTCATTATCACCCTCGCCACTATTGACCAGCATCTCCAATCCCCCATGTATTTCTTTCTGAAGAATTTGTCCTTGATCGATATCTGTTACATCTCTGTCACAGTTCCCAAATCCATCATGAACTCTCTGACCAACAGCCATTCCATCTCTTTCATGGGATGTGCCTCACAGGTATTCCTTGTTATTTTTTTCGCTGGCACAGAGTTCGCCCTCCTTCTAGTGATGTCCTATGACCGCTATGGTGCCATCTGCCACCCGCTGCACTACGAGGCCATCATGCATAGAAGCACCTGTGTGCAGATGGTGACTGCCTCATGGCTCAGTGGGTGTCTCTATGGATCTCTTCATGTTGCAGGTATGTTCTCTGTCCATTTCTGTGGGCCAAATATAGTGCATCAGTTCTTCTGTGATATTCCATCTTTGCTGACACTTGTTTGTTCTGGGGAGAAAGTTTTAGAATATGTGTTTATTATTGCTAGTTGTTGTTTTACTTTTGTATGTTTCATTTTAATGGTTGTTTCCTATGTTTATATTTTCTCCACTGTCCTAAAAATTCCTTCTGCAGAAGGAAGACTGAAAACCTTTTACACCTGTATGCCCCATCTCACTGCGGTGACCTTGTTCCTCTCTTCTGGATTTATTGCATATTTAGGTTCAGCTTCTAAATCTCTATCATCACTAAACCTCTTTATGACTGTGTTATATTCTCTGTTACCTCCCAGCCTGAATCCTGTCATTTACAGCCTCAGAAACAGGGACATGAAAGTGGCCATTGGCAATTTTTTTGGTGAAAAAATGATACCAAAGATATAAATATCTAAAATATCAGTTACTTTTCTGAACCCAATTGTTTGGTTTATATAAATTGTTTTCAAGTTATTAGAACCCTATTACATTATTGGTGCTCATACACTGAATGGTGAACTTATCTGATTAGGTGGGTCTGAATGTCAGTGGAGTATTTTGGCAATTTCCACCTCAACAGAAATCTTCTAATCTTTATGTTCACATCAATTGGCCCCTGGTATAGAGTAATATTGTTTTTCATTTCACATACTTTTTCACCAGCACTTTTTACTTAGGAAGATTTTGTAAAGTTTCAAATTTTGCTTACTTTATTACAACTCCAGGTCATTTTTTTTTCCATTTTACTCTTGCAATGGTTAATAAAAATGAGTAAATCTAAACATATTATTTTCTTCTCTTTCATTTGTATTGGCAAGTATATATTTATGAGTTCAGCTTAATTAATTCAATGATTAATCCCCCAATATTGTCCTTGCAAACACTATAATCACAACAGTCTTTAAAAGAATGTATGATCACAGTGTATTGGTAGTAGAAGTCATTGGAAATCACATAATGACATTTTGTTAACAAGCAAGGAACATTTTATTGTATGCATATTCTCAAAAAAACCCACAAAAACAGAACCCACAAAAAGGATTAAAGGACAAAGTTTTCTAGCTCTCTGGGGTAGGCAGGGCACCATATATTATAGAAACACAGATGGAACAAGGATAAAATATACTAGTCAACACTACCTGCTTCCCCAGTCAAAAAAGGCTATAGAGAAAAACACTTTAAATTGCATTCTAATATAAATTTGTTGCACAATTAAACTTCAACTTGCTCAAAGAGTTATTATATAATAAACTTCAGAATATAGAATAGCATTCAACAATCTGCTCACAATTAACAGGTAAGCAAAAGACACTGGAATAAATATAACATGTATAACTTATTTGTTAAACCTCACATTTATAATGAGCAGTTGGTTTACCATTAATAGTAACTGGTTTCTAACATTTTAAGAGACAGCAGATCTAGTAATGGAAGTAGAAAGTAATTTAAAGAAAACTGATTTAGAAAATATCTCCTTGGGTCTGAGACACTACAGTGTTTCTTACATACTTCGGCCAGTTTCAACAGTTTAAAAATGTGGAAACTAACAAACTGAATTCTTTAGGGAGGAGAACAAAGTGACATATCCTATAGCAATATATTTTGTTTACATCCTTTAGGCAGCAGAACTAGGACATAGCAAACAGAGATTTATGATGAAGTGAATAATGTCTCTACCAAATGCTATAGGGGTATTTCTATCACTTTCACTAATAAAAGGCAATTTAAAAACATGTTTTAAATGAAAAAATTGATATCGTCTTATCCCATACATACTAGATCTAAACATAAGGAGCTTCTCTAACATTATGTATTTCTTAATCCCTATTTGTACAAATTAGTGTAAGTATTCAGGAATGGAAAAACAGGTAAACATTACCTGAAGAACTATTTTAAATGACCCACTTAAGAGTAATGCAGTCAAAATAAGGCAGTAACTACAAGCTTAGCTGTACTTTCCTTATGTACCCAGTAAGTAAAATTGAGAAAATAATTTTTGCTCACGTCTGTAAAATAATTACCCTATTTACTACCTAAAGTGCATCAGAAACAAGACAAACCTGCCATGTGTGTTTTCAAACAGAAGAAAATGATAATAGACCCTAGTGGAAAGAAAAGTATATTAAAGCGTTCTTCTTTTCTTTTCCAATGCCATGCTCCAGTTCTTTCTTAACTATATATTTCCTCTTTCATTTATATTAACTTAACCCCTGAAGAGGCACTGTAACAATCTTATAGTCTTTATGGAACATTGGAGTTTTTTATTAAGAATTTTTTAATAAAAAGGAAGTTTGAAAGCTATGGTGTATTCTTGGCAAATGTGATGTTCTTCTCAGTCTACCACAGACATTTAAAAAAATCACATTTTAGGAGGATTTCTGGTCAATATGGTTGAGTATATAAATGCTGTGTTTATCTTCTCTCACAACCACATCAAAATTACAAGTAAACTATGGAACAACTATCATGGAGAATTGCCTGAAGTCTAGATGAGTCAAACTTCTATAACTAAGGACAGCCACCTGGAGACTGGTAGGAGGAGCAGAGACATGGAACGAGCTGGTCCCTCACCCCGGTGTTACCATTAAATATCAGGAGGGCTATCTCAGCTGAGGAGGTCCCCTGCAGAGGAGCAAGTGGTCCCAGCCCCACATCAGGCTTCCCAGACCAGGGTTCCAGTGCCAGGGAGAGAAGTCCCTATCATTTCTGGTTGTGAAATCCAGTGGAGAATGTGGTTGAATGAGCCGGAGTGTGACTGCATTTCCAGGCACTCATTTTAAAATGCCTACACATGGACTTACTCACTGATGGACTCACTCTCTTTGAGTTCCAGTGCTGAGGCAGCAGCTTGAAAGGTGCCAGGAACATAGGAGGAGGAACTGAGTTGTCTGGCTTCAGGGCAAGGGTTGGAGGGGCAGCTTTCTCCCAGACTAAAGAGCTGGAGGAAGCCATTTTTTCTTTCCGAGACATCACCTCACCAAACATGCAGACCCAGGTGTTTTCCATACCTGAGTCTCCAAAAACCTGGATAACACCACTTGTCCACCCTCCCCTGATGATTCCCTAGGATGCCACCCCACCCAAATTTTGGTCACACTCAAGACACTTCCAGTGGCATATCTGTATAAATGACCTGTCTTGGCTCATGCTGCAGACTTTCCTAAAATTTCTCAAATGTTCACAATACCCAAACAAGCAGCATCTAACTTAGGTGTGTCCTCTACCTCTTGCTGAGCATCCCTAAGCCAGGCACTAGCTACAGCCAACCTCGGTCATGGTTTGGTCTCTTGAGGAGCGTCCCACACCAGCATAGGTAACAGATATCTGCAGATTGTTTTCTGGCTCATGCCAGATTGTCCTGGGCAGAGCACAGGCTATAGCTGAACCTGGCCTGCAGCAGGGCACCCCCCAGAGGCATGGGGCTGGCCCACTTGGTGGCCAGCTTCAGACCCAGCTAAAGCATCACACAGCCACCTCCAAAAAGGAAACACCCAGTGGGCAGACTGGGCAAACACCAGAACCCTGTTAAAGCAAATCCTATTTCATAGCATCAGCCCCTGCACAACAGTATCTCCACTGTAGTCATGCCAGTCCTCACAACCAATCAGCCTGAGGGTCAATCCCTCCTACTGATGGACAAAAGCAACCAACTGCAACAGGAGGGCACACACAACCCACACAAGGGACACACCTGGAGCACCCGGCTCAGGTGACCAGGAAGACTGAACCACTAGGTCCCCGGATACCTACTACATAAGGCTACTCTACTAAGACTGAGTATAAGACCAAGTCTTATATTACATTACATTATATTATATTATACCCAGTCTTATATTATATTAAAATAAGACCAGGTGTTACATTAATTTTTGCTCCAAAAGACGCATTACAGCTGATGGTCCAGCTAGGTCTTATTTTCAGGGAAACATGGTAGCAGCCCTACCTAATACATAGAAACAAACACAGGGAGGTAGCCAAAGTGGGAAGACAAAGAAACATGACCCAAATAAAAGAACAGAACAGGTGGGTACTAGACTAGGCAGAGGGATCACTTCTTAAATTATATAAATGTCTAACCACTATGATGTACACCTGAAATTAATATAAAATAATATTGAATGTCAACTGTAATTTAAAATTGTTTAAAAGGTAGGGGAAAATAGTTGAAAGGGAATAAGGTACAAATTTCCAGATATAAAACAGTGCTGGAAATAGACATATGAAAAAATGCTCAACGTCACTAATCATCAGAGAAATGCAAATCAAAACCACAATGAGATATCACCTCACCCCAGTCAGAATGGCTATCATCAACAGACAAATAGTAACAAATGTTGGAGAGGCTGTGGAGAAAAAGGAACCCTCATACACTGTTGGTGGGAATGCAGACTGGTGCAGCCGTTATGGAAGGCAGTGTGGAGGTTCCTCAAAAAATTACGAATAGAATTGCCGTATGACCCAGCAATCCCTCTCCTGGGTATCTACCCAAAAAATCTGAAAACATGTATACATAAAGACACGTGTGCTCCAATGTTCATTGCAGCTTTGTTTACAGTGGCCAAGACATGGAAACAACCAAAATGTCCTTCGATAGATGAATGGATAAAGAAGTTGTGGTATATATACACAATGGAATACTATTCGGCGGTAAGTAAAGATGATATAGGAACATTTGTGACAACACGGATGGATCTTGAGAGAGTAATGCTGAGCGAAACAAGTCAGACAGAAAAAGCAGAGAACCATGTGATTTCACTGATATGTGGTATATAAACCAAAAACAACAAAAGAACAAGACAAACAAATGAGAAACAGAAACTCATAGACACAGATAATAGTTTAGTGGTTGCCAGAGGGTAAGGGGGGTGGGGGGTGGGGGGTGGGAGATGAGGGTAAGGGGGATCGAATATATGGTGATGGAAGGAGAACTGACTCTGGGTGATGAACACACAATGGGATTTATAGATGATGTAATACAGAACTGTACACCTGAAATCTATGTAATTTTACTAACAATTGTCAATAAATAAATTTAATAAAATAAAATTAAAAAAAAAAAAAAAGCAAACACAGAGAGTCAGCCAGAATGGGGAAACAAAGAAACATGTCCCAAATAAAAGAACAGAAGAAACCTCCAGAAGTGGAACCAAATGAAACAGAGGTAACCAACCTATCAGAGACAGAGTTCAGAACACTGATGATAAGAATGTTTAAGAAGCTTAGAGATGACATCAAGAAGGATGTAGAAATCATAACGAACAACCAGTTAGAACTAAAGAACACAACTACCGAAATAAAGAACTCACTTGAAGGAATTAACAGCAGGCTAGATGAAGCAGAGGATCGAATCAGCGACTTAGAAGACAAGTTAGCAGAGATCACCCAAACAGAACAACAGAAAGAAAAAAGAATAAAAAACAATGAAGATGGTTTAAGAGACCTATGGGATAACATCAAGCGCAACAACATGCGCATCAGAGGAATACCAGAAGGGGAAGAGAGGAAGCAAGGGATTGAGAACATATTTGAAGTAATAAGGTCCGAAAACTTTCCTAACCTGATGAAGGAAACCAGCATACATGCCCAGGAAATGCAGAGAGTACCAACCAGGATAAACCCAAACAGGTCCACACCAAGTCTCATTATAGTTAAAAAGGCAAAGGTTAAAGACAAAGAGAAAATCCTAAAAGCAGCAAGAGAAAGACAGAGGGTTCCATACAAGGGAACGCCCATAAGACTATCAAATGACTTTTCTACAGAAATATTGAAGGCCAGGAGGGAGTGGCAGTAGATACTCAAAGTGATGGAAAACAAAGGCCTACAACCTAGATTGCTTTATCCAGCAAGGCTATCATTTAAAGTTGATGGAGAGATAAAGAGCTTCCAAGAAAAGAATAAGCTAAAGGAATTTATTACCACCAAGCCAGCATTGCGAGAAATACTAAAAGGATTTCTGTAAATAGAAGAAAGATGAAAACAATCTAACTGCAAATTTGAAAATGGCAATAACTATGTACCTATCAATAATCACTTTAAATGTAAACAGATTAAATGCTCCAATCAAGAGACATAGGGTGGCTGAGTGCAGTGGACAAGAAAGCAAGACCCTTGTATGTGCTGTATACAAGAGACTCACCTCCAATCAAAAGACAAACACAGGCTGAAAGTGAAAGGTTGGAGTAAGATATTTTATGCAAATGGAAATGAATAAAAAGCTGGAGTTGCAATACTTATATCTGACAAAATAGACTTTACAATGAAGAATATATTAAAAGACAAAGATGGGCACTATATAATGATAAAGGGATCGATCCGACAAGAGGACATAACCCTAGTAAACATCTATACACCCAACATAGGAGCACCTGAATATATAAAACAGATATTGACTGACATAAAGACAGAGTTCAACAGTAACACTGTTATAGTAGGGGACTTCAACACACCTCTGACAACAAGGGACAGGTCTTCCAGACAGAAAATCAATATGGAAACAACAGCCTTAAATGATGCATTGGACCACTTGGATTTAATCGATATTTTCAGAGCATTTCACCCCAATGCTGCAGAATACACGTTCTTCTCAAGCACACATGGAACATATTCCAAGATAGACAATATGGTAGGCCACAAAAGTAGTCTTGATAAATTTCAGAAAATTGAAATCATATCAAATGTCTTCTCTGACCACAGTGCTATGAAATTAGAAATCACCTACAAGAAAAAAAAACTGGAAGACACACCAATTCATTGAGGCTGAATAACATGTTACTAAATAATGAATGGGTCAAGCAGGAGATCAAGGAAGAAATGAAAAGATATCTCGAGACAAATGAAAATGAAAACACGATGACCCAAAATCTATGGGATGCCATGAAAGCAGTCCTAAGAGGGAAATTCATAGCATTGCAGGCCTACCTAAAGAAACAAGAAACATCACTAATCAACAGTTTATCCTCACACTTAAGGGATCTGGAAAAAGAACAACAAAATAAGTCCAAAGGGAGTACAAGGAAGGAGATTATAAAGATCAGAGCGGAAATAAATGAAATAGAAACCAGAAAAACAATACAAAAGATCAATGAATCCAAGAGTTGGTTCTTAGAGAAGATAAACAAAATTGACAAACCATTAGCCAGACTCATTAAAAAAAAAAGAGAGAGGAACCAAATTAATAAAATCAGAAATGAGAAAAGAGAAGTGACAACAGACACTGCAGAAATACAAAAAATTTTAAGAAATTACTATGAGCAACTATATACCAACAAATTAGACAATCTAGAAGAAATGGACAATTTTCTAGAGGCGTACAACCTTCCAAGGCTAACTCAAGAAGAAACAGAAAACCTGAATAGACTAATTACCACCAGGGAAATTGAATCAGTAATCAACAAGCTCCCAACAAACAAAAGCCCTGGACTAGATGGCTTTACAGGTGAATTTTACAAACCGTTCAAAAAAGAATTATCACCTATTCTCCTCAAGCTCTTCCAAAAAATCCAGAAGGAGGGAAGGCTCCCAAACAATTTTTACGAAGCCACTATCACCCTGATCCCAAAAACAGACAAAGACACCACACAAAAAAGAAAACTATAGGCCGATATTGCTAATGAACATAGATGCAAAAATCCTCAACAAAATATTAGCGAACAGAATTCAGCAATACATTAAAAAGATCATACACCATGATCAAGTGGGATTCATCCCTGGTATGTAAGGGTGGTTCAACATCCTCAAATCAATTTATGTGATACATCACATTAATAAAATGAAAAATAAAAATCACATGATCATATCAATAGACACAGAAAAAGGATTTGATAAAATCCAGCAGCTATTTATGATAAAAAACCCTTAAGAAAGTGGGAATAGAGGGATCATATCTCAACATAATGAAGGCCATATATGATAAACCCACAGCTAACATCATGCTCAATGGGGAAAAGCTAAAACCATTCCCCTTAAGATCAGGAACAAGGCAAGGTTGCCCACTTTCTCCACTTCTATTCAACATAGTGCTGGAAGTTCTAGCCACAGCAATCAGACAAGAAAAAGAAATGAAAGGTATCCAAATTGGTAAGGAGGAAGTAAAATTGTGATTATATGCAGATGATATGATACTATATAGAGAGAACCCTAAAGACTCCACTAAGAAACTATTAGAGCTGATAGATAAATTTAGTAAAGTAGCAGGATACAAAATTAATATTCAGAAATCAGTTGCATTTGTATATACCAATAATAAAACATCAGAAGGAGAAATCAAAAAAGCAATCCCATTTATAATTGCTCCAAAGACTATAAATACCTGGGAATAAATTTAACCAAAGAAGTAAAAGATCTGTACTCAGAAAATTATAAGACACTGAAGAAAGAAATGAAAGAAGATACAAATAGATGGAAACACATACCATGTTCATGGATAGGAAGAATTAATATCGTTAAACTATCCATACTGCCTAAGGCAATATACATATTCAACGCAATTCCTATCAAACTACCAACGACGTTTTTCACAGAAATAGAACATATAATCCTAAAGTTTATATGGGACCATAAAAGATCCCGGATAGCCTCAGCAATCTTGAGAAATAAGAACAAAGTGGAAGGTATAACAATACCTGACATCAAATTATACTACAAGGCTACAGTAATCAAAACAGCATGGTACTGGCATCAAAACAGACACATAGATAAATGGAACAGAATAGAGTCCTGAAATAAATCCATGCCTATATGGCCATTTAATCTATGACAATAGAAGCAAGAATGTACGGTGGGGTAAAGACAGTCTATTCAATAAATGGTGCTGGGAAACCTGGACAGACATACGCAAAAAAAAAAAAAAAAAAAAAAAAAAAAAAAAAAAATGAAGCTGGACCACCTCCTTACACCATATACAAAAATAAATTCAAAATGGCTTAAAGACTTAAATGAAAGATCTGAAGCCATAAAATTCCTAGAAGAAAATATAGGAAGAAACTTCACAGACCTTACCCGGAGTACGATTTTTACTGATATATACCCTCACGCAAGGGAAGTAAGAGAAAAAATAAACATGGTGGATTACATCAAACTAAAAAGTTTTTTTCACAGCAAAGGAAACCATCAATGAAACAAAAGGGATCCTACTGAATGGGAAAAGATATTTGCCAATGATATATCTGATAAGGGGTTAATATCACAAATTTATTAAAAAATTCACTCAACTCAACTCCTAAAAAACAAACAACCCAATTAAAAAATGGGCAGAGGTGGGCTGGCCCAGTGGCTCAGGCGATTAGAGCTCCATGCTCCTAACTCTGAAGGCTGCCGGTTCGATTCCCACATGGGCTAGTGGGCTCTCAACCACAAGGTTGCCAGTTCAATCCCTCCAGTCCTGCAAGGGATGGTGGGCTCCGCCCCCTGCAACTAAGATTGAACACGGCACCTTGAGCTGAGCTGCTGCTGAGCTCCCGGATGGCTCAGTTGGTTGGAGCGCATCCTCTCAACCTCAAGGTTGCCAGTTCGATTCCTCGACTCCAACGAGGGATGGTGGGCTGTGCCCCCTGCAACTAGAAAACAGCAACTGGACCTGGAGCTGAGCTGCGCCCTCCACATAAGACTGAAAGGACAACAACTTGACTTGGAAAAAAAAGCCCTGAAAGTACAAAAAAAAAAAAAAATGGGCAGAGGCCCTGAAGAGACATTTTTCTGAAAAGGACATACAGATGGCAAACAGACATATAAAAAAATGCTCAACCTCACTAACCATCAGAGAAATGCAAATAAAAACCACAATGAGATACCACCTCACCCCAGTCAAAACTGCTACCATCAACAAATCAACAAACAACAAGTGCTGGCGCGGATGTGGAGAAAAGGGAACGCTTATGCACTGTTGGTGGGAATAGATTGGTTCAGCCACTATGGAAAACAGTATGGAGGTATCTCAAAATTCTGAAAATTGAACTACCTGATGATCCAGCAATTCCTCTCCTAGGTATCTATCTGGAGAAATCCAAAACTCTAATTCAAAAATCTTTATGCACTCCTGTTTATTGCAGCACTATACACTAAGACCAAGATATGGAAAGAACCGAGATGCCCATTGGTAGATGACTGGATTAAGAAACAGTGGTACATTTATCCAATGGAGTATTACGCAGCCATAAAGAAGAAAGAAATCTTACCATTTGCAACAACATGGATGGACCTAGAGAACATTATGTTAAGTGAAATAAGTCAGACAGGGAAAGACAAATACCATATGATCTCACTTATATGCGGAATCTAAAGAAAAGAATAAGTGAATGAACTAATCAGAAACAGTTTTGGAGACATAGAGGAAAAACTGAGGGTTGCTAGATGGGCGGGGGGTGGGGATAAGGGGGAAGGTGAGGGGATTAGAAAACAGTCGGTAACCACAAGATGGCCACGGGGTTTTGAAAGTTAATTTGGGAAACGTAATCAATAATGTTGTAAAGATTTTGTAGGGTATCCAATGGACACGTGTCCCATTTGGGAGACCACCTCAGGGATGATGTAGATGACTGATCACTGCACTGTACACCTGAAGCTGAACAATAATGAATGCCAACTATCATTTTATATATCTAGATAGATAGATAGATAGATAGATAGATAGATAGATAGATAGATAGATAGATAGATAGATAGATAGATGATAGATAGATATAATGTATATGCTTACAAGAAGCGGAGTACAGCATTAGGAATAGAGACAGTGGAAATGTAATGGCTCTGTGCGATGTCAGAGGGATAGTGGATGGAGGGAGGGGGGTTCACACAGTGTGAGGGATATAAATGATAAACGTCTAAGTATTACTTTGTCTTGTGCACCTGAAACTAATAAAAAAAAATGTTTTAAAAAATGTAGGCCATTCTCTATTCACTTCCATAGTCCTAAAGTAGTAGGACATGTACAATTGTTAAAAACAAATAATCAAACAAATAAATATTTGAATATTAAAAGTAGGCTCCCCATCTCCCACCTTTTTCCCATTCTGGTATTAAGTGGCCAAAACACTTTGAAACACCCTTTGATACAACAGATTTTGCACATTGTTAAGAAAGCAACTTACAAATTGGAAGTTACTGTGTAGGACCTGATTAACAACTACTGCTGTAGGTTACCAATTTCCTTCTGTGAAATATTAGTAATATTAGTAATGACTACAAGTCAACATAGTTTCGAAATCTTTGGAGTTCTTGTCTAAGGTGTATATTAAATTGCCACAATATCATAGAGGCTCATCTTGGATCTAGAAGTAGAATGTCTGTTAGGAACACTGGGCTTCTCCATGGAATAGAACGATCATTTTGCATTAAGCTCACCTGGGAGCTCGGTTTTCCATTAGTTGTTACTGCAATGAGAAAAAAGTCAGGCAGCTTGTGTGACACCCATAGCAACAGCACCATGAAAACACTTTGTTCTTTTTTTTAAATTTTATTTTGTTAAATTTATTGGGGTGACAATTGTTAGTAAAATTACATAGATTTCAGGTGTACAATTCTGTATTACATCATCTATAAATCCCATTGTGTGTTCATCACCCAGAGTCAGTTCTCCTTCCATCACCATATATTCGATCCCCCTTACCCTCATCTCCCACCCCCCATCCCCCGCCCCCCTTACCATCTGGCAACCACTAAACTATTGTCTGTTTCTATGAGTTTCTGTTTCTCATTTGTTTGTCCTGTTCTTTTGTTGTTTTTGGTTTATATACCACATATCAGTGAAATCACATGGTTCTCTGCTTTTTCTGTCTGACTTGTTTCGCTCAGCATTACTCTCTCAAGATCCATCCATGTTGTCACAAATGTTCCTATATCATCTTTTCTTACTGCCGAATAGTATTCCATTGTGTATATATACCACAACTTCTTTATCCATTCATTTATCGAAGGACATTTTGGTTGTTGAAAACACTTTGTTCTTAGAGCACATTTATGGGGAAGGGAAGAATGTGGACTGCCTTGGCTAATACAGAATTTTCACAACTCACAACTGTGAGGTTCACCTATGACAGGCATGCTGAGCGGCTGGAGAAACGAGTAAAGTGAGCCAAACACTGATATCTGTCAGGTGACAGATATCTTTAAGAAGTTTGTCAATAACTAAGTGTAAAGCATATTCACACCTTACCAGTACATTGGGAGAGATCTCTGTGTTCTCAAATCCCTAGTGCACCCTTCAAGGATGAGCCAGTCTTCCTTCCCCCATTCCTGTGCCAAAAGCAAAGGGCCAGCAAGTGTGAAGGGAAGTGTGTTTGTACTTGCAACTGCTTTAAGAAAGTCCTAGGCAGTAACTTTTTTGTTCAATATATTTTCCGCTAAAACTTTCATTTAGATTAACCTTTTAGTTCACATTATCTCACTGTTCATTAGGAAGTTCCACTGAAGGAATTTCATTCCTCCAGAACCAAGACAGATGCACCATTGCCATTTAGTCACTTCCAGTGGTACTTCCACAAATGCCCCAACACACATTTTTTTTTAATTAAATTTATTGGGGTGACAATGATTAGTAAAATTACATAGGTTTCCAGTGTACAATTCTGTAATACATCATCTATATTTCACATTGTGTGTTCACCACCCAGAGTCAGTTCTCCTTCCATCACCATATATTTGACCCTGTTTACTCTCATCTACCACCCCTGTCACCCCTACTCTCTGGTGACCACTAAACTATTGTCTGTGTCTATGAGGTTTTGTTTCTTTATTTGTCTGTCTTGTTCCTTTGTTGTTTTCAGTTTTATAGCCCACATATCAGTGAAATCATATGGTTCTCGACTTTTTCTGTCTGACTTATTTCACTGAGTATAACAACATCAAGACTCATCCATGTTGTCACAAATTGTACTATTTCATTGTGTATGTATATATACCACATCTTCTTTATCCATTCATCTATCCAAGGACAATTTGGTTGTTTACATGTCTTGGCCACCATAAATAAAGCTGCAATGAACATCGGAGCACATACATCTTTACAGATAAATATTTTCAGACTTTTTGGGTAGATACCAGGAGAGGGATTGCTGGGTCATATGGCAATTCTATTCTTAATTTTTTGAGGCACCTCCACACTGCCTTCCATAGCAGCTGCACCAATCTGCATTCCCATCAACAGTGTATGAGGGTTCCTTTTTCTCCACAGCCTCTCCAACACTTGTTACTATTTGTCTTGTTGATGATGGTCATTCTAACAGGGGTGAGATGATATCTCATTGTGGTTTTTATTTGCATTTCTCTGATGATTAGTGATGTTAATCATCTTCTCATATGTCTATTGGCCATCTGTACGCCCTCTTTGAAGAAAAGTCTATTCAGGTCCTCTGCCCACTTTTTAAATTAGATTGTTTGTTTTTTTGTTGTTGAGTTGTATGAGTTCCTTATATGTTTTGGATATTAGCCCCTTATCAGAAGCATTGTTTCCAAAAATCTTCTCCCATTCAGTTGGTTGCCTCTTCATTTTGTCAATGGTTTCTTTTGCTGTGCAGAAGCTTTTAAGTTTCATATAGTCCCATTCGTTTATTTTAGCTTTTACTTCCCTTGCCTTTGGAGTCAAATTCATAAAATGCTCTTTGAACCCAAGGTCCACAAGTTTAGTACCTATGTTTTCTTCTATGCAGTTTATTGTTTCGGGTCTTATGTTTAGGGTTTTGATCCATTTTGAGTTAATTTTGGTACATGGTAACAGACAGCAGTCTAATTTCATTCTTTTGCATGTGGCTTTCCAATTCTCCCAGCACCATTTATTGAAGAGGCTGTCTTTTCTCCACTGTATGTTTTTGGCTCCTTTGTTGTAAATTATCTGTCTATATTCATGTGGGTTTATTTCTGGGTTTTTAATTCTATTCCACTGGTCTGTGTGTCTGTTTTTCTGCCAATATCATGCTGTTTTGATTATTTTTGCTCTGTGGTACAAGCTGAAGTCAGGGAGTGCGATACCTCCAGCATCGTTCTTTTTTCTTAGTATTGCTTTGGCTATTCAGGGTCTTTTTTGGTTCCATACAAATCTGATGGTATTTTGTTCTATTTCTTTAAAAAATTCCAGAAATGTTATATGCTAATGAAGTCTGAAAACAGTAGGATGTGGGATTTATCACAATGTGGAAAGCAGTATCAGACACTACTTTCATAAAATCAAATAAATTGTAAAAACGATTATCCCAATGTCCAAATCAACACATTAGATGAAAGAAAATTTAAGAAAGGGTAAAATATGAGTCCCAAATAATATGATTTACATCAAAAGAAACAAAGATATGAGAGAAACATTTTCTTAAATATGTGAGTAATCATAAAAAAAATCATCATCAAATATATATTGGTCAAATAAATCAAATGTGACAAAATTGAGTACTAGTATAAATTTTTTTAAACTTCAAAGTTAAAGTCATTTTTTAAATTTAAATTCATAACTTTCACCAAATAGTGAAAAGCAAAGGCTATAAGTTAAATAAATAAAATATATATGAGAAATTTAGGATATTAAGACACTTGCTGGGCCGGCCTGATGGCTCAGGCGGTTAGAGCTCCATGCTCCTAACTCCGAAGGCTGCTGGTTCAATTCCCACATGGGCCAGTGGACTCTCAACCACAAGGTTGCCAGTTCAATTCCTTGAGTTCCGCAAGGGATGGTGGGCAGCACCCCCAGCAACTAAGATTGAACACGGCACCTTGAGCTGAGCTGCGTCCCGGATGGCTCAGTTGGTTGGAGCGCATCCTCTCAACCACAAGGTTACCAGTTTGATTCCTCGACTCCCGCAAGGGATGGTGGGCTGTGCCCCCTGCAACTAGTAACGGCAACTGGACCTGGAGCTGAGCTGCGCCCTCCACAACTAAGACTGAAAGGACAACAACTTGAAGCTGAATGGCACCCTCTACAACTAAGATTGAAAGGACAATAACTTGACTTGGAAAAAAGCCCTGGAAGTACACACTGTTCCCCAATAAAGTCCTGTTCCCCTTCCCCAATAAAATCTTAAAAAAAAAAAAAAAAGACACTTGCTAAATAAATATAAAATGCCGGGGAAGATGGTAGTTTTGGAGGAATCAGAACCTCATACAAATCTCATATATATGGAGTTCAGACAAGAGTCAAAAATTGTCAAAGTCATAAGAGAAAATCTTTATAATTTCTATACCCTTAAGAGATAAAGGGAAGGAGTATAAGGGAAGGCTGAATTCCTATTTAAACTGACAACTTGAGGTTATCACCAATAAGACAGCATAATGTATTTACAATTTATATTTATCTCTAATACAAATAATGTCAAAAAGTTATTTAATGGGGGAACAAAAAAGAAAATCCTACTGCGTGACTTCAGTTTTACTCATCTTTCTATTACTGGACTGCTTTTAACATTCCATAGGACTTTTCCTAGAACTGATTTAATGTCCTTGTTCCTCAGACAGTAGATAACAGGGTTCAAGGTTGGGGGTACCATGGAATAGAATATAGACACCAGCAAGTCTAGAAGAGAATGCTCATCAGAGGCTGGTCTTAAATAAGCAACAGCGCCTGTTAGAAGGAATGCACTCACAACAATGAGGTGGGGCAGGCAAGTGGAAAAAGCTTTGGAGTGGTTCTCTGTGCTTGGAATCTTTAACACAGTAGAGAAAATATACCCATAGGAGATCACAATGCAAGCTAAACATGAAAATGCATAACAGACACCAATGGCCACACTGGCATCAATAGTTGCATGTTTTTCAGAACAAGTGAGCTTTAGTAGGGCAGGAACATCACAGAAGAACTGATGTATTTTATTGGATCCACAAAAATTCAGAGAGAATGTCCCAGCTGAATACAAGATTCCCAAGGCCCCTCCATTGAGCCAGGACACAGCCATCAACTGGACACAGGCCCCTTTACTCATGACAGCTTCGTAATGCAGAGGGCGGCAGATGGCAACATAGCGGTCATAGGACATCGCTGTGAGGATGCCAATCTCTGACCCAGCCATTAGCACCACCAGGAAGAGCTGTAACACACACCCCAGGAAAGAGATGGAGTTAGTGAAGGTGATGGAGTTGAGAATAGACTTGGGTACTGTAGCAGAAATGAGACACAGATCTAAGAAGGACAAATACCTAAGGAAAAAATACATTGGGGTGTGGAGGTGTTGGTCAAGAATTGTGAGGAAAATGATGATGAAATTCTCCAGCATGGCCACTAGGTAGATCAGTGAGAAGAGCACAGCATGAAGTCTCAACAGCATCTGATTGTCAGTAAATCTCACAAGCAAGAATTCCATCATCCTTGTTTGATTCATGATGTTTTAAAATTGTAAGCCACCTATTGAGTAAAGAAAAATAGTTATATTAACATACCATTTACTTCTGTATTTTTGAAACATGTATACTTTACTTTAGGTAGAAAGTTTTAAAATATCAAGATATTATAGTTGACTCAAATATAAAAACAACTGTGGATATAACAGTTCAATATAACAAGTTAAATCTATTGAGGAAGAAGAAAAGAACTCTACTTATCTCCCTAATTACTTTAAGTGATCTTTGAATAAGTTTATTTCCAATGGAAATTGCAGGATTGACTATGTAACTATAATTGTAACAGGGTGCACAGTTTTGTGCATAAATTTTAACCTAATTGTAATTTTTGGTGTGGATTAGACATTACGGATCAATTTTTTGCTTGCTGTGTATTGCAATCTGTTTAAATAATCATTATGAAATGATGCTCTAATTTGTCATCCACATTGAGGTCATGCCCCATCTTTCCACAGAAAAATAAATTCTTTGTTGAAAATATCATTAGAGTGTTGTTGTTTCATTAATGCAGATATTTAGTACAGCATACAAGAATAGAAAACTACTCTAATGATTTTAATTAATTGGTTTACGAATGTTTAGTGACATTTTTTATGAAAAGAGCAGAACTTAAGACTATAAGCCAGATAATTGGCATGTAACACTAAGAAAAAGTTAATTAATACGAAGAACCAACCAACATTAGCTACGTGGACTACATCTTACGAGAGGCACGGTGTCCTCCTGTCTTGAAGAAACACAGGGCTTATCATCCAGCATCGCTCACACACCCCAGCCTATGGGGAGGCCTGTGGTTGCATTTTCCTCCCTCAGATCATCCAGGTCTTTAGAGCCTCTGCAATTTTACTTTAGCATCACTTAATGACAATTTCTTTACTTTCCATGCAGCCTCTTTTCTTCCCCAATATTTGTGGCTTTTACAGTAAACATTCTAATTTAAGAAAAACTAATCTTCTTTAACCTCAATTCACAAGGCTGTGATCTGGCACTAACTGCTGAGAGGACTCCCCCACTGGAATCTTTCTGCTTAGCCTTTCCCGTCCCGTTCAGACTTCTGGGTGTCCTGGCCTGAGCCCACCTCTGCCATCCTGCTGCGTGTCTCACCAGCAGTCCTGTTTATGCGCCGTGCTGCCACGCCAGTTTCTCTTAGAAGGTGAATGGAGGCGGAATTCATAATCATTATCCTTCTTAGACTGTTCTACCTGTGAGAAGTCTCTACTTCAGTTTAATTTCAATGCCTCATCCTCTGAGAGTCCCCAGGGCCCACACGGCGTTTGTGCAACTGAACAGAGCTGAAATTATTCAGTGTCCTGTGGATGTGAGCCAGATTTGAAAGTCCCTCGCCCTTATGTTGATGTTCCTCTCCTCCTGGAAAATTAGGCCAGGAGGAGGAGATTCTTCATGTGGTTTCTGTACTCTTCAATGTAACACTCTCTCAGCTTTCAGTTCCGTTTTGTTGATCTTTTATTAATCTGTAATTCCAAGAACTGCAAATTAAAACATATACATGTGGTTTGACCAGGGCAGCTTCCCTCTTACAATATGGACTTATTTTTCTTTAATAAAATCAATATTTATTGTAACATGTGAAAGCTAAATTTCCTGGTTTTACAATCAGACACAATTATTAATATTTTTCATAATCAAACACAATTATTAACATTTTAGTATGGAATTTTTCCATAGCTTAATATTACGATTCCTTTGTCAAAAATTATCTGTCCATATTTATGTGGGTTTATTTCTGGGTTTTCAATTCTATTCCATTTGTCTGTGTGTCTGTTTTTCTGCCAATACCATGCTGTTTTGATTATTGTTGCTCTGTAGCACAAGGTAAAGTCAGGGAGTGTGATACTCCAGCATCGTTCTTTTTTCTTAGGATTGCTTTGGCTAAACTCATAGACATAGACAATAGTTTAGTGGTTATTAGAGGGTAAAAGGGATCAAATATATGGTGACAGAAGGAGAACTGATCCTGAGTGGTGAACACACAATGTGATATATAGATAATGTAATACAGAATTGTACACCTGAAACCTATGTAACTTTACTAACAATTGTCACCCAAAAAAACTTTAATTTAAAAATATGTATATATTGTGATTCTATCTAGAGCAAGTTAAAAGTGACAAAACAAAAAAAGTTAATATTTTCTATTCTTATATTATAGAAAAAAAATGGTTTGAAGACACCTAACACTAAGTAGTGTACTAATGAGAAATAGTCTATGGAAAACACCTTTTCCAAGGTAATAAATTCGTAACAGACATTGAATAAGTGTCAGGAAGAAAAGAGCATCTCATAGAAAAAATAGGCATTACATTTATTTTTTAAATTAAAAGTAGAAGAAAGCAACATAATAAAGAAAATGAACTAAAAATATATTTGGTTTTAGAACGTTAAAGAATAATTAGAAACTAATGATGAGGAACCACATAGAACATCTAAGGCAGCTGTCATACTTACACACACATGCACACACACTTCCTACCACACATATAGCACCACACCATACACTGACCACACACACACACACACACACACACACACTCCTCACACAACTTCCAGAAGGTGTGCTTTGTATATCAGACTAGCATTTCATAGATATTATGTTAAGGAAAAAAAATCCTTATCATTTCAAGTATAGTGACACATATTAACATGCACATCTGCAAGACATGTAGTTATTTTCTAAAAACGAGTCTGACTGTCCAGCATTGTATGTTACTCTTATGACACATAGCTGATGTGAAAAGTGTCCACCAAAACCTTGCACAGAATTTTAATGATGAGAAGAGAAAGAGGAGGGTGGACTAAAAATATAGAAATATATAGAAGGAATCAGAAGGGAAGAAATTTAGATAGTCATGGTTACAGAGGTCAATAAATAGAGGGGGAGAGAGATTCAAGTAAAAGGAGAAAAGAAAGAGCATGTTGTGCTTCAGAAATTAATCTGAAGACTCAGAAAATAATCTTACACCTGAAGCAGAAACAAAGAATAGCATTGGTGAATTACAGTGGAGCCAATTGAACAGGATAGCAGGATCAGAAATGAATCAAATGAGATTAGGGACAACTAAACACATTAAGTGTGCTCTTTCTGTATGCCTGCAGTAAAAACTTAGGAAAACATAGCCATTTATTATGTTGAGCAGTGGTGCATTAGAATTATTTATGGTGTGCATTATGCATACTACCTAAATTCAAAGACACAGATAGAAACAAAGAATTATAAGGAGAAGAGAGAAGGAGGGAAAGGATAGAGGGAGTGGGATAAAAAAATGAGAAAGGAAAATAATAATGAGGAGAAGGGAGGTAGAAAGAGTAACAGTTTATTTTGAGAGAATGAAGGGTAGAAACAGAATATGGAGGAGATAAAACACTTCACAGGAAGAAAGAGCAACTTTCCATCTGGAACAAAAGAAAGAATATAACAATGATTCCTTGAATGTAAGCAGATCATTTCAATATATTTTTATTTTGTTTTCTCTGTATCCATATACTGAGCGTTAGCAAAGATGGACAGAGCTTCCCCAGGATGAGCACTCCTACTTCTCACCTTCACAGAACCTATCCATTCCAGTACAGGTGACCTTCTAAGGAGTAAAATAACAAATGATTTCCAATTTGAAAGGCTCTTTAGAAAATGTTAATTTCATGCTCTTTTGCAAACTTTATGCCTTGGTTAGAGAAAGACAGCATTGGCCCTACTTTTAGGGCAATATTGAAGAGCCTAACTCAAAGTTTATAACTCAATATGAGCTAGGTCCAGTACATCGAGTGTTAGAACTTCATTGTTTCACTGGCTGGGGGTGTAGGAAACTTGAAGCACTGTCTACGTGCCCTGAGAGCTGGTTCCAAACTAACAAACATCCACTCTGGTTTCTGCTCAGCCAGCCTTCAAGGATGGGCAGAATAAATCAGCCAGGGAACATCTTCTTGCACTCCTGCCATCCCCACAATGTTTGACTTTGATAATGGATCTGTCTCCCTTTAGGCCTAATATGACTTGGATTATATATGAAACAAGTGGAAACTCTGTATAATTTGTTCTACAGATAATAGCAATAACAATTAACCTTTGACACCTGTCCATAGTAATTCCACATAATTGAATATAAGTCTACAAGTTGTGCCCTAATTGATCTTCTAAAACTTGTGAAATGTTTATGGTTCGTGGAATAGCCTTAAAATAAAGGGGTATATAAAGGAGCTCAAAAGATTGAATAGCAATAGAGTCAATGGAATTGTTGCAGCTATATATGATGTCAGAGGGGTAGTAGATTGGGGGAGGGGGGCTATCTTTTTGTGAGGGATGTAAATATCGAACTATTACATTGTTTTGTACACTTGAAACTAATAAAAAAAAATATTTGCCCCCCAAAAAAGATTGAGTAGGGTGCAGTTTACACATTTCTGCACAATTTGTATAACATATTAACAACAAATCTGTCACTATTGGCAGAAATGGGAGGGAGAGGATGGAGGGAATGAAAGAGACAGGAAAGCAGAGAGAGAGAATATTGGCTATATGAAGTTTTTTTAGTCCTAGTAATGTTTCATTATGAAGTAGGGTCAATAAGAATAGCACTTACAGAAAAATGCTGATAAGAATGCTTTCCCGAGAACTGACTCTGGGTGATGAACACACAATAGGATTTATAGATGATGTAATACAGAATTGTACACCTGAAATCTATGTAATTTTACTAACAATTGTCACCCCAATAAATTTAATAAAATAAAATTAAAAAAAAAAGAATGCTTTCACACACACACACACACACACACACACACACACATATATGTAATTTTATAGTGAGAAGGAAGTAAAAATGAAATAGCTAAGTAATTTGGGCCTTCTCATAATTTCATAATTTTTGTTTAAAAAAGCTCAGCTTTCATGTCATAGAAAGATCCAGAACACTGCAAATAATTTTCCCATGTGCCTCCAGCCTCTTTCAAGTTCCCCCCACGCCACTCAAACTCACGATGATTTTGATGAGTATCTCTGTCCTCTAAATATCAGTATTTGTTATCTTCCAGCAGTCTCCGGCTTTCCAGGGGGAAAGTGTTAGCAATGTCCTTATGTCTGACTCAAGTTTTTTCCCCGGAAGCGGTGAGGCTTTCAAAGCAGTCACTATTGAGCCTTATAGACTACTTGGGATTCTCTCAGAAGGTCAGATTTTCAGATGTGCTTAAATTTATTTCTTACTAAATTCTAAAGCCCCTGAGACCACGCCCTTAACTCCCGTTTCATATCTAAGAGCTGATAGCACTGCCATTTCCTCCACTGAGACAAAACAGATCTCCCTGGGTCTCATTAGAATAAACTCTCCTTCCATCACCATATATTCGATTGAAAAAAAAAAAAGAATAAACTCTCCAGCAACATTTTATTTCTTATATACAAGGTCAGACAATTAAGTTCGTGAACTCATCCTAGAAAAAGTGCTACATACCTCACTGCTGAATATCACTGCGGTCACCTTCGAAGTACTCCCCTTGGGAAGCTATGCACTGATGCCAGCGCCTAGTCCACCCTTCAAAGCACTTTTGGAACTCTTTTTCTGGAATGGCCATCAGAGCTGTCATTGTATTACCCTTGATATCCTGAATGTCATCAACATGTCTTCCTTCCAATATTTCCTTTATCTTTGGGTAAAGAAAGCAGTCTTTGGGAGCCAGATCAGGTGAGTAGGGTGGGTGTTCCAATACAGTTATTTGTTTACTGGCTAAAAACTCCCTCACAGACAGTGCCAGTGAGCTGGTGCATTGTTGTGATGCAAGAGCCATGAACTGTTGGCGAAAAGTTTAGGTTATCTAACTTTCTCACGCAGCCCTTTCAGCACTTCCAAATAGTAAACTTGGTTAACTGTTTGTCCAGATGGTACATATTCATAATGAATTATCCCTCTGCTATCAGAAAAAGTTAGCAGCATTGTTGCAACAAGTTCGTGAACTTGATTGTCAGACTTTATATCAAGAACATACATATTAAAATGGCAATAACTACATGTCTATCAACAATTGTTTTAAATGTAAATAAATTAAGTGTTCCAATCAAAAGATAGGGTAGCTGAATTAGTAAGAAAACAGGACTCTTATTTATCCTGCCTACAAGAGACTCACTTCAGATTGAAAGACATATATAGACTGAAAGTAAAGGTGTCGCGTCCAGCACAACATGGGCAGTGAGAGAACGAGAAGGGGCGGTGAAGGGTTAAGAAAGAAACAGAAATCAAGAAAGTTATGAAACAGGGAGCCAAGGGTCTCCCAGCCTCAAAGGACTGAGGGCCCGAATCGGGCCGCCTTTTGGCTTTTATTGATATATACACAGGAAGTAGTATTGTTTTCTCCATGGTCTGTGAGTCTCATACATCATACCAGAAAACTGATTCAAATCAATCACCCTTGCCTGCAAACAGCTGGAATAGAAAGTCCCATGATGTCTTAACAATTATGGTATGTGCCTCCCCAGGGACAAATCCTTTATGCTGAAACTTATTGATAAGAATGGAAGGAGAACTGATGTTATCACATCATTGACTCACTTCCCAAGCAGGTTGTGAGAAGGAATATATCCACATAGGCAGAAGCTCTCCTTAGCTGGGGGAAGGTTGGGACTGTGCCCACCTCTATCAACCCTGTGAGTTCTCCTGGTGGTCCCTACACTGTTCCACCTGGCTTGGGTTGTTCCTCCCGTGAGGCATCTTACCTGTCATTGGCTGATCAGCCATCTTTTGGGGGCCAAACAGAGAGACATGAAGTGTAAGCACAAAGGTGAAGCTAAGTCCCTGAAAGGAACAGTCTCACAGACTCTCCTTTCTTTAGGTATAGGCACGAGGGGACAGATGGTTAGGCTGCTGTGTGACAACATAAAGGGATGGAAAAAGCTAGCTCCTGAAAATGGCGGGGTGAAAGGGGGTAAACTGGGTTAGAAATACTTATAACAGACAAAATAGACTTTAAAACAAAAGGTATAACAAACGACAAAGAAGGATCTAGCAATCCTATGTCTGGGTATTTATCCAAAAAAAACAAAACGTTACTTCAAGGGAATATGAGCATCCATATGTTCATTGTAACATTGTTTACAATGGCCAAGATGGGGAAGCAGCCTGGGTGTTCATTGACGGATGAATGGATAAAGAGGAGGTGGTACATATATACAATGGAATACTGTTTGGCCATGGATGGGAATGGGTTACCATCTGTGGCAGCGTGGATGGACCTGGAGGGAATTGTGCTGAGTGGAGTATGTCAGAGAGAGAAAGACAGATAACAATGTGATTTTGCTTATATGTGGAATCTAAAGAACAAAATGAACAAATATTTTGATGGTTTCCAGATGGGAGGGGGGTTGGGGGGTAGGTGAAAAACTGGAAGGGATTAAGAAGTACAAATTTGTGGTTACAAAAGTAGTCAAGGGGATATAGTGTATAGCGTAAGGAATATAGTCAATAATATTGTAATAACTACGTACGATGTCAGAACAGTACTAGATTTATCATGGTGATAGATGGGAGGTGGCTTGGGGGGCAGAATGAAAAAGGTGAAGGGGTTAAGAAGTACTCATTAGTAGTTACAAAATAGTCATGAGGATGTAAAGCACAGAGAATATGGTCAATAATATAGTAATAACTATGTATACTGCCTGGTAGATACTAAACTAGAGAGGGCGATCACTTCTTAAAATATATAAATGTCTAACCATTATGCTGTGCACCTGAAATTAATATAAAATAATATTGAATGTCTTTAATTGAAAAATGAAAAAGGATTGGGGAAATGTGAAGGGGAATAAGAGGTTCAAATTTCTAGGTGTAAAACAAAACAGTCATGTGGATGTAATATACAGCATAGGGAATACAGTCAATAATATTGTGATAGCGTGGTACGGTGTCAGATGGTTGATAGACTTATCATGGGGATCACATCTTTAGGTATAAAATGTTGAATAACTATGATGTACACATGAAACTAGTATAATATTGTATGTTAGCTATATTTTAAATAAAATCTTTTTTAAAGTTAAAAAAAGAAAGAAAAATATTTTCTTCAAAGAAATACCAACAATAGGGACAGTTGACTGCTCACCACAAACTATGAATGCCATAGAAAATTTAGACATACCTATAATGCACTAAATATAATAAATAATAGCCAACTAAAAACTTATACCCAGTAACCATAATTTCCACAACTAAGAAAACATAAAAAGGTTTCAAACAATATTGTTACAATATTATTGATTATATACCTGATGTTATACACTACATGCCCTTGATTACTTTGCAACAACAAATTTGTACTTTTTAATCCCTTCCATTTTTTCACCCACCCACCATATATAAGATGAGAAGAATTTGTTGTCAGCAATCACGCGGACCTGAATTAAAAACAGTGATTTAGGATTATGTCATAAAAATGGCGGCATGAGGTGAGCCTCTTGAAATCTCCCCTGGAATTTACAACAAACTGAACAACTATAATTCCACAGAGGACTTCCTGCACAGCAGACAGGCAAGACTAAGAGGCGCTCAACTGAAATCATCTAAAGGTGGGCAAATTGGGCGAGGGGGTGGGGGAAGAAGGAAGTGGGAAGTGCGGAGGCACAAGAAACGTGGGTGCAGGAGTAGACCAGAGCTTGGATCTCGGACCTCACTGTATTCTGGAACTACCGCAGCTGTGGGAGAGGGGAGAACTCGGATAGCTAGCACTCCCCTTATGGCCCACAGTCCCTCCTGAGGGGTCAGCATATAACACGGCTGAACCCAACGTTCACAGCAGAGACCATTGAGCAAAGACAGAGGGAAGAAGGGTGAAAACTGCGCTTTAAGGCATCACTGCTCAGCAGAGAACAGAAGGCTTAGGCAAGAAGCCTAGCCGCCCCCTCCCGACCCTCCCAGAGCTCGGCACATCACCACCTTCCCAATGCTAGAAGCATAATGTTAGCAGTGTTTGATCAAAAGAACACAACATTTGCAGTTCTGAGAACTGCAGCCCGCAGCCACAGACTCAGAGCTCAACTAGTTCCAGCGAAGGGGAGGGAGCCTTGGTTGCAGGACTGGCTAAACTGGTGGTTGCCACCATTGCTCTGGGCCACCTCTCACAACCCTGTCCCCACCCTATCTGGGCAGATCCTTGCAAGGGTAAACAGAGTCACTGAAACACACAAGCTCTGAAAATAGTGCAGGAAGAGCTTTGGAACTTCAGAAGCTCTCGACATAACCTCACGGAGTCGGTGCACTGTGACCCCAGCGAACTGTTCACAGAAGAGAAGCTTGATTTCCACGAAAATTTCCATTGTGTGAGAAGTCAGAACAGTGCAGAGAAAATATAACACTATAGCATGAGAGACAATAAAAGGCAGCAGTCAGAGAGAAAATAAAATGTTCTATCAACACCTACTGGAAAGCAAAAGACAGACCTCTTCCTAGTAACCTGTTGCAGAACCCACTCCTGTAGATGCCTAGGAAGAGAAATAATAATTCATTAATTGCCATGAATAACCAAGGTAACAAGGCATCTCAGAAAGAAAATGAAAAGTCTGCAGAAAATGAACTTAACACATGGAAATATGTGACTGAAATGACAGAAAATACAAGATTGCAGTTGTGAAAAAATGCAATGAGATGCAAGAAAACACAGACAGGCAGTTTAATGAAACACAATCAAAGAACAAAATGAACATTTTACCAAAGAGATTGAAATTTTAAAAAAGAACCAAACAGAATTTCTGGAGATTAAGAACTCGATAGAAGAAATGAAGAATGAAATAGCCAGCTTAGATAGTAAAGTTGACCAGATGAAGGAAAGAAGCAGTGACATCAAAGATAGAAATCTGATACTTACCAGGCAGGGGAGCTACCATGATCACAAAGATAGAAATCTGGAAATGACACACATGGAAGAAGAGAGAGATTTGAGAGTTAAAAGAAATGAAAGAACTCTACAAGAACTTTCTGACTCCATCAGAAAGAGCAATATAAGAATAATGGGCATACCAGGAGGAGAAGAAAGGGAGATGGGAACAGACAGTATATGCAAACAAATAGTCAATGAGAACTTCCCAAGCTTGTGGAAAGAACTGGATCCTCAAATCCAAGAAGCAAATAGAACACCTTAATCCCAACAGGCCTTCTCCAAGGCACATTGTATTGAAGCTGTCAAAATTAATGACAAAGAAAGAATCCTCAAGGCAGCCAGGGAAAACAAGACTGTAACCTACAAAGGAAAACCCATTAGATTATCATCAGATTTTTCAGCAGAAACGCTACAAACCAGGAGGAGTGGAATCAAATATTCAAACTATGGAAAGAGAGAAATTATGAGCCAAGTATAATATCTCCAGCAAAGATATCCTTTAGATATGAAGGAGGAATAAAGACCTTTCCAGACATACAGAAGCTGAGGGAATTTTCTAACACACGACCTGCACTACAAGAAATACTGAAGCAGGCTATTTAACCAACATCAATAGGTATAATTTGTGACAACAAAAACATAAAAGGGGAGAGAGTAAAGCTCTGAACTGACATAAGGGAATGGAGAAAGTAAGCATCATAATTAACGGTGAAAAACTGAAGGCCTTTGCTCTACATTCAGGAACATGACAAGGCTGTCCCTTATCACCTCTGCTTTTCAACATAGTGTTGGAAGTCCTCGCCAGAGCGATCGAGCAAGACAAAGAAATAAAAGGCATCTAAACTGGGAATAAAGAAGTCAAATTGTCACTCTTTGAAGATGGCATGATACTATATATAGAAAACCCTAAAGACTCAACCATAAAGCTATTAGAAACAATGAATGAAAAAAAATAAACAAATATAGTAAAGTTGCCAGCTATAAAATCAATGTATAAAAGTCCACTGCATTCCTATATACTAAAAATGAAATCTCAGAAAAAGAAATTAAAAAGGCAATTCCATTTGCAATTGTAACAAAAAGAATGAAATACCTAGGAATAAATTTAACCGCAGATGTGAAAGACTTATATGCTGAAAACTATAAGACAATTTTAAAAGAAATTGAAGAAGACAAAAGAAATGGAAATACATTCTGTGTTCATGCATTGGAAGAATCAACATAGGTAAAACAGCCAATTACCCAAAGCAATGTTCAGATTCAATGCATCACAGTGGCATTTTTAAAGAAATAGAACAAAAAAATCATTAGATTTGTATGGAACCACAAAATACCCCGAATAGCCAAAGCAATCCTAAGAAAAAAGAATAATGGTAGAGGTATCACAGTCCGTGACTTCAGTTTGTACCACAGGGAAACAATAATCAAAACAGTATGGTAATGGCAGAAAAACAAACACAGACCAATGGAATAGAATTGAGAACCCAGAAATAAAACCACATAAACATGGACAGATAATGTTTGACAAAGAAGCAAAAAACATACAATGGAAAAAAGACAGCCTCTTCAAAAATGGTGCTGGCAGAATTGGAAAGCCACCAGCAAAAGAATGAAACTGGACTGCTATCTGTCACTGTGTACTAAAATTAATTCAAAGTGGATAAAAGACCTGAACATAATATCTGTAACAATAATATGCATAGAAGAAAACATAGGCACTAAACTTATGGACCTTGGGTTCAAAGAGCATTTTATGAATTTGACCCCAAAAGCAAGGGAAGTGAAAACTAAAATAAATGAATGGGACTATATCAAACTAAAAAGCTTCTGCACAGCAAAAGAAATAATTGACAAAATAAAGAGGTAACCAATGGAATGGGAGAAAATTTTTGCAAACAATGCCTCCTATAAGGGGTTAATATCTAACATATATAAGGAACTCATACAACTCAACAAAAACAAAAAATGAACGATCCAATTAAAAAATGGGCAGAAGACCTGAATAGACATTTTTCCATAAAAGACATACAAATGGCCAATAGACGTATGAAAAAATGCTCAACATCATTAATCATCAGAGAAATGCAAATCAAAACCACAATGAGATATCACCTCACACCAATTAAAATGGCTGTCATCAACAAGACAAATAGTAACAAGTCTTGGAGAGGCTGTGGAGAAAAAGGAACCCTCATACACTGTTGGTGGGAATGCAGACTGGTGCAACCACTATAGAAGGCAGTGTGGAGGTTCCTCAAAAAATTACAAACAGAATTACCATATGATCCAGCAATCCATCTCCTGGGTATCTACCCAAAAAATCTGAAAACATTTATCTGTAAAGATATATGTGCTCTGATGTTCATTGCAGCTTTATTTATAGTGGCCAAGACATGGAAATGACGAAAATGTCCTTCGATAGAGGAATGAATAAAGAAGTTGTGATATATATACACAATGGAATATTATTCTGCCATAAGAAAAGATGAAATAGTACCTTTTGAGACAACATGGATGGATCTTGAGATTATTATGCTCAGTGAAATAAATCAGACAGAAAAAGTCAAGAACCATATGATTTCACTGATATGTGGGATATAAAACTTAAAACAACAAAAGAACAAGACAAACAAATGAAGAAACAAACCTCAGAAACACAGTAAATCATTTAGTGCTTACCAGAGGGTAAGGAGGGGGCGGGGTGTTAGATGAAGGTAAAGGGTATCCAGTATACAGTGATGGAAAGTGAAATGACTCTTGGTGGTGAACACACAATGTGATATATATAGATGATGTAATACAGAATTGTACACCTGAAATCTATGTAATTTTGCTAACAATTGTCACCCCAATAAACTTTAATTTTAAAAAAACAAAAACAGAGTGACCTAGAAGGAAAATGGTCATATATGGAAAAGATAGAAAGCAGAGAAGCAGAACAATAGCAATAGTAAATATAAGGGCACATGTAAAGGAATGTTGACTAAATATACTTTAAAATCATGAGTGGTGAAGATATGTGTACAACTAAAATCCATGATAAAATTTATATGAAGTTAGAAGGGATTAAAGTAGTTAGTGTTCTAAAAGCATAACATCTCTGAAAAAGTGTAAAAGAAATCACTCCCAGTAGGCTGTAGATAGGCAAGAATGCATGTTATCATTTCAAGTACAAGCACTAAAATCAGAGGAAAACCAGGGGAGTAAAAACGCAGGGAGCCATCTCGCTTTCTTCATTTAGCCTACAAACTCCATCGCACCCTGCTGGCAGGTTAATGTGATGCCCACTAGCCATTCAGCATCCTAGGCAAAGTGCATAGGGGTGAGTCAAGAAAAAACACCTATGTCTTATGTCCCAATATATGGTCCATCCTTGAGAATGTTCCATGTACACTAGAAAAGAATGTATAGTCTGATGTTTTAAGATGAAGTGCTCTATATATGTCAATTATGTTCATTTCATCTAATGTGTCATTTAGGGCTGCTATTTCTTTATTTATTTTCGTTTGGATGATCTATCCATAGCTGTCAATGATGTATTTAGGTCCCCTAGTATAATTGTGTTTTGGTCAATTTCTCCCTTTAGTTCTGTTCGTAGTTGCTTGGTATATTTCGGTGCTCCCTGATTGGGGGCATAAATATTGATGACTGTTTTGTCTTCTTGTTGTATAGTTCCCTTTACCATTATGAAATGTCCATCTTTGACTCTTGTTACCTTTTTAACCCTGAAGTCTGTTTCATCTGATGTTATTGGTATGGCTACACCTGATTTTCTCTGGATACCATTTGCTTGGAGTGTCAATTTCCACCCTTTCACTTTGAGTCTATATTTGTCCTTGTAGCTGAGATGTGTCTCTTGGAGACAGCATATGGTTGGGTTTAGTTTTTTGATCCAATCTGCTACTCTGTGCCTTTTTATTGGTGAGTTCAGCCCATTTACATTTAGGGTGATTATTGATATGTGAGGATTTCCTATCATTCTATCTCTGGTTTTCTGGTAAGACAGTGTCTCCATTGTTTCTTTGCCTTTTTGTTGTTGTCTATTATTTCTGTGTGGTGGTATTCTATGATTTTTTCCCTCTGTTTCTTCTTTTATTACAGTATGTCTTTCAGTTTTAGATTTTTATTGAGTGGTTACCATTAAGTTTATGTAAAGAAAGTTTGATATTTAGAATATTCCATTTTCTTCAGCATGCTTAGTTTCTCCATTCACATATTATGGTTCAGGCCTTTACTCTCCCCCTTTTTATGTTTTGGTTGCCACAAAGTATCCCTATTGATGCTGGTCCAATAGCCTTGTTTTAGTATTTCTTGTAGTGCAGGTCGTGTATTAGAAAATTCCCTCAGCTTCTGTATGTCTGGAAATGTCTTTATTCCTTCTTCATATCTAAAGGATATCTTTGCTGGAGATACTGTTCTTGGCTCATAATTTCTCTCTTTCAATAGTTTGAATATTTGGTTCCATTCCCTCCTGGCTTGTATTTCTGCTGAAAGATCTGATGATAATCTAATGGGCTTTCCTTTGTAGGTTACTGTCTTCTTTTCCCGGGCTGCCTTGAGGATTCTTTCTTTGTCGTTGATTTTTGACAGCTTCAATACAATGTGCCTTTGAGAAGGCCTGTTGGGATTGAGGTAATTAGGTGTTTGATTTGCTTCTTGGATTCGAGGATCCAGTTCTGTCCACAAGTTTGGGAAGTTCTCATTGACTCTTTGTTCCCTTCTCCATTTCTTCTCCTTCTGGTATGCCCATTATTCTTATATTGCTCTTTCTGATGGAGTCAGAAAGTTCTTGTAGAGTTCTTTCATTTCTTTTAAGTCTCAAGTCTCTTTCTTCTTCTATCTGTAATTTCCAGGTTTCTATCTTTGATGTCACTGATTCTTTCTTTCATCTGGTCAACCCTACTACCTAAGCTGGGTATTTCATTCTTCATTTCTTTTACTGAGTTCTTAATCTCTAGAAATTCTATTTGGTTCACTTTTAAAATTTCAATCTCTTTGGCAAAATGTTCATTTTGTTCTTTGATTGTGTTTCTGAGTTCATTAAACTGCCTGTCTGTGTTTTCTTGCATCTCGTTGAGTTTTTTAAGAATTGCAATCTTGAATTCTCTGTTATTTAAGTCACATATTTCCACATCTTTAAGTTCATTTTCTGGAGACTTTTCATTTTGTTTCTGAGCTGTCTTGTTGCCTTGGTTATTCAAGGCAATTAATGGTTTATTATTTCTCTTCCTAGACACCTACTGGAGTGGGTTCTGCAGCAGGTTGATAGAAAGAGGTCTTTCTTTTGTTTTCCAGTCTGTGTGAGTAGAATGTTTTATTTTCTCTCTGACTGCAGCCTTTTATTCTCTCTCACACGGTAGTGCTATGTTTTCTCTGCACTACTCCAGCTTCTTACACAATGAGGGGATTCCCTGGGAGATGGGCTTCTCCTCTGTTAATAGTTTGTCTGGGTCATAGGGCACCGTGTCCCTGTGGGGATGCTGAGAGCTTTTGAAGTTCCATAGTTCTTCCTGCACCAGAGTCAGAGCCCGTGTGTTTCAGCAGTTCTGTTTACTCCTGCAGGGATCCACCCAGATAGGGGGGGACAAGGGCGGGGTGGGTTGTGAGAGGTGGCCCAGGGCAATGGCGGGGATCACCACCACAGCCAGTCTTGCTTCCACAGCTTCCTCCCCTCTGCCGGAACTAGTTGGGCTCCGAGTCCTTGCCTGTGGACCACAGTTCTCAGAACTGCAAATATTCTGTTCTTTTGATCTGACACTGCTACTGTTCCGCTTCCAGCACCGGGCAGGTGGGGATGGGGCGAGCTCTGGGAGGGTAGGGAGGGGGCGGCTAGTCTCAGTGCCTAAGACTCCGTTCTCTGCTCGGCAGTGAGGGCTTAAACCACCGTTTTCAGCCTTCTTCCCTCAGTCTTTTCTCCGAGGTCTCTGCTGTGAGTGTTGGGTTCAGCCGTGTTATATGTTGTCCCCTCAGCCCTGTGGTCCGTAAACAGAGCCCTAGCAGTCTGAGTTCTTCCAAGCTCGGAGCACTGAGTCAGTTTTGAGTCCTGCGCCCACGCAGCCCCGTTGCCGCACTTCTCCTTTCCCTCCTCCCCCGCTCCTCGGGCAATTTGCTGACCTTTTGGTGAATTCAGTAGTGAGACTCTTAGTCTTGCCTGTCTACTGAGCAGGGAGTCCTTTGTGGAGTTACAGTTGTTCAATTTGTTGTAAATTCCAGGGGAGATTTCCAGAGGCTCACATCATGCTGCCATTTTATGATGTCACTCTCTATTTCCTTTTTTAACCAAATATCCTCCACTCCACCTTTTCATATACAGTTTCATTTTAGTTTATTCTGATTCATTGTCATAGTACCTAGAACTGTGATATATTATTTTAGTGTATTTGTCCAAAGTGATACATCGACAATTTTTATCAGTATGGAAGGAGGTGGTTTATTTTATTTTTTAAAAATATCACTAAATCAAAGTAAATTATGTCCACCGGCTCAACAGCAACATTCTCTAGATTCTAACCATTTAATTCCTACTTGGCAGGAAGCTACTATAATAATATATATAGTTCCTCTCCATTTCTTACTTTATTTTTCACAGCCTGATCTACCTAATATTTAGGAATACTATGCTGATCATAAATATTAAATAAGCATTTAGATCACTGCCTACTAGTTTAAAAAACAAAATAATCTAATATCTACCCATGTGCTTTTTACCTGAGATAAACAAACAAATAGAGGAAAGTAGCCTATATGGTAAACATGAAATTTTGTGTTTGAATTCCAACAGACATTTCTGACTATCAGGACCTTCAGTAAGAGAGACAAAGATGATGTTATTTTTTTGTGAGTACATCACACACATGAGTTGCATTTGTGTTTGTATGTGCATAAAGAATGTCAAAAGAAAGAACAGAGCAGATATTCAAACAATGATTCAATTCAGTTCAGAAATTTAGCAGAAGAGTTTGTCCTATGAATTAACTGAAAACCAAATAGCACCCCATAGTTTATTTGTAGACTCTTTTTTTTCCCCACAGTGTAGAGAGCTAAATGAACTTCTGCAATCTTTGTTTTAACCTTCATCTTAGAATCCATTTCTTGCCACTCTTTCCTCTTCTTTTTCTATTGGGAGACAGTGATCCTCCAAGAAGATAATAATTGCTTTTACTTTAATGTCCAACCATCTGTTCTTTGAGTCTCCCTTCAGCATCCCCAGTGTTTCTGCTCCATGAAGATATTGTTTTGAGATATCGTTTGGACTTATAGAGAAATGATAACACAGAAAAGCCATGTCATTCCACATTGTAACTCGCAGTCAGTGCAGGGTGATTTTAATTGTTCCTCTGAGATCATTTGAACCTCACAGTCAGAAATTCAGTATGAGATGCTGTGCTCTGGGGCCCCTTTTTCTTGAGTCAGGAAATATTATTTTGATTGATCTTAATTATGATGGAACCAATAATTAAGCAATCATAAAAGACATCTATTAACCGCAAATGGACAGGGCTATTATCTTTAGTTCCCATTTTTTCTATTGATTTAATACAGTTCATTGTTTGAACATAGTGACAACCTGCAAAGAACTAAAGTAAGTATAGACATTGTGTCTGATTTTTTACAGTTACCATGAAATTATGATCTGGATAGGAATATGCATGAACCAAGTAACTCTTTAGTTCTCTTCTGGGCACAGGGCAAGAAAAAAATCCATCAATAGATTGTAATTCAGTTCAAAACGGGATACTTATGTGATGATACATGTACTTATATTGTCTGCCTTCTTTAAAGTTTCTTTCTCTCATATCAGATATGCACAAATTGGAGTTCAGAACAAAGTCAACTGAACTGAGGTTAGTATAATGACACCAATATGGTAGGAATACTTAATGTATTTGGAATTTTTTTAGACTATCTCCTTTCTCCAAATAGCATCAAGGTTTAATTCATAAAATAGTTTAAAATGAGCTTTCAAAACTCATAATAACAGGATACTCTAAGCTGCTTCAAATGCCTTTTAAAAGTGTAGCTTTACTTGATGTACACATGCTACACATCATGTATAAGAATCTGTGATAGACTTTGTTTTCTTCTACTGCTTTGAAAATATCTGTATTTCTAAGACACCAAAATTATTTTACAGCAATTCTCCTTCTGGGTATATATACAAAAGTATTGAAAACCGAGTCTAAAGGAGATATTTGCATACCAATGTCCATAGCATAGCATTCACAATTGCCAAAAGGTGGAAGCAACCCAAATGTACATCAACAGATGAATGGATAAACAAAATGTGATATATGCCCACAGTGGAAAATTTAATTGATCTCATTCTCAAGATTAAACAAAATAGTACAGTGAATGACACAGAAACAAAACACCAATATGAACTTCTATGAAATGTTCTGAGTTCTAGGAGTTAGTAAATACAACGCAACAGCCTCTCCCTCTAAGAAAGGGTTGTTGATGTTTATTTGGCAATGTGTCTGTATCTGGCCAAACAACTAAAATTGACTTACCTAAATTCTCTCTGTACATAATTGTATCTACTATATAACTTTTATTCTGGTAACTGGTTATCGTAAGCAAATCCTTACATTAAATTTAATTAAATATATATTGTTCTACAAAATTGATGATTGTAAAAAGTCTCAGCTCAAAATGGACAACGTAATGTCTCCCTCTGAATTTATCCTCTATCCTGCCTTCAAGGCCCTCTTTCTAACACTGGGAAACAACACATATTACTTCCTCTCTCAGAAACTCCCAACTTTTCCCTTATTGCCTACAGAATCACACAACAATTTCCTTTTTTACCCTGTGCAGTATTCTTTTAGCTGTTCACATTTTACTTTAATTTTTTATATATTTCTTATTTTTAATTGTTTCAGGTACAACTTTATAATACAACATCTGCATATTACATTGTATGGTCTCCACCCTATCTTGTTATACCTCCCATTTCATAGTAATCCTATGTATACAAATCTGTTATTGTCTCATAGTGAAACTATTTGCCATTTTCCAGACACATTTAGTGCTTCATGACTCTATGTTTTCATGTTAGCATTTTGCTTGACATTTATTTCCTCTCTTCTTTTCCCTTTTCCTTCACATTCATCAAAAACTGCTAACCTTTCAAGGACAATACCACATTCATGTTTTGGTTTAGTTTTTCCACGATCCTTTCTAAGACCAAATTTAACATGCTATGTCACTACATAAAATTGTTCTATGCTTCTAATAATTTTCCTATGATCTCAGTTCATGTTAATTAATTGTTTGTTTTACCATTAACCTTATGAAAATTGAGAACATATGTTATGTTCTCTATATCATTATAATAAATTTTAATAGCATAATTACTAATATTGAGTGTAACCTTTAAATATTTGTTGAATAAAGATGTTTGTTTTGTAATTAGAATTAATTGAATTATCTTTTATTGTCCTAACCCAGTTTGCTCATTCTTTTTTTATAATATTCAATCATTTCAAATATTATTTTTGAATTTTTTCTTCCATTAAACATCAAAAAGTGCCTCATTATTAACTTAAAAATCCTACATGTTAAAGCTATGAATTTAAAAATAATATGAGTTTAGGATTCTAACTAATAATTATAATTACCTATAATTGAGAACTCACTATGGGCAAAGAATTGGACTAATAATGTGCATTCAATATTTAATCCTCAAATCAACTCAATGAGTTTACCACTGTTACTATCTCCCCTTTAATCAATGGGGATAGACAGAGATTCAGAGAATGTACTTTAAAAATCAAATCATCAAGAGAAAGTGACAGGGTCAAAATTTCAGCCCTACAATAATCAAAACAGCATGGTATTGGCAGAAAAACAGACACAGACTAATGGAATAGAATTGATAACCCAGAAATAAAACCACATAAATATGGACAGATAATTTTTGACAAAGAAGCTAAAAACATACAATGGAGCAAAGACAGCCTCTTCAATAAATGGTGCTGGGAGAATTGGATAGCCACGTGCAAAAGAATGAAACTGGACTGCTATCTGTCACCATGTACCAAAGTTAATTCAAAATGGATCAAAGACTTAAGCATAAGACCTGACACAATAAACTGCATAGAAGAAAACACAGGTTTAGTAACTTATGGACCTTGGGTTCAAAGAGCATTTTATGAATTTGACTCCAAAGGCAAGGGAAGTAAAAGCCAAAATAAATGAATGGGACTATATGAAGCTTAAAAGCTTCTGCACAGCAAAAGAAACCATCGGCAAAATAAAGAGGCCACCAACTGAATGGGAAAAGATTTTTGCAAACAGTGCCTCCGATAAGGGGCTGATATCCAAAATATACAAGGAACTCATGCAACTCAACAACAAAAAAACAAACAACCCAATTGAAAAATGGGCAGAGGACTTGAAGAGACATTTCTCCAAAGAGGACATACAAATGGCAAATAGACATATGAAAAAATGCTCAACATCACTAATCATCAGAGAAATGCAAATCAAAACCACAATGAGATATCACCTCACCCCAGTCAGAATGGCTGTCATCAACAAGACAAATAGTAACAAGTGTTGGAGAGGCTGTGGAGAAAAAAGGAACCCTCATACACTGTTGGTGGGAATGCAGACTGGTGCAGCCATTATGGAAGGCAGTGTGGAGGTTCCTCAAAAAATTACTAGTAGAATTGCCATACGACCCAACAATCCCTCTCCTGGGTATCTAACCAAAAAATCTGAAAACATTTAGAGATAAAGACACTTGTGCTCCAATGTTCATTGCAGCTTTGTTTACGGTGGCCAAGACATGGAAACAACCAAAATGTCTTTCGATAGATGAATGGATAAAGAAGTTGTGGTATATATACACAATGGAATACTATTCGGCGGTAAGAAAAGATGATATAGGAACATTTGTGACAACATGGATGGATCTTGAGAGTGTAATGCTGAGCGAAATAAGTCAGACAGAAAAAGCAGAGAGCCATGTGATTTCACTGATATGTGGTATATAAACCAAAAACAACAAAAGAACAAGACAAACAAGAAACAGAAACTCATAGACACAGACAATAGTTTAGTGGTTACCAGAGGGTAAGGGGGGTGGGGGGTGGGAAAAGAAGGTAAGGGGGATCAAATATATGGTGATGGAAGGAGAACTGACTCTGGGTAGTGAACACACAATGGGATTTATAGATAATGTAATACAGAATTGTACACCTGAAATCTATGTAATTTTACTAACAATTGTCACCCCAATAAATTTAATAAAATTAAAAAAATATATATATATATATTAGAAAAGGAAAATAAAATTTCAATCTCTTTCGTAAAATGCTCACGCTGTTCTTTGATTGTGTTGTTGAGTTCATTTAACTGCCTATCTGTGTTTTCTTGCATCTCGTTGAGTTTTTTCAGAATTGCAATCTTGAATTCTCTGTCATTTAAGTCACATATTTCTGTATCTTTAAGTGTCTTTTCTGGAGATTTTTCACTTTCTTTCTGAGCTGTCTTGTTGCCTTGGTTATTCATGGCAATTACTGATTTATTATTTCTCATCCTAGACATCTAAAGGAGTGGTTTCTGCAACAGGTTGATAGGAAGAGGTCTTTCTTTTGTTTTCCAGTACTTGTTGGTAGAATGTTTTATTTTTTTCTCTGATTGCAGCCTTTTTTTCTCTCTCACATGGTAGTGCTATGTTTTCTCTGCACTATTCCAGCTTCTCACACGATGGGGAGATTCCCTGGGAGACGGGCTTCTCCTCTGTTAATAGTTCGCCTGGGTCACAGGGCGCAGTGTCCGTGTGAGTTTGCGGAGAGCTTTCGAAGGTCCAAGCTCTTCCTGCACCAGATTCAGAGCCCATGCATTTCAGCAGTTCTGTTTCCTCCTGCAGGGATCTTCCCAGATAGGTGGGGCCACGGGCGTGGTGATTTGTGAGAGGTGACCCAGAGCAATGGCGGCGACCACCACCACACCCAGTCGTGCTTCCACAGCTCCCTCCCCTTTGCCGTAACTAGTTGGGCTGCGGATCTGTGTCTGCAGTCCACAGTTCTCAGAACTGCAAATATTCTGTTATTTTGATCTGACACTGCTACTGTTCCACTTCTAGTACTGGGCAGGTAGGGGCAGGGTGAGCTCTGGGAGGGCAGGGAGGGGGCGGCTAGTCTCAGTGCCTAAGGCTTCCGTTCTCTGCATGGCAGTGAGGGCTTAAACCACCGTTTTTAGCTTTCTTTCCTCAGTCTTTTCTCTGAGGTCTCTGCCGTGTGTGTTGGTTTCAGCCGTGTTATATGCTACCCCCTCAGCCCTGCGGGCCATAAGCAGAGCCCTAGCAGTCCGAGGTCTTCCCTCTCTCGCTGCTGCGGTAGTTCCGGGATGCAGCGAGCTCGGAGCACTGAGCTAGGTCTGCGTCCTGCACCTTCGCAGCTCCGTCTCCGCATTTCTCCCTTCCCTCCTCCCCCGCTTGCGCGATTCGCCCACCTTTAGGTGAATTCAGTGGTGAGCCTCTTCGTCTTGCCTGTCTACTGTGCAGGGAGTCCTTTGTGGAGTTATTGTTGTTCAATTAGTTGTAAATTCAAGGGGAGCTTGGAATTTACACCTCACCCCGCCATTTTGATGATGTAATCCCATAGTGACCCTTTTCAATGCTGTTCTGTGACTTTTCTTTTCACAATCAAAAGGAGAATATCACCTAGCTAGCTGTTTAGCCACACAAGCTGGGTAGACAACTGTCAGAGGTTGCTTTTTCCTTTCTCACTTCTTTTTTTTCTTTTTAAATTTTATTGGGGAATATTGGCAAACAGTGTGTTTCTCCAGGGCCCATCAACTCCAAGTCATTGTCCTTCAATCTAGTTGTGGAGGGCACAGCTCAGCTCCAAGTCTAAATGGGCACAGCTCCGTTTGCAACCTTTAGTTGCAGGGGGGGTGCAGCCCACCATCCCATGTGGGAATTAAACCCGCAACCCTATTGTTTATAGCTAGCTCTAACCAACTGAGACATCAGGCCGCCCTGCTTTCTCACTTCTTTAAAATTAAGCTCCTAGATGACCTTTTCCATATGCCCTCTTTGTCTAAAAAAAAAGACACATGAAAGTCAAATCACAATATAGGTTAATGCCTTTACAAAGGATAAATGCAAAATATTTGCTTGAATGTATTTCTTTTCTGAAATTAAACAGTGATAAGCATGGTTTAAAATAGTGAGACTATTATTTGAAACATTCAAATTTATTGGCATTTAGATTTTTTTTTAAATTTTATCAAATTTATTGGGGTAACAATTGGCATTTAGATTCTTTAATCAGAAAATTTTAACGGGAAATCAATTCTAAATCCCTTCCTCTCAGAATGTGTTTCAATGTGGTTTCCATATTATTCTTGTTCATTTTGCATATGCATTGCATTCTGTAGTATGCATGTAAAGGCATACCACATCAGATAATTTGGGCTATCTTGCTTGATTCTTTACCTAATCCATTATACTGACATGTACACCACATGCGACACAGAAGAGAATTACTCTGTATAGCTACTTGTCTAGAATATCTATGTGTTATCTACAAGAGACTATAGACTGTGTGAAGTTGAAATTCCATCCATATTTCTTGCATATTATGTTAAACCACTTAGCAGTGCAAATATTCACCTTAAATTATGAATCTATTGATCATTTTAAGAGTAAGAGAACAAGAATGGTTTAAGTATTTCATGACATTAATTTGTTAATATGTGAATGTGGGGAGGGGAGAATGAGGTTTGTTATATAATGGATTTGCCCTTCATTGTACCTAGTAATTGAAATAGTGTATAATGAATATTCCACAATGATCTAGGCTAGTTCACTTAGAACATGGTGATAATCTCGGTTTGGACCTCATGTAGGTTACTTTAGATTTCAAGGAAAAAAAATTTGTTCTATTGAATGCAATTGTAGGGAAATTCTGTATTAAGTCTCTAATAGGTTCAGCTACAAATAACAGAGAATACTACTTCAGTCCTTTTAAATCAGTGAGGAGGCTTATGCCTCATGCAACAGAAATCTGGCATTAGTCAATAGTTCATATGGCTGCTCATTGATACCCACAATGAACTGGGTTCCTTCCATCTTCTTCTTCTCTTTTAATATAATTTTATTAGTTTCAGGTGCACAAGACAAAGCAAAACTTAGATGTTTATCATTTATATCCCTCACACTGTGTGAACCCCCCTCCCTCCCATCCACTATCCCTCTGACATCGCACAGAGCCATTACATTTCCACTGTCTCTATTCCTAATGCTGTACTCCGCTTCCTGTAACCATATACATAAAAATATATACATATATATACATACATACATATATATATATATATATATATATATATATATATATATATATATATAAAATTATAGTTGGCATTCATTATTGTTCAGCTTCAGGTGTACGGTGCAGAGATCAGGCATCTACATCATCCCTGAGGTGGTCTCCCAAATGGGACACATATCCATCGGATACCCTACAAAATCTTTACATTATTGATTACGTTCCCCAAATTAATTTTCAAAACCCCGTGGTCATCTTGTGGTTACCGACTATTTTCTAAACCTCTCACCTTCCCCCTTATCCCCACCCCCACGCCCCTCTAGCAATCCTCAGTTTTTCCTCTATGTCTCCAAAACTGTTTCTGATTAGTTCATTCACTTATTCTTTTCTTTAGATTCCACATGTAAGTGAGATCATATGGTATTTGTCTTTCTCTGTCTGACTTATTTCACTTAACGTAATGTTCTCTAGGTCCATCCATGTTGTTGCAAATGGTAAGATTTCTTTCTTCTTTATGGCTGCGTAATACTCCATTGTATAAATGTACCACGGTTTCTTAATCCAGTCATCTACCGATGGGCATTTTGGTTGCTTCCATGTTTGGCTATTGTGTATAGTGCTGCAATAAACATAGGAGTGCATAAAGATTTTTGAATTGGAGTTTTGGATTTCTCCAGATAGATACCCAGGAGTGGGATTGCTGGATCATAAGGTAGTTTCATTTTCAGATTTTTGAGAAACTTCCATACTGTTTACCATAGTGGCTGCACCAATCTGCATTCCCACCAACAGTGCACAAGCGTTCCCTTTTCTCCACACCCATGCCAGCACTTGTTGTTTGTTGATTTTTTGATGATAGCCATCTTCACTGGGGTGAGGTGGTATCTCATTGTGGTTTTTATTTGCATTTCTCTGATGGTTAGTGAGGTTGAGCATTTCTTCATATGTCTGTTTGCCATCTGTATATCCTTTTTAGAAAACTGTCTCTTCATATCCTCTGCCAATTTTTTAATTGGGTTGTTTGTTTTTTTGGAGTTGAGTTGAGTGAGTTTTTTATAAATTTGTGATATTAACCCCTTATCAGATATATCATTGGCAAATATCTTTTCCCATTCAGTAGGATCCCTTTTTGTTTTATTGATGATTTCCTTTGCTGTGAAAAAGCTTTTTAGTTTGATGTAATCTCACATGTTTATTTTTTCTCTTATTTCCCTCGCACGATGGGATATATCAGTAAAAATCTTACTCCAGGTAATGTCTGTGAAGTTTCTTCCTATATTTTATCTAGGAATTTTATGGTTTCAGATCTTACATTTAAGTCTTTAAGCCATTTTGAATTTATTTTTGTATATGGTGTAAGGAGGTGGTCCAGCTTCGTTTTTGCATGTCTGTCCAGGTTTCCCAGCACCATTTATTGAATAGACTGCTTTTACTCCACCTTACATACTTGCTTCCATTGTCATAGATTAAATGGCCATATAGGCATGGATTTATTTCTGAACTCTCTATTCTGTTCCAGTGATCTATGTGTCTGTTTTTATGCCAGTACCATGCTGTTTTGATTACTGTAACCTTGTAGTATAATTTGATGTCAGGTATTGTTATACCTTCCACTTTGTTCTTATTTCTCAAGATTGCTGAGGCTATCCTCAAGATTGCTGGGGTCTTTTTTGGTCCCGTATAAATTTTAGGATTATATGTTCTATTTCTGTGAAAAATGTCGTTGGTAGTTTGATAGGAATTGCGTTGAATATGTATATTGCCTTAGGCAGTATGGACATTTTGACGATATTAATTCTTCCTATCCATGAACATGGTATGTGTTTCCATCTATTTGTATCTTCTTTCATTTCTTTCTTCAGTGTCTTATAATTTTCTGAGTACATGTCTTTTACTTCTTTGGTTAAATTTATTCCCAGGTATTTTATAATCTTTGGAGCAATTGTAAATGGGATTGCTTTTTTAATTTCTCCTTCTGATGTTTTATTATTGGTATATACAAATGCAACTGATTTCTGAATATTAATTTTGTATCCTGCTACTTTACTAAATTTATCTATTGGCTCTAATAGTTACTTGGTGGAGCCTTTAGGGTTCTCTATATATAGTATCATATCATCTGCATATAATCACAATTTTACTTCCTCCTTACCAATTTGGATGCCTTTTATTTCTTTTTCGTCTCTGATTGCTGTGGCTAGAACTTCCAGCACTATGTTGAATAGAAGTGGAGAAAGTGGGCAACCTTGCCTTGTTCCTGAATTTAAGGGGAATGGTTTTAGCTTTTCCCCATTGAGTATGATGTTAGCTGTGGGTTTATTATATATGGCCTTTATTATATTGAGATATGATCCCTCTATTCCCACTTTCTTAAAGGTTTTTAATAAATGGCTGCTGGATTTTGTCAAATGTTTTTTCTGTGTCTATTGATATGATCATGTGATTTTTATTTTTCATTTTATTAATGTGGTGTTTCACATTAATTGATTTGCGGATGTTGAACCACCCTTGCATACCAGGGATGAATCCCACTTGATCATGGTGTATGATCTTTTTTATGTATTGCTGAATTCTGTTCGCTAATATTTTGTTGAAGATTTTTGCATCTATGTTCATTGGCGATATCGGCCTGTAGTTTTCATTTTTTTGTAGTCTGATTTGGGGATCAGGGTGATAGTGGCTTCATAAAAAGTGTTTGGGAGTCTTACCTCCCTCTGGATTTTTTTGGAAGAGCTTGAGGAGAATAGGTGATAATTCTTTTTTGAACGGTTTGTAAAATTCACCTGTAAAGCCATCTAGTCCAAGGCTTTTGTTTGTTGGGAGATTGTTGATTACTGATTCAATTTCCCTGGTGGTAATCAGTCTATTCAGGTTTTCTGTTTCTTCTTGAGTTAGCCTTGGAAGGTTGTACGCCTCTAGAAAATTGTCCATTTCTTCCAGATTGTCAAATTTGTTGGCATATAGTTGCTCATAGTAATTTCTTAAAATTTTTTGTATTTCTGCGGTGTCTGTTCTCACTTCTCCCTTTCATTACTGACTTTATTACTTTGGGTTGTCTCTCTCTTTTTTTTAATGAGTCTGGCTAACGGTTTGTCAATTTTGTTTATCTTCTCTAAGAACCAACTCTTGGATTCATTGATCTTTTGTATTGTTTTTCTGGTTTCTATTTCATTTATTTCCACTCTGATCTTTATAATCTCCTTCCTTGTACTCCCTTTGGACTTATTTTGTTGTTCTTTTTCCAGATCCCTTAAGTGTGAGGATAAACTGTTGATTAGTGATGTTTCTTGTTTCTTTAGGTAGGTCTGCAATGCTATGAACTTCCCTCTTAGGACTGCTTTCGTGGCATCCCATAGATTTTGGGTCGTCGTGTTTTCATTTTCATTCGTCTCGAGATATCTTTTCATTTCTTCCTTGATCTCCTGCTTGACCCATTCATAGTAACATATTATTCAGCCTCAATGAATTTGTGTGTCTTCCAGTTTCTTTCCTGCAGCTCATTTCTAATTTCATAGCACTGTGGTCAGAGAAGACAATTGGTATGATTTCAATTTTCTTAAATTTATCAAGACTTGTTTTGTGGCCTAACATATGGTCTATCTTGGAAAATGTTCCATGTGCGCTTGAGTTGAGAAGAACGTGTATTCTGCAGCATTGGGGTGAAATGCTCTGAAAATATCGATTAAATCCAAGTGGTCCAATGTATCATTTAAGGCTGTTGTTTCCATATTGATTTTCTGTCTGGAAGACCTGTCCCTTGTAGTCAGATGTGTGTTGAAGTCCCCTACTATGATAGTGTTACTGTTGATCTCTGTCTTTATGTCAGCCAATATCTGTTTTATATATTTAGGTGCTCCTATGTTGGGTGCATCAATCTTTACTAGGGTTATGTCCTCTTGTTGAATAGATCCCTTTATCATTATATAGTACCCGTCTTTGTCTTTTAATATTTTCTTCATTTTAAAGTCTATTTTGTCAGAGATAAGTTTTGCAACTTCAGCTTTTTTCTCATTTCCATTTGCATGAAATATCTTATTCCACCCCTTCACTTTCAGCCTGTGTGTGTCTTTTGATCTGATGTGAGTCTCTTGTATACAGCATATACAAGGGTCTTGCTTTCTTATCCACTCAGCCACCCTATGTCTCTTGGTTGGAGCGTTTAATCCATTTACATTTAAAGTGATTTTTGATAGGTACATAGTTATTGCCATTTTTAAATTTGTAGTTAGATTATTTTTATCTTTCTTCTATTTACAGAAGTCCTTTTAGTATTTCTTGCAATGCTGGCTTGGTGGTAATAAATTCCTTTAGCTTATTCTTTTCTTGGAAGTTCTTTATCGCTCCGTCAACTTTAAATGATAGCCTTGCTGGATAAAGGAACCTAGGTTGTAGGCCTTTGTTTTCCATCACTTTGAGTATCTACTGCCACTCCCTCCTGGCCTTCAATGTTTCTGCAGAAAAATCATTTGATAGTCTTATGGGAGTTCCCTTGTATGTAACCCTCTGTCTTTCTCTTGCTGCTTTTAGGATTCTCTCTTTGTCTTTAACCTTTGCCATTTTAACTATAATGAGACTAGGTGTGGACCTGTTTGGGTTTATCCTGGTTGGAACTCTCTGCACTTCCTGGGCTTGTATGTTGGTTTCCTTCATCAGGTTAGGGAAGTTTTCGGACATTATTACTTCAAATATGTTCTCAATCCCTTGCTTCCTCTCTTCCCCTTCTGGTATTCCTGTGATGCGCATATTGTTGCACTTGATGTTATCCCAGAGGTCTCTTAAACCATCTTCATTGTTTTTTATTCTGTTTTCGTTCTGTTGTTCAGTTTGGGTGATCTCTGCTAACTTGTCTTCTAAGTCGCTGATTCGATCCTCTGCTTCATCTAACCTGCTGTTAATTCCTTCAAGTGAGTTCTTTATTTCAGTAATTGTGTTCTTTAGTTCTAACTGGTTATTCATTATGATTTCTACATCCTTCTTGATGTCCTCTCTAAGCTCCTTAAACATTCTTATCATCAGTGTTCTAAACTCTGTCTCTGATAGGTTGGTTACCTCTGTTTCATTTGGTTCCATTTCTGGAGGTTTCTTCTGTTCTTTTATTTGGGACATGTTTCTTTGTTTCTGCATTCTGGCTGACTCTCTGTGTTTGCTTTGATGTATTAGGTAGATCCCCTAGAGTTCTTAGTTCTTGCTGGGTTATCTTATGTAGTATGTGTCCTTTATATTTGACTTGCACTACTTCATTCTTCTACTCTGCGTGTGCTCCAAAGGTGACTCTTGTGTTGTGTATATTGTCCTGTTAAAGAAGATCTTTAACTGCTTTTCACTTGTCAGTAGGAGGGGTTAACTCCTAGGCTGACTACGTGAGGGTTGACCGCTTAAATGTGGTTTGTCCTCTATGGGCTCTTGTGCCCATTGAATCTCCTCTGGGTGTGTCTCTTGTAGGTCAAACCTGGTAGTACTCTGATTTGGTCTGTATTTGGCCTCTGGGTATGTTGATCTTGTGCCTCTTAAGCTGGGCCCTGGTAGGGCAATTTCAGAACAAAGCAAATCCCCAAGCACAACAACAACAACAAAGAAAAAATCAAATACATTCACATGTAAAAAACAACCGACAATCCCCATTCAACACAGGCAAAGATATCAAAGATATAAAGACAAAACAAAACAAAACAAAAAGCAGCGCCAGTCTTGGCTTAAGCCCACCAAGTAATCTCCAGGTTGTCCTCTGCTGTACCAAAGAGTCCCCTGAGTATTGTGCAGGCAGAGCCGGTCACCTGGTGCCCAGAATGACGTTGGGACTGCAGAGTTAGATGCGTGGGGCTGAGGGGTCTGGACGGTAGTTTTTACAAAGCCAGTGCAGTTTCTGCCCTTGCCTGCACATATGCACACTGAGAGTAGCACCACCAGCCCTGTGTCCAGTTCTCCTGAGTCTTAAGGCACTTCTTCCGTGTGTGTGTGTGTGTGTGTGTGTGTGTGTGTGTGTGTGTGTGGCGGGCGGAGAGATTTCTCAGCTGGTGAAAGCTAGGAGCTGTGTCTGCCACTTACTGCTGATCCCTGGGAGTGCCTCCACAGATGTAACTGCCCCGCCCTAGGCAGGCCAGAAAAGGTGGGGGCTGGGGATGGAAGAAGTGGTCTTCTCTTTCCTAGCCCAGCTGTGTCACACTCTTCCCGCAGGCCAGAAAAGGTGATGGCTAGGGATGGAGGAGTCACCTCTCTCCTAGCCCAGCAAAAACCACACTCCTCCCAGCCTCCTCCCTGGGCCAGAGCCATCCGCCAGTCTTCCCAGAGCCCGAGCAGCAAGGCTCCTCTGTAATCTGACACTGATCCTCAGTTCAGGGGCCAGTTCAAGTCTCTGGAAGGGCTGGGGTAGGATTGGAAGAGCGAGGGGAAGGACCCAGGTATGGAGTTTGTGTCCTTTGCCTGGCCTAAGGCTTAACTGGAGGTATCAGCTGAGGTTATTGCCTCAAATGCTAGATATGCTGTCCCCACGGCAGGAGAGGTCCGCTGTGGGACGCAGGGTAAAGAGCCCACCACCTGGCTTTTGTGTTCTCTCTTCACTCCTGGGATCCCCTGCGTCTCTGCAGCTGCGGATCTCCTTCCATCTTCTTGCTCACCATCCAACTTAGTTTGCCCTCGAGTCAGGAATGGCTTCTGTATTACGAGACATCTCTACAATGACCCAGGCACACTGAATCCCAAAGATGGAGATGTCAAAAAGCAAATGGAACTTCACAGATTATTTTTAACTTTTTTCAGCTTTATTGAGGTATAATAGACAAATAAAATTGTGAGATATTTAAAGTGTACATCTTAACTGGTTTTTTTTTTTATTATTAATCACCTACTCAAGAGCATGTGTGTGCATCATATTGGCCACAGCTACATCACTGCATCATCTTAAGCTGTAAATACTGTTTGGAAGACAGAATTTGGGCACGTGGCATCCGTGAACAAATCTGGAGTTAACATACATGGGGAAGGAAGAGAGTGTTCACGTTATGCCAGTTACCAGTAATATCTTTCAACAAATATATCATAGATACAGATTTGGGATGAAAAACTTAATGGTGGAATAAAATTGGATTGAGAAAGGGAGAGGACCAAAACTGAGACCACCATAAGACAAGTTTCAATTCCACAAGTGGTAGTTATATTTGCCTTAAAAATTATAACCCTAAAAATTTTGGGTATCATTAATAACTATTTTATGTTTATATTGTATAATGTAAAATTATGAATTAAAGACAGTGAATAATATTTAATAGACTTTAATAATAAATTAATTTTAGCTTAATAAATAAATTTTGACCACACCAGAAAATTATTTTATATTAATGACAATAGTTTTGGTAAGGGCAATATGAGTAGATATACCTCAATGTTTTTGAAATTTTATTTAATACTTTGTGATTAATGAATTGATGACAATGCTGTAGGTATATTGTTCGGTAATATTTAAATTCAGTGACTCCCAGAGCTAAAAATGACACATACCAAAATGGACCAAATACATTACTTTTGTGCTTACTATTATCAGATGCTTACTAATAAATCAGATATTTTTTCAGTATATTTCCACAATTATATCAAAATGCTGTTGACCCTTGATCTTACAAATAAATTGAAGCTATTATACAAATGTTTTATTTAAAATAAGTAATAAACATATTTTGGTCTCTTGGTAATTTAAAATGAGGTTAGAGAATTCTGTTTCTAATTGTGTTTAGTAGGGATACATGAGGTTTTAGAGATCATTTGCTTACATCATTTTTTCCAGAAAAATCACATGATGGTAGACATGTTTTCAAACATCTGGTCTCTTTTTTCTTTTATATCAATAATTTCTTCCTAAAACAAGTAAATTTCCACACTTGTTTTTAAAATGCAACCTCTATATTATTAAAAGGATAGACTGTTTTAGCTTTTTGGAAATTTAACATTGAGCTAGGTATCATGCAAATGTTCCTAATAAATTTTTTATGCTTTGGAATTTTCATTAAGGTCAAATGATTTATATTGGAATTATTATAAAAGGTGAAGGGATTAAGAAATACAACTTGATAGTTACAAAATAGTCACAGGGATGTCAAGTACAGCATAGGGAACATAGTCAATAATGTTGTAATAACTACATATGGTGTCAGCTGGGTAATGGACTTATCGAGGAGGTCACTTCATAAACTATATAAATGTCTATCCACTATGCTGTACACCTGAAACTAATATAAAATAATGTCGAATGTCAACTGTAACCGAAAGAAAGGAATAATTTAAAAAATATTTTTCAATTACAGTTGACATTTAATGTTATTTTATATTAGTTTCAGGTGTACAGCATAGTGGTTAGATATTTACATAATTTATGAAGTGACATCCTTGATAAGTCCATTACCCAGCTGACACCATGAGTAGTTAGTTCAATATTATTGACTACATTTCTTATGCTGTACTTTACATCCTCGTGACTATTTTGTAACTATCAAGTTTTACTTCTTAATCCCTTCACCTTTCTCACCCATCTCCCCAACTCCCCTCCCAACTGGCAATCATCAGTTTGTTCTCTGTATCTATGAGTCTGTTTCTGTTTTGTTTGTTCAGGGTTTTTTGTTGTTCTTTAGATTCCACATATAAGTGAGATCATACTGTATTTGTCTTTGTCTGACTTATTTCACTTAGCATAATTCATCCATGATGTCGCAAATGGTAAGATTTTATTCTTTTTTATTGCTGAGTAATATTCCACTGTATATATCACATCTTCTTTATCTACTTACCTATCAATGGACACCTAGGTTTCTTCCACATCTTGGCTATTATAAATAATACTGCAGTAAACATAGAGGTGCATAGATCTTTCCAAATTAGTGTTTTGGCTTTCTTTGAATAAATACCCAGAAGTGGAATTTCTGGATGATTAGGTAGTTCTATTTTTAATTTTTTGAGGAACCCCCATACTGTTTCCCATAGTGGCTGCACCAATTTGCAGTTCCACCAACAGAAGAGTTCTCTTTTCTTCACATCCTTGCCAACACTTGTTATCTGTTGATTTATTGATAATAACCATTCTGACAGGTGTGATATGGTATCTTATTGTGGCTTTGATTTGCATTTCCCTGATGATTTGTGGCAACTATTTAAATGAGCCAGGTTTGGATGATAATATGAAGCAAAAGGAACTCTAATGCATTAGAGATAGGAATGAACATTTGTGCAATCACTTTGAAAAGTAATCAGGAATTACCGGGTAAATATTTCATGACTCATTTATTTCTATGCCAGGTGTGCACTCTAAAATGATTTCTAGTTCCACAAGGAGACTTGTGCAGATACACTCATTGAATTCTTATTTGTAATAGCAGAAAAGTAGAGTGGGAAAAAAACTGAATAGGTTATGTTTAAACAATGCAATACTACATAACAGTTATTTTTTTAAGTGATTTACAACCATCAGTACTGGCATGAATGACTCTTCTAGGCAAAAACTTGAGTTAAAAAAAAAGTCAAAAGAAGACGTTCAGTATGATTCTTTGAATATAAAGCTCCAAAATGACCCAAACACATATTTGAATATACAAACGTTTATGATAAAATTATATAGAAAAACAAGGAATTGACTAAAACAAAATTAAGGATGTTTTAGCTCTCTGGGGAAGGTAGAAAGAGACAACCTGGGGTCTAAGTGCATTGTTGATGTACATTTCCTATTTTTGTGGTGATTGCAGTTTAGTCTATTGTTTTCTTCTTTCTGAATTTTATTTTTTTTATTCATTTCAGGTGTACAAAACAGCATAGTGATTAGACACTTATATACCTCACAAAGTGATAACCTCAATAAGTCTGTTACCCATCTGACACTGCACGTAGTTCTTATAAGATTATTGACTGTATTCCCTATGCAGTACTTTATATCCCTTGATGAAGTTTTTATATTACAGTTGACATTCAATATTATTTTATATTTATATTTTAGTTTCAGGTGTAGAGCATAGTGATTAGACATTTATATAATTTATTTCAAACATGTAAATAGTAATAGGATATATATTCTATTGTGTTTAAAATATATTTCATAATATAAATTAAAATAATTTTTATTTTAAAAGTGTAAAAAAATCAGCATAAAGCCACCAAGGATACCACATTCTGTTGTTCTACTGCATCCTATTAACAAGCACATTATTGTTGCCCTACTCCTAATACAGTTGCAAACACAGACATGCTTCTAATAAGCAAATGGTCCATGCAGGGTGTCCAGGAGTTACCTCATATGGCAGACACTCAATAACGCTTATATTACACTTGATCAGAAGTCAGCAGTTAATTAGAACATTCACAGCCATGGTCGTCTGATGGCTAACAAGCATATGAGGAGAGGATCACTTCTGTAACTAACCCATAGACAACCATTTAAGCAGCAATAAAACAGTGCTTTATTCCTACAAGAATAATGATAAATGTAATGCTATGCTTGAGGGATCCTAAACAAGCTAAAGAACCAAAACCAACAACAAAAACCAGAGGACACATTACTATAGATGTGACAGGAAAAAAGGGAATAAATTGGGGTCAACTTGGACAGGAATCTTAAACAATTCTGCTCCACACCCATAGAGATAAATAATGTGTATATCAAATATACGTGTATTTGCACATTAAAACAAAAGTTTTCTCTGACAGGAAGCTCCAGGTGAATACATCTGCAGATCTGAAACAGGTGAAATGTTGCAGAGTGGGTGGGTCTGAACTACAGGTTTCGTCACTGGGGGGCAGAGGTAGCAGCTTCCCAGGGACACTAAGCAATGAGGTCACACAAGGGATGGGGGACTGGAGCAAGATCCTTGATGTGAAGCCAGAGGACACAGTATGTTTCGGGCCTATTTAAAGGGCTAATACACACTAGTCAAGCCACTGCTTGTGGTTAAGCTTTTAAGGGGAAGGTTTGAGGTCAGAATTAGAAGAGAAAGGTTCAGTGTCACTGTTAAGGGACTAAGACCAACTTTGTTTTAGCTCTGGATCTGCTATATCCTCAATTTCAAAATTTCAAGTACTGAATGACAGGAACCAGTTTTCAGTTGGAATCCCAGATGCCTGCTGGGAGGAAGTTACAAAAAGGTAAGCACAGAAGGGGAAGCCACAATACAGTATGAGAGAGAGAGAGAGAGAGAGAGAGAGAGAGAGAGAGAGAGAGAGAGATCTAATGTTAAGAAAAATAGCCATAAACAACCGTAGTAATAGGAATTTGTCACAGACGGAATTTACGTTGTGGATGAGAAAAGACTCACATCCCTCCCTCCGCCACCCCTTCCCCACCCCCCACACACACTTGCACTTTAAATTTAATAAAATAAAAGAATAACTTTTATTATAAAAAAAAAATTATGAAACAAAACTTGAAGGGTGAAAGGAGTAAAGTGGATATAAAATAAACAAAACCAGAACTCTTGGAAACATAAAATATATTCAGTGAAATAAATAGTAAAATAAAGAAAATGCATTCTACATAGTCAAAGAACAATGTAGTTTATTAGAAGACAATAATGAAGCATTGGCCCAATATGTAACAAAGAAAATAAGATTAGAAATATGAAAACCTGCTACGATATGGAGAGAATGAAGACAGTATGTGGGTGATGGGTGATGAAAACAGCTTGGACTTTGCAATCTTCTTTTAACATTAAGTGATGAGGTTTATTGATTAGTTTAGGGGGAAAAACTGAATCTTCTTTTTAATATTTTATTCAGTTACAGTTGACATACAATATTATATTAGTTTCAGGTGTACAACATAGTAATAGTTATTTATTTAATTTACAAAGTGAACACCCTGATAAATTTAGTTCCCATTTGACATAATACGTAGTTATTACAATATTATTGACTAGATTCCTTATGACACACATTACATCCCCATGACTATTTTGTAACTACCAATTTCTACTTCTTAATTCCTTCACCTTTTTCACCTAACTCCCCAACACTTGTCCCATCTGTCAACTGTCAAAATGTTCTCTCTATCTATGAGTTTGTTTCTGTTTTGTTTGTTTATTTTGTTTTTTATATTCCATGTATAAGAAAAGCTAAAGGAGTTCATCACCATCAAACCAGTATTACAAGAAGTCTTAAAAGTATTGGTTTAAAAAGAAGAAAAAAAGATTCAAAATATGGATAATAACACAACAATAGCCACACATCTATCAACAATTACTTTCTATGTAAATGGATTAAATGCTCCAATCAAAAGACATAGGAGGGATGAATGGACAAGAGAACAAAACCCTTATATATGCTGCCTACAAGAGACTCACTTCAGATCAAAAGACAGAGACTCAAAAGTAAAGGGATGGTTTGGTGTCCATAGGGCTTAAGTGTTGCTCTAATAAGAAGCTCCCTTGGAGAGCTGTTGGTCATCATTCCTTTTTTCCCCCAAGATCTTGAAATTGTTTTTTTAATTTTTATTAAATTTATTGGGGTGACATTGGTTAGTAAAATTATATAGGTTTTAAGTGTACATTTCTGTAATACATCATCTATATATTGCACTGTGTGGTCACCACCCAGAGTCAGTTCTTCCATCACCATATATTTGACCCCATTTACCCTCTTCTACCACCTGCCCCCCCTTACCCTCTTGTAACCACTCTGTCCAGGACAGCTCATTTCTCTATTCTTATCTTTGAAAATCTCTTGAGATGGGGATTCTAAAATATCTCTTTTCAGTGGTTAAGCACTCTGATAGTAGAGAATTTTTTTCCCTGCTTCAATTGACAATTTTCTCACTTTTTTATTCCTTTGCAAGAGGGGGAGCTATTCATCAGCATTGTCTTAAGAAAAACACTCTTACGTTTTACATTATTTAAAGTCATTAAGGGGGGCGGCCAGTTAGCTCAGTTGGTTGAAGCACAGTGCTCTTGACAGCAAGGTTGCCAGTTCAATCCCCACGTTGGCCGGGCTGCTGTTGGCTGCGCCCGCCACAACTAGATTGAGGTGGCTACTTGACTTGGAGCTGATGGGTCCTGGAAAAATAATTTTTTTTAAAAAAGTCATTATGTAACCATAAAAAAAAGTAAAGAGATAGAAAAAGATATTTCATGAAATTGGAAATGGAAAAAAACAGCTGGGTAGCAATACTTCTACCACACAAAATAGACTTTAAAACAAAGGTTATAACAGGATACAAAGAAGGACCCAGCAATTTCACTTCTGGGTATCTATCTGGATTTTGCAGTCTTTCATAAGATACAGAAAGTCTAACCACCACACAGTATGTTATAAAATTTTGTGATTTTCCAAATTATAATTAATTAAATATAAAGTATCATTAACATTTGTTATATAATGATAAATAATGATAATTATGTCATTAACTTAAACATTTATGTCACTGGAACACTGTCTTAAAATCAGCACAGGGGTAAAACAGGGATGCAGCAGTTGTGGGAGGCCTGTTACATGTTTCAATCCAAAAGATATGTTTAAGCAGTTGGGAACTTACTCAGTTGGGAACACTGAGTAGAAACTGATTAAACAATTTGACACGGGAGCATAGCCATCAAAGTAGCAAGGAGAAGAGAAAGCTAAGAGAGCTCCTTAGCTTGCACATGCTCTAGGAGCATCAACACTCTTTCACAAGAGGGCTGATCTTGAAGTACTCTGACTGAAATTCAAAGGCAATTCAGTCTAGTCTATGATTGTTGGTACTTTTCACTGAGGTGACTAAATGTTTTATGCAATGGATACCATTTATCAGTTTCTGTTTTTTAATATTCCAGCCTCAGTTCTTGGGCTTAATGTTTAAAGTTATGTATAAACTTTTAAACAATCAGAGTTTCTTGCGAGTAAGAGAGTTGAATAGCATGTGTTTCTATACTCAATAAAATACCCAATTGTATATTTAGTTCACTGACCATTTTACCATAAATGTGATATAGTCAAAACATTAAAATAAAGCTAAGTTATGGATCTGGAGTTCTGTTTTCAAGATGCTGGAATAAGTGGAGACAACTCTCTCCTTGGAAAGATCCGCTTATTTCCATGGTCAGTCACCGTGGGCGCAAGAGCCTCGTGAAGCACGACCACCGAGCTAAATGAGTCCCAGCCATCGACGAGGGCTCATTCTGATACTCTACTGTTTCAGAACAATAAGTACCCTGTTGTCCTCCCACTCCCACTTGTAAACACAGACATGCAGTTTTTAATGATGAGCAAATGAAATGCTCTATGCGTTGTGTATGAGAATTGCATCCGATCCCAAGAGAAACTGCACACTTTTTCTCAAAGTTTCTCTTTGATATCACTGTTCCCTTAAGTGAACCTGGGGCTTCATCGCTGTCTGGAATGCCAGAGAGCTGAGTTAGAAACCCAAGGGACGTTTTAACAAGCTCTTATTTTCCTAAAATCAAAACTACAGGTGCAAGTACTTGTAATTTCCTCTTATTAATTATAAGTTTTTAATTGTTATATTGTAGCTCTCTAACAGGTCCCTTGGTAGTTTCAGAACAGGGATTTAGCTGGCAGGGCTCCCAGCTCCAGGAAGTTGCCGAGTAACAGAAAATAAAGCTGCTTTCAAGCACTTTTTTTTTTTCATGGTCTGAGAGACACTAATTTTTGCTCATTCCCCATGCTTTCAACCTGCCCTTTTTAAACAAATAATCGCACTGGGAGGTCAAGTGATTATCAAATTAGAAAAACCAGTTAATACCGAGGGAACTCTCTGTGCAACGTGTTCATCAAACAAAGCAATCACGCTTTGAATTCAAATTACTGGGTAATTCTGAGGTTTTTTTCTTTGTTCTCAAATGAAAGTTCTTTGTTTTTATCGTTATTTTTTTCATACACCACCTAACTCACCTTTGGAAAACAGAGTATTGTGTTTTGCCACGTATAATGCACACTTTTTTCCCAAATTTGTGAGGGAAAAATAAGGATACACATTATACATGGGTAGTACTAATTCTGTATCTATATACACGTTTTTAATTCTGTTATATATGCTTATGAGTTAAAAGTGTAACTCTAGAAATCAATAACGATATCCATAAGGAAAATAATACCCTGGGATATGATAATCAGTTTTGTTGAATTTACAACGAACTTGCAACAATGAAGAGTTCTTGGCCTTCTATGATGTGTAAATATTGTAAATTTGTTACCGGTCCATAAAATTTCTCGTACCTTGTACCTGTTCTTGTGTTTTGTACTTATTTGTTACATAAAATTTCTCATACCATAATATGTTAAAAATAAATGTTAAAATTCCTTTAGAATGCAAAAAAAAGTACCTAAATGTAAACAAATAAAAATTTGAATTAAAAAATCAAAATGAAAGATTTTTCTCCCTGAAAGTTTCGGCCAAAAACATGGATGTGCATTATATACTGGAGCACATTACACAGGGCAAAATACTGTATATCACTGCATCCTCCACTAATTGACAAGCCTCAGGAGAAAATGTACTAACATTTATCAAACCAACCAGCTCTCCAAAACCAATTTTGATTTTATAAACTACTCATACTCTAGTCCTTTATCACATCCTCCTGCTACCCATTACATCAAAACAACCAAAGATAGTTTACTAGACAGACTAAAATGCTTAAATAACTCATTGCTAGTCACATCATGAATGCACTGGGGTTTAACAGTTGGTCAACCAGCACTCATGAGGAGTTAAGTACACAACTTTGTAGGTACGCAACACAAAGTGTCCCTTGTGGATATTTAAAGCCTAACCTAGGGGTTTCTAAGTTTCTACTCTCTTTTTATAGCCACCATTATCTTTTTGCTTTTACATATTTTTTTGAAAAAGTTATATATATTTAACAATCTCATTTCTTCAAGTGTCAACCTACAGTCATTGGTGTCTATTCAATGCTGACAGCAGTCCCCAATTGGGGATGAGGTGAAGGGGGAGATTTTATTCAGTGAAATCAGCTCAATTGTGATAGAGCACAGCTGCAGAACAGCGCAGATGTGAGGTGGCCCAGGGGCAAGGCAGCCCCATTGCTGCAGCTCAGCTCCACTCTGCTCTGGTATCACAGTACTGCTCTATTCCGGCATCCTGCACGACAGCTTTGATGTAAGAATGGAATCTTACCATTTGTGACCACCAGGATGGACCTAGAGGGTATTATGCTAAGTGAAATAACCCAGACAGAGAAAGGCAAATACCATATGATCTCACTTACATGTAGAATCCAAATAATAAGATAAACAAACAAGCAAAACAGAAACTGACTCATAGATACGCAGAACAAACTGATGGTTGCCAGATGAGAGGGGGGTTAGGGCAATGGGTGAAAAAGTCTAAGGGATTAAGACGTAAAATTTGCCAATTATATAAATAGCCATGGGGATGTAAGGTACAGCATAAGGAATGTTGTCAATAATATTATTAACTATGTATGGTGTCAGATACATGCTAGACTTTTCAGGAGGATCACTTCGTAAATTATATAAATGTCTAACCACTAGGATGTATACTTCAAGCTAATATAAAATAATATTAAAGGTCAATTGTTATTAAAAAATAAAAATTAATTTAAAAATAAATGTAAAGGGCAAAATAATAAACCATCTACAATATATCTTCTTAACTTTTTGGTTAGGAATGATTTCTTAAACTAAACAGAGAAGTACTAATTATAACGTAAAAATGATAAATTGAGCTATAATAAATTTGATTAGTTTTTAAAGCTACCACAAATAATAAGAAGCCACTCAGGGACACTCTGCGAGGGGCTGCATCAATGATACTGGCTTCAGTAGTTCTGTGTTGCTTCGTTGACTCTAGAAAGTGACATACATTTGGTGTTTTCCCAAACATGCCTTTTTCTCCCTGACTAACTGCCCCCTCAACACACACACACACACACACACACACACACACACACACACACACCTCTAGATCTAACAATCTATCCACCAATATTTCAGTGTCTCCATCCTTGTGAGACCAAAGGTTGATTTCTCATTTTTAGAATGTTCAAGAAACAAGAAGCCAAATTTTAACTAAAACAAACATTTTACGAGCATGCTATGTCTCTACCTGAAGCACTAGCCTAATATTAAAATGTCAAAATTGGTATGTTTTGCATTTGGCTTTTTTGGTAGGTTTGCTATGAAGCCTCCACCATCATGTGCTTTACAGCCATGTGTTTCATGCTAATCTCCATGATGTGCAGGTCAGTGCACTGCATCCTTTAAGGGAAGTCCTCCTTTTTTTTAATTCAAAGAACTGTACATTCTACTTATATTTGTAAATTTCAGTTCAATCTCTTAAGCCCATATATATATTTCCCAACTCTTCTTTTAAGTGGTGACCATAGAATGACAACATTTTCATGAATTTTGTTTGTACTGAGTGAAATGGATTAGAGCATTCAAATTGCCTTATTTTACAGTATTATAATTTAAATCTTACATTGCTTTTTTAATAAAAATATCTTATCCTCATTGATCTATACACAAACTATATGTCTATCCTATTCCTACTTACTTCACAGGTATATTTTCAAAATAACTGGATCACCAGTAAATCAGATACCTTAGCCTACAAGTTACACCTTGATTAAAAAAAAAAAAGTTCTTTTAAAAACCCTAAATTATCTTTTCCAGAGCATTAACATTCATAAAATATACTTACTAAGAATTTACCAACGGTCATTTTGATTATAACAGTATGCAAGGTAACTAGGGAAACTAAACTTTCTGTATCATTACGAATTTTAAAACATACTGTTAATGCATTACTAATTTTTAAATTGTTCTTTGAACACAGAAATATGAAGGTCTGACAACTAACTTCACGAACTCATCCTAGAAAAAGTGCTACATACCTCATTGCTGAATCTCACTAAGGTCACCTTCGAAGTACTCCCCTTGGGAAACTGGGCACGGACACCAGTGCCTAGTTCTCCCTTCAAAGGGATTTTGAAACTCTTTTTCTGGAATGGCCATCAGAGCTGTTGTCGCATTACCCTTCATGTCCTAAATGTCATCAAAATGTCTTCCTTTCAATATTTCTTTATCTTCAGGTAAAGAAAGAAGTCATTGGGGGCCAGATCAGGTGAGTAGGGAGGGTGTTCCAATACAGCATTTGTTTATTGGCTAAAACCTCCCTCACAGACAGTGTTGTCTGAGCTGGTGCCTTGTTGTGTTGCAAGAACCATGAATTGTTGGCAAAAGTTCAGGTCGTTTTCGTCTAACTTTTTCAGGCAGCCTTTTCAGCACTTTCAAATAGTAAACTTGGTTAACTGTTTGTCCAGTTTGCAAAAATTCATAATAAATAATCCCTCTGATATCAAAAAAGGTTAGCAACATCGTTGTGACTCTTGATTCGAACTGACGGAACATTTATAATAGTGGAAAATTGCCTGATTCCCATTGTGCACTTCAACGCTTTGTTTCAGGGTCGTATTGGTACACGTTTCATCACCAGTGATAACACAGTCAAAAACATCGCCTTGCCTCTCCAAAAGATCTTGGCAAACTTTGACTCTCCTTTACTTTTGTTCCTCAGTGAGCTCCTTTGGGACCATTTTTGTAGACACTTTTCTTATGCCAAGATTTTCAGTTAAGATTTTCATAACTTTTTCTCTATCAATGTTTACTTGGTCTGCTATGCTTCTCATGGTCAGCTGACGATTTTGACACACAATTCAACAAAATTTTGCGTGTTTTTGTCAGTTCTGCTCATTACTGGCTGTCCTGACCTCTTGTCATCAGTGACATGTTCTCTCCCCTCAGAAAAACATTGAATCCGTTTGTACACTGCCATTTTCTTCATGGCATTATCCCTATAAACTTTGACTAACATGTTCCTGATTTCACTTCCATTCTTGCCAAGTTTAACAAGAAATTTAATGTTTGTCCGTTGCTCTAATGCAAGCTCCACCATTCTCATGATGGCACACAAAAACACACAACAACAATAATGAATGCCACTCAGCAAAACAGAGCCACACATTGACACAAACACAGCTGTGAGACACTGATATGCCAAGGTTATGAAACCTTACAGAGCTGTTTGTATGGTGCTGCCAACGTAAGCACACGGTGGTAAGCTCACGAACTTGATTGTCAGACTTCATATTACTGTATAAAATATTCACTCATAACTTAAGAACATTACAAAACATGGATTTGTGAGACTTTTAAAACACGCTATCATATACTGATTGGTTTTATATACTCCTATAACAAATGTTATGTTTTTTAAATATCATGTACTATAGAATATAAACAGTTAATTTTATATTGAGTATCTCCAGTATTCAAAATTGGGTCTCTTCACCAGTACATAAACAAGGTTTAGTTGTTTTTCTGTTTTTGTTTTTGTTTTTGTTTCCCTTCTTTCTCAGCCACAATAGGAACAAAACTTCCACAAATTTATTGTGTTTCCTTTTCATTAAGCAAATGGTCACCCTTGTGTTTCCTCACCAAGCTTTTCCTGTGGGTTAGCAAATGAAATAAGTGGGGGGGATTTAGATACTGTTGATGGCAACAATTCAAGAAAGCAGCTAGTAGGCTGTGAAGATTATAAATACATTGCATTAAGCAGGGGAAATTATTTGATCATTAATATTTGAATGTACCACCACAAAGTTAAATGTTTCTTGTTCCATAGGCAACTCTTAGAGCACACAAGCACTATTAAAATTGAAGTCCTCTTCAAGGACATACTGTTCATTTCAACCTGTCTGATCTGTGCATTTCAACCTGACTGATCATTCCACATAGTAGGATGAAGACAGCTTATTCACAAGAAGTAAGCTCAAGTTACGTCCATGTCTATGTAGGCCACAAAAGCTTATCTTCTTTCCAGAGGGTCACTGCCAGAGATCTGCTGTCCCAGTACTCTCTCCACTTTTGTTAATATCACAAGAAGTACATAAATGCACTCACTGAAAAAATACAGCAAAATAGTGTGGAATTTGCAAAACCTTCATTAGCTGCCTTTGCTTATTATGTTCTCTTCTTCATAGGTGAATCACAACATATTTGCTAGACCTTCTATTTAATACATATTAAATATACTGGGGGTGCCAAAAACATGTATGTAAGTGGACACTTTGGTCATCATTGCTCAAGCAGTAGTTCACTATAATCAAAAGTGTCTGGACGCTGATGGTAACCACTTTGAGCACCTCTTGTAATTGCAGAAATCAAACGTGACTTGTATTCATCTTTTGTTATCAGTATATATCGAGTATTACAATTTTAAGACAGTTTTCCTTTCTTAAAATGTGTATACATTTTTTTTGGTACCCTCTGTATATGCATATTCAAAGAAAGAATGTAGAAAAGTTTTATGAGTTTATTTGAGCCAAAATGAGGACTTACCTGGAAGCAAGATCCCAATGCATTGAGAAAATATTCCTGAAAATGGCAGCTTTTCAGCTCATTTTGTACATTAGAATCAAAGGAAGAGACGTAAGGAAGGTTACATGAAATCCATTGGTGGTAGATTAAGGGAGTGGGAGGAGAAAGCAAAGCAGGGAAATTTCTGGGATTGGATAAAAAGCAAAACGGAGAGACACAGACTTCTTTTACATTGGTGGGTACAGGATAATTAATAATTAACATTTACAGGACAGAGAGATGGTATTTGGGGAACAAGGTAGCAGTGAGGGCTTCTGTGGTCTTGTGCTCTGTTGCTGGGGTTGTGCCTCTGAGGGGTTTGGAAAAGAAAATTACTCTGACATTTCAAAGGTATGTCATTCTTGATGCATAAGAACAATGGACAGGGGTCACGTAAGGTGAAGACTGACCTTTGCTAAGGAAGCTATGGGCCTGAGATATGACTAGCTGTCATGCCCTGCCCAGTTAGGAATTTGTGATCAGACCATCCTGTGTGGTTACTTTTGGTCACTGAGCTTGTTAGACCTGCCATGTGCCCCCTCCCCAAGCTTGTCAGGTTTATTACAACATAGCCCCTTTTTGGTTTGTAACATCTATATGTCTATATCCATATCTGTATGTCTGTGTATGTGCATTCATGTGGTTGTGTGTCTACACATGTGGGGCTTTTTATGCAAAGGGCATATGTTGTAAATATCATCCTGCGTCTTTAATTTAAAATGTTTCAAAATCTCCTTTCTAGTCCATGCAGATCTATGATACAAATAGATGAACCATAATTAATTTAAACATACGGATGAGTTTATAAGTTGTTTCCAATTCTCATTATTTCAAACAGAAGGCTTAAGTCCTTTTGTTTATAGTTATTTAAGTGAATACTTGAGTACATAATTAAGGTAGAAGATTTGTAGAAGTAGCATAGTTGAAGATTTAGCAAAATTTACATTTTAGTAGAGCTTACCAAACTGCCTCTGCCACGTTTTAGGGCAAATACTTAATTTTTCTATCTTACTTTTGATAACAAGTATTATTTAAATTTTACAAGCAAAAGCTGGATCAACTTCTACAATCCTATGCCTATGTTGGAAATAAATGCCTGATTTTATCATGCCTCTTCACAGAGCTAGCTGGATAAAAGTGATTGTAAATGTTTATTTCATTATGGTGAAATAAAAAAAAGTTATGGCCTAATTTTCTTGTAAAACTGTTTATTCTCTAAGTCTGATTCATTTATTTGCTTAATTCCTTCTTCTAAGGAGTTTAAGGGGTGGGAGGGAACTGTAATTAGCATTTCAGGTTCACAAATGACTCAAATTACCTTTAGAAGCAGAAACTACTGGTAATTTTGAGATAATGATTTTCAACATTATTACTATTCAATGATTTAGCTTCTCTTTTTCCTTCATGGAGTATTTTTTTATTGTGGTGAAATATTGTAGGGAAAATAGAGCCAGTCAGGCTTTCCTCCCCTGGCCAGCTAATGACTCTGACCAGCCTGCTGGTCCAATAAGATGGAATGCTGCCCAGGCACCATCCACCGTGAAAATGTTACTGTAAATACTCCTATGTCAGCATCCTTGGCTGTGAGCCACTTTTGTCTAGGTGGGATATAAAGTGTCCGGCCATTTTACAGGGGGCTGCTGCTGTGGGCTGATGAGTTATGAGACTGCTGCTGGCTGTGGGTTGTAACCTGAGAATGTCCAGCTGTGTGCAGCAGTGAGAAACCCTTGGCTGTGACCCAGAAAGCCTGTAAATAAAGCATGTCTACTTTATCTTCGACTCCACACATCTTCTTCTAGCTCCCTGAGTCACAGACACCTTACCCCCGGGACTTAATGCACTCAGACAAATACACATAAAATATTTCTTTTTCTTACCTAATTGTTCTGGCTGGAATTCCAGTACTGTGCTGAATAAGAGTGGTGAGAGTGGGTACCCTTTCTTTTCCTAATCTTAGAGGAAAATCTTTCAGGTTTTCTTAGAGCATGATGTTAGCTGTGGATTTGTCACATATAGTCTGAATTATGTTGAGGCATGCTCACTCTATTCCCAGTTTGTTGAGAATTTTTATCATGAAACAATGATGAATTTTGTCAAATGTTTTTTCTCCGTGTATTGAGATAATCATATGATTTTTATCTTTCATTCTATTAATGAGGTATAATATATTAATTGATTTGCATATGTTGATCATTCTTGCATCCCAGAGATAAATCCCACTTGGTCACAGTGGATAACCCCTTTTCATCTGTGTTCATCTATAGTTTTGTTTTCTTGAAGTGTCTTTATCTGTCTTCATTATCGGGGTCATGCTGGCCTCATAAAATGAGTTTGGAAGTATTTCCTTTTTAGTTTTTTTGAAGAGTTTTAGAAAGGTTGGTGTTAATTCTTCTTTAAATGTTTGATAGAATTCACCAGAGAAACCATCTGGTACTGAAATTTTCATTGTTGGGAGGTTTTTTGTTATTGTTTCAATCTACCTATTTGCTATGGATCAGTTCACATTTTCTATTTTTTCATTATTCAGTCTTACTAGGTTATGTGTTTCTAAAAATGTATACATTCCATCTAGGTTAATGTTCAGAGCAATATGCTTAATAAGAGGGACCTAATTCATTCTACTTGGATGGATCAAATAATTTTTTCAGGGCCACCTGCATGTCTGTGTTTCTCAGACAGCAGACAACAGGATTCAGGCTGGATGTTAGGATGGAGTAAAACACAGACACTAGTTGTGCTTGAGTGGGAGAGTATTGAGAATTAGGTTTCAGGTAAGCAATGCTCCCAGTAACATAAAACAGAATAACTGTAGCAAGATGAGAGGAGCAGGTAGAGAAGGCCTTCCAATGGCCACCTGAGCGACGGTAGGTGCAGCTGCGTGCTGGTAGAGATGATGAGAACACAGGAAATTATGGAGAGGGCAAAGGCACTGAGAACGACACACCCACCCACTGCAAATCCAGCTTCCTCATTGAGGCGGAAGTCACTGCAGGAAAGTCTCATGATGGGGGAGCTGTCACAGAAAAAATGGTCAATAATGTTGGGCCCACAAAACAGGAGGGAGAAAGTGTTGGTGGTGTGGAAGCTGACATAGAGAGCTCCGCTCAGCCAGGCCATAATGACAAGCTCTGTACAGAGCTTTCTGCTCATAATGACACCATAAAGGAGAGGCTTGTGGATGGCTAAACAGCAGTCATATGCCATAGATGTGAGCAAGAAACACTCAGAAGCACACAGCATTACAAATAAGAAGAGCTGAGCTACACATTCCCAAAAGGAGATGACTTTGGAACCCATGAGTGAATTGATCAATGCCTTGGGGATGGTGGCAGAGGTGTAGCACATGTCCAAGAAGGACAGATTCTTCAGGAAGTACATGGGGGTGTGGAGGCAGCTGTCTCTGGTCACAGCTGCAATGATGGACAGGTTCCCCAGGAGGCCAAACAGGTAGATGAAAAGGAAACATGTGGTGTTCAAGAGCCTAAGTTCAGGGGTGTCTGAGAAGCCCTTGAGAATAAATTCAGTCACAATGGTCTCATTTGTTATTGCCTTTTCAAGCCATGGAAAGAGGGAATCAAAGAATAGTCAAGACAGCTGTGGTCTGAGTAATATGGCAAAACACACAATCACAAAATGGTCCGTAGAGGTGGTCAAAATAAACCTAGTCCTCACCATGGTTCATGAGTCTCACATACTTTTCTTTCTCTCTTGCTGCTTCTCTATTCTGTCTGAGAAGTAACAGATTGTAAATAAATGAAAGAGAATAAACATGTATTTATTAAGATGCTGGTTATACTCATGTACATGCATAATAAATAACAAGCTTGAAATTATTTATATCACTTAATGTAAAAGATGAAATAGTCTTATTCACTCACTAACTGTCCATTCAACAACTGCTGTATTCACTGCATTAGGTGTAGGTTGTTGAGAGAGGGATAAGCAGATAAATGGCTGTAACACAATGGCTCACAGAGGTTGAAGAGATAATGTAAGTGTCTGAGCAGGTAAGGAGAAGGTGGTTACAGGATTGCTGAGGGTTACCTGTAGCAATTTTAGGTATCATGAGTCAGATCTTCAATATTTTTTCAGTAAAAAAGTCCTGATTTTATTATAAATTTTTAACTAGAACAACTATGTGCTGGATCTGACCCAATGGCTTCTGCTACATACATGACCATATCCAGTCCCTGAGTCGTCTGTCAGAGTAAAAATCTTTCTAGACTACGATCCTGAAAATCACAAGCGTGAGATATTTTCTGGGAAAAGCATGTGGGGCAGTGCCCTGAAATACTGGTTGCCAGGGGCCGTGTTTCAGGACAGACAAGCACAGAACATTGCCTCTGTCTACAGCACTTAAATGGCGGGTGGTTCATCACACTCTTGCCACTTGGAAAGCATCATCAGGACTCTCACAGGACTTAATGTTATAAGTAAGAAGAAGAAATGAGTGTGGAGCAAAGTGCTCTGACTTGAGAAAGAGAGTCCACTGACCTACATGATTTGAATAAAAGGAAGTAGTTACTTGGAAGTAAAAAGACAATCTCCAAAAGTTTATATTTAACTAAGAACAGTGCTATAAAACAAGCTGGACTGCATTCAAATCTGATTTTTGAAACATCAATTTAAGATTTGAGCAGTGGCAGTATCATAGCCAATGTGGTTTATCTGAGACATGATTATTGCTAATTGAAAACTAAAACATCAATTTTAATTTTCTTCTGAGTATATCTGTCACCTCTATAACTTTAATTGTTCATATCATACCTTTTGTGTTACTGTGAGTAAATTGATTTTAATTTTTAAAAAATACCAACTTATCTCTCATGACAAAATATTTTTGTGATCTAAAAATCTCTATCAATCTTTTTATAACAATTTTATTGAGAATAATGTATATACCACAATATTCACCCTTTCAAAGTATACCGTTCAGTGGTTTTTAGTATGTTGTATGTCAAATAATTGGGGTTATTTCTGGGAATGGAATAATAATGTTTTCTTCACAAATTACAATGATTACACGTTGGCTTTGTAATCACACTTTTTTAAAAATAAAGTATGGTCAAAACTACTGCAAAAACTGATTTAAGTGTTCTGCTATTCTAACCTCTTTAGATATGAAGATATGAAGGAGAAAAGGTATAAGCTTTGGGGAATATCAATGCTTGCTAGCACTGCCATAACAAAATACCACCTACTGAGAGGCATAAACATCAGAAATGCATTTCTAACAGTTCTGGAGGCCAGAAGTCCTATTTGAGGATATTAGCAGACTTGACAGGATTGGTTTCTTTTGACGTCTCTCTCCTTGGTTTATAGATTGACATCTTCTCCCTGTGACTCTTCCCATGGATGTTTCTCCCTGTGTGTCTATATCCAAATTTTCTCTTCTTATAAGGACAGAAGTCATATTGGATTAAAGCCCAGAATAGTGACCTCACTTTTAATTATTTCTTTAAAATTCCTATTCCCAAATTAAGTCACATTCTGAGGGAATGGGATTAGGATTTCAACATATGAATTTTGGAGGAGACACAATTCAATTTATATCAGTCAATAAGAGACAAAGCATTTACTTTTGAGGGGTGTCCATCTATAAAGGTGAAACTGTAGGGAGGTTTCCTTGATCTACATGGCAGTCACGGTGTCTCTTGAAGACAGAGAAGCCTGACTTATTCAGATTAACTTTAATGTGCCCTCAAGTTCCTTCCCCATAAGAGTTGCTCAGAGTAAGAGTAATCTTTTCCAGATTACTATCCACTCAATGGGAAGAATTGAAACACTATACTTTGGGTGTCAAAGGACTGTGGCTTGAAGATGGCCTGGTTTCAAACAGCTAAGAAGTTTTCACAAGTTCCTTAAACTTTAAATATAGTTATTTCATCACTTAAATTAAGAAAATTAATTATATTTATGCTTTAAGCTTGTCTTGAGAGTACATGAATCTGTATAGATCAAGCTCAGTGCTTCCTCATTTGCCTAATGAAGGAGTTAGACACAATGACATTGGGATCCTGTCATGATAGAATAGATTCAGATTCTAAGTGAGTCAGAATCACACAGAATGTCCAAGAGCAGCACCCAGGAGGCAGGAAGTTCACCTGTGGTACTTCTGGTCGACCGCACTGTGCCACTGTTGGAGCTGACTCCAGGCTGCACCCAGACCTCCACGGGGCTCACCACTCTTATCACCTTTCACTCAGCTGACAGACATCAAGTGTCACGCATCTAACAACTGAGGCGTTATCTCTGCCTGAAATAGCTGATTTAAAACTGATTGTTCCCTTACCAGTGAAAGATGATTACCTCTATTCTAGCCTTTCCAGGCATGAATGTGTGGGTGTAAGTTATCATTCAAAAATAAGATAAACTGCCTGACAAGCAGGGTGCCTTGTTAATTTGATGAATCCCTGTGTTTGTATAACACTCAAATTAATGTTTTTATTATAAGCAGATTAGAAGATAGTACATTTGTTACCTGGCTCTAATGTACATGTATAATCAGACCAGTGCAGTCAAGCTTTTAACCAATTATTTCTTAAAATATTGAGTATAGCATTGTACCTTGTTTGCTTTGATCTTGGTGCTTCTTGAATGCAAAGAAGTAAGCTGGTGAGCTTTGCACACTCTGTTAAGAATCTGTGAAGAATCTGAGGCACAGAGGTTATAGAGGCAAAGGCTGTGTGCACTAATGGCAATCTGATTTAGACCAGCCTCACCACACTTCTGTCAATCTCCTCACATGCCAGGCCCAAATAAATGTGTATGCCTTACCCTCTGTTTCATTATGAAATTAGATAATGTGGGTAAAATAACAAATACATTTATATTATTACTCATAGGGTAGGTAGATAGATAGGTAGAAAGGAGAAAGAGAGACCTGGTCCCAGTTAGAAAGCCCCTTGCTGCAGCTCCTACCTGGGTCAAGACCCCTTGCAGCTTCCCTCACTCAGGGCACCAATGCCTTACTAGCCAGCAGGACTCCAGGCTCACACATGACCCTAAGTCAAAGGGAAGTGTTGTTAAAAGCCAGAGGAGGAGGAAAGACATACTGCTTATCAGAATATACATCTTCTTATAAGGACCATTTTAGTGAGCTTCTCAAACAAATCACAGAAAGAAAATTGACAGAAACTACCTTGAGAACCAAGAGGGAGAACTGGGCACCTCAGTAGGAGAGAAAGACAGAAGGAGAAGCAAGACGGGGAGGCAATTCTACCCATAGAAATAAAAGCCTTCATACAATGTAAGGAGAGGCCTTTCCCCCTCTTAGGATTGGTCTGCTCTACATCGTGGAGTATCTGCCTTTACTAATAAACTTCTTACTAACTTATACCTGCACAAAACACTGTCTGTTGAGTGAATTCTTTCCCTGGATAAGATAAGAACTGAGAAAAAATCAGCACTACGAGGTAGCATTACTGTTTCTCCAATGACTGCATAAAATCAGGTAGTACTGAAGACAGAAAAGATAACAAAAACACAGAGCCACACATTCTTGCCACAAAGAAGAATTTCTAATTATGTATAAAGAACATATCTTCCATTTTATTACTGCACACCTATTTATTGTGAGCTTGCTTTTTCAGGAGCTGTATGGCACTTCATGTGATCATTCTCAATTCTAATCCATCCCTTCCTATTTATTTGTAAAATAGTGTCTATTTTATGATGTGTTTTATGTTCATTGTCAACAAAGTTTTATCCTTGAAGCCAAATATTATGTGACAAATATCTGCAAGACCATAGTCTTTTTTATTATTATTGTTTCATTTAGTGAAAAAAATAATATTCAAGATAATGAAGAAGCGTCATTGAAGATATAAAAATAATAAAATTTCTGCCTTTCAGGTGCCCATAAAGTATTATATTGTAATGTAATATATTGTAAAGGTGTATAAAATTATTATATAAAATATATCCAATTAGCTCCGGTCAAGATAATGCAGTACGTAAATGCTCTATTTACCTTCTCTCATAACCAAATCAAAATTACAACTAAACTACAAAACAACCATCATTGAGAATCACCTAAAATCTTGATGAACCAAAGCTCTACAACTAAGGACATGCAGAAGCAATCTCCAGACTGGTAGGAGGGACAAAGACATGGAATGGGCTGGTCCCACACCCACGTGTGACCATTAAAAATCAGGAGGAGTATCTCAGCTGTGGAGGTTCCACTCGGAGGAGTGAGGAGTCCCAGCCCCTCTCCAGCCCAGGGTTCCAGTGCAAGGAAGAGAAGTCCCCATAATTTCTGGTTGTGAAAACAGAAAGATTGCTACTGAGACAGAGGGTGGCTGGAGTCCAGCTCCTCTTAAAGGGACCATGCAAGGACTTACTCACCAATGGAATCACTGGCTTTGAGCTCCAGCACTGGGGCAGCAGCTGGAGAAGCAGCAGGTACATATGGTGGGGAACTGAGTTTTCTGGCTTGTGATGGGGGTGGGAGGGCAGCTTTCTCTTCAATGGAACTGGTAGAGGCCATTGTTTCTTTGTTGAGTCCTCCTCTTCCCAGCATACAAACACAGGCCACTGCCATATCTGAGTCTCCATCAAGGTCACTAACAGCACTCATAACTTTGAGATCTTGCCCCACCCAACTTTTGGACACACCCAAGCCACTTGCATTGCTCCTTCATACAAACTGCCTGCCTTGGCTCATGCTGAAGAATTTCCTAGGGCCTCTCAAAGGTTGGCAGAACCTAGACAGTGTGTATCCTGTGCCTCTGGGTGAGCAGCACTAAGCGCAGCCCTAGTGTCAGTCAGCCTTGGTTCACAGATTGGCCTCTCAAGGTACTTCCAAGCATGGCATGGGCAGCGGCCCTCTGGGGATTTCTTTGTGGCTCCTGTTGGGCAGGCCCAGGTAGGGCACAGGCTGCAGCTGAACTTGACCTGCAGTGGGTCCCTTCCCATGTGGCTCTGGGGCTGGCACCCCCTGTGGCCAGCTTCAAAATGACCTGGAGCATCACCGAGCGACCTCCAAGGATGACACACCCAATAGGTGGATTGGGAAGGGACCAGAGTCCTGCTGAGGCAGATCCTGCTCTGTAGGGTCAGCCCCTGCACCACACTACTACACTCCACTGTAGTTAGTCATGACCAGTCCTTACAACCAATCAGCCTGAGGGTCAGTCCCTCCCATTGTTGTGAAAATAGCAACCAAGGCTCAATTACAACAGAGGGGCACACACAACACACACCAGGGACACACCTGGAGTACAAGTAACAAGGAAGTTCAAGTAACAAGGAAGACTGAACCACTGAACCCCACAGCACACCTACTACAGAAGGCCACTTCACTAAGACCATGAGATATAGCAGCCATACCTAATACATAGAAACAAGCACAGGGAGGCAGCCAAAATGGGGAGACAAAGAAAAATGTCCCAAATAAAAGATCTGAACAAAGCTCCAGGAAAAGAACTAAACAAAATGGAGACAAGTAATCTACCAGATGCAGAGTTCCAAACACTGGTTATAAGGATGCTCAATGACCTCAGGGAGAACTTCAACAAAGAGATAGAAAACATAAAAATGGAGGTAGAAAACATAAAAAAGTATCAGTCAGAAATAAAGAATACAATAACGGAAATGAAGAATACGTTATAGGGAATCAACGATAGATTAGATAAAGCAGAGGATCAGATCAGCGATTTAGAAGATAAGGTAGCAGAAAACACCCAATCAGGACAGAAAAATGAAAAAGCAATCCAAAGAACTGAGGAGATTCTATGGGACCTCTGGGGCAACATTAGGAATACTAACATTTGCATTATAGGGGTCCAAAAAGGAGAAGAGAGTGAACAATGAATTGAAAACATATTTGAAAACTAATGATAGAAAATGCCCCTAACTTACTAAAGGAAATAGATATAAAAGCCCAAGAAATGCAGAGAATCCCAAACAAGATAAGCCCAAAGAGTTCAACACCATGACACATCATAATTAAAATGCCAAAGGTTAAAGACAAAGAGAGAATCAACCAAGATTACTCTACCCACCAAAGCTATCATTTAGAATCAAAGGACAAATAAAGAGCTTCCCAGACAAGAAGAAGCTAGAGTTTATCACCACCAAACCAGTATTACAAGGAATCTTAGAGGGACTTCTTTAAGATGAAAGAAAAAAAATCAAAACTATGAATAATAAGATTGCAATAACTGCATACCTATCAATAATTGCTTTCAATGTAAATGGACTAAATGTTCCAATCAAAAGATAGGAGTGCTGAGTGGATAGGAAAAGAAGACCCTTACATATGCTGCCTCAGAGACTCACTTCAACTCCAAAGACACACATAGACTGAAAATAAATTGATGAAAAAAATATATTTCTTGAAAACAGAAACAAACAAAAAGCTGGGATAACAATACTTATACCGGACAAAATACTTTAAAACAAAGACTATAAAAAGAAACAAAGAATGACCTAATAATTCCACTTCTGGGTATTTATCTGAACAAACCTAAAATGCTACTTTGAGGGGATGTGCTCATCCATGTGTTCATTGCAGCATTATTTGCATAAGACAAGATATGAAGGCAACCTTGGTGTCCCTGTAAGGATGAATGCGTAAAGAAGAGATGGTACATATATACAATGGAATATTACTCAGCCATAAAAAAGAATTAATCTTGCCATTTGCAACAACATGGTTGCATCTAAAGGGTATTGTGCTGAGTGTAATAAGTCAGACAGTGAAAGACAAATATCATATGATTTCATTTATAAGTGGAATCTAAAGAACAAAATAAAAATAAAAAAAACAAATGAAACAGGACCAAACACACAGATACAGAGAACATTTTGATGGCTGCCAGATGGGAGGGGTTTGGGATTGGGTGAAAAGGCAAAGGGATTAACAAGTACAAATTTGTTGTTACAAAGTAGTCATTGGGATGTAGGGCATAGCATAAGGAATATAGTCAATAATATTGTAATAACTACGGTGTCAGATGGGTACTAGATCTTTTGGAGTGATAGATGAGAGGGGGTTTGGGTGCAGGGTGAAAAAGGTGAAGGGATTAAGAAATACAAATTGGTAGATACAAAATAGTCATGGGGATATAAAATTTAAGGAATATAATCAATAATACGGTAATAACTATGTATAGTGCCAGATGGGTATTAGTCAGGGGGATCACTTCCTAAGTTATTTAAATGTCTAACCAGTATGCTGTACACCGGAAACTAATATAAAATAATATTGAATGTCAACTCTAATTGAAAATTATTTGTCTTGTTGATGATAGCCATTCTAGCTGGTGTGCGGTGATATATCAAAGTTCCAGATATGAAACAAATGAGTCTTGGGGATGTAATGTGGAGCATAGAAAATAGTGTCAATAATATTGTGATAGCGTGGTACAGTGTCAGATGGTTGCTAAACTTATCATGGTGATTACTTCTTTAGCATAGAAACTATAATCAATAATGTAGTAACAACTCCTTATAGTGCCCGGTAGGTACTGATGAATAACTCTGATGTACACTTGAAACTAATATAATATTTTGTGTTAGCTATATTTTAATTAAAATTTTAATAAATAAAATATATCCAATTATGAATATCAACACATATATTAGATATATGTATATCTAATATATATATATATATATATATATATATATATATATATATTTCTCTCTCTCTCTAATATATAACATATATATATTAATTTTTTAATACATTGTAAAGACTTGAAAGTCAGGAATAACCCACGCATACATCTATATCTCTATCTTTTTATCTCCCTATATCTATATAGCAGATGTAATTGTGGGGTACAGGTCCTACAGAAATTCAGACAACAGTGAATACATTTTAAGCTGAGTTGTTGATGAAATAAATATTTAAGTTGCCATATGAAAGATGGGAAGGATTTTGAATTTAAAAGTTTACATATTACAGGGGAAGAAAGATGCTACATTATGGAGATAGAATTGTAAATAACATATAAGAAATTAGCAAATGATAAACGTCTAAGTTTTGCTTTGCTTGTGCACCTGAAACTAATAAAATTAAAAATAAATAAATAATATAAAGGAGAAAAAAAATTAGCAGTTGTATTATTTGTGGATGGATAAAAGAATAAAGGAATAATCCAAGTTGTGACAATTTGTTAAAAATTGCATAAATAAACTTATAGTTAAGTAATCCCAGGTCTTCTACCATATAAGTAGATATAAAAATAACTTCAATGTTTTAACTAAAGGAAATTATATTCAAAACAGACTATTTTTTATTTCAGATTTCTTCTTATACTTACAAAATAATAATACATCCAAGAGAAGAAATAATTTGTACTGGGGTATATTCCTGTATTTAGTAATAATGTGCAAAACATCCGTACTTATTTAAAGAAGAGAAAAAAAAGCTTTTCAATCAGTTCTTCTTGAGTTGAATGTACTATTGGCAATTAAGCAATTTAATTTTATCAAAATAAAACTTGAATTCATACATTCAAACCATCAATGCAGGTTTCTTCCTGAAGACAAACATCCTCTGCCAAAACATCGTGCTACACAAGCTCTCTGCAATGAGAACCACACATGAGTACATGCTTCATAAGTTCTGTGGGAGATTTGGAAGAAATTACATCCTCAAGGTCTTTGAACAGTGTTTGGAAAAAAGATTGAGCTGAATCAGTGAGTTTTTGTCATGTAGATGTAAACTTGGTCCTTATTTAGGGACTACATCGGTTCACATCACATTTTTTTTAAATCAGACTTTTCTACTCCCAAAACAAAATTAACAATCATCTCCCCTTCCCCTTCCAGGATTGTCCTAACATAATTCTCACAATATATTCTCTCAATGTGTTTGTTTCCAGATTTAATAGAATATTTATGCCAGCTCCTGAACAAAGTATATGTATATTTTGAGATATTTAAAGCCATGTCTAACAAATTTATGCTAAGATTCATTACATGAAGTTAACATTTTTCTGTTTTTATTAATTGCTAACTTAACTTCTCACATTGGGTCCTTCCATTGTAAACTCCAATGATCTGTAGCTTTAGTCTCTTTTCAGACTCTACTTTGTTACCCACTTATGTTTCATATATTTTTCACATTAATTTAGCCTATTTTGTTGATATTTATATACCTTGGAAAAGCACCATTCCTACCTGCATTTATGAAAATGAAAATAAATAAATTATTTTTGTTCATATTTTTACCTCATGCTTAAAAAATCTTAAGCATCTATCTTGTTTAATATTTGTGTTTCAGTATTCAGCTCTCCCTTCTGTTCCTTCCCCCCACACACACACACATATACAAAATATACCAAGACCAGTAAAATCAATTTGGTTAAACAATTTATAAAACCTTTTAATAAAAACACCAATAAAAATCAAGTTTGACTAAGAAATTTTACCATACAAAGAGTACATAAATGAATTCTAGGTATTTTAAAATGTTTTACTTCATCACAAGAACCTGCAAATATAAACATACTATTAACTTGATTTTATAGATGAGTATGTTTAAAGTATCTTCCTCACAGAATGTCAAAAACCTCTCCAGAGATAATTCAAGAAGTCTTAAAGATAAAAATGTATAATTTAAAATAAATAAAGGAAGGTGTGCTACTTAAATGGTTTGTTAATCATTGCATTTATTTATCAAGTAGATATAACCAGAGAAGGAATAATGAGAATAAAATAGTAAGAGATGGGACAGAAAAAAAGATGAGACAAAATAAAAACAGAAATCTGTCCTGAGATAGAGATGGTGATATGGGACAGATAAAATACTAATTCAATATAAAAGTTACTATGAATAAAAGTTGGAGGCATGAGCCAGAGCAGAGAGCAAAGGTTCATATATGGAAGAAGGAAGAAATCAGCTCTGAGGGCAACTCACTCAGACGCCTCTAAAACTGATAGACCATTGCCTTGGATGAATGAATGTGCAAGGATTCTTCCAGCAAGCTGTTGAATGCCTTAGGAAGTGTTCTGAGTTATTCTTTCCCATCTAATAATAATGTAAGTGATTAAACTACTCACCACTTTTTTCATATCAGCAGATTTTATTGTTTAAGCATAAAAATCCACTTTAAGTTTCCATTTACTTTTAGCAAAAGAGTCAATCTTTTTAATAGAAAAGTTGAAATCAGGCTGCCTGTAAATTGATTGAATTATTTGGACTTATTTGATCTATTGAATGTGTTCTGTGAGGCAATATTACAAGAGGGCACATTTTAAGTACCCAGGGCACATTTTAAATTCTCATGGTTTGTCTGATCTATGCTTTGCTTTTTTAAAGTATTTTTAAAATTTTTAATTACAGTTGACATACAATATTATATTAGTCTTAGGTATACAACATAGTGTAAACATTTGTATAATTTATAAGGTGATCATCCCAATAAATATAATATTCATCCGACACCGCACATGGATATTACAATATTACTAACTGTATTCCCTATGTTGTACTTTATAAACCCATGACTATTTTGTAACTACCAACTTGTAATTCTAAATTTGTTCCCCTTTTTCACCCATTCTACCAACACCCCTCCCATCTGGTCACCATTAAAATGTTTTCTGTACAGTGGTACCTTGGTTTTCTAACGTAATCCATTCCAGAAGACAGTTCGAGTTCTGCAACGTTCAAAAATCGAGGCACGGTTTCCTCATAGAAAGTAATGCAAAATGGATTAATCCATTCCAGGCCTTTAAAATCAACCCCTAAAACTGCAAATTTAGCATGAATTTTACTATCTAATGATACCATAGATCCATAAAATTTACGGCATTCGTAAACCAAAATGTTCATCAATGGAGACTTCCGAAAATCGAGATACCACTGTTTCTGTTTTTGTTTCTGTTTTGTTTGTTTGTTTTCTTCTTTAGATTCCATGTACAATTGAAATTATATGGCATTTGTCTTTCTCTGCCTGACTTACTCTATTCAGCACAATACCCCATAGGTTCATCCATGTTGTTGCAGATGGCAAGATTTCATTCTTTTTTATGGTTGAAAAACATTCCATTGTACATATGTACCACTTCTTCTTTTTTTTTTTTTTAATTAGTTTCAGGTGCACAAGACAAAGCAAAACTTAGACGTTTATCATTTACATCCCTCACACTGTGTGAACCCCCTCCCCCATCCACCATCCCCCCGTACGTTCCCAAAACCTCTCACCTTCCCCTTATCCCCACCCCCCCGCCCCTCTAGCAACCCTCTGTTTTTCCTCCATGTTTCCAAAACTGTCTCTGATTAGTTCATTCACTTATTCTTTTCTTTAGATTCCGCATATAAGTGAGATCATATGGTATTTGTCTTTCTCTTCTTCTTTATGCTTTCATCTATTGATGGATACACAGGTAGCCTCCATATCTTGGCTATTGTGAACAATATTGCAATTAAAATTTGGATGCACATGTCCCTTCAAAGTAGTGTTTTGGGTTTCTTTGAATAAATACCCAGGAGTAGGATTACTGGGTCTTTCTTTATCTCGTTATATCTTTTTTTTTTTAGTCTATTTTGTCTGGTAAAAGTATTGCTACCCCAGCTGTTGTTTTCATCTCCATTTTCATGAAATATTTTTTCCATCCCTTTACTTTCAGTCTGTGTGTGTCTTTCAATCTGAAGTCTCTCTTGTAGGCAGCATATGTAAGGGTCTTGTTTTCTTATCCATTCAACTACCCTATGTCTTTTGATTGGAGCATTTACATCCACTTACATCTAAAGTAATCATTGCTAGATATATAGTTATTGCCATTTTATTGTTCATACTTTTTATCTTTCGTTTTCTTTTTCTTAAAGAAGTCCTCTTAACATTTCTTGTAATACTGGTTTGGTAGTGATGAACTCCTTTAGCTATTTTTTCTCTGAGAAGCTCTTTATCTGGCCTTTGATTCTAAATGATAGCTTTGCTGGATAGTGTAACTATGGTTGTAAGTCCATGCTTTTCCTCACTTTGACCATTTCATATGAGTTCCTACTGGCCTGCATAGTTTCTGTTAATAAATCAGCTGACAGTTTTATAGGCGCTCCCTTTTAGTCAACTGTGGTTTTTTCCTGTTGCTTCTAAGATTCTCTCTTGGTGTTTAATGTTTGGCATTTTAATAATGATGTGTTTGGGTTCATCTTGTTTGGGACTCTTTGTGCTTCCTGGGCTTGTATGTCTATTTCCTTCATCAAGTTAGGGAAGTTTTCCATCATATTTCTTCAAATACATTTTCAATTCCTTGCTTTTGGATTGTTTTTTTCTTTTTGCTGTTCTGATTGGGTGTTTTCTGCTACCTTAGTTCCAAATTACTGATTCGATCATCTACTTTATCTAATCTACTATTGATTTCCTCTAATGTGTTTTTCATCTCAGTTATTGTAGTCTTCATTTCTGACTGATTATTTTTAATGTTTTCTATTTCCATTTTTATGTTTCTTATGTCTTTGTTGAAGTTCTCACTGAGATCATTGAGCATCCTTATAACCAGTGTTTCAAACTCTGCATTTGGCAGATTGCTTATCTCCGTTTTGTTTAGTACTTTTTCTGGAGCTTGGTTCTATTCTTTCATTTGGGACATATTCTTTTGTCTCCCCATTTTTGCTGTCTCCCTGTTTTTGTTTCTATGTATTAGATAGAGCTGCTATGTTTTCCTGTCTTAGTAGAGTGGCCTTATGCAGTCGTGTCTTGTGGGGCCCAGTGATGCAGTCTTCATGGTCACCTGAGCCAGGTGCTGCAGGTGTGTCCCTTGTGTGGGTTGTATGTGCCTTCCTGTGTAATTGAGCCTTGGTTGCTATTTGCACATTAATGGGAGGGATTGATCTTCAGGCTTATTGGTTGTTTAAGATTGGCCATGACTACAGTGGAAGAGCTGTTGTATGTGGGTTGACCCTATGGAACAAGATTTGCTTTAGCAGGGCTCTGGTGTCTTCCCAGTCTGCTCTCAGGTATGTCATTTGTGGAGCTCGTTGGGTGATACTCGGGTGTGTTCTGAAGCTGGTCACTGTGCATATTGATTCTGGGGCCTCTTAGGAGGGACTCTAGTGCAGACCATGGTCAGCCACTGGCTGTGCCCTGACTGGGGCCACAAGGTATGAGCTATAAAGTGACTTTCAGATTGTTTCCACTTGTGCTGGGCTTGGAGGTGCCTGGGAGAAACTAGCTGTGAATTAAGACTGGCTGCTTCTAGTGCCCAGCTTAGGGCTGCTTAGCAAAAGGTACTAGGCACACTGAAGCAAGATGCTTCATGTTTGGGGATTGTGAACTTTTATGAGATTTTAAGAAAGTCCACAGCATGAGCCAAGACAGCCCATTTGTATGGAAAAGCTACTGAAAGCAGCTTGGGTATGCCCACAGCTGGGTGGGGCAGGGTCTCAGGGAATCACCAGGGTGGAGTGAACAGTGTTAGCCAGGTTGATGGAGACTCAGATATGGAGACCACATGCGTGTTCCAGTGGGGAGGAAGGAGGGCTAAATGAAAGAACAATGGCTTCTGCCAGCACTCCTGTCTGGAAGAAAGCTTCCCTTCCAGCCCACGCCCTGAAGCCAGACAAATCAGACCTTCCTCATATGTCCCTGGTGTCTTTCAAGCTCCTGTTCCAGCACTGGAGCTCAGAGTGAGTGAGTCCATCTGCAGGCCCTTTAACAGGAAAGCCCTCTGTCTCATTAAGCCATAGTCTCCTGTGGTATATACAGTCAGAAGTTGTGGGAACTTCTCTTTCCAGTACTGGTACCCTGGGTTGGGGAGCCCGATGTGGGACTGAGAACCCTTGGCATACCTCCACAGCCAAGATACTTCTCCCAGTTGTTAACCACTACATGCAGGTGTGAGACCAGCCTGTTCAGCATCTCCACCCCTCCTACCAGTCTCCATGTGGCTTCTTCTGTATATTCTTAGTTGTAGGACTTCTGTTCAGCTAGAGTTCAAGTGGTTCTCAATGATTGTTCTGTAGTTTAGTTGTAATTTTGATGTGGTCATGGGAGGAAGTGAGCACAGTGCTTATATATTCTACCATCTTTTTTTTTTTTTTTTTTTTTTAATTTTTTTTTTTTTTTTTTAATTAGTTTCAGGTGCACAAGACAAAGCAAAACTTAGACGTTTATCATTTATATCCCTCACACTGTGTGAACCCCCCTCCCCCCATCCACTATCCCTCTGTACGTTCCCAAAACCTCTCACCTTCCCCTTATCCCCACCCCCCCGCCCCTCTAGCAACCCTCTGTTTTTCCTCCATGTTTCCAAAACTGTTTCTGATTAGTCTTGACTGGAAATTCTAAATGTTTTCATATTCTGTCTTTCTTGTGTTTTGATAGAAATTATATTAGCATGGTAAATAATTTGTGGATTTTCTTTTTATTGCATACTCTGGAAAATTTTTATAAAATTGGAATTATTTCCATCTTTGCTTTTAGTATAAATCACTGGGTAAGCTGAAAGACAAAGTTTGTGAGAAAAAAATTTAACAACTAATTTAATTAATTTAATAGTTTATAGAACTACTCAGATATCTTTAAATTAAAGTTTATTGGGGTGACAATGGTAAGTAAAGTTACATAGGTTTCAAGTGTACAATTCTGTAATACATCATCTATATATCACATTGTGTGTTCAACATCCAGAGTCAGTTCTTCTTCCATCGCCATATATTTGACCCTGTTTACCCTCATCTACTACTTCTTTTCCCCCTTACCCTCTGGCAACCACTAAACTATTGTTTATGTCTATAAGTTTTTGTGTCTTTGTTTATTTGTCTTGTTCCTTTGTTGCTTTCAGTTTTATACATCAAGAACCATATGACTTCACTGATATGTGGGATATAAAACAGAAATGTTCAGATTTTTGTTTTATTTTTCTTGGATAGTTTTGTCACGTTATATTTTTTAGGGTATTCATTCCATATCATGTATATTTACAAATTTAGTGGTATAGAGAGTGACATCAGAAATATGGTGGCAAGAGGGGTCCTCTTTGATCTCTCCCCATGAAGTTCCAACAAGTTAAACAGCTATAATTCAGCAAAGAATTCCATACACAATACACAAACATGTCTGAGAGATCCATGCATCAAAACATCTGAAGGTGGGCAAATTGGGGCAAACAGGGGAGGAGGGAAGGGAAAAGAGCAGAGGCAGGGGCCACAAATGTAGCCTGGAGCTCACTGTTATGGAAGTAGCACTAAGTTCAATGGGGATCCTGGGAAAGGGGATGATTCAGGCTGCAGGTACAATTTATGAGGCCCTAAACATTTCTGTTTGAGTGATCAGCATATAAGGCTGAACCCAGTGACTCGGGAAGAAATCTTGGTGCAAAGACTGAATATAGAAATACAACAGCTGTGGTCCAGCAGCCCTCACTGCCAGGCAGAAAACAAAGATCACAGAGCCTGGCCACCTCTCTCCACCCTCCCAGAGCTCACCTCCCTTGTACCCTTCTAGTGCTAACAATGGGCCTTAGATGAAACTATAGCAGTGTTGTGTTAAAAAGCAAAATATCTATAGCCCTGAGAACTGGACAGACAGTTCCTGAGTGTCAGACACACACTGCAGCTAATTCCAGGAACAAGAGTGGAGATATAGGGGTGAGGCAACCTGGTCTGGCAGAGGCCACTACCCAGAGGAGAATAAAGCCAGAAACATGCCAGCCTCCTCTCCCAGCCCACCTTGCCCCCACATTATGTGGTTGATCCAAGTGGGGGCAGCCAAGGCTGCTGAAGCAGCACAGCTTCACATCTGGCTACAGGGGCAGCACTGAGATTTCAGGGGCTCAGAACTCCATCATACACCACATTCTCCCACAGGGGTGGCAGTTTCAGACTAATTACATATAAATAATCACCCTAAATGCAGATGGAATAAACTCACCAATAAAAAGGCACAGAGTAGAAGATTGGATCAAAAAACAAAACCAAACCTTCAATGCTGCCTTCAAGAGACACATCTCAGCTACAAGGACAAATATAGACTCAAAGGAAAAGGGTGGAAAACAATACTCCAAACAAATGGCATTTAGAGAAAAGTGCGTGTAGCTATACTGACGAGGTATGATAAAAAAAACTATGGTGAATGCTACTGCTCGTAACATCAAGGTGATATTAATTGTGTGTGTTTTTTTACATTAATAGAATTGTGCAAGCTGAGTTTGTACCCAGGAACATTATAGTGAACTCTGAATATTATAAGGACTTAAGAAATGATGTGCATAGAAAATGGATTGAAAAACGGGCAAACACTTTCATTCTCCATCATGACAACACTCTGTGTCATACATTGCTTCATATATGGCAGTTTCTGTCAAATAAAAACATTATGCTGCGTCCTCATCCACCTTATGCACTGGATCTGGCACCGTGCAACTTCTGGCTCTTCCCCAAACTCAAAGTGACCATGAAATGTAAGAGTTTTAAATCGATTCAGGACTTCAAGGCAGACACGACAGCACAACTAAAGACATCATAAAAGAGGACTTCCAGAACTGCTTCAGAAAGTGATAAGAATAATGGGATAAGTGTGTTGGAAGAGAGGGGGAGTATTCTGAGGGGGATTAATGACAATGTATCTTTTACTGTAATTTTTTTTATTTAAACATTCACTGTATCTTTTCATCACACCTTATATACCTGATGAAACAGGATAAAAAGGGTAACAAGACACAAAGATGGACGTTTTATCATTATAAAGGGAACAATACAACAAGAAGACATAACCCTTATTAATATGTATGCTCCCAATCAGGGAGTACCAAAAGATAAAAGCAACTACTAACAGAACTAAAGGGAGAAACTGACAAAAACACAATTATAGTAGAGGACCTAAACATCATAGACAGCCATGGATAGATCATCCAAACAGAAAATCAATAAGAAAATATCAGCCTTAAATGACACATTAGACCAAATGGACATAAATTGACATTTACAGAGGTTTTCACCCTAGAACACCAGACTATACATTCTTTTCTAGTGCACATGGAACATTCTCAAGGATAGACCATATGTTGGGACACAAAACTAGTCTCAGCAAATTTAAGAAGATTGAAATCACACCAAGCATATTCTCTGACCACAATGCTTAGAAATTGCAGATCAACTGCAAACACATAGTGGGAAAACCCACAAATACATGGAAATTAAACAACATGCTACTAAAGAACGACTGGGTCAAAGAAGAAAAGGACAGATCAAGAGGTACATAGAAACAAATGAGAATGAAGGTACATCATATCAAAATTATTGGGACATTGCAAAAGCAGTATTAAGAGGGAAATTTATATAATTACAGTTCTATCTCAAAAAAGAAGAAAACTTCCAAATAAACAACCTAACATTACAACTTAAAGAACTAGAAAAAGAAGAACGATGAAACGCACACTGAGCAAAAGGAAAAGAAATAATAAAAATTAGAGCAGAATTAAATGAAATAGAGAACAAAGAGACAATAGAAAAAGTTGATGCAACAAAGAGCTGGTTTTTGAAAAGATTAATAAAATTGACAAACGCCTAGCTAGACTCACTAAGGAAAAAAGAGAAAAGACAGAAATAAACAAAATCAGAAATCAAAAAGGAAAAGTTATGACAGATACCACAGAAACACAAAGGATCATATAAGACTACTATGAAGGACTACAGGCCACCAAATTCAGTAACCTAAAAGAAATGACAGGATTAGAAATACATACCTTCCTAGACTGAATTACGATGAACTATAAAATGTAAATAAACCGATGGACAGTAAGGAAATTGAAATAATCATCTAAAACCTTCCCAAAAACTAAAGTACAGGAGCACATGACTTTACTAGGGAATTCTACCAAACACTCAAACATGATTTAATGCCTGTCATCCTCAAACTCTTCCAAAAAATTGAAGAAGAGGCAGTACTTCCTAACTCATTTTATATGGTCAACATTACCCTGATACCAAAACCTAACAAGAATAACAGAAAAAAAGAAAACTACAAACCAATATCTCTGATGAAAACGATGCAGAAATCCTAAATAAAACACTAGAAATTAGAATACAACTGTACATTAAAAATATACATCACAATCAAGTGAGGTTCATTCCAACGCCACAAGCATATTTCAACATATGCAAATAGATTAATGTGCAACATATGCAAATAGATTAATGTGATACATCACATAAACAAAATCAAGGATAAAAGTCATATGATTATATCAATAGATGCAGAAAAAGCATTTGACATCCATTCGTTATAAAAACACTTAATAAAATGGGTATAGAAGGAAAGTACTTCAACATAATAAAGGTCATATATGAGAAACCCTCAGCTAATATCATACTTAATGGTGGAAAACTGAATGCTTTCCCTCTATGATCAGGAAAAAGACAGGGATGCCCCATCACTACTGTTATTCAACATAGTATTGGAAGTCGTAACCAGAGCAATCAGGCAAGAGAAAGAAATAAAAGGCATCTAAAATGGGAATGAAGAAGTTAAATTGTCACTTTTGGCAGGTGACATAATTCTTGCTACAGAAAACCCTAAAGATTCCACCAAAAACTATTAGAAACAGTAAACAAACACAGTAAAGTTGCTGGCTTCAAAGTCAATGTACAAAAATCCATTGAATTTGTATGTACTAACAATGAAATTTACATATATATATTCTTTAGATAATGAATAATCTCAATTTTTAAATTACTCAACAATAAAACAATGAAATCCTGCCACTTGCAAGGGACCTAGAGGGTATTATGCTAGGTGAAATAAGTCAGACAGAGAAAAACAGACACACCATGGTTTTACTATATGTGGAATTTTTTTTAAAAAATCAAGACAAATAAACAAACAAAACTAAACAAAAATAGACTCATAGAAACAAAGAACAAACTAATAATTCCAGAGGGGAGGGGGATGGAGGGATGGGTGAAAAAGTGAAGAGGGATATAATCAATAATAGTTAGATAAGTTTCCATGTGACAGATTATTAGACTTAATCTAGTAATCACTTCATAAGATAACTAAATGTCAAATCACTATGTTGTACACCTGATATTAATATAATATTGTATGTCAATTATACTTTAATAAAAAATAAAAATGAATAAATAAATAAAAATTTTAATTTTAAAAATATGTTCTAAAGCTGAACAGAGTAAATAATTTTCAAATAAGTTTTTCAAAATAACAAATAAGAAAAATATTGTTTTGAAAAACAAAGACCAGGAAAGACTTTATGTATGAAACTAATAAAAAAAAAAAAATCTAATTAAAAAATGGGCAGAGGACCTGAATAGACGTTTCTCCAAAGAGGACATACAAATGGCCAATAGACATATGAAAAAATGCTCAACATTCCTAATCATCAGAGAAACGCAAATCAAAACCACAATGAGATATCGCCTCACACCAGTTAGAATGGCTATCATCAACAAGACAAGTAATAACAAGAGTTGGAGAGGCTGTGGAGAAAAAGGAACCCTCATACACTGTTGTGGGAATGCAGATTGGTGCAGCCACTATGGAAAGCAATGTGGAGGTTCCTCAAAAAATTAAGAATAAGGAGGCCGGAGATGGCTCAGTTGGTTAGAGTGTAAGCTCTTAACAACAAGGTTGCCAGTTCAATTCCCACATGGGATGGTAGGCTGCATACCCTGCAACTAAGATTGAAAATGGCAACTGGACTTGCAGCTGAGCTGTACCCTCCACAACTAGATTGAAAGACAAAGACTTGGAGCTGATGGGTCCAGGAAAAAACACACTGTTCCCCAATAATAAAAAAAAAAATGTTGTTTTTCTTACAATTAAGAATTATCATATGACCCAGCAACCCCTCTTCTGGGTATTTACCCCAAAAAAAATCTGAAAACATTTATCCCTAAAGATATATGTACGACGATGTTCATTGAAGCTTTATTTACAGTAGCCAAGACATGGATGGATACGACCAAAGTGTCCTTTGATAGATGAATGTATAAAGATGTGGTATGCACTGTTGGTGGGAATGCAGACTGGTGCAGCCATTATGGAAGGCAGTGTGGAGGTTCCTCAAAAAATTACGAATAGAATTGCCATATGACCCAGCAATCCCTCTCCTGGGTATCTACCCAAAAAATCTGAAAACATTTAGAGATAAAGACACGTGTGCTCCAATGTTCATTGCAGCTTTGTTTACAGTGGCCAAGACATGGAAACAACCAAAATGTCCTTGGATAGATGAATGGATAAAGAAGTTGTGGTATATATACACAATGGAATACTATTCGGCGGTAAGAAAAGATGATATAGGAACATTTGTGACAACATGGCTGGATCTTGAGAGAGTAATGCTGAGCGAAATAAGTCAGACAGAAAAAGCAGAGAACCATGTGATTTCACTGATATGTGGTATATAAACCAAAAACAACAAAAGAACAAGACAAACAAATGAGAAACAGAAACTCATAGACACAGATAATAGTTTAGTGGTTGCCAGAGGGTAAGGGGGGTGGGGGGTGGGGGATGGGAGATGAGGGTAAGGGGGATCAAATATATGGTGATGGAAGGAGAACTGACTCTGGGTGATGAACACACAATGGGATTTATAGATGATGTAATACAGAATTGTACACCTGAAATCTATGTAATTTTACTAACAATTGTCACCCCAATAAATTTAATAAAATAAAATTAAAAAAAAAAAAAAAAGATGTGGTATGTATGCACAATGGAATACTACTCTGCCATAAGAAAAGATGAAATAGTACCATTTGAGACAACATGGATGGATCTTGAGATTATTATACTATCATGCGGGGTGTCATGCGGGGTCTCTGGTCCCGCTCCCCACATAACGCAAGATATGGTGAGGCCAAAAAGGAACACCAACAGAGCCATAGGTAGAGGAGTCATGCCACTATATTCTCGCTGATGGCTGGGTTGGAGACACAGGGAGCAAACATCCACCAGTACCCCAACAAGAGGTCTTCCTGCACCCCAGTCTCGATCGTGGCCTGGCGAGAAACACACAAGAAGTAGGATCCACACGATCTGCAATCCGCTGTCCACTTTTCTGCCTGCCAACCAACCAACAAAGTCATGGCAGTTATATCAGTAGCTAATTGGCTAACTGGTTACAGCTTATGGTCAACCAGTCACAGCTGATGGCCATCTACTACCCGAGCCAGCACCTTCCCATGTGAGGTCGAGAGCCTGGAAACTGCTCTCTGGGACTTTGTCCCCACATGTGCTCAGCCAAATGAGTCAGATGGAAAAAGTCGAGAACCATGTGACTTCACTGATATGTGGTATACAAAACTGAACACAACAAAGGAACAAGACAAACAAATGAAGAAACAAAAACTCATAGACACAGACAATAGTTTAGTGGTTACCAGAGGGTAAGGGCGGAGGGGGGGTGGTAGTTGAGGGTAGAAGGGATCAAATATATGGTGATGGAAAGAGACCTGACTCTGAGTGGTGAACATACAACATGATATATAGATGACATATTACAGAATTGTACACTTGAAACCTATATAACTTTAGTAACAATTGTCACTCCAATAAACTTTAATTAAAACAAGAAAAAGAAAACATTTAATATCATATCCTACTGGTCAATAAGTCAGAAGTATAGGAAGGTATTTTTCTACCTTGGTAGATATATATATATATCTTATTTTCCATTGTAAAGCTATAAAGGGGGGCATTATAAAGTAAATTTAAGACATTGGGATAAAACTGAAGAATTCACTAAAATTGAAAAAAAAAAAAGGCCCCACAACCTAGATAGTTGGTAATAATTGAATGACTTCATTTCTTTTGAAGTCCTGGTAATAAGTGTTATAAATAAAATATGGACTTTGCAGTGAGAATTACATTTTGTACTAATGCACAACTCCCTTCTCCATGGTTCAAGCTCTCAACCTAAGTAAACACATATATGTTTTTGTTCAGTTAATAAAGAGAGGGGAAAACTCTCTTATGGAGATAAAATAAGTGCACAGTAATTTAACTGGTAATTTAACTAATGAAATTGAGAAGTGTGGCTTTGGATAAATAGAAGCTGAGTAGCTACAGGACTTATAATTACTTCCTTGTACATCACATTTGCAGGGAGCACAGTTTTCCTGAGACAAGTTTCTTCAAAGCCTTTTTCACATCTTTGTTCCTTAAAGTGTAGATGATAGGATTTAAGGTGGGGGTCACCATGGTGTAGAAGAGGGAGATGAACTTGCCTTGGTCCTGGGTATAACTGTTACTTGGCTGCAGGTACATGTAGATTATGGTGCCATAGAAGATGACCACCACTGTGAGGTGCGAGGAGCAGGTGCTGCAGGCCTTGTGCCTCGCTTCCTCTGACTTGATCCTCAGCACAGCTTGAGTTATGAAACCATAGGAGATGAGGATGAATGCTGGGGCAAGTAGCAGGAACAGGACACTCACAACAAAAAGCACCAACTCATTGACAGTAGTGTCTACACAAGCCAACTTGAGAAGAGCTGGTACTTCGCAAATAAAATGATCCAGCCTGTGGTTGCCACAAAGAGACAGTTGCAAGGTAAAGGTGGCATGGATCAAGGAATTGGCCAAACCACTGAGCCAGGAGATGGATGCCAGCTGCTGGCATAGCCGTGGGTTCATGATGACCACGTAGTGGAGGGGTTTGCAGACAGCAACATAGCGATCCAAGGCCATCACAGCCAGGAGAATGCATTCAGTGGAGCCCAGCGCTAGAGAAATGTAAAGTTGTGCTGCACAACCCCCATAAGTGATGGTCTTCTCTGGACCGCGCAGGTTAACCAGGGTCTGAGGAGCAAGGCTAGTAGTGAAGCAGAGGTCCAGTAGGGAGAGATTGGTGAGGAAGAAGTACATAGGGGTGTGCAGGGAGGGATCCAGGTGTGAAACAATGATGATGGTAAAATTTCCCACAAGTGTCAGGAGGTAGAAGAAAAGGACAAACACAAAGAGCACAGCCTCCAGGTGAGGGTGGTCTGAGAAGCCTAGAAGGACAAAACCCATCAGGGAACTCTCATTGGCCCTTTCCATCACTCAGGGGAATGGCGCCTGATAAGAAAGGAATGAGAACAGGTACATTTGGAACAGTTAGTCCTAGAATATACAAGCTGAAAGGATCATGGAGGCTGACTGGTTCAACCTATTCATTGTTCACCCCTAATGTGTTACTCACTTTGAACACCATTCCAGTCCAATGACTTTAAAAGTCATGAATGCTTTCAACTTGGGGTTGTCTGGGGACTGATTATTAAAACCAATCAAAGTGGATCTTTCCACACATATCAAGAAATGTGCAATTACCTATGACTAAAAGTAAGTGTTTCTCAAAACAAAAACGCAAACATCTTTACAGTTCTAACTGTGGACAAAAATCTGCATATAAAATGCAATATCCAGGTCTTAACATAGGTGCAAATGAGGGTGGGAATTTTCTCCCCGTCTTCCCCTTACATTCACACATTCATAGCTCTCAACTCTATACATTGCCTCAAAAGAGAAAGATAAGATAGTCATGGATGTAATAGTCTCTCCAGATAGATAAAACAAAATTGAATCATTAGATAATGAATAATCCCAATTTTTAAATTACTCAACAATAAAACAATGAAATCCTGCCATTTGCAAGAACATGGATGGACCTATGCTAGGTGAAATAAGTTAGAGAAAAACAAATACTCCATGGTTTTACTATATGTGGAATTTTTTTTAAAAAATCAAAACAAATAAACAAACAGCACTAAACAAAAACAGCTCATAGAAACAAAGAAGAAACTAATAATTTCCAGAGGGGAGGTGGGTTGAGGGATGGGTGAAAAAAGTGAAGGGGAATATAATCAATAATAGATAAGTTTCCATGGTGACAGATTATTAGACTTAGTCTGGTAATCACTTCATAAGACAAGTAAATGTCAAATCAGATGTTGTACACCTGAAATTAATATAATATTGTATGTCAACTATACTTGAATAAAAAATAAAAGTGAATAAATAAATAACAAACTTTAATTTTAAAAATATGTTCTAATGCTGAACAAAGTAAATAATTTTCAAATAGGCTTTGCAAAATAACACATAAGAAAAATACTGTTTTGAAAAACAAAGACCAGGAAAGCCTTTATGTATGAAACTAATAAAAATAAAGCCTTTGAAGTTGGGTAATATTGGAATGGGAGGGGATAGAAGATCGTTTTTGGTATTTGGGAAAACATTAGTAATAATTAGGAGAAAACAAAAAGGTGTGTTTGAGTCACCAAAATATATACTACAAATTCAGCTCATACAAGTTCATTCAATGATTGCACTGCCAAAAAATTAAAATTATTTTTTAAATGTAATTATTTAGACAAACTAGCTAAATGTCCTTACCATTCAATACAAACAGAAAAAAATATATTCAAACGAATATGGCTATGCAGCAATTCTCTTGTGACGATGGCAGCTTTCCACCCTGAAGCCTGCCTTGTGTCAAGCTTGTGTAATTGCTTGTAGTCAGGCCTGGAAAAAACACACATATGAGTAGGTTTTTAATCAGGAGCCATCTCCCCAGTTACCTGTGCTTTTGTGCCACCAAGTCCTTGTTTATTTCCACAATCACCTGCCTGTAGAAACTTTTGAAACAGGCAGAAAAATCATTACTGTATCCTCTCTCAATTTGGAGAAATTAAATGTAGGATAGATGCTTTCCTGATTCAATATATCAGGGGTGCCAAAAATATATATACACATGAGTTGTGTTCATCTTTTGTTATTGGTATATATCAAGTATTACAATTTCAATACAGTTTTTTTCCTTTCTTAAACTGTGTATACATTTTTTGGCACCCTCTCTATATTCTATATGCTCTGGTCCTCATGACCACTCTGTCTACCGGTGAAAATACAAGAACAGTGATTATAGATTCCCCAGTGTCTGTTTAGTTGTTTGAAGACCAGATTGGAAGTTACCCAACTGAGTAGTAAAATGACTGATGTGACAGTGAGCAGGTGTCCTCTACCCATACATATTCTGATTCTTGCTGACCCTCAAGTTTCAGTAAAGTACAATTACATTCTATAAGGAAAAAAAAAAAAAATGAGACCATAATGTCAATAGAGTAAAAAAAGAATTGTTCTCTGGAAAACATTTTATTCATTCTTAATGAAATCAAACCCAATAATTCAAAATTTCAGTCATTTTGGTTAAATTGTACTTACACTGTTCCTCTATTTGAACTGGCAGAGAGCTCCAGAGTTCAAAGGTTTTCAATGGTGTACTACTTAATGACGTTTCCTTTGCAGTATTTCTCGTAATTTTTACAGAGATTTAAAATCACCTTGAACTGAAGTGTTTACTTGAGTTGTGAAATTGTGCTAATGTGGAATTGAGAGTGCATATCCATCTATCTATCTATCTATCTATCTATCTATCTATCTATCATCATCTATGGTATTCTTATAAAACAAAATGTAATTTAAAATGTTAGTTATTCTAAACAATTGCACGGTACTAATTTGCACTTATAAAAAATAACAATAAATTGCCTATGCAATAAAGGGATACCTTTATTTCATAGGCACAGCCTGAAGTTCAGATAGTTGACCTGCCTCATCAAACATCGCCATTATTTTGATAATAGCACAAACCCAACTGTGATAGAAATTATAAAGTTGATAGCTCATTGATTGTTAAAAGCCCCTTCAAAATTCAAGTGCACTCAATTAAGTCTGCACAGACTGACTTCTTACTTATTCTCAGAACTACTTAAACGTGTAGGAGCTTTTCACATTTTCATGAAGCACATTATGTGGCACTTTCTTAGATTTCTGTTTCTGTGTCTAACCAACTCCTTGACCTACAAGATGACTGGCTTCTAAAAAATGTCTGTTAAAGATACACATTTCTAACATGAGCCAATCCTGAGGAATCAATTTTAGTAGTAGTGAGAACTGTAACAGAAGGGTATACTGAAATGAGAACTTTGACAATGTCATAAAAAGGCCATGGTTTGTTTATGATTACTAAGTCTTCTGGGGAAAAGTCCCCAGAGGCAATTAACAAAGGGGCTGACTAGCTTCTGGAGATCATCCAGGGAGCACGTATACACATATTTCCTTTGTGTGAAGAATTCCTTTTTTTCTTGAATATTGTTTTGGGGATCTTGTACTTCATAAAGGAAATAGAAACTATCAGGCTTTTCCAACATAAAAATAAATAAAAACAGCCTAGTTGTGTTGGATCCTTTCTCCTTCACCACAGTTGCAAATGGAAACATTGCTGTCATCCTCTTTAAAGCGCCTCTGAAGAAATGTCTAGATTGACTGTCTTTTTTGCAATCTCAACTTTTTCTCTCAATCCTTAAATGTTGCGTTTATCAAATCCTGGTCCTGTGTTCTCTTATCACATTTACTCTCTCAGTAATTGAACCCATCTGCTAATCACTACATTAGTTATCTATGGATTTCTCTCCTGAGGACCAGATCCATATATTCAACTTTCAAACTACCATCTCCACCAGAAATAGTCATTGTTTAAATCTAAACCCTTGCTTTCAACAATTGATTCCCATGAAAGCAAATGGAGACAATATCAATCCAATAATGCCAAGTAGAGATGCAGGCCCAGCTTTGACTTAACTGTCAATAACTTCATATTTTTCATCACCTGAGCTGGGTGCTCTGGGGGTGTCCCCAGTATGGGTTGTATGTGTCCTTTTGTTGCAGTTGAGCCTTGATTGCTGTTGACATATCAGTCGGTGAGACTGACATCAGGCTGACTGGCTCTGAATACTGGTCATGACTGGACAAGCTGTTGTGTAAGGGCTGACACCATGGAATGGAATTCACCAGAGTGGAGCTCTGGTGCCTGCTGAGTCCACTTGGGAGCTAATTGTGGAGCTAATTAGGTGATGCTATGGTGTGGTCTCAAGCTAGCCACTGGGTGTGTTGGTTCTGGGGCCTCTTGGGAGGGGCTCTGGGGAAGGCCCAGGTCAGCTGCTGCCTATCCATTGTCTGGGGCCACCCAACAGGAGCTACAAAGTGATCTGTGTTAGTAGCTGCTTGTGCTGGGCCTAGAGGCACCTGGGAGAAGCTATGTTGTGAACCAAGGCCAGCTGCCACTAGTGCTGAAGGCCACTTAGTTAGAGGTACAGGGCACACTGAGGCCAGCCATGGCTTGTTTGGGGTTTGTGGACCTTTCACAAATTCTATGAAAGGCTGCAGCACTGGCCAAGACTGGCTACTTGTGAGAAACAGATGCTGAAAGAGGTCCCAGCCTGTGCACAAGTTGAGAGGGGCAGATTCTCAGTCAATCACTAGGGTGAGGCAAGTGGTGTTAGCCAGTTTTATGGAGACTCAGATTTGGCTCTCCCCCTCTCCCCGTGCCTGCAGGCTCGGTGGGGGGAGGTCTCAACAAAGGAACAATGGCACCTACCAGCACTTCTGTCCAGCTAGAGTTATCCCTCCAGCCTTCCCCATGAACCAGATAATTCGGTTCCTGGCGATGTGTTCCTGGTGCTTTTCAAGCTACTGCCCCAGTGCTGGAACTTAGAGCAAGTAAATCCATCCACATGTAAGTATACATGTGAGTCATTTAAGAGGAACTCCTAGGACTCCCTGTCTTTGCCCCTCCCACCAGTCTCTACATAGTTTCTTCTTTATATCCTTAGTTATAGGAGTTCTGTTTGGCTAGTGTTCAGGTGGTTCTCAAGGGATGTTGTTCTATAATTTAGTTGTAATTTTGATGTGGTCATGGGAGAAAGCTAGCACAGCATTCACCTACTCTGCCATCTTGACCAGAAATCTAAAGCTTAATTTTAAAAGGCTGTTATGAGGCAGAACAAAAGTAAATAATTTTCAAACAAACTTAGCAAAATAATAGATATGAAAAGCATTGTTCTGAACTGTGGATGATAGGGAAGTGTTTATGTATGTAATTAACTAAAACCTTTAATAGTGGATAGGTTTAGATAGACAGTGATAGAAAGAAATTTTTGATATGAGGGGCAAAATTAGTGATAAGTAGAAAGAAATGAAAAAAAACAGTGTTTGAGGCACCAAGATATATAACATAAATTCAACTTATACAAGTTGATTCAATAATTGAATTATCAAAAATGACATTAAAATATATTTTGAAGCCACAGTATTAGACAAGCTGGCTTAAAGTCCTTAATATTCAAGAAAATGAGGAAAATATACTCAAAAATATATATTATTAATAAAGAGCTAAAGATGTGCTGTATTATTCTCAGTTCTGGTCTCTAATGTACAAACATCTCTTTCACTCTGATGAACATTAACCACTATTAACCCCTCACTTTCCACACTTGCAAGATTGATTTTGTATTTATTTTATATCATAAACCTACTTCTATCTAGGAACTATAAGAAACTACTGACCTAATGTTTTATATCTGTATATCTCTGCTAAACCATAGACTAATTGCTAAACTAAGGAGTCATTTTTACTGCTATTTTATGCAATTTGTAAGGTGTCTGATGCATAACAGGTGATCAATAAATGTTTGTTGAAGAAATAAATGCATTTAAGGACTCCTATTTCCCATGATCACATATTTTATTTCTTTGTTTTTTTCCTGGACAACAAACATTAGGGAAAAAAACAAACTTACCTTTGTTTTTTGTGCCACCCAGCCTGTGTTCATTCTACCACTTGCCTTTAAAAAACTTTGGGGTAGGTTGAAAAAAAGAAAAAACATAATCTAAAACATAATCTATCTCAATTTGCATAAATCCAATTTAAGAGAGATGCTTTTCTGGTCTAGTCCATTTTCCAGATGTCCTGCTCCTCAGTGGCTACCCTATTTTTGGTAAAAATACTAGGCTAATGGTTATAGATCAACCAGTTACCTTCAGATATTTATATCCAGATTGGGGGTTGCACACCTGACCCATGAAGTGCCCAGACTGATCCTTAAGAGTCCCTTCCTATTCAGTTTCCAATTCTTGCTAACCTTAAAATTTCAGTAAACAACAATTACATCCTAAAATGTTCACACAAAAATGAGACCACTACGTCAATCAACTTAATAGAGAGTGTAATCTAGGAAACATTTCATTCCTTGTCAATAAAGTCTAGCCCAATAGTTCAACCCTCAGTCATTTTTGTTAAACTGTGTGTGTGTACTATTCCTTTGTTTGAGCTCTCAGAGAGCTCCAGAATTCAAAGGTTTGCAATGTACACTACTTAACACAGCCTTCTTTGAGTGTTCCTCTGGAATTCAGGATCTGTGTAGATGTAGAAGTGAGTACATGTATTTCCATCTATCTGTGTATGATCAACCAACTATGTTGTTCTAGAAATAAAATTTATCTCAAAAATGTTAATCAGTTATAGTAATTAATAGCATAACATTACCTTGTACTTACAAGGAATAACAAAAAATTGTCCCATTCCCATATTTGATAAATAAAAGCTGAGGTCTAGATTGTTTTCCTGTCTTGCCCAACATCATCATTTAATGACAGAACAAATACAAAAGCCACAGGAACTAAAAGATAGCTATCTCACTAACTATTTTTTATTAGTTTCAGGTGTACAAAGCAATGCAATAGTTAGACATTTACCCCCCTCACAAAGTGATAATCCCCCTTCCCTAATCTGCTACCCCTCTGACATTGTATATAGCTATTACAATTCCATTGACTCTATTCCTTATGCTCTACTCCACATCCTGTGACCATATATATGTATATATATGGTCAAATATAATAATATAATTGACTTTCTCTCACTAACTTTTATAAACCCCTTCAAGATTAAGTATACTCAATTTAGACAAAATTAGACTGAATTATTATCATCAAGGGAATTTTTTACATCTTCTGAAAGCAAGTTATATAATGTTTTTATAGCTTTGTGATTCTATATCCAACAAGCTGCTGAACCACAGGACAACTGGCTTTGGAACAGTCTGTAGAACAGTTATATTTCTCACGAGTCTATACTGAAAAATACTATTTCAGTGGCAATGAAAACTTAAGGAGAAAGAGTACCAGAAATGGTGAATTTGGCAAGCTTATGAAAATGTTATTTTTTTGCTAATGGTACTAAGTCTTCTGGGGAAAACTTGTGTTCCCAATAGACAATTAGTTGAGGAATTGATGAACTTCTAGGGATCATCCAAGAAAAATTACAACACATACTTCCTCAGTGCGAAGTATTCCTTTCTTTCTTTAGTATTATTCTTGGATTTCCTACTTCGTAAAAGAAATAAAAACCATGAGACTTGTCCAAAATAATATAAACAATACTTATTAGATTCTTTCTCCCTTCACCTGTACATTAGATTTCCTGCACCATATAACTTGTTCTAACTACAGGCATCTTTCTGTGTTAGTACAAAGAAACTTTATAGTAAAATTATTTCAGAAAATGCTAGATTTACTGTCTTTTTTACAATGTCAACTTTCTCTCTCAAACCTTTAAATCTATAGAACCCCATTCCAGTGTCCTCTTCTCTTATCACATATAATCTCTCCCTAATTGAACCCATTTTCTAATCACTATGTTAGTTATATATAGATTCCTATCCTGATGGTCAGATCTATGCATCTATCTTTCAAACTATTATCTTCATGTGAACATAAATATCAAATATACATTCAAAATCTAAGCCCTTTCTCTGAAGACTGTGATTCCTATGACACTAAATGGAGTCAACATCAATCCAATTATGCCCAATTGAGATGTAGGTCCATCTTTAAGGTAACTGTTATAACTTTATACACCATATCCAATCCACTAAATTTATAGATTTAACATCTTAATATGTCTCAACTCTGCCCATATTTTACTAGCTCATGAACCATCAATGTATAATGATTGAGACGAAAGAAAAGTTTGCGGTTCTAATGTAATTATCTTATTAAATGAAGCAGAAAAAAGAGAGTCCAAAATATTTCTACTAGGTATAAAAAGAATTAGGACTAAAACCTAAAACTTATCTTCTGACTCTGGTGTTCTTTGTACTATAATAATACATGGGCCATTTGAAATTGGGAAATTGTTTGTTTTCCATGTATTTAAATCATATCTCCTTTCTTTTTTTAATTTTTTATTTTTCAATTATGGTTGACAAAATATTATATTAGTTTCAGGTGTAAACCAACTAATTAGACATTTATATAACTTATGAAATGAACACCCCAATAAACTGGCACTCATATAACACAACACATCATTATTATAATATTATTGGTGAAATTCCTTATGCTATACTTTATATGCCTATGACAATGTTGTAACTACCAATATGAACTTCTTAATCTCTTCCCCCTTTTCACTCTGTCCCCCAACCTGCCTCCCATATGACAACCATCAAAATAACCTCTAACACAATAACCTCTAGTTCTATTCATGTTGCTGCAGATGGCAAGATTTCATTCTTTTTTATGGCTAAGTAATATTCCATTGTATATATGTGCCACATATTCTTTATCCATTCATCCACTGATGGACACCAAGGTTGCCTCCATATCTTGGTTATTGTAAATGTTGCTATGAACACATGGATGTATATGTCCCTTCAAAGTAGTGTTTTGGGGTTTTTTAGATAAACACCCAGAAGTAAGACTACTGGGCCCTTCTTTGTCTCTTGTTATAGCCTTTGTTTTAAAGTCTATTTTGTCTGATATAAATATTATTACCCCATTTCTTTTTTTTTATTTCTATTTTCATAAAATATCTTTTTTCATCCCTTTACTGTCAGTCTGCGTGACTTTTAATCTGAAGTGAGTCTCTCGTAGGCGCCATACATAAGGGTCTTGTTTCTTAAGCATTCACACACCCTGTCTTTTGATTGGAGCACTTAATCCATTTACATTGAAAGTAATCGTTGATCAGGCATCATAAAACTGGTGGTGTGAGGTGAGCCTCTTGAAATCTCCCCTGGAATTTACAACAAATTGAACAACTATAACTCCACAAAGGAATCGTGGCACAGCAAACTGACAAGACTAAGAGGCTCAATACTGAAATCACCTAAAGGTGGCCAAATTGTGTGAGTGGGGGAGGAGGGAAAGAGAATTGCAGAGACGGGGCCATGCAGGCACAGGAAGCAGACCTAGCTAGGTGCTCTGAGCTCGCTGCTTTCTGGAACTACTGCAGCTATGGAAGAGGGAAGAACTCAGACTGTTAGGTTTCTGCTTATGGCCCACAGGGCTGAGGGGACAGCATATAACTCAGCTGAACACAACGCTCGCAGCAGATACCTCGGAGCAAAGACTGAGGGAAGAAGGCTGAAAACGGTGGTTTAAGCCCTCACTGCTGAGCAGAGAACAGATTAGGTACTGAGTCTAGCTGTCCCCTCCCTACCCTCTCAGAACACGCCCCACCTCCACTTGCCCACTGCTACAAGCAGAACAGTAGCAGTGTAAGATCAAAAGAACACAACATTTGCAGTTCTGAGAACTGTGGTCCACAGACATGGACTCACAGCCCAACTAGTTCTGGCAAAGGGGAGGGAGCTGTGGAAGCAAGACTGGCTGTGGTGTTGGTCTGGGTGTGGTGTTGGTGTGGCCCACTATTGCTCTGGGCCACAACTCACTACCCATCCTGCCCCTGTCCACATCCTGTCTGGGTGGATCCCTGTAAGAGTAAACAGAGCTGCTGAAACACATGGGTTCTGAATCTGGTGCAGGAAGAGCTTTGGAACATCAGAAGCTCTCTGCATCCCCACACAGAGGCGGTGCAGTATGACCCAGGCGAACTGTTCAGAGGAAAAGCCAGCCTTCCAGGGAATCCCCCCATTGTGTGAGAAGCTGGAATAGTGCAGAGAAAAAATAACACTACCGTGTGAGAAAGAGTAAAAGGCTGCAATCAGAGAGAAAATAAAACATTCTATGAACACCTACTGGAAGACAAAAGAAAGACCATTTCTATCAACCTGTTGCAGAACCCACTCCTATAGATGTCTATGAAGAGAAATAATAAATCATTAATGACCATGAATAACCAACGCAAAAAGACAGCCCAGAAAGAAAACGAAAAGTCTCCAGAAAATGAACTTAAAGATATGGTAATATGTGACTTAAATGACAGAGAATTCAAGATTACAATTCTTAACTCAACGAGATGCAAGAAAACAGATAGGCAGTTTAATGAACTCAGAAACGCAATCAAAGAACAAAATGAACATTTTACCAAAGAGTTTGAAATTTTAAAACAGAACCAAATAGAATTTCTGGAGATTAAGAACTCGGTAAAAGAAATGATGAATGAAATAGCCAGCATAGGAAGTGGAGTTGACCAGATGGAGGAAAGAATCGGTGACATCAAAGATAGAAACCTGGAAATGATACAAATGGAAGAAGAAAGAGACTCAAGTCTTAAAAGAAATGAAAGGACTCTACAAGAACTTTCTGACTCCATCAGAAAGAGCAATATAAGAATAATGGGCATACCAGGAAGAGAAGAAAGGGAGAAGGGAAGAGAGTATATTCAAACAAACAGTCGAAGAGCACTTCCCAAACTTGTAGAAAGAACTGGATCCTCAAATCCAAGAAGCAAATAGAATACCTAATTACCTCAATGGCAACAGGCCTTCTCCAAGTCACATTATACTGAAGCTGTCAAAAATCAACAACAAAGAAAGAATACTCAAGGCAGCCAGGGAAAACAAGACAGTAACCTACAACAGAATATCATCAGATTTTTCAGCAGAAACTCTACAAGGCAGGAGGGAGAGGAAACAAATATTCGAACTATTGAAAGAGAGAAATTATGAGCCAAGAATAATATATCCAGCGAAGATATCCTTTAGATATGAAGGAGGAATAAAGATCTTTCCAGACATACAGAAGCTGAGGGAATTTTCTAACACAGGACCTGCACTACAAGAAATACTGAAGGAGGCTATTCAACCAGAATAAATAGGGATAATTTGTGGCAACCAAGACATAAAAGGGGGAGAGTAAGGCCTGACCAGAATATGGGAATGGAGAAAATAAGCATGCTGAAGAAAATAGAATACTCTAAATATCAAAGTTTCTTTTACATAAACTCAATGGTAACTACTCAAAAAAAGTCCAGAACTGAAATATGCAGTGTAATAAAAGAAGAAACAGAGGGAAAAGTCATACAATACCACCACACAGAAATAATAGACAACAACAAAAAGGGAAAGAAACAATGGAGACACAATCTTACCAGAAAACTAAAGATAGAATGATAGGAAATCCTCACACATCAATAATCACCCTAAATGTAAATGGACTAAACTCACCAATAAAAAGGCACAGAGTAACAGATTGGATCAAAAAACTAAACCCAAATATATGCTGCCTCCATGAGACACATCTCAGCTACAAGGACAAACAAAGACTCAAAGTGAAAAGGTGGAAATTGACACTCCAAGCAAATGGTATCCAGAGAAAATCAGGTGTATCCATACTAATATCAGATAAACAGATCTCAGGATTTAAAAGGTAATAAGAGACAAAGATGGACATTTCATAAAGATAAAGGGGGCTACACAACAAGATGATGTAACACTCAATATCTATGCCCCCAACCAGGGAGTACTGAAATATACCAAGAAACGACTAACAGAACTAAAGGGAGAAATTGACCAAAACACAATTATACTAGGGGACCTAAATACATCATTGACAGCTATGGATAGATCATCCAAACAGAAAATAAATAATGAAATAGCAGCCCTAAATGACACATTAGATGAAATGGACATAATTGACATTTACAGAACACTTCATCCTAAAACATGAGACTATACAGTTTTTTCTAGTGTACATGGAATATTTTCAAGGATAGAGCATATATTGGGACATAAAACTAGCCTCAGCAAATTTAAGAAGATTGAAATCATACCAAGCATATTCTCTGATATTCAAACAAGGGTTTGAAATTGGATATCAACTGCAAAAAAAAGCAGGAAAAACCACAAATACGTGGAGATTAAACAACATACTTTTAAAGAACAACTGGGTCAAAGAAGAAACAAGAGGAAAGATCAAAAGATACATAAAACAAATGAGAACGAAAATACATCCTACCAAAATTTTGGGATGCAGCAAAATTAGTGTTAAGAGGGAAATTTATGTCATTACAGGCCTATCTTGAGAAATAAGAAAAATCCCACATAAATAACCTCACATTACACCTTAAACAAAGAACAAACGAAATCCAAGATCAGCAGAAGAAAGGAAATAATAAAAATCAGGGCAGAACTAAATGAAATAGAGAACAAAAGGACAATAGAAAAAATTAATGTGAGAAAGAGCTGGTTCTTTGAAAAGATTAATAAAATTGACAAACCCTTGGCTAGACTCACTAAGATAAAAAGAGAAAAGACACTGATAAACAAAATCAGAAATGAAAAAGGGAATTACCATATGACCTAGCAGTCCCTCTCCTGGGTATCTACCCAAAAAAATCTGAAAACATTTATCCATAAAAACAAGTGTACTCCAATGTTCATTGCAGCTTTATTGACGGTGGCCAAGACATAGAAAAAACAAATATGTCCTTCGATAGATGAATGGATAAAGAAGGTATGGTATGTATACACAATGATATACTATTCGGCGGTAATAAAAGATGAAATAGGACCATTTGTGACAACATAGATGGATCTTGAGATTATAATGCTAAGCGAAATAAGTCAGACAGAAAAAGTAGAGAACCATGTGATTTCACTGATATGTGGTATATAAACCGAAAACAACAAAAGAACAAGAGAAACAAATGAGAAACAAAAGCTCATAGACACAGACAATAGTTTAGTGGTTACCAGAGGGTAAGGGGGGTGGAGGGGTGGGAGATGAGGGTAAAGGGGATCAAATATATGGTGATGGAAGGAGAACTGACTCTGGGTGGTGAACACACAATGTGACTTATAGATGATGTAACAGAATTGTATACCTGAAATCTATGCAACTTTACTAACAAGTGTCACCCTGATAAACTTTAATTAAAAAAAAAAGAAAGTAATTGTTGATACATATATAGTTATTGTCCTTTTATTATTCATAGTTTTTATCTTTCTTCTTCTTCTTAAAGAACTTTCACTAATATTCTTGTAATACTGATTGGATGTTGAAAAACTTCTTTAGCTTTTTCTTGTCTGGGAAGGTTCTTATATGTCCTTTGATTCTAAATGATAGCTTTGCTGGGTCGAGTAATCTTGGTTTTCCTTGCTTTTCATCACTGAATATTTAGGGTCAATTCCTTCTGGCCTGCAAAGTTTCTGTTGCGTAATCGGCTGACAGTCTTGTGGGAGCTTCCTTGTAGGTAACTAACTGCTTTTTTCTTGCTCTTTTCAAGATTGTCTTTATAACCAGTGTTTTGAACTCTGCATCTGGTGGATTGCTTGTCTCCATTTTGTTCATTTTCTGGAAATTTGTTCTGTTCTTTTACTTGGGACATGTTTGTCTCCCCATTTTGGCTGCCTCCCTGTGTTGGTTTCCATGTAGGGCTGCTATGCCTCCTGGTCTTAGTAGAGTGGCCTTATGTAGTAGGTGCCCTGTGGAGCTCATTGGCACAGTCTCCCTGGTCACTAGAGCCGTGTGCTCCAGGAGTGTCCCTTCTGTGGTTAGTGTGTTCCCTCCTGTTGTAGTTAAGCCTTGGTTGCTGTTTGCAGGTCAATGGGAGAGATTCAGCCTCAGGCTGATTGGACTTGTGAGGACTGGATGTGACTACAGTGGAAGAGCTGTTGTGCTGGGGCTGACCTTATGAAGCCGGATTCACTTTGGCAGTGCTCTGGTGCCTTCCCAGACTGACTTTTGGGTGTGTTCACCTTGGTTTTGGCCAGGTGATACTCCAGTTCTGTCCAAAGCTGGCCACCAGTTGTGCCAGCGCCAGGGCCTCCTGGGAGGAGTCTCACTGCAGGCCAAGTTCAGCCTCAGCCTGTGCAGTACTTGGGGCATAAACCAAGAAGCAATCCCCAGATGGCCCCTACCTGTGCTGGGCTTAAAGTTGCCTCAAGAGACCAAACTGCAAACTGGGGCAATTGCCACCATTGCTGGGTTTTGGGGCTGCTCAGCCAGAGGTATGGGACACTCTGAATCCAGATGCTCTTTGTTTGGATTTTGTGAACCTTTGAGAGATTTTTAGAAAGTCCACAGTATGCGCCAAGACAGGTCACTTGTATGCAAAAGCCACTGGAAATTGGATGGAGCAGGATCTCAGGGAATCACCAGATTGGCACCAATGAATGTCTTAACCAGGTTGATGGAGACACAGATATGGCAGTCACCTGCAACTGTATGCCAAGATAAGGGCTAAACAAGAAAACAATGATTTCTACCAGGACTTCTGTCTAAAAGTAAGCTGCCCTTCCAGCTCTCACTCTGAAGACAGACAATTTAGTTCCTCCCTGAATGTTCCTGGCACCTTTTGAGCTGCTATTCCAGAGCTGGATATCAGAGTGAGTAAGTCCATTAGTGAGTAAGCACGTTCCCTTTAAGAGGCGCACCAGGACTCCGGCCACCCTCCAACTCACTCAGCCACAAATTCTGCTAGTTTTCACAGCCAGAAGTTATGGGGACTGGTCTCCCCGGTGCTGAAATCCTGGGCTGGGAAGTCTGGTGTGGAGCTGGGACCCCTTGCTCCTATGGGGAGGACCTCTGCAGCTGAGATATCCCTCCCAATTTTTAATGGTCACATACGAGTGTGGGACCAGCCCGTTCCACGTCTCTGCCCCTCCTAACAGTCTCAAGGTGGTTTCTTCTGTTGTCCTTAGTTGTAGGGCTTTGATTTAGAAAGATTTCAGGCAATTCTGGCTCTTTTGTAGTTGTAATTTTGATGTGGTCATGAGAGAAGTTAAGCACAGCATTTACATACTCTGCCATCTTGACAAGACTATTTTACAGTTTATAAATCTTATCATCTCACCTCAGAATCTTTAATCCAGGGAAGCCACTTTTTTTTTTTAAATTCTTTCAACATGTTCATAGTTATTCCAGTCATTAAAAAATGCCATTCTCATAGTCAATATTATGGCAATAACTATGTATAATGCAGGTGGCTACTAGACTAGTTAGGGGGATCACTTCTTAAATTATTTAAATGTATAACCACTATGCTGTACCCCTGAAATTAATACAAAATAATACTGAATGTCAACTGTAATTGAAAAATTAAAAAGGGGTGGGGGGGAAGAAGGGTAATAAATAGTCCAAATATCCAGGTATAAAAAAAAAAAAAGTCAGTTGCGATGGTTCCAAGGGGGAAATAGGGAAGAGGGAAGCTGCGGTGCTGCGGTTCACCAGGTTCACTTTTGCTGGTTCTCTTCCATTCTGCCTCTCACCACCATCGCCCTTGGTTCCTCAGCCAATGTCGCCAGAGTTCTGTGCAGAAAACTACAACATGGGCAGTAAGAGAACGAGAAGAGGCGGCGAAGGGTCAAGAAAGAAACTGAAATCAAAATGGCGGCGTGAGGTGAGCCTCTGTATAGCTCCCCTGGAATTTACAACTAATCGAACAACAATAAATCCACAAAGGACTCCCTGCACAGCAGACAGGCAAGACGAAGAGGCCCACTACTGAATTCACCTATAGGTGGGCGAATCACACGGGCGGGAGAGGAGGGAAGGGAGAAGTGAAGAGAGGGAGCCGCGCGGGCACAGGACGCATACCTACCTCAGTGCTCCGAGCTCGCTGCATCCCGGAACTACCACAGCTGTGGGAGAGGGAAGAACTCGGACTGCTAGGGCTCCGCTTACGGCCCACAGGGATGAGGGGGCAGCATATAACATGGCTGAACCCAACGCTCACGGCAGAGACCTCGGAGAAAAGACTGAGGGAAGAAGGCTGAAAATGGTGGTTTAAGCGAGCAGAGAATGGAGCCTTAGGCACTGAGACTAGCCGCCCCCTCCCTACCCTCCCAGAGCTCGCCCGCTCCCACCTACCCATTGCTAGAAGCAGAACAGTAGCAGTGTCAGATCAAAAGAACAGAATATTTGCTGTTGTGAGAACTGTGGACCGCAGACACAGATTCGCACCCCAACTAGTTCCGGCAAAGGGGAGGGAGATGTGGAAGCAGGACCGGCTGTAGTGGTGGTCACCGCCATTGCTCTGGGCCACCTCTCACAACTCACCCTGCCCCTGGCCCCACCTATCTGGGCAGATCACTGCAGGAGTAAACAGAACTGCTGAAACATACAGGCCCTGAATCTGGTGCAGGAGGAAATTTGGAACTTCAAAAGCTCTCCGCATACCAACACAGACACTGTGCACTGTAATCTAGGCAAACTACTAACAGAGGAGAACCCAGTCTCCCAGGGAATCCCCCCATTGTGTGAAAAGCTGGAATAGTGCAGAGAAAACATAGCACTACCGTGTGAGAAGAAAAAAAAGGCTGCAATCAGAGAAAAAATAAAACATTCTACCAACAAGTACTGGAAAACAAAAGAAAGACCTCTTCCTATCAACCTCTTGCAGAAGCCACTCCTGTAGATGTCTAGGAAGAGAAATAGTAAATCAGTAATTGCCATGAATAACTAAGGCAACATGACAGCTCAGAAAGAAAGTGAAAAGTCTCCAGAAGAGGAACTTAAATATATGGAAATATGTGACTTAAATGACAGAGAATTCAAGATTGCAATTCTGAAAAAAACTCAACGAGATACAAGAAAACACAGAAAGGCAGTTTAATTAACTCAGAAACACAATCAAAGAACAGCATGAGCATTTTATGAAAGAGATTTAAATTTTAAAAAAGAACCAAATACAATTTCTAGAGATAAAGAACTCAATAGAAGAAATAAAGAATGAAATAACCAGCTTAGGTAGTAGAGTTGACCAGATGGAGGAAAGAATCAGTGACATCGAAGATAGAAACCTGGAAATTACACAGATGGAAGAAGAAAGAGACTAGAGACTTAAAAGAAATGAAGAACTCTACAAGAACTTTCTGACTCCATCAGAAAAAGCAATATAAGAATAATGGGCATACCAGAAGGAGAAGAAAGAGAGAAGGGAACAGAGAATATATTCAAACAAATTGTCGATGAGAACTTCCCAAATTTGTGGACAGAACTGGACCCTCGAATCCAAGAAGCAAATAGAATACCTAATTACCTCAATCCCAACAGGCCTTCTCCAAGGCACATTGTATTGGAGCTGTCTAAAATCAATGACAAAGAAAGAATCCTCAAAGCAGCCAGGGAAAACAAGACGGTACCTACAAAGGAAAGCCCATTAGATTATCATCAGATTTTTCAGCAGAAACTCTACCATCCAGAAGGGAGTTGAACCAAATATTCAAACTATTGAAAGAGAGAAATTATGAGCCAAGAATAAAATATCCAGCAAAGATATCCTTTAGATATGAAGGAGGAATAAAGACCTTTCCAGACATACAGAAGCTGAGGGAATTTTCTAATACATGACGTGCACTACAAGAAATACTAAAGGAGGCTATTCAACCACCATCAACAGGGACAATTTGTGGCAACTGAAACATAAAAAGGGGGAGAGTAAAGTCCTGAACCGGAATATGGGAATGAAGAAAGTAAGCATGCTGAAGAAAATGGAATACTCTAAATATTAAACTTTCTTTTACATAAACTTACGGGTAACCACTCAAAAAAAATCCAGAACTGAAATATATACTGTAATAAAAGAAGAAACAGAGGGAAACATCATAGAATAGCACCACATATAAATAATAGGCAACAACAAAAAGGCAAAGAAACAATGGAGACACAGCATTACCAGAAACTAAAGATAGAATGACAAATCCTCACATATCAATAATCACCCTAAATGTAAATGAACTGAACTCACCAATAAAAAGGAACACACTAGCAGAATGGATAAAAAAACTAAACCCAAACATATGCTGTCTCCAAGAGACACATCTCAGCTACAAGGAAAAGCATAGACTCAAAGTGAAAGGGTGGAAATTGACACTCCAAGCAAATGGTATCCAGAGAAAATCAGGTATAGCCATAATGATATCAGATGAAACGGACTTCAGTGTGAAAAAGATAACAAGAGACAAATATGGACATTTCATAATGGTAAAGGGACTATACAACAAGAAGATATAATGGTCATCAACATTTATGATCCCAATCAGGGAGCACCGAAATATGGACATGATTGACATATATAGAGCACTTCATCCTAAAACATCAGACTATACATTCTTTTCTAGTGTACATGGAACATTCTCAAGGATATACCATATATTGGGACATAGAATCAGCCTCAGCAAATTTTAGAAGATTGAAATCATACCAAGCATATTCTCTGATCACAAGGCTTTGAAATTGGATATCAACTGCAAAAGGAAAGCAGAAAAAACACACATACATGGAGATTAAACAACATACTTTTAAAGAATGACTGGGTCAAAGAAGAAATTAGAGGAGAGATCAAAAGATACATAGAAACAAATGACAATGAAAAGACATCCTACCAAAATTCTGGGGATGCAGCGAAAGCAGTTTTAAGAGGGAAATTTATATCATTACAGGCCTATCTCAAGAAACAAGAAAACTCCCAAATAAATAACCTCATGTTACACCTTAAAGAACTAGAAAAAGAAGCACAAGTGAAAACCAAGGTCAGCAGAAGAAAGGAAATAACAGAAATCAGAGCAGAACTAAATGAAATAGAGAACAAAAAGACAATAGAAAAAATTAATGTGACAAAGAGCTGATTCTTTGACAAGATTAACAAAATTGATAAACCCTTGGCTAGACTCACTAAGATAAAAAGAGAGAAGACACTAATTAACAAAATCGAAAATGAAAAAGGGGAAGTTATCACGGACACCACAGAAATACAAAGGATCATCCACAAATACTATGAAGGACTATATGCCACCAAATTCAATAACCTAGAAGAAATGGACAAGTTCTTAGAAACATATAGCCTTCCAAGGCTGAACCATGAAGAACTGGAAAATGTAAACAGACCGATCACCAGTAATGAAATTGAATCAGTCATCCAAAACCCTCCCAAAAGCCAAAATCCGGGACCAGATGGCTTCAGTAGTGAATTCTACCAAACCTTCAAAGAGGATCTAATGCCAATCCTGCTCAAACTCTTCCAAAAAATTGAAGAAGAGACAGTACTCCCTAACTCATTTTATGAGGCCAACATTACCTTGAGACCAAAACCTGGTAAGGACAACACAAAAAAAGAAAACTATAGACCAATGTCTCTGATGAATACAGATGCAAAAATCCTAAACAAAATTCTAGCAAATCGAATACAACAATGCATTAAAAAGATTATTCATCACGACCAAGTGGGGTTCATCCCCGGGGCACAAGGATGGTTCAACATTCCAAATCCATCAATGTGATACATCACATAAATAAAATAAAGGACAAAAATCATATGATTATATCAATTGATGCAGAAAAAGCATTTGACAAGATACAACATTCATTTATGATTAAAACACTTAATAAAATAGGTATAGAAGAAAAATACCCTAACAAAATGAAGGCCATATATGACAAGCCCTCAGCTAATCTCATAATTAATGGTGAAAAACTGAAGCCCTTTGCTCTACGTTCAGGAACACGACAGGGATGTCCCCTATCACCTCTGCTTTTCAACATAGTGTTGGAAGTCCTTGCCAGAGCAATCAGGCAAGAGAAAGAAATAAAAGGCATCCAAATTGGGAATGAAGAAGTTAAATTATCATTCTTTGCAGATGACATGATGCTTTATGTAGAAAACCCTAAAGACTCCACCAAAAAGCTATTAGAAACAATCAACGAATACAGTAAAGTTGCTGGCTACAAAATCAACGTACAAAATTCCATTGCTTTCCTATACACTAGCAATGAAATCTCAGAAAAAGAAATACAAAAAACAATTCCTTTTGCAATTGCAGCAAAAAGAATAAAATACCTAGGAATAAACTTAACCAAGGATGTGAAGGACCTATATGCTGAAAACTATAAGACATTTTTGAAAGAAATTGAAGACACAAAGAAATGGAAAGATATTCCGTGCTCATGGATAGGAAGAATCAACATAGTTAAAATGGCCATATGACCCAAAGCAATATACAGATTTAATGCAATCTCCATCAAAATCCCAATGGCATTTTTTAAACAAATAGAACAAAAAAATCATCAGATTTGTTTGGAGCCACGAAAGACCCCGAATAGCCAAAGCAATCTTAAGAAAAAAGAACAATACTGGAGGTATCATGCTCCCTGACTTTAGCTTGTACTACAGGGCTACAATAATCAAAACAGCATGGTATTGGCAGAAAAACAGACATAGACCAATGGAATAGAATTGAGAACCCAGAAATAAAACCGAATAAATATGGACGGATAATTTTAGACAAAGAAGCTAAAAACATACAATGGAGGAAAGACAGCCTCTTCAATAAATGGTGCTGGGAGAATTGGATAGCCACGTGCAAAAGAATGAAACTGGACTGCTCTCTGTCACCATGTACCAAAGTTAATTCAAAATGGATCAAAGACTTAAGCATAAGACCTGACACAATAAACTGCATAGAAGAAAACACAGGTTTAGTAACTTATGGACCTTGGGTTCAAAGAGCATTTTATGAATTTGACTCCAAAGGCAAGGGAAGTAAAGCCAAAATAAATGAATGGGACTATATGAAGCTTAAAAGCTTCTGCACAGCAAAAGAAACCATCGGCAAAATAAAGAGGCAACCAACTGAATGGGAGAAGATTTTTGCAAACAGTGCCTCCGATAAGGGGCTGATATCCAAAATATACAAGGAACTCATGCAACTCAACAACAAAAAAACAAACAACCCAATTGAAAAATGGGCAGAGGACCTGAAGAGACATTTCTCCAAAGAGGACATACAAATGGCAAATAGACATATGAAAAAATGCTCAACATCACTAATCATCAGAGAAATGCAAATCAAAACCACAATGAGATATCACCTCACCCCAGTCAGAATGGCTGTCATCAACAAGACAAATAGTAACAAGTGTTGGAGAGGCTGTGGAGAAAAAGGAACCCTCATACACTGTTGGTGGGAATGCAGACTGATGCAGCCGTTATGGAAGGCAGTGTGGAGGTTCCTCAAAAAATTATGAATAGAATGACCGTATGACCCAGCAATCCCTCTCCTGGGTATCTACCCAAAAAAATCTGAAAACATTTATACATAAAGACACTTGTGCTCCAATGTTCATTGCAGCTTTGTTTACGGAGGCCAAGACATGGAAACAACCAAAAATGTCCTTCAATAGATGAATGGATAAAGAAGTTGTGGTATATATAAACCATGAATACTATTCGCCAGTAAGAAAAGATGATATAGGAACATTTGTGACAATATGGATGGATCTTGAGAGTATAATGCTAAGCGAAATAAGTCAGACAGAAAAAGCAGAGAGCCATACAATTTCACTGATATGTGGTATATAAACCCAAAATAACAAAAGAACAAGACAAACAAATGAGAGACAAAAACTCATAGACACAGACAATAGTTTAGTGGTTACCAGAGGGTAAGGGGGGTGGGGGGTGGGAGATGAGGGTAAGGGGGATCAAATATATGGTGATGGAAGAACTGACAATGTGGTGGTGAACACACAATGGGATTTATAGATGATGCAATACAGAATTGTACACCTGAAATCTATGTAACTTTACAAACAATTGTCACCCAAATAAACTTTAATTAAAAAAAATTTAACTAGAAAAATGCCATTCTGTCTCTCTCCCCATACATAGACATACACACATACATACACATATATATATATACATATATATAATTATATATTATGTATAGATATGTATATATTATATATTATATTTATATATCATACACACACACACACACACACACACAGAGAGGGTGCCAGAAAAATGTATACACATTTTAAGAAAGGAAAACACTATTAAAATTGTAATAATATATACCGATAACAAAAGATGAATACAAGTCACGTTTGACTTCTGCAATTACAAGAGGTGTTCAAAGTGGTTACCATCAGTGTCCAGACACCTCTGATTATGGTGACCTACTGCTTGAGCAACGTTGGCCAAGGTGTCTATTTGTATACATTTTTTTTTTGCATCCCTGGTATATAATACATGTAAAATCTTCCTGACTTTTATTCATTTAGCAAAAACGTTTATAGCACTCATAATGCTCATATCTGTAAAAAGGGGAGATGAGTAATCCTGCTGTATATGTGCTCCATCAGCATTGTGACTTTTCTACTCTAACAGTTACGTTACTTTATTGTTATTGGTCATTTCATTGCTTCTCTTTCTAATATGTAATTTATGTGATTCCAAGAGACTTGCCCCCAGTGCTCCGAACAGACTTAATACATATTTGATAAGTGAACTGATTAATGGACGAAATGTTTGACTCTGAATGGTGACAAAAGAAACATGAATTTCTTACTTACATTAGTCTTATTTTTGCAAAAGCTTAGTTGACTAGAAAGTAAAGGTCCAATATAAACTTTTGATGATTTTAGGCCATACACACTCTACAAATAAGTTATCCAGTATGGTTTTGGAAGGGCTTGAAATAATTATTTAAAATCCACAACATAAATTAGTGCAGCATTGTTTTTATTTTTATAATATACACAGGAACTTGGGCAACTGATCATGACACTACAATTACTCTTAAGAGAAAACAGTCTATATTTGTAAACATATTCTAATAACTTAGCTTGTAAACTGGATCTTTCTAGGTCTGGATGTTTGCTGGTATAGAATACCTCAGAAAAGCATATTCTTGCTGATAATATGAGAAGAAATGTAGTATTCTTGGGAAGATATGGAAGGATCAACCTGAAGAAGAGTGATCAGGAAGAATCAATCGAGTGTATTTAGTGTACGCTCTGTCATATATCCCCACTCGGAAAACGTTTTTGGTGTTCTAATCTCATGAAGAATTCATAAAGATCCAGCAAAAAGGCCATAGTAAATTTAAGAAAGAAAGTCTTCAAGGAATTTGTAAGAATTTAGGGGAGCTTGAAAAATAGCAGGGTGTATAATACGAGAGGTATATCCCATATCATCCAGATTTTGAATGTTAGGGTAAAACTCCAGCTGATATCTTGGCTACATTGCCTTAAGCACAGTCTTCTAGAAACTTCCTTCTTCTTATCCAGCCCCTCCTTTGTAGTTTTCCAGGACTACTCCTGAACTTTACTGAGGTCACAGATTGAGTGCCACTTACTCATGAAACCTTCAGTTAGCAAGGTAATATTCAATTGTATAACTCCCTCTTTGTTTTTCCTTCATGGATCTTATCCAAATTTCATTTCCGTGATAATCTTATAGTTTTCAGAGTCTATCTTTCTAATGGTAATGAGATCAATATGGGTGTGTCATTTCTTTCTAGTTTGCTTCCTGTACTTAGCAACTAGCAGCGCACCTGACATTCAGTATTAGTCTTCAAAAATTTGAATGAGTAAATAAGTGATTGAGGAATTAATACTCAAAGCACTGAAGGATGCTTGCTTCAGTAGCACAAATATTAAACTTCGAATTTTACAGAGAAGATTAGCATGGCCCCTGAGGGGAGAAAAACAACAACACTGAAAAGAGATAGGCCAGGCAGAATTTTATCTATCTAGTTATGCCTCTGCTTCTGAACAGTTATAGATGACAGTTCATTCTCTGATTTCTTATTCTTTATTTGGAACAATTACATTTGGACCTATGGGATTATACCACAAAATTCTTTTCCATCTCACTGAATTTGTTTACTTATTTTGATGTAAGTTTGAACCCAGAGCACTTTGCCAACTGTAAACTATGCAACCCTAATTTGCTATAATGCAATGAAAAGAGAGTATACTATTATGTTTTTACATAAAATTTCCCAAAATCAAGATGCAAAAGTTTCTCATTTTTAGAAAAGGAGTGTTATAGGCAAAAGCCATATAGAGTGAAGTAATAGGGGGTGAAGTAAAAGTGTTGTAGAATAAAAAATAATAGGTGTTTGATTAAGCTTTCATCTGGAAAATAAATCTCCAAATTATGAAAATATGTTTTTGCATATAGAAATGTAAGGGTTTAAATGTAAGATGGTGCAGACATTATGAAAAAACAGTAATAATTAACTATTGCATATTTTAAACATAACAAAACAAATATAAGATTATACTACCAATAATAAATGATATTATTTATATGTCTTCACAAGCCATAAAATATTCTGGAACTGTGCTTTTTCTTAGGAATCAGACTCCAATGTCAGGCAGTTCAAACTGGTTCGTTGGTTCAACCACAACATAATACAACCAGGCTCTTTCCTTCTGCTTTATCCTTGACCTGTAATGTGTGGCATTCTCCTCATGTTGTTTATGCATCTCTACACACATCTGCCACATTCTGAATGGATAGAGTATAAGGTAAAATAAAATAATCTTTTGTATGACAGCTTGCCTAAGGCTCATCCTTGCAAAAGTAAGCCTTAAGTCTATATAGAGATACAGGAAGGCTGAGAGACTTCCCAATGTTTTGTTCACAGATGTAAGAAAAGAGGATGACTGGTTTAAAACATTCCTTGAATAGTTTCATGTTTGTCTTAATCCGGTAAAGCATTTATTTATTTAAAAGGAGTGTCATATATGCTACATGTATAAATGTTTTGGAGAAAAGATATTGAAGCACAGATTGATTAAAGGATTTACTTTATGTTACTACTGGTTCACGGCAAAGTTTGGACTAGACATATATACTCGTATTCCATAGTATATTACAGAATGTTCTATAAAAAAATCAAAAGAAAATGGGAGAAAATTAGCCAAATAGGCTTCTATTAAAAAATGGTTTTTTACAACAAAATAAAGATGTTTATCACTGTAGTATTTATTCAAACTTTTTTGACAATCATGTAAAATGTATTCCCAGAATCTTTCCTAGAACTTTCTTGAGTGCCCCCTTAACGTCTTTGTTCCTCAGACTGTAGATAAGTGGGTTGAGCATTGGAGTCACCACAGTGTAGAAGAGGGAAACAAACTTCCCTAGTTCTTTGGATCTACTCTTGGCCGGCTGCAGGTACATGAAGATGATGGTTCCGTAGAAGATGATGACGACCATCAGGTGGGAGGAGCAAGTCCCAAATGCTTTTTTTCTTCCAGTAGCTGATTTGATCCTCTGAACGGCTTTGGCAATGTAGCCGTAAGAAACCAGGATGAAGGAGAAAGGCACTATAAGAAACAGGATACTAGCCAAAAAGAGCTCCGCCTCATTGAAAGTGGTGTCCACACAAGCCAACTTGATAAGCACAGGGACCTCACAGATAAAATGATCCACCTGGCGATGCCCGCAAAAGGGTAGCTGCAGGGTGAGAGTGGACTGTACCAGGGTGGTGGTCACTCTGCTGAGCCACGCCAAAGATGCCAAGGACATGCAGAGACGGGGATGCACTGAGACAGTATAGTGGAGGGGACGGCAGACAGCAACGTAGCGATCATAGGACATCACAGCCAAAAGGACACATTCAGTAGATCCCAGGGCAAGAGAGACATAAAGCTGAACCACACAGCCACCATAGGTAATGGGTTTCATGGGATCCCACAAGTTTACTAGGAGCTGGGGAATAACACTACTGGTAAAGCAGAGGTCCAGGAAGGAGAGATGAGAAAGAAAAAAATACATTGGTGTATGAAGTTTGGGCTCCAGGCGAGATACCAGAATGATGGTGGTATTCCCCAAAACTGTTAGTAAGTACAAGATTATAATAACCACAAAGAGAACCTTTCGTAACTGAGGATAATCAGAAAACCCCAACAGGATGAAACCTGCTGGGTTGCTCTCATTGATACTCCTCATGATCCCCATGTGCAAATTATGTCCCAGAAAGCTGAGTCATCGCTGAGAAAGACGACATATTACAGAAGGCCAAACGTTTAAGGGTCACCTCCCCAAAAAGTACTCTATTTTAAATGTTTAGAAGCCATGTCCTCACATGCAGTGACTTAGATCTGCCTATTTTCCTATGGTATGCATTCTCAATAAAAGCAATATACACCTTATTAATATCATAGCTGTTCACTGATGCTTTCCAAAGTAGAAAATATTTTTTTAAAACATCATCAAGCTACAGTAATTAAAATAGTATGGTACTGGTATAAAGGTAGGAATCAACATAGGAATCAATGGAGCAGAATAGAGTGCCCAGAGATAAATCCACTCATATACAGTCAACTGAGCATCAACAAAAGTGTCAAGAATACACAAAGAGGAAAGGACAGTCTCTTCAATAAATGGTGTTGGGAAAACTGAACATCACATGCCAAAGAATGAAATTGAATACCCAGTTTACACCATACACATAAATCAACTCAAATGGATTAAAAACTTAAATGTAAAATCTGAAACTAAAATTCCTAGAAGAAAACATAGGGGAAAATCTCTATGACATTAGTGTTGGCAGTGATTTTTATGGATACTAAAACCACAGGCAACAAAAGCAAAAATATATAAGGAATGGGAGAAAATATTTGCAAACCAGAGATCCACCAAGGGGTTACAATGTAAAATATATAAGGAATTAAAATAACTCAACATTAAAAATACCTGATAATCTGATAGAAAGTGGGCAAAGGAGTTGAATAGATATTTCCCCAAATAAGACATACAAATTCCAATAGGTATATGAAAAGGTATTCAACATCACTACTCATTAGGGAAATGCAAATAAAAACCACAATGAGACACCACTTCACACCTGTTAGAATGGCTGTTATCAAAAAACAAAATATAAATGTTGGTAAGTCATGGGAAAATTAGAAGTTTTGTATAGCATTGGTAGGAATGCAAGATGGTGCAGACATTATGAAAAACAGAATCAGCATTGCTCAAAAAATTAAAAATGTAAATATTGTATGATTCAAAACACTTCTGGGTATATATCCAAAAGAATTGAAATCAGAATACCAAAGAGATATCTTCATTCCTGTGTTCATTCCAGCATTATTCACAGTAATCAACCTAAGTGTCCACCTATGAATGAATGAATAAAGAAGACATGGTATATTATACATCCTTAATTAATGGAAATTATTAGAATATTAATGGGATATTATTCAGCCTTTAAAAAAGGAAATACAGGGGCCAGCCCGGTGGCTCAGGCGGTTAGAGCTCCATGCTCCTAACTCCAAAGGCTGCCGGTTCAATTCCCACATTAGCCAGTGGGCTCTCAACCACAAGGTTGCCGGTTCAATTCCTCGACTCTCACAAGGGATGGTGGGCTCTGCCCCCTGCAACTAAGATTGAACACGGCACCTTGAGCTGAGCTGCCGCTGAGCTCCTGGATGGCTCAGTTGGTTGGAGTGCATCGTCTCAACCACAAGGTTGCCAGTTCGACTCCCGCAAGGGATGGTGGGCTGCGCCCCCTGCAACTAGAAAACAGCAACTGGACCTGGGGCTGAGCTGTGCCCTCCACAACTAAGACTGAAAGAACAACAACTTGAAGCTGAATAGCACCCTCCACAACTAAGATTGAAAGGACAACAACTTGACTTGGAAAACAGTCAACAACTTGACTTGGAAAAAAGTCCTGGAAGCACACACTGTTCCCCCAATAAAGTCCTGTTCCCCTTCCCCAATAAAATCTAAAAAAAAAAAAAAAAAAAAAAAAAATTAAAAAAAAATTAAAAAAAAAAAGGAAATACATTTTGCAATGTCAAAAAAAATAGATGGACCTTGAGGGCATCGTGCTAAGTAAAATAAGGCAGATACAGAAGGACAAATACTCCTCCTATATGCGGTATGTAAAATAGTCAAATTTATAGAAACAGAAAATAGAATGATGGCAGCCAGGGACTAGAAGGAGGGGAAATGGGAAGTTGTTGTTCAATGGTTAAAAAATTATAGCTATCAAGATGAATACATTCTAGAGAGATGCTGTCCAACATATTGCCTATATTTTACAATACTGTATTGTACACTTAAAATTTATTGAAAGAGTAGATCATGTTAAGTATTCTTAACACACGCACACACACACACACACACACACACAGCAAAAGGACACAGGAATCTTTTGGAGGTAATGGATAAGTGTATTTCTTTGATTGTGGTGATAGTATCATCATCATGGTAATGATATATATCCATGTGCATGCATTTGTACAGACTCATCAAATTGTATACATTAAATAAATTGTGCAGGTTTTATATATCAATTATAACTCAATCAAGCTGTAAAAGTAACTATCATTTGTTGTAGGAAATAAATTAGACTATCACTTACATCCAACCAAATTTAACTCTTTATAGCAATGTTTTTCTAGTTACAAAAAAAAGGGAATCCCAGTTAATTCCAACTACAGAAAAAAATTACACTGAAGTTTTAAGCAATTTTCAATAAAGGAGAAATAAAGCCATTTTTCATCACCCCCCCAAAAGAGTGGAAATTAGTTACAAGTTTACATTTTTAAATATACTAGATGTGATTGTCGTTAACTAAAAATCAATTTCTGAGAGCTTATGTGACTCAGTCAAAGGCACAAACATACTCAGCAAGTGTTTAAGGCAACACTTGAATCTCTCTTACAACCAACTCCATGCTTTTGTTAATTGTACACTCTTATCTGGCTTTCTTTTTCTCGCGCTTACTGCTTTGTTTGTTTGTTTGTTTGTTTGTTTGTTTGTTTGTTTTAGCTTATTCATTTATTCAGAGACACAGAATCCTTCTGGATCCAAAATCAGATTTTAGGAAATGAGATGTTATCCTTATGATTTCAGATTTTTTTTCCTGTAATCATTTGCATTTTAGTCATCAGCTCAAAGTGTAGATGCAAAATGTGCTTCTTGTTTTAGAAGCAAGTAATTAAAAGGATATTTTATTTCCAATGAGGGCATTGTGTCTGATTTATGAAATTCTACTCAGAAAGCTACCAATTATGGTTTCATTATGAAAGGCCAGTTCTTCCTTTATCCCCATAGTTACCCAGGGAACTTCCTTAGTAAAAATAGTGCTTTACTGCTAGACACTTCCAAATCTTTGTTCTTAATTATATGGGAACCTTTATAAGGGATTGATTTTTTTTGTTTGACCAAGTTGTATACGTATCTATTCACAATATTTTGTGAAATTCATGAGGCCAGGGGTTGTGCAGGATATGATTTTGCAGGCCCCTGCCCTTAGAGTGTTCAGCACACTGCGGCTTATCAAAAAGGATTCAGCAGTCCACCCATATTATGTCCATCATTTTATACCTCTCTTATTTTCCCTTGAGAGACTAACACATCTCTAGTCAACTAGTAGATAGTAATCTGCTTACCAATTTTTCTCTAAATTAAAGCTGCCTCAAACACATGTGATTCTGCCATCTATTTGAACACGACTTGATTAAAAGCATAAATGTCAAAAGGGGGATTTGCAACGTGATAACTAGGAGTCATGATCACACATGGCCCTCTCCTTGATTTTAATGACCTCTACCCCAATCTTGTAATTACAGAATGAAAACATCCTTCCATGTTTTCGTTATTATTTGCACCCCTTTTCCCCACTTCTCCCCACTAGGAAGCTTCATATATTTTGTCTATTACTAAAGCAAATACATGTTTATTACAAAAGCAAGTGTTTTTCTTTCAAATTCATATTTTCCAGTAAATATTATGCATTAACAATTATTAGTTCTCTCTTTGTCAGTGACCTGCAAAATGGTCCCCTGTCCCTTCATTGGTGAGTCCTTGAATCACTGCCCTTTTACTTGCCGAACGATGGTGAACAATAACTGCCAACGTTCACCTTCCCTTTCAGTCTGAACCCTGAAGCCGCTGGCTCCGGGGACCGTGAGCGGGCTCACAGGGAGCAGGAGCAGTGTGGAGCTGCAGAAAGCCGGTAATGCCACTCACAGACAACGCTGAGCGGGGGCCCGTTTAGCAATAATTTCCTGAGCAAGCAAACTATCTTCGTTGCTCATTAGGACATCATACATTACTAAGTGTAAAAGTCTTGGAATAAGTTCTAAATAAACACTTTAAGACGTAAACATTGACAGTGAATGCAATATTTCCACAACTTCTCTCTTTAAAATTAATTTCTTGGACACAAAAAACAGAGAATACAAGGGAAATACCATTCTAAACAAGAATAGTCCTGAAACTATAGAATGTCTATGAGCATATATCACATAATCTACTTATCAAGTGTCTGATATGTTGAAACTTAAAAAAATCACATGAACAGACAGAGTGACACACTCTTCTTTAAGCACCATTCTACACACACTGACTCATCTTGGAGAAACTAAGTGTCAAATGTAGCAGGCCATGCAGAATAAAAATATCCCCTGGGGATGTAGTCCACACAGAAGATGGCTGCATAAGGGAGATGGGCTCGACTCACAAGCAAATGGCCGGGCTGGATAACAAAGCAAGCTGGGCATGGTTCCAGTGCAGAGACATCTTTCATAAGGGGTAAAGTGATTGGAAAGACTGTATCTGAGTGAACCTTTCAGATGTCCATGGTACCTTTCCACAAAGTGATTAAAGGATAGAATACAAACTGAGAAGTACTGACACTTAAGTCTTCAGCTCACGTTCTAAAAATACAACTAAAACAGCACCCAGGGAAAGAAAAGCAAAAGTGATCCTGGTATATTTGGGGACAGACAAGCCTAGATCATTGTCTGCCTCCAAAGATGACAGATATGTAAGAAATATAAAACAGTGGGTCACAATGTGATATGTAGATGATGTTTTACAGAATTGTACACTTGAAACCTATGTAATTTTACTAACCATTGTCACCCTAATAAATTTAATTTTAATAAAGCAACAACAGTGATTCTAGGTTTCACACATTTAAAAATCCATAATAAAAAAAGAAGACCAAAGAAACATTTTAAAGAGGAAAAGGAAAGGTCTTTAAGAAACAAAAATTAGGTAAGGAACATACACTGGAAGGAGAATTTCTCCAGGAAACAGTGTAGATATTTGGAAAGGTAAATGTATTTCTTCACACAGTCAAAAATTTAAGACAACCTGGAGCTACAAGAACAAATGATTTAAAACAACAGTAGATTTTAAAAGGAGACTGTTTGAACTATGTAAAAATAATTAATGAAATATATAATGGTTACACATCCTAAATTATGTTTAGGAAGTGAAAAAAGGAGCTGAATAAAAATATGTTTGAGTAACTTGCACAGAATGCAATGGAAATAAAAAAGAAAGAGTTATTAAGAAAGATTACATGAAAAAGTCAAAAAACGTAATATATTCTCAAGTTCTCACAGTCAGTAAATTTTCTTGCCATCAAAAGCTCACAGTTTTACCTATGAAAACTAACATCCAAGCAAATGAAATAATTCTTAGTTTCTTTATTACTGTATATTACAAAATCCACAATGAAGACATACCACTATTAAATTTTCAGGCACCAAGTAACATAAAATAAACACATATAAACCAAACATGTCAGTGATATAATGTTTGGTCATTGATCAGGTATTAAGCTTTAATAAAAACTTTTATTATCTATAGAATAAAAATTTTGCTTGTTATGTTCTCTAACTCATTGTTATAAAACTGAAGTCAATAATAGAAAGTTAGGTGAAAGAGGATGCCAAAATTTGAATTAGAGATTATTAAATGTATCATTTTTAAAAATATAAATATTAAAATTTAAGGATATCCACAGTTTTAACACTCTTTATAAACAAGATAAAATAAGAAAAAATTAAAGGTAAATAAGTTAGAAAAACACCAGAACATAAAACTTGTAAACACAAAAGTAACATTTTAAATAACGAAATAAACAAAGTAATCACGAATATTAATGAAACATCCTTTTAAAAGCATAGAGAAAAACATAATATTAAAGACACTAATACAAAATTAACAAAAGGATAATTTTTGGTAATATTTCAGAAACATCTCAGAGGTTACTGCACAAAAAAACATTCCATACAAAATATCTAATTAAGAAGTTATATAGCAAATAATTTGTATTCTTTATTACAAAATGTAAAACATCTATACTACAATTTCATTTATTATTATTATTATTATTATTATTATTATCATTATTCTGGTTGGAATATCTGACCTTCTTATCAATGCCAGTGTAAAAATTTCCCCAAGCTATTCGTTTTATTATTATTATTAAAATTTATTGGCGTGACAATTGTTAATAAAGTTACATAAGTTTCAGGTGTACAATTCTGTAATACATCATCTATATATCACACATTTTTAATTAAGGTAGAAAATATTTGTAAATAAAGATATTTCCTTAAATATACAGAGGCATCATGGAAAGAATCAGTTTGTCTAATTGGGACTGAATGAATCAAACTAATAATTTCCCCTTCCACTAATATTGAGAAGACTCTTCTAAGATCCAACCAAATTTCCCTCCCAGTCCCCCAAATGCAGAGTATGCCCTCTGCACTTCTGTTTCTTCTTTCTGTGTAGCCTACTTTTCCTCAGGCGCTCCCGCCCTTCCCCCACACACACACAATGGCATGGTCCTTAACCACCGTGTGAAGCTGACTGTTGGATTGGGAAGCTGAAAAGACCTCCTAACGTGTGCACTTTTGGTCCCTTTGTCCAGTACCGAACCACAAGGACCTAGGACATCCCATGGGATAGAGCTCTCTAAGCCCTTGAAGATCATACTCCCTGTGTCCCTATTGCCACCTACCCCCTTTAAAGACCACTGATTATTTGTGCCACCCTCAGGAAACAAGATGCTCATAATCAATGTTGCCTTGGGTGCTATCTCCAACCCATGTATTTTAAAGTATAGAAAACTTCTGGGTTTTTTAATGTAACTCTGTCCTGACTACAACAGAAACATTGAGAAAGCACTTCACATCTCCTCATGACCCACCTGGAGCTTGTCCATCCCTTGAGAACGGATTCAGATCCTACCTGTTCATGAGACTCCAGCTGCATTTTCACTTCCTGAGTGTGTGCCCCTCCGTTGACCCCATCACAAGTATTATGTGGATCAACACATTTTGTGAACTCCCATATTGTGCCAACTTCTCTAGCACTAATTTTTTGTTACTTTGGAAATATTCTAGTATCCGTTATTTTACTGTATGATTGCAGATTGTGAGTTGAAAGTGCTGTCATAATGCTTAACCATGAATTAGGATTCTCCTCAAAATACTTCACAGAATACAAATGTTGCCATGAACCATTCAACCTTCTGTTCTATTCTGGTAGCTCTTTTTCACTGCTAAAACCCATAAACATAGCTTATTTTTAAATATGCTAAAAACAACTTCCTCATCCAAATAGAATAGAAATAACTCCAGGCCAAAACCACAAATATTGTCAGCTAACTAGCTGTGCCTTTTAAAAACAACAAAATTTCCACTCAAAAACAATTTTTAAAACTGAGTTCAAATGTTCTTTCTCTTTTTATTAAATTTATTGGGGTGACATTGGTTAGTAAAATTATATAGGTTTCAAGTGTATAATTCTATAATACATCATCTATATATTGCATTGCATGTTCACCACCCAAAGTCAATTCTCCTTCCATCACTATATATGAAATAGAATAAGATTATGCTTCCCCCATGAGGGGGAAGCATGCTGATGTGAAAGACAAGAATTTCAATTGTCTGTGGGGTCAAACATAGCCCCAGAGCAGGTCAGAAGACTGAGGCTGCAATTAAATAAAGGGGCAAAGAAGATGGTAAGTGGAGGTATGGGCTATAAATTATGTTAATCTCCTTTTAGAACTGAAATTCTGGGAATTTATTTATAGTCATGAGCAAGATCGATTGGTTGAGCAGATATTGTATATCCTGACTTAGTTCCCTTTTTAACTCAATGATATTATCTCTAGTCCCTGGCAAGAGGTTTCAGAAATGTGCATCACATACAAAAATATTTGGGGTGGAAGATAGGTTGTGTTTTTGTTTTGTTTTTTTAATCATTTTGAAGAATACAGCAAGTTCAGGAATGATCAATTTAAACCCATTCTTTGCTGCCTTGAGCAGAGGTGATATTGGGCATAAAAAAATAGAAATCATGATTTTAAAATGTTCAGAAATATCAAGGACAACATGAAAGCACTAATTAGAAATCTACAGACTTCACAATTCTGAGTGCTTTAATGTCATAGTTTGCTCTATGTGCAATAAAACAGACAACATGACCATAATGACTGCATCTGGTCTCCTGCCAACATACCTATTTCAGGCCAAGAATATGCATTCTGACCTTGGGGTTATGTCCTTGTCCACAGCAACTCCTGCTGCCTGTGTCGTAAGAAGAAATAGCGGGGTGTCCCTGGGCTAAGGTTCCAGTGCCATGGGAGCTCTTCAAGGAAGAACAATCTGGGACCCAAATGTGAGGTTCCTAGAAAACGAAGCATCAGGTTTCAGCAGATACTGTCACTGATGGCCACCTGAGCTGGAGTCAATGTACCTGGAAGGAGAATAGCTAGACTTCTCCCCACCTGGAAGAGGGTGGTGCACAAGTGAGTGAGAAGTATCACAACGGCTAGGAAGCCACTTCTGTAGGGGCTGGATCTCTCTGCAAAGGCTCACGAAGATGTTGCTTCTGGTCCATGCCATCTGTGGTACAACATGGAAATGTCCATTCCAAATCATAGAAAAAATTAAATGTTTCTGAAGCCAGGAGTTGGGGCTAGCTTGGAAATGTCTCAGAAGAAAGCAAGCTATCTCCACTGACTACATTTCTAAGGAAATTAACTTGTAGGTGAGAAACCCCAGTGACTTACCTCCTGGATAGAAAATGGTTTATGCTAGGGAAGAAAAAAACTTGCTTTTCTGATATGACATCATCACATCCCCAGAAGGATAATAGAATTATAGTCTTCCCTCTATAGAAAATGTGTAGCTCATTAAAACATCCATAACACAGGGTTCTGGGGTGCAGCCATGAAAAAATGCCCTGCTGTCACAATTTCTTCTTATCACTTAAAGACACATGCAGTAACATATCAGAAACTTACCTTGACTCTTTCCAAAGCATTTGCCAAATAAATTCATCCTGATTACCCCAGTATAAACCTGCATGAAGCAGTAGAAAAGTACTATCACTCAGTAACTACAAAAAATTCAGAGGAATTACAATAATTCAGAGAAACAACTTCATGAGTCAATCCCTTGAATAATTGGTCTATGACATCACAGTGGCTATGGATTGAACTCCAGCTGGACAGCTAATGTCAGCCATTATTGCACTGCACTGTTCTCACTATACTAACATGCTCCTTTATGTTCCTAAGCAGACAAATAAAAAATTCTGTTCCTATTCCTCTTTTCTACTCTAATTGTCCTAAAGAAGTAAAAATTAACGGTTGCTTTATTGTTACTCAAAATAGGAGAGTCCTCATTTTCCCTTAATTATCTAAGTCTCCAGTCATGCTTACCAACAATGTCCAAAACTAGTAAGTCTATTTTCTTTTCCATATAGTTTCTAGGTCATTAAGCCCCACTTTACTTGGAGTTCAGAGACATTTGTGTCCTCTTCAGCACAGGGGAGAACATTTTATTTCCAACCACATCCTGCTATATTTGTGTATATATCCTCTGATTCTTTTAATAAGAATCAGACTAGACTAGACGTCGCATGGACTAGATTCTACCACTTGAATATGATTTAGCTTCTGTTATAAACTGTCAGCACCTTCACAATCTATTTGCGGATTATTTTCTTTCTTATACATATATGAACACATTTGTGTTCATTTGTGAACACATTTGTGTTCAATTTAGCAAATAACAATAATCTCCCTTCTTCAAGGTGAGATGTCACTGCTTATACAATATTTTAAAGGAACCATTATTAATTTAATACAGATATCTAACTAAAATAAAACCACATAGCCATTAATCTTGTTACTTGATTGAGATAAATTCAGTTTTACAATCAATTTGCTGAAAGTGTTTGTTTCCCCTAACATTGACTTCTATTGTTTAATAACATCACATAATGAAACTCTACCAATTAATAGAGCTAAGCCATTAGCATATAAACACTATAAAGGCTGTTTTGTTCACATCTGCATCCTCAAAGCCTCAGTAATTGTCAAATAAACAAATCCAATTCTTGAAAAAAATAAGACAAACATAAAACTCACATGTACCTACTAATGTATGAAAAAATAACAGGTATACTAGAATAAGTGATTGATTTATTACATAAATATCTTCTGTCTAGTAAGGAGGTCTTATTTGCAGTGCACGTGACAAGTGGTAGAATTTTTAAAATGGAAATAAGAAAGTAGACTAGAAAGATAATTAAAGAGTAAAATTCACAGGATTGTGTAAATGTTACATACAGCAGGTGAGAGAGAGGACAGGAGTTACAATGAGGTATGTTCCATTTTGTGATATTAAGATTAGCAAGAAAGATTTTCCGTCAAGATGACAGAGTAGGTAAACGCAGTGCTTACCTCCTCCCAGGACCACATCAATTACAACTAAACCACAGAATAACCATTATTGAGAATCACCTGAAGTCTAGCTGAACTGAAGCCCTACAACTGAGGACATACAAAAGACATACACCTCGAGTCTGGTAGGAGGGGCAGAGACACAGAATGGACTGGTACCACACCCATGTGTGGCCATTAAAAATCAGGAGGGATATCTTGACTGCGGAAGTACCCCCTGAGGAGCAAGGGGTCCCAGCCCCAAACCAGCCCAGGGTTTCAGTGCTGGGGAGAGAAGTCCCCACAATTTCTGGCTGTGAAAACCAGAAGAGATTGGGGCTGAGTCAGACTGGGACTGCTGGAGTCCCAGGCGTTCCTGTCATACATGGACTTGCTCACTAATGGACTCACTCACTCTGATCTCCAGCACTAGGGAAGCAGCTCAAAAGGCCCCAGGGACATACAAGGAGGAACTGAATTATCTATCTTCAGGGTGAGGGCTGGAGGGGCAGCTTTCTCTGGGATGGAGGAGCTGGCAGAAGTCATTGTTTCTTTGTTGAGGCTTTCTCCTCCATATCTGAGTCTCCAGCAAACTGGCTATCACATTTCATCTGCCCCACCCTAGTGATTCCCTGAGACCACACACCACCCAACTTTTGGGCACACCCAAGCTATTTCCAGTGGCTTTTCTGTATAAATGGTCTCTCTTGGCTCATGCTGAGGACTTTCCTAAAAGTTCATGCTGTGGACTTGCCTAAAATCTCTCAAAGGCTCACAAAACCCAAACAAGCAGCATCTGGTTTCTCATGTCCTATATAACTTGCTGAGAAGCCCTAAGCCCGACACTAGTGACAGCCAGCTTTGGTTTGTGAGTTGGCCTCTCAAGGCATCTCCAAGTGCAGCACAAGTGATGGCTATCTCTGGATTGCTTTGCGGCTCATGCCAGGTGGCCCTGGGCAGAGCACAGACTGTAGCTGAACTTGACCTGCAACAGAACCCCTTCCAGGAGGCCCTAGGGCTGGCAGGCCCAATGGCGAGCTTCAGACTGGGTGGGAGCATCACCCGGCCACCTCCAAGGATGACACACCCAAAGGGCAGACTGGGCAGGCACCAAAGTCCCACTAAAGTGAATCCTGCTCTATAGGGTCAACTCCTGCACAACAGCTCCTCTACTGTAGTCAAGGCCAATCCTCACCACCAATCTGCCTGAGCGTCAATCCCTCCTACTGATGTGCAAACAGCAATCAAGTCTCAATTACAGCAAGATGGTACACACAACTCACACAAGGGACACACCTGGAGCACCTGGCTCTGGGGACCAGGAAGACTGCAACACTGGGTCCCACAGGATACCTACTATATAAGGCCACTTTACTAACACTGGAAGGCATAGCAGCCCTACATAGAAACAAACAAAGGAAGGTCGCCAAAATAGGGAGACAAAGAAACATTTCCCAAATGAAAGAACAGAACAAAGCTCCACAAAAAGAACTAAACAAAATGGAGACAAGCAATCTTCCAGATGCAGAGTTCTAAGCACTGCTTATAAGGATGCTCAATGATCTCAGGGAGAACTTCAAAAATAAGATAGGAAACGTAAAAATGGAGATAGAAAACATTAAAAAGAGCAAGTCAGAAATAAGGAATACAATAATGGAAATGAAGTATATATTACAGGGAATCAACAGTAGATTAAATGAAACAGAGGATCAAATCAATGATTCAGAAGATAAGGTAGCTGAAAACACCAAATGGAAACAGAAAAAAAGAACTCAAAAAATTGAGGAGAGCTTAAGAGTCCTTTGGGACAACATCAAGCATACTAATATTTGCATCATAGGGGTACCAGAAGGAGGAGAGAGAGCAATGAATTGAAAACCTATTTGAAGAAATAATAACAGAAATCGTCCTTAACCTGACAAAGAAAATACATACACAAGCCCAAAAAGTACAGAGTCCCAAACAAATTGAACCAGAATAGGCCAACACCAAGACACATCATAATTAAAATGCCAAAGGTTAAAGACAAAGAGAGAATCTTAAAAGCAGCAAGAGAAAAGCAGTTAGTTACCTACAAGGGAGCCCCCACAAGACTATCAGATGATTTCTCAACAGAAACTTCACAGGCCAGAAGAGATTGGCAGGAAACATTTACAGTGATGAAAAGAAAGGACCTACAACCAAGATTACTCTACACAGAAAAGCTAACATTTAGAATTGAAGGACAGATAAAGCGCTTCCCAGACAAGAAACCATAGGATTTCATCACCACGAAACCAGTATTACAAAGAATCTTAGAGGGACTTCTTTAAGACAAAAAATAAATAAAAACTATGAATAGTAAAATGGCAGTAATTACTTACCTGTCAACACTTCCAATGTAAATGGATTAAATGCTCCAATCAAAAGTTACTGGGATGTTGCTGAATGGATAAGAAAACAAAACCCTTACATATGCTGCTTACAAGAGACTCATTTCAGATCAAAAGACACACAGAGACTAAAAGTAAAGGGAGGACAAAAAGATATTTCATAAAAGTGGAAATAAGCAAGCAAACAAAAAGCTGGGGTAACGATACTTACACCAGACAAAATAGACTTTAAAACAAAGACTATAACAAGAAGCAAAAAATGACCTAGTAATCCCACTTCTGGATATTTATCCAAAGAAACCTAAAACGGTAATTCGAGGGGCGGTGCTCATCTATATGTTCATCGCAGCATTATTTACAATGACCAAGATGTGAAGGCAGCTTGGGTGTCCCTGAATGGATGAATGGATAAAGAAAAGGTGGTACATATATACAATAGAATATTACTCAGCAGGAAAAAAAATAATAAATCTTGCCATCTGTGATAACATCACTGGACCTAGAGAGTATTGTGCTTAGTGTAGTAAGTCAGACAGTAAAAGACAAATGTGATATGATTTCACTTATAAGTAAAATCTAAAGAACAAAATAAACAGATAAACAAAACAGAAACAAACTCATAGATACAGAGAACTATTTGATGGTTGCCAGATGGGAGAGGGGTTGGGAATGGGTGAAAAAGGTGAAAGGATTATGAAGTACAAATTGGTTGTTACACAGCAGTCATGGGCATGTATGTTATAGCATAAGGAATATAGGCAATAATATTGTAATATCTATGTATGGTGTCAGATGGGTACTAGATCTATCAGGGTAATAGATGGGAGAGTGTTGGGGAGATGGTGAAAAAGGTGAAGGGATTAAGAAGTACAGATTGACAGTTACAAAATAGTCTTGGGGATGTAAAGTAAAGCATAGGGAATATAATCAATAATATGGTAATAACTATCTATAGTGCCAGGTGGGTACTAGTCAGGGGGATCACTTCTTAAATTATATAAATGTCTAACCACTATGCTATACACCTGAAATTAATGTAAAATAATATTGAATGACAAAAAAAATTGTTATGTTCAGTGAAGGCAATAATGGGGGAAATATAGAAATTGAATAAAATTGAATAAGAGAATTTAAAAAAACTTAATAAGAAAATGAACACCTGATTAAAAATTGCATCTTAACAGGCATCTCACCAATGAAGATATACAGCATATGCAAAGATGTTCCACATTACATATCCCTTAGGGAAATGTAAATTAAAACAATGATAAACTACTACACACGTAATAGAATGGCCAAAATCCAGAACACCATCAACATCAAATGCTGGTGAGGATGTGGGGCAGTGGGAGCTCTCATCCATTGCTGGTGAGAATGAAAAATGGTGCAGCCACTTTGGAAGACCCTTACAAAACTAAACCTACTGTTACCATAAGATCTAGAAATTGTACTCCTTGGCATTTGCACAAATGAGTCGAAAACTTATTATCTACAGAAAAACCTGTACATGGATGTTTACAGCAGCTTTATTCTTAATTGCCAAAACTTGGAAGCAACCAAGATGCCCTTCGGTAGGTGAGTGGATAAACTGTGGAGCTTCGAGACGATGGAATATTATTCAGCTCTTAAAAGAAATGAGCTATCAAGCCACGAAAAGACATGAGAAAACTTAAACGCACATGACTAAGTGAAAGAAGACAATTTGAAAAGTCTCCATACTGTACAATTCCAATTATCTGACATTCTGGGAAATTTAAAACTATAGAGTCAGTGATTGCCAGTGGTTGGGAGAACTGAGGATGAATGGGTGGAACACAAAGGATTTTTAGGGCAGTGTAACACTATAATAATGATGGATACATACCAGTATATATTTTCCCAAAACCACAGAATGTACAACATCAGGAATGATCCCTAATGTAAACTATGAACCTTGGGTGACAATGATATGTCAATAAGGGTTCATCAATTGTAACAAATATACGACAAATGTGGGGGAAATTGATAATGGCTACACATGTATGGAGGCAGGGAGTTCTGGGAAATCTCTGTACCTGCCTCTCAATTTTTTTGTCAATCTAAAACTTGCCCCAAAAAGTCTATTAAAAATTTATATGAGTTCATTCAAATATGGGTAGCAATACCTATAAATTACACACCATATTATCTGAGTACAAACTGTGGTGTCATACAAATAGCAATATGCCTTTGCTTGAAACACTATCAAACTTCCACTTATTTTAAACGGTACATTTATTTAGTGTGTTTCAGCATGGGGAATGCCACTATATCCTAAAAGGACTTGTTTTCTGAAAAGTCGTATACGTTTTCAAAAGCCCATATGACATTTCATGGTCTTCCCACCTGCATGCTACCATCCCTTTCCTGAGCAGCATGATTTCCCATTGCTTCTTGCGTCAGACTCCTAATTTGTTTCTCTGCTTTCAACTTTGTGCCCTAGAATCTATTCCTAACACAATAACCAAAGGTATCTTTTAAAAACAAGTTAGAAAAGTTTTCAGAATTATCCATCCAATGGCCCTCCATCTCATTCAGAAGAAAAGCCCAGATCCTTACAATGGTTTCAGTATCCTGCACAACCTGGACCCCTTTTCTCCACATTTTTGCCGACATTTGTTGTTAGTTAATTTATTGATGTGAGCCATTCTGACAGGTGTCAGGTGACACCTCACTGTGGCCTAATCATTTTAAAAGCATTGTATTTCATTGCCTCTGCTAGCTCACTTATTTGAGGTCCTTGGAGATCTAATCCTGCCACCTTTTATGTCTGTGGAATCTTACTAGTGACGGACGCTGTGCTCATTCCTTCCCTAAGTTCACACTGTGAGCTTGTTTTAGGAAGGGCTTGAGCTATAGGAGCTTCTTCTTAATCTACCTGGAGAAACAGGGACACCAAGAGCATCACCAACTCAAGGCTACATTTTATGTTAATTTATTGGTTTGAAGTCTAGAGTATTTTAGATATGATAAAAACCACAGGAATTTATAGACCATGGTTATAATATTACAGTAAAAATCGTATTTTATTCTCACTCAGAAGCCAGGATAAGACATCCTGTGGGGACTAAAGGAAAGAAGAAAGCTAAGACCCATAGACATGAAACATGAATGCCATGGGCCTCCCAGGCCCAGGAATAAACACTTCTTCTTTTTTTTTTTTTTTTTTTTTTTTCACTTAAAGCTTATTGGGGTGACAATTGTTAGTAAAGTTACTTAGGTCTCAGGTATACAATTCTGTACTACATCATTTATATATCACATTGTGTGTTCACCACCCAGACTCAGTGCTCTTCCCATTTCTTTATGTCTGTATTTTTTTTCTGGATTAAAAATGTTATTGGTCATTGTAATTTTGTAGGGAAAATACAGGTAAGTAAATATTAAGAAAATAAAACATTGAAAACACCAAAAATTTCACATTTGCATGTCTTCTTGCCCACGCACACATTTTACACACAATGCAATATATATAGATGACGCACTATAGAAATGTACACTTAAAACCTATATAATTTTACCAACAAATGTCACCCCAATAAATTTAATAAAGATAAAAATAATAACACTTGTAAAAAATTTAGGAAAATTTTACACTAAAATGTCTGCAATGGTTTCACTAGAATTACATGCACTTACACATACATAAGATGTATAATGAATTAGGCTCCTACTATATATCATATTTTATAATCTGTGTCTTCACTTAATAATATACTATCAATGCTTTACTCTTGCAATGTGTGTGTGTTATGAATACTTGAATAATGATAAATTGTAAAACATGGTATGCACCATAATTTGTCAAACAAATCTCCTATTGTTGGACACTACTGTTTCCATTTTCTCAATTATATAGTACTTCATGAAGTCTTAACACAGACCATTTTGCAAAATGGTTGGACACTTTTCAAAACTATTTTTAATATCTTCTCTAGAAATGTTGCATCCACAAACAGTGGGAGTCCAATGTCTTACGCCATTGACATCTTTGACTATGACATGCCTATTCAACATCTTTATTTCTTCACCTTTTTCCCAGAAATTAACAGTCACTAAATATCTGGTTCCCATGAGCCTCTCCTTAATGACCTCACTAGTATTAAATTAATTCTAGTCAGAAACTGAACACACTATTTCTAAACTTCCAACTTTAATCACATTTTACCTCTGCTTGACACCTCCCCACTCTACCAAATTAATCATAGTCAGTTTGGCTCACCCTACTAGTTGCCTACCCAAGATCCATCCCCCATTTTCTCCCTTAATTTGTTGAGCCCCAATTTTGGGGAGAAAGCAATGTGACTAGATGAAATACTCAATTTCCCAACCTAACTCAATGCCAGAACTGATCCAGTTCTGGCCAATAAAATATAGGAAAATGTACCTTCTCAGGTAAAAAGACAAAATATTCAGAGAATACATCTTTTAGCTTCTTTACTCAACGCTTTCATTCTGCTCAGAACATGAAGCCTACAGGTGAAAATATCTTTATGCAATCATAAGGCAAAAAGTATGAGAATGAAGACTCATGCTAAAGATGGTGGAGCAGAAAGAGAGAAGGAGCCTGAGGACTCTTATTCTGCTTGGCCTCAGATCCATCTTCTGATCTGCTCTTTGCCTTCAGAAGCTGATCCTTGTGGACTGCCATCTCCCAGCTTCATCTGCTTGTTGAATTTTCATCAGGGTCCCCACACCTATCAAGGCACCAGAAGATGAGAAAATGAAGTGAAAGCTTGCAGGATAGTTTCCCTTTCTTCCCCGTGCTTCAGTGCATCTCTGGGAGCAGCTGCATCCCTACAGCACACACAAGTCACTCCTATCCATAGTTCCCAATCTCTGATGACACTTTTCCTTCCCTTGTTCTTCCAGATCAAAAGGGAATACGCTTCCCCCTGTGGCTAGTCTCTGGGTGCCTCCCTATTCCTTCTGTTTCCCCAAACTCCTACTCAAAATGGTATGTATACCTTCATCTAAACCATCCAGGAGGATTTCTCTACCTGACAGGACCCTCTCTGATACCCAAATAATGCCTAATGGTGTCACTGAGCACCACAGTGCCAGACTGCTTGCTGCCCAAGAATCAAAGCTAATCTATAGTAATCAACAGCTGCAAAGATTTTCTCTTCTTTGCACCAAATATCGCCCCATCATCCTTTATAAGAACTTCCTCTGGGGGGGGAAATAAGTCCCTTCACAAAACTGTCAGTTTTTACATTGCCTGTAACACCTCCATTATAATATCTCTCTCTCTCTCTCTCTCTCTCTCTCTCTCTCTCTCTCTCTCTCTCTCTCTCTCTCTCGCTCTCGCTCTCACTCTCTCTCTCTCTCTCTCTCTCTCTACTGTTTTATAATTGTTTTGTAATTGTCATCAAAAGTGGACTGTAGTCTTCTCATGTGATGTTCTTCATTGATCATCAGGATTGTATTTCTAGAAAGGCACCAGTTCAGAAAAATTAGGAGCACTTATTAACATTGACTTAAAATTCATAAATGAAACATTCGTTAAATACAAATGAACATTCTAAAAAAAAACTGTTATCCAATAAGGCTTATCACAGCTTTGCAAATATGAGTCAATAGCAATAAATATAAGACTAAAATTCATCAGAATAATGGCCTAACAGAAAAATTTCACATATACAAGTATTTCAAAGTAAATGCACAAAAAAATTAATGGAATTTAATAACAATTTATGGGGGGCATTGCTTTTTTAATCTCATAAAACCAGGAATTAAATGGAAATTATTATATTTATTAAGAATTATATACCAAAACCTACCTCTAATATCATATTTAGTGGGGAAAAAACTTGAACACATTCATTTTAACACTAAAAAAAGAAAAAGTTACATGCCATTACTGATAGTGCTAAAGATTCTTTCAATGGCCCAAGTCAATATTATAAGATAAAGAAAAAAATGGCTAATGAAAAACTTTAAATCATGAATTAACTGAATAAGTGATAGCCTTAATGTATATAAGCAGTCTGTTTAATGTGTCATTGTCATATAAATATCTAATATGGCATTTCTACCTAAACAGTTTACTGACCTCTAATCATTATTAATTTCATTTACTCAATTACTCAACAAGTATTTATACAGCCTATTGTAAGCAAAGGACACCACTCTCTTTTACATTAGACTGGAAATGATGGTAAATAATTTGAGAAGTATTAAGAAAGAACATCCATAGGATGCAATGACCAATTTGATATTTTGAAAGAGGAGAAGTTTCAAGTTTGCTTCATACATTCTGGTTGACACAACCAAGCAAATAGAGGAAACACCAGCATCTATATGGTTTATATTTTTCTTGTTTTATTGCCCACTTTATAAGGACATGTTATAATTATTTCCATGCTGAGGAGACAATATTGGGTGAGAAAACAATGGAAAGCCCTCAGTAGCATAGGTAGTCTTCTGAGCTATGAATAGTCCTGACGGTACCACTCCAGTGGAGCAGGAATGCAATTCATAATACCTACTGCTATTCTCAATAGATGTGGAAGCCTATTGTCCATCAATATGATCATGGCCATTTTCCTTTCTACATGGAAAGAAAGTCTTGACGAAATTAACTGGAAAATAACCCCCTCATATGAAAATTAGGTTGGTTTTGGGCAAAAGATACTTAAAAGAAAAAGTCTTCCCATCTCACTATATCCATATAAATCAACTTGATCAGCAAAGTTTATTTGTTTATTTGTTGGAAGCAGATTTAAATTTTTTAAGTTGAATTAAAAACAAATACCAAGAATAGAGGGAACATCCCTCAACATACAACATAATAAAGGCCATATATGACAAACCCACACCTAACATCATACTCAACAGGAAAAAGCTAAAAGCATTCTCCTTAAGATCAGGAACAAGACAAGGATGTCCACTTTCACCACTTTTATTCAACATAGCATTGGAAGTCCTAGTCATTGCAATCACACAAGAAAAAGAAACAAAAGTCATCCAAATTGAAAAGGAAGAAGTAAAACTGTCATTATTTGCAGATACTATATATAGAGAACACAAAAATTTCCACCAAAAAACTATTAAACTGATAAACAAATTCAGTAAAGTAGCAGGACATAAAATTAATATTCAGAAATCAGTTGCATCTTTGTATACCAATAACAAACTATCAGAAAGAGAAATTAAGAAAACAATCTCATTTACAATTCCATAAAAAAGTAAAATAAAATAAAATACCTAGGAACAAATCTAACCAAGGAGGTGAAAGTCCTGTACTCAGAAAATTATAAAACATTGAAGAAAGAAATTGAATAAGATGCAAATCAATGAAAGCATACCATGCTCAGAGATAAAAAGAATTAACATCGTTAAAATGTTCATACTTCCCAAAACAATCTACAGATTCAATGCATTCCCTATCAAAATGCTATGGCATTTTGCACAGAACTAGAATAATTGTAAAATGTATATGGAACCACAAAAGACCCTGAATAGCCACAGCAATCTTGAGAAAGAGCAGAGGTATCACACTACCTGATTTCAAACTATATTACAAGGCAATAGTAATAAAAATGGTATGGTACTGGTATAAAAACAGACACATAGATCAGTGGGACAAAATAGAGTGTGCAGAAATAAACTTATGCCTATACAGTGAATCTACTATACAGAAGTCAAGAATATACAATGGGGTAAAGACAGTCTATTCAATAAATTGTGTTGGGAAAGCTGAACAGACACATGCAAAAAAATAAAACTGGATCACCTTCTTACTCTATATACAAGAATAAACTAAAAATGGATTAAAGACTTAAATGTAAGATCTGAAACCATAAAACTCCTAGAAGAGAACAGGCAATAAACTCTCTGACATTGCATATATATATATATATATATATATATATATATATATATATATATATATATATATGATATATCTCCTTGGGCAAAGAAAACAAAAGAAAAATTAACATATGGGACTATTTCAAGCTAAAAAGTTTTTGCACAGCAAAGAAGCCATTAACAAAACAAAAAGATAACCTCCTGAATGGGAGAAGATATTTGCCAAATATATATCCAATAAGGGGTTAATATCCAAAATTTATAAAGAACTCATTCAACTTAACACCAAAAAAAATTCCAATTAAAAAATGGGCAGAAGAGCTGAAAAACATTTTTCCAACAAGGACATACAAGTGTCCAATAGACATCTGAAAAGATGCTCAATATCACTAATTATCAGATAAATGCAAATTAAAACCACAACGAGATGTCACCTCACACCAGTCAAAATGGCTATTATGAAAAACATCAACAAACAATAAGTGTTGGCAAGGATCTGGAGTAAAGAGAACCCTCATGCACTGTTGCTATGAAATCAAATTTGTGCAGCCACTATGGAAAACAATATGGAGGTTCCTCAAAAAATTAAAAATAGAACTAACTTATGACCCACTAATCCCACTTTTGGGTTATCTGAAGAAATCGAAAACACCAATTTGAAAAGATATGTGACCCCTATGTTAATTGCACTATTATTTACAACAGCTAAGATATGGAAGCAACCCAATTGCCCACCAATAGATGATTGGATAAAGAAGGTGTGGTACATACACAATGGAATATTACTCAGCCATAAAAAGGAATGAAATCTTACCATTTGTGACAACGTGAATGGACCTAGAGTATATTAGGCTGAGTGAAATAAATCAGACAGAAAAAGACAAATTCTATATGATTGATTTCATTTGTATGTGGAATCTAAAGAATAAAATAAACAAACAAACAAAATAGAAACACACTCAGATAAAAACTGATGATTGCCAGATGGGAGAGTGGTTGTGGGGCTAGGTAAAAACAGTGGTGGGATTAAGAAGTACAAATGGATAGTTACAAAATTGTTATAAGGATGTAAAGTACAACATAAAGAATATAGTCAATAATGTTGTAATAACTGTGTATAGTGCCAGGTGGGTAGTAGACTTAACAGAGCACTCACTTCATAAATTATATAAATGTCTAACCACTATGCTACACACCTATAACTAATATAAAGTAATATTTAATGTCAACTGTAATTTTAAAATTAAAACAATAAAGATAAAATACTGTGATTGTGAGGAGGCCTGGCATCATGTGACCTAAGCAATAGAGGAAAATATTATGTGTTAATTCAGAAAAGTGCATAGCACTCTATTTCATATGTTGAAAATATTTAGGCAAAGGGAATATTATATTGTCAGAGGCTATTTGTCTGCCTCTGAAGGCCAAAGCCAAACCAACAGGGTTGATTTCATAAAAAGGCAAACTTCCAGCTTGATCTTCGGAAAAACAGGATAATGAGCATATCTTTCTAAATATGGAGTATGCACCTTGGGAAAAATAGATCCCCTTTTATGGAAATGTTTAAATAAATTTGAATAACTATCATTTAAAAATGTTTTACTGGGATTTGTTTGTTAGATCAATTAGGCCAGATGGACTCTAAGGTACCTACCGATGAGGAGATTATATAATTCTAAATAATCTAAAACTAAAATTAACCCCCTAAAATTGTATGTGGAATTGCTTGTATTTTACATTTGCAATCTACAAATCACTACTTTGTCTAACTCCATCTCACAGTACCTTCTCAACTATGCAGGATGGTATTTTCATTGCCTTTTTCTAATATTAATAATGACGATAAGAATTGCTTGAGTTAGTCATTGCCATTAAGCTGGTCATTGGTAGAGTGAAGATTAGCTAATCTCAGTTATTTATCCCTTGTAGTTAAGCTATAAAAATACATTAACCTGATAAAATTAATATGTTCTGTCTTATGAATTTGGCTACTCAGAAATAAAAGAAAGATCACCACTTTTTGAGAACGAAAAACATCTCATGGTTTGTTTCCATTTAGCAATTCTGCATTCTCCAGTTTCCACTATCTCTTCAGACTCCTTTTTCTTTACTCACTCCCTATCACTTTCCTCAGTGCCCCTTTCATATCTTTGTTACATAATGTGTAAATGAAAGGATTTAGAGTTGGAGTGACAGTTCCATAGAGTGAACTTGTCCCGGTCCCAGGAAGTGGCCGAAGTGGACTGCAGATACGTGGCCATAGCAGAGCCATAAAAGAGAAACACCACCACCAAATGGGAAGAGCATGTTCCCAGGGCCTTTTGACAATCTTGAGAGGCCCTGATCTTCCACAGGACTTGAGCAATGCAGCTGTGGGAAATAAGAATGAGAGAGAGGGGCACCCAGAGTAAAAATGCACTGACCAGAAAAAGCTCATCCAATTGAATGTGATATCCACACAGCCCAGTTTGAGGAGAACCGGCACTTCGCAGAAAACATGATCTATGACATTCCTTACACAAAGGGGGACCTGTGTGATAAGCACAGTCTGCACCAGTGAGCTGCCCAAGCCAGTCAGCCAGGTTGTGGCCACCAGTTGCCAACAGACTCTTGGATGCATGAGGATGGTGTAGAGTAAGGTCCGGCATATGGAGCCCATTGCCAAGGACACATACAGTTGACCAACACAGCCACCATAAGTTATCGTCTTCCTGGGCCCTGTAAGTTAACCAGCAGCTGCGGCACCGTGCTGCTGGTATAGCAGAGGTCCACTAAAGACAACTGTGTTAGGAAAATGTACATCGGAGTGTGGAGCCGGGGATCCAGACCAGCCAAAACGATGCTGGCCACGTTGCCCAGCAGGGTCAGCAAACACAGAAGCGCAGTGATAGCAAAGAGGTTCATCTACAGTACAAGCTGCTCAGAGAAGCCCAGCAGAAAAAACCCACTGAAGGAACTGAGGTTCAGAATGACTGTTATTTTTCATTGCATTACTACTAAAAGAGAAAAATATGCTGGAATAAGAAAATACGCAACAAGTCCAGCAAGCGTCTGGCACCATACCTCGCTATCACAATATTAGTGACTATATTCCCCGTGCTGTGCATGACATCCCCATGACTTATTTGTTTTATGCCTGGAAATTTGAACCTCTTACTCCTCTATACCCTTTCTCCCCTTTTTGTGATTTTTCAATTACAGTTGACATTCAATATTATTATATATTACTGAATAGAAATGTACACTTTCATCATCTTTCCTGGGTGCTGAACTGAAAGACACAAAGAGAACACATTCCTCTCTTTGAATTATAAATAATCACGTCAGATTTAAACCCTTGGCCTCTTCTTATGCCTACATTATTATATTTCGCCTGCCTTCCCTGGAATATCTGTCATTCACTTTATATATTTACACTACCTGTAACTATGACTTCTCCATTTCTTTACCTCTGCCTTCAAACATGCATATGTCTCCCCTATTTTGAAAATTGACAATGCTATTAAAATTCTTTTTTCCTTGCTGTTCTCTATACCTCCAGCTATCATGTCCTAATTAAGGCTGTAAAGATATGACTCCAATATCTAAATATAATCGGAAAGGTCCTCCTCTGATTTCACTGCTGAAGGCACCCTCCATCCCCCAGCGCTACTATCTTTGATCAATACACGTATACGCACACTGTATTATTAACCACTTTTTAAATTTTACTCAATATCCTAAATTTGTTTTCTGTGCTTTTGTCTTGCTGAAATGGGATTCACAAAACTTAGACATACTCTCTTAACAGTAAGTCCTGTGAGCTTGACTCACTTCCATTCTGCCTCAATGAATTACGTTGTCATGTTTTATTTTTAAACTCTATTCATTAGCATAGTCTAAACATATTTTGTTCTTTCTCTGCTATGACAACTTTTGCCTTTTCTATACTGAGTTCATTCTTCCTCCTCTTCATTGGGGTCATTTCCCAATTTTTCATACTTGTTTTCTTCTCTCTTCTGCCAATACTTCTCAACTATTCCACCTAACTTTTAATATATGCCTTGCTCTGTGAGCTTCTAAGCTTTTTCCTTGCCAGTAATTTTACATGGACTTGTATATAGACACAGACTTGTATATAGAATATCTCTATATAGTCATGTTAGCTTTATTATACATATTATGAGCATCTGGAAGAAAAGAGCAATAAATGTGTTTCAAAAGCCGCATAGCCAAATCTTGCAAATAAAACAGAAATTCTATGAAATGTGGGCTGATGACATTATTAACTATGCCAAAACTGAGTGCAAAGGCCTACTTCTTCTTTTCCTAAATATGCATGTTTTCTAATTCTCACCTTTCTTCTTTCTCGGTAAGATCCTGACCACCAATCTCATCTATGTAGCAGCATCAACCATCATCTCTAATCAGATAATTCACATGTATGCACACACATGTGTGCACAGACACATACACACACATGCATACGCCTCACTTTTGTCCTGCAACCTCACATTTTACGTGCACTTAATCAGCTCTAAAAATAATGATTTAAAAAAGACTTGTCTTCCATTGTTTTGACTCAATGTTGTGTTATGTTAACAGGTCTTAGTGAATGAAGCATGTTAACCTAGACATGTCGAAAGGCATTTATCCACAGATGTTTTCACTCTGCACCTGGTTAAGGACCGCTTGCTTGAAGCTTTGTCAGCAGGTTCCATCTGCCAGTTTCTTATTGCCAAGGAAATCCCTTAAATGTGATAATAATACAGAAATAGAGAAGAATGAAAGTACAGTTGGCCACTTTAAAAATTAGTCATGTTGGGACCGGTGGCTCAGGCGGTTAGAGCTCCATGCTCCTAACTCCAAAGGCTGCTGGTTTGATTCCCACATGGGCCAGTGGGCTCTCAACCACAAGGTTGCCAGTTCAACTCCTCGAGTCCCGCAAGGGATGGTGGGCTCCGCCCCCTGCAAATAAGGTTGAACACGGCATCTTGAGATGAGCTGCCGCTGAGCTCCTGGAAGGCTCAGTTGGTTGGAGCGCATCCTCTCAACCACAAGATTGCCAGTTCGACTCCCGCAAGGGATGGTGGACTGCGCCCCCTGCAACTAGCAACGTCAACTGGACCTTTAACTGAGCTGCGCCCTCCACAACTAAGATTGAAGGGACAACAACTTGACTTGGAAAAAAGTCCTGGAAGTACACACTATTCCCCAATAAAGTCCTGTTCCCCTTCCCCAATAAAATCTTTTTAAAAGAAATTAGTCATGTTGTTATATTCACAAGGAATGTCATCCATATTTTACTTTCTTAATAGTATTTTTAAAAATGATTTATACTTCCTGGAAATTTAATCTAATCACAAATTTCTACACATTTGCATACTAGAAGAACACAGAATTATTTGCAATGTTTGCGCCAAATCCAAGTAATTTTTTTTTAAATTAGCACTTCATCCATGCCATAAAATGGATTGATAGGTTTTGATCTGTATGCAATTTTTTCATTTAACGAATTCACATAAGAAAAACATATATCTGTCATGTAAAAATACTGAAAAACAATCATCTTCATTTCCTTTAAATCTGATTAATAACAGAACACTTTATTTAATTATGTATTTATTTATTATAGAGGAGCCAAAGCAACAAATGGCCTTACCCCCCATAGAGCTTTTGCCACAAGATCTATGGACACCACACATGGAAAGAACTATGGACATAACTGTCGGCCAGCATCTGTTACCTGAGCTCAAAAAGCAGGCACCAGGAAAGAGCAAAGGCATCTACTTCTAAAGTCAGGACTCTTCCTTTCTCTAAAATAATGAGAGCATGAGGAAGTCACAAAGAGGACTATGTCGTGTGTTTCCTTGGCTGGGTCACTGGGGCAACAGATCCCAAAGAAGCAATTAGGACTTGTGTTCACTCATGTACAGTTAGTCAGAACTCACTTAGGAAAAAGGACACCTGTGGGGCAAGACACTTTTGTCACTCTGCTCTTATTATTTAGTGAGAGATTACTTGCAATTTTCAAATTCCAAATAAGATGAATAGATAGGATGGGGTATCATCTTATTTGGAAGGTCTAACATTTTTCAAACCTCTGCTGAAAATCCATCTTTTCCAGATGTTCTCCTAACTGTTCCCACTCCCCACCCTACCCCCAATCTCCCTAAATAAAGGATGAAAAATGTAAAACGTCTTACTAGAAGGCCTCATGTAGGTACATATCATTGGTTATAAACTGATTGAAATAGGTTTACCAAAAGCATTCAAATCCAGTTGAATTAATATGCAAATTAAGCTTAATTACAACACTGAGATTGATAAACAAAAATAACTTCAAACAATGCCAGTATAGAACTTATGGACAAAAACTGAGTTGGAAGATGATGGGGATGTCACACATGATCTCCCTCTGTGAGAGGAATATAAATTTAGAAGAAAAAAATTGAGGAATTCTAGGAACACACACGTGCGTGCATGTGCACACACATACACAAGGCTGGGCTCCAATGTCATGTTGCTGCAAGACCTTCCTGAGCCTCCTCACTACAGACACTCTCCACCTGCTCAGAGATATACCATCCTGAGTGTCCTGTCTTCTGGAAATTTTCACGTTCTGAACCAAATTTAATTTTGTATGAGGTCTGACAATTAGGTTCGCAAACTTGTTGCAATGATGTTGCTAACCTTTTTTGATATCAGAGGGGTTATTCATTATGAATTTGTACCAACTGGACAAACAGTAACCAAGTTTACCATTTGGAAGTGCTGAAAAGGGTTGAAAAAGTTAGACGACCTGAACTTTTTGCCAACTATTCATGGCTCTTGCATCACGACAATGCACCAGCTCACAAGTCACTGTCTGTGAGGAAGTTTTTAGCCAGGAAACAAATAACCCTCCCAATTCATCTGATCTGGCCCCCAATGACTTCTTTCTTTACCCGAAGATAAAGGAAATATTGAAAGGAAGGCATTTTGATGACATTCAAGACATCAAGGGTAATACGATGAGAGCTCTAATGGCCATTCCAGAAAAAAAAATTCCAAAATTGCTTTGAAGGGTGGACTAGGCACTGGTGTCAGTGCATAGTTTCCCAAAGGGAGTATGTTGAAGGTGACCGTAGTGATATTCAGCAATGAGGTATGTAGCACTTTTTCTAGGGTGAGTTCGCAAACTTAATTGTCAGACCTTGTATGCGCAGGAGCCCAAAAGATATGAGACTCAAATAGGTGATCAAAGCAGTCATACCTTGTAGACAAAAAAACATGGAATTTGTGAAGAATTGACAAACACAAAGGGATTCGGGTTTGAAGCAGAAAATTAATGAAGTAATAATGTTTGCTTATAAAGCCTCCTCAGCCTTGAATTCCCTCTTTCTGGAAATAAGGATGCCTTCTATCCTCCTGGCATAGGAAGGATACTGAAACCAGAGGACAACAAACTCAAGGGCCCGTGCTTCCTGCACCACTCAACCAGTAGACAGACACAGAAGTTGGGCTTTAGGATAAGCATTTATTTTCAGAGCACTGGTTGTCTGAGAAGGCAGCGGGTCAACACCTTCAAAAACTCCCTTAACATTCTCAGACCGGCTTAGGGTATTTAAGAGAAAATCTGGGTGTTCCTCCAGAGGCTACATGAGGGTTCTGGGGGCCTGCATGGAGCTTTCCCTCTGGCAACGTGGTTCTCTGGTGGAATCAGGAACCCAGGAACAATGATGGGGGTAGCCTGGAAAGAATGGTAGACCATAGAGATTGTGATCAATAAGCCTAAGGGTATTAATTGTAAACTTCAGGGTAATTTTCTAAAATGGGAAACTGAGACAGGGGACATTCTGAGCTCAAACCACAGGGGGATGATCTGTTAAGCTATAGGTAGGTCAAGGAAAGGTGAGGCCAGAGTCACGGAGAGGTCTCTACTATGGGAATCCCAACCAGGCCTGCTTCAATACCTTCACATGGAGATTTATTTTCTGTTTTCACTGGGGGGGCAAAAGAGACTCAGAATGTCCTTCTTGCATGGGCTGCTTCTCAAGCAACTTTAATTCAAAATAATCAATATGCTAAAGTGGCATATTCTGCTCTTCCTCAGCATTAATGCTAGGATTTCAAACAAATTAAAGATTTTCTTGAAGTAAAATATGTAAATGTCAAAAAATGTTGTTACTGTTAGTGAACAATGTCAAAATATGCCACTCCAAAGTTGCCCCTTTGGCATAAGATTATTTTGAGCTGATTATTTTTTTTAAACTACACACATAAGTGAAGCTCTGAAAACCAGAGTTTAAGTTACTCTTTCATAAGAGAAATTTACATTTATAAAAGAAATCTCCATTTGTAAGGGCGTCGCACTCTCTGTAACCCAGGAAGAGAAGGATGACTAAATCACAAGAGAAACTTAGCAATGGAGAAAGCACCTCCTTAAATCTGCATAACAAACACTTACCTTATTTACCGTGCTTTTCCTGGTGACTTCCAACTCAGAAGTGCTGAGAGGGTAATGCAGCTGGAGAGGGCATAGGAACTCTGTAATTTTAATGACAATATAATATATAAAACTATAGTTTTAAGAATACATTTTGGGACTTAAACTGTCTGACTTTAATATTTACCATAAAACTACTGTAATCAAGACAGTGTAGTATTGATGTGACCATGAACATTACACAATCATTAACTTGAAGCAGTCATAAAGACAATCAAATGTGGGGAGGAAAGTCTTCTCAACAAATGGCTACATATCAATAGTTTTCTCAAAATGTCAACCGCAATACTACTTACACTATGCACAAAAATAATCTGAGGTGCATCATAATGATAATTAAAAAGCTAAAACCATAGCTTGGGAGTATACAATGGTTAGACAGGACACAGAAAGCAAAACATTAAAAATAAGTTGTAATTTAACTTCATCAATAAATATCTGCTCATCAGAATATCAATTACGAGAACAATTGGTAAACCACAAAATGGAAGAAAACATGGCAAAATTTACACCTGATAAAGGACTTGTAGCAAAGATAAACAAAGAAGTCTTACAACACAAAGATAAATAATCGAATAAGAAACAAATGAATATATATAAATGGTCAATAAGCATGTGAAAAGTACTCAATACCATTAGTCATCAGGAAAATACAAATAAAAAAACCAAATGTGATACAGATACATACCCACCACAATAGCTAAACTTAAATAGAGAGGTAATTGTCATGGCTGCTCGCTTGCAGGTTGTGAAAGCATTCACGAGGTAGGTAGAAATACAGAAGGAAGATTTATTAAAGTAAGAGGAGGGTCAGCTGGGCAGAGCGTCTGCTGGAGACTACTGCCTCGAACCTTTGTTTCTTCTGAAGTTTTATATTTTCTAACCAGAATGTAAATTGCCTCAGCCTGTAATGGAAACTTCCATTGTGTTCTGTTTTGTCCAGTGGGGTGGGGAAAGGTGCAGTTAAACTGGTTATCACAATCTTTGCATATGTTAATGTAAATTTAAGTTGGAGCAAGGAGTGGATCCCATACAGATGTAGAAAACCTCTCCCAAGTCACCGGCCAGGCATGCAAGGCCGAAGTAAACAGAACCATTAAAACTGGTATGCATGGTAAATGTATAGTAAACGGAGTCATTAAGGTTTGGTGGGGAGGGAAGCAAAGAAAAGAAAGAAAAAAACAACTTTCAGAAATGTCCCAAGCTAAATTACATTTGTTAAATTGAATTATACCAGGGTTCCAATCTCAAAATAGAAGATATAGTGCCACCTTACAACTCCCCATCTTATCAGTGATGACAAATGTTAGCAAAGATGTGGAACAACCAAAACTCATAAATTACATGTGGGAGAGTAAAATAATAAAACCACTTTTGTAAAAGGTCTATCAGTTTTCTGTACAACTAAACATATTTACCCTCTGACCTAGTTAATCCACATCTAAAAATTTACTGAAAAGCAAGGAAAATGCATGTCCACAACAACTCATGTAAAAAAAAAATGTTCATAGCAAGTAGCTCACATGACTATTAATAAGAAAATGGATTAACAAATCAGTATATTCATGCAATGGAACAGTGTAATGATGAGTGGGGAAAAGGAAGGGAAGGGACATGCTCAAGAGGGGCTAATTAATGTATTTAGCAATATCTAATCAATTTATTAGCAATATGCAATAGCAAAAGACAAAGGCAATTCAAACGAGGTGCTAATGACAGAAAGTAAAGGTGGTTAAGACTAAACTACATACATTGATAATAATGTCATGCCAAAAGAGTATGCATACATACAAGTTTAAGAGATCCCAACATATGTTTATTATTGATCAAAAATCACTTGGCTAAATACACAAATAACATTAATGAGGAGTATCTAAAAGCAGCAATAAGCTTTATAGGATAGTAACTATTGTAGTAGATGCCAAAAGCTCACCAAACTGTAGGGCAACAACAGTAGAAAGCTCAAGAATCAAAACCTTGCCAGGTCTGCAGCTGAGAAAGCTCAGGTGTCTCCTGATGTTGTAAGCTGCAAGCTGTATACAAGTTTCTAAAATGCTAACAAGTTCTCAAGAAGGCTAACCATGGGGAACAACACTGGAGAGGTCCTCACCAGGTCCATGGCTGGAAGTCAGGGCATCTCCTGGTGTTGTAAGCTGCATGTTGTATACAAATTTCCTAGATGCTAGAATGATGAAGAATCACTAATGACAAAAGATGAAATTACACTGCCAACTGAGGTCTGTCTTATATATTTTTTCAGATGTGCCCTATAGCCAAGCTCCTTGTTCCTGCCTGCCCCTCAGGAAACAGCCAGTTCCAGGAGGGTCCGGCAGTTACTGTGATTAAAATATTGTTTATCCGGCTGAAGGGCCAGTTTATTTGGACAAACAATACCGACTGTTTTCACCTGGAACCTTCAGCCCAAGGCCTTTCAAAGTCTGGCAACACGCCTGTCACATCATTCTGATATAATTTAGTTACTTCTCTACCTCATCTGCTGATGCAGGCAAAATAGACAAAAAAACAACTCAGAGTTAGCCTGGGACAAACCTCACATGCAGTCCTCCACATGCGAGGGAACAAAAAGCTAACCAGTACCTCATGTGCAGTCTCTCACATGAGGGAACAAAGGAACAAAAATGCTAATCAAAAACTAACTGGTATCTCACATGCATTCTCTCACATGAGGAAACCCCACATGTAGTCTCTCATATGGGGGAACAAAAAGCTAACAGACAAAAAAGAACATGAGCCAATGAAGGCAAATTTTCTCCACATCTTCCCTACAAATAGTAAGGAGGAAGAGGAAGGAAGAAAGGAAGGAAGGAGGAATGAAGGAAGGGTAAACAGTCAGTGCTTTCCCACTATATAAGCTGCTCTATAACACTATATTCCTAAATCTCATTCCATGTTTTGATTTGGTTGCTCCTGGTTCAAGAAATGTCTTTTTGTGGTGTGTACAATTAACTTTTACTAATCACAACTTCAGTGTTTTGGTATTACTTTACCTATTTTTGAACTTTGGACAATTATATTGAATTTAAATGTCACATTAAAAGAAAAATGGTAAGGAAATATTAAACTACAGTCATGGTATGCATGGTGAAGTATTTAATATGGAAGTGTCCTACTATCAGTGATTTAATTTGAAATGCTTCAAATAACTAAGATAGATTGATGGATAGAGATAGTCAGAGTGCTCCAAAGAACAGGAACCAACAAGATAAATACATCTATAGCTATTAGTCTATAGCTATTAGGTTGGTGCAAAAGTAATTGCGGTTTTTGCAATTATTTTTACCCTTTAAACTGCAATTACTTTTGCACCAACCTAATACCTGTATATCTATCATCTATCTGCCTGTCTGTAGAGATAGACTAAAGAATTAGCTCACACAACTGTGAAGGTCATATGTGTGAATGCCCTAAAGAGAGCCTGCAGGCTGAAAATTCAGATAAAAGTTGAAGTTGTAGTCTTGAGTCTGAATTCTGCAGGAAAGCACCCTGGAAATTTAGGCATGGCTTCTACGTTGTAGTCTTAGTGTCTGTGTTGCAGTTCCTTCTTTCTCAGGTAACACCAGTCTTTTTCTATTAAGACTTTCAACTGATTAGTTGAGACCGACACACACTATAAAGGGTTATCTACTTTACTCAATCAAAGTCTACTGATTTAAACATTAATCACATGTAAAATTACTTTTATAGCAACATCTAGACTGCTGTTTAACCAAAGAACTAGACACATTAGCCTAGACAAGTGAACACATGAAATTAACCATCACAGTCCACCCCTTGTCTATGAGGCATTCATATACATCTTCTTAAATCATACTAAATATCCAAATCAAGAAAAAAGTCAGGGCAAAATAGGCAAGGGTGGTGAAAAAGTACAAATTTGCAGTTATAAGTCCTGGGGATGCAGTATACAGTATGGTGGTAATAGTTAACAGTACTATATCGTATGTTTAAAAGTTTCTAAGAGAGTAAATCTTTAAAGTTTTCATGACAAGAAAAAAATATATACATATATCAACATCATTATGTTCTACACCTAAAACTAATACAACGTTTCTTGTGTAAATTATATCTCAATTTTTTGAATTTTGTCATTTCTTAAATTTAGCTGATTTCTAAAAGACAGGCATATTTCTGACAGGGAGACTTTTCCAGAATTACAAAATTCCAATTATGTTCTCCTTTCAGACAATGTAATCACCACAAAGAAGCACAAAAATCAGTCAAGGGAGTCAAAACTTAGCCAGTGTCCATCTATTGATTGATATTTATGTATGACCAAAAAGTCATTACAAAGGAAAAAAATCATGGATGTTTCATCAGTTACAGCATTTGTGTCCTTATTAGGAGGTTGGCATATCATTTAAAGTTCCTTGGGAATTAAAATAAAAATGAATGGGTTATTTGCCAATATGCCCAAAATGTAAAATCAGACACTATTTGTTCTTCTTTAGCAGAGGCAACTAATTATAGGTTAAACTATCTAATATGCTGTGAACAAAGCTAAGGTACAAATTTACTTGATTTTTACTAATAGTTGAACAAAATTCTATTTGCTATTGGAAAGAAAGACAATGGGCAACTAAACCTGATGGGCAAGAAAGACAATGGGCAATTAAAACTCTTCTTTTAATGGTAGGCTCATCTACTCTCAGAAAAGCCAATATCAAAAACTATTGATTTTTGAACTGCTACTACAAGTAAAATTCGAAATACATGGAAAATCTCAAAAACGTGTTGAAGGTGAAATTGAAGTAAATATCAGGCTAGCAAAGGGTCTCATCATTGGTCTTATATTTTTAAAGTTTATTGAGTGGATGACACTTTAAAACTAAAACAAATAATTAGGAATGAGAATACTGGCATTTGAAATTTGGAGAGCATGGTTGGAATTGGATATTTTAGGTCAAATTTGTAGATGCTTATTGACAAATGCAATTTCCCCACCATCTCTATATCCTCCAACTTTACAAACAAAAAGATGTAGAATACTTTATATCATTATGTCAATTTATATGGCTTCACACAAACCACAGAGATGCCATGTTTAAGAGTTTCCCAAGACAATAGAGTAAAAGGGTATCATTCTAAACTCTGGGCAGAAATGAATGTTTTATGAACTGCTGAGAGCAACTTCCCCAGAGGGCATTGTTCTGTGCCATCTTTGTTACTGAAAGATGAGGTTCTAGTGGGGAAGCACAAGTTCATAATCATGCTCAGCGGTGCAGGAAGAAGGCCTAGTAATGCATGTTGTCCTGAGGAGGGCGTATTCTGTTTCTGACCCTTCTTTAAAGGATCTCACTCTCTTTGTGCAAGAGTCGATGTTCTCATAACCATTGTCATTGGAGTTCACGGAGGGCCTCCGATAGGAGCTGTGACTGATGACAGTGTAGCACACCTCTTCAGAACCACTGCCACTCTCATTTTCCTGCTAAGCACAAAGAAGAAAGAAATCAAGGATCCATAATCATCCATCAAATTTGAACTCAGTGCTGCAACCCTCCTTTCTTCTTTTGTAATGGTGATCTTACACCACAGGTACCCAAAGTCCTTTCTTCAAACCCTGGTGTCTTAAAGACCCCATTTAAGCAACATGAACTATGCTCTAAGTTGCTATTCATTCTGCTTTTATGTCACCTTATATAATAAAAGAGGAAAGAAAGATACTGTTATCCTTCTGAATATCAAGAGGAAAGCAGTTGTACAGTTTAGGTCACACATATTGGGACAGAATATATGCAACAATTAGAACTCAATAAGTAATTAATCAAGTTACATAACTATAAATTTTATAAGATAAAATATAATTAGTAAAATTTAGAGTTTAAATTGCAACAACATGGATGGATCTTGAGATTATTATGCTAAGCAAAATAAGTCAGACAGAAAAAGTAGAGAACCATATAATTTCACTGACACGTGGTGTATAAAACTGAAACCAACAAAGGAGCAAGACAAACAAATGAAGAAACAAAAACTCATAGACACAGACAACAGTTTAGTGGTTACTAGAGGGTAAGGGTGGAGGGGGGTGGTAGATGAGGGTAAAAGGGATCAAATATATGGTGATTAAATAAATTTTCAATTGCATACACCATGAAAGAAAAATTTAAATACTACATAATAATTAAATCAATAAAATGTTTGTGATGTAGTATTAAAAAGAATAAACATTTTTCACATGTTTGTTGATATCCACCAGGTTTGTAAATATAAATGCTAATTCATGAGCATAGGATTGGAAAGAAATGTGGAAAGCTAAAATAAATTGATGTTTTATGGTGGTCAGATTTTAAGTGTGTATTTATTTGATTTCATTTATTTTTGTTATAATAATTGTGAAAATTAAAATAATAGACTTCAGTAAAATTGGGACAAGAAGTTTCCAATCATCTAAATTAAAAAGTTAAAAATATTTTTTAATTTTTATTTCTTTCTATTTATGCATTAAAATTACCAAGATTATGATTCAAAATATGGAAAACATTGATCAATGCATTCAGAAATTGCAAGTAAAGGAAGATCTACAGCTATGTTTATAAAGTCATCTATATTTTGACATTTATCAGACAAATGTAGTATTTTTTATTACCTGATTAGAAGTGGATGAAACTTCTTTACCTAGAGGATAAAAACAAACAAACAAACAAAAATCTAAGAGTTTTAGACCATCACAGTTTGGAGATATATATATATATATATTAACCTGAATCCCAACCTCCAACAAGTATCTCTTGTCAGTTAAGCTGCCCCTCTGGTCTTGGATAATGAGGGTTTTCCTTCCTTGATTGACAGAAGAGACTCTGTTTCATTGCCTTTTCCAGCTCCTGGAGGTTGGCCTCATTCCTTGGATCATGGCTGTTTCTATCTTCAATGCCAGCAACATAACACCAGCAATTGCTGTTGGGATTTTTCACTGTTACATCACTATGATAGTCTCTTGTGCTTCTGTTTTCCACCTTTTAAGGACGTTTGTGTTCCCACTGCGCTCATCTGGGCAATCCAGGATTCTCTCCCCACCTCAAGATCCTTAACTTAGTTATATCTGCAAGTCCCTGTTGTCATTTTTTTTTTTTTACAAAAAAGCACGTTCAAACTTGGATATCATTGGGGTTTTTTATTCTGTCTACCACACATGTGTTCCTTGTTATAAAAAAATACAGGAAAATGTCTAATATTTAGGAGTATACAAATATTAAAGTGAGTATACTAATGTAACCTGTTATCTTTTCTCCAAATCCATGAAATAATACATTGGTGAGCATCACATTGTTTTCTGAAATGCTAATTTAACTTGCTGTTTGTTTTTTGGTAAATCTAGTAGTCCTATTATTATTTGTAGACTGCAATGTCTTCTCTGCCATTCAACCCAATAAGTTTATCTGTAGTCACCTGAATGGAAGAGGCCAGCCTAAGTAACTGCTCCAACAGACCATTATGAAAAGAATGAGGAATGTAAAGACTGGTCTGTGACCTGATTGCTTCTGGAGAACATAAACAGAGGAAATGGTACAATCATGACTTTAAATTTGTGATTCAAGAGCTAAAGCATTGTGCTAATAAATAGATATTGATTTTTCAATGTTATTTTCACAACCACAATCTGAAGTTGTAGCTTTTTTTTTTAATTTTAAGACTGTTGTCCATATGGAGAAACCAAAATTTAAAGAATATAAGTAACTTGTCTCAAAGTTTATATATGATATATGACAAATAACTTGATAAAACCCACAAAGCAGAAATAACACAGACACTGATAATGATGCAATAAATTTAAAACTTATTAAAAATGTAAAACAATGCTTGAAATTAAAAACTGCTTAGATCCAAAAAGAAATAAAAGGCAAAGTAACAGAGTTCCAGTCAACATGGCGGAGAAGAAAAATGCTCTGCTTGCCTCTTCCCATGATCACATCAAAATTACAACTAAACTGCAGAACAACAATCATTGAGAATCACCTAAAGTCTAGCTGAACAGAAGTCCTATAGCTAAGGATGTACAGAAGAAGCCACATAGAGAGTGGTAAGAGTGGCAGACATGGAATGGGCTGTTCCCAAACCCATGTGCGGTGGTCAAAATTTGGAAGGGATATCTTGGCTGTAGACATCCACCCCCTGAGGGGTGAGGGGTCCTACCCCCACACCAGGCTCCCCAGTACAGAATTCCACTGCCAGGGAGAGGAGCCCTCATAACTTCTGGCTATGAAAGCCAACAGAGACTGTGGCTGAGTTAGATGGAGGGTGGCTGGATTCCCACGTGTTTCTTTTAAAGGGCCTATGCATGGACTTACTCACTAGCAGACTTACTCACTCTGAACTCCAGCGCTGAGGCAACAGCTTTAAACGTGTCAGGGATATATGGGGAGGAACTGAGGTGTCTGACTTCAGAGAGGGGGCTAGAGAGGCAGCTTTCTCTCAGATAAAAATGGTAGCAGAAACCATAGATCCTTTTTAGAGCCCTCTCAAAAATTTTTTTTGAGATGCAGGCAGCACCATATCTGAATATGCATCAACCTGGCTAACATATTTCAACCCACCCTGGTGATTACCTGAGACCCTGCCCCACCCAACTTGCAGGCCCACTCAAGCTACTTCCAGTGACTTTTCCATACAATGGCCTGTCTTGTCTCATGCTGCATACTTTCCTAAAAACTCTCAAAGGTTCACAAATATGCAGTGTCTGGTTTTGGCATGCTCTGTACCTCTTGCTAAGCAACCCCAAGCCTGGCTCCAGTAGCAGCTGGACTCAGTTCCCAGCTTAGATTCTCCCAGGCACCTCCAAGCCCAGCACAAGTGGAAGACATCTGCGAATTGCTTTTTGGCTCATACTGAGTGGCCCCAGGAAGGGCACAGGTGGAGGCTAAACTTGGTGTGTGGCAAGCCCCTTGCAGGAAGCACCAGGGCCAGCACTGCCAGTGGCTGGCTTTCAACTGCGGCAGAGCACCACCAAGCCACCTCCACAGACAACATACCCAAAGGGATGAATGGGCAGGCACCAGAGCCCTGCTCTGTAGGGTCAGCAGCTGCACAGCCTCTCCTCTGTAATCATAGCCAGTCCTCACAACCAAACAGCCTGAGGGTCAGTCCTCCTCACTGACCTACAAAGAGCAACCAAGGCTCAACTACAACAGGAGGGCACACACAACCCACACAAGGGACATACCTGTAGCTCCCAGTTCAGTTGACCAGGAAGACTGCACCACTGGGCCCCACAGGGCACCTACTACATAAGTCCACTCTACTAAGATTGGGACATAGCAGTTCCACCTAATACATAGAAACAAACACAGGGAGGCAGCCAAAATAGGGAGACAAAGGAACATGTCCCAAATAAAAGAAGAGAACAAAGCTGCAAAAAATGAGCTAAACAAAATGAAAAAAAGCAATCTACCAGATGCAGAGTTCAAAACACTGGTTATAAGGAAGCACAATGATCTCAGTGAGAACATCAACAAAGAAATAACAAGCATAAACATGGAATCAAAAAAAATAAAAAGAACTAGTTGGAAATGAAGAGTACAATAACTGAAATAAAGAATACATTAGAAGGAATCAACAGTAGATTAGATGAAGCAGAGGGTCAAATCAGCAATTTGGAAGATAAGGTAGCAGAAAACACCCACTCAGACAGCAAAAAGAAAAAAAGAATCCAAAAAAAAATGAGGATAGTTTAAGGGGCCTCTGGGACAACATAAAATGTAACAACATTTGCATCACTGGGGTATCAGAAAGAGAAGACAGGGAGCAAGAGATTGAGAACCTATTTGAAAAAATAGTGACTGAAAATTTCCTTAACTATATGAAGTAAACAGACACTCAAGGCTAGGAAGTACAGAGTCACAAATAAGATGAACCCAAAGAGGCCCACACCAAGACACATCATAAATTAAAATGCCAATTTTGAAGCAAAGAGGGAATCTTAAAAGCAGCAAGAGAAAAGCCGTTAATTACCTTCAAGGGAGTTCCTATAAGACTGTCAGCTGATTTCTCCACAGAAACTTTGCAGGCCAAAAGGGATTGGCAGGAAATATTCAAAGTGATGAAAAGCAAGAACCTACAACCAAGATTACTCTATCCAGCAAAGCTATCATTTAGAATCAAAGAACAGAGAAAGAGCTTCTCAGAAAAGAAAAAGCTAAAGGAGTTCATTACCACCAAACCAGTATTACAAGGAATGTTAGAGGGACTTCTTTGAGAAGAAGAAGAAAAAGATAAAAAAAATATGAATACTAAAATGGCAATAACTACATCTCTATCAACAACTACTTTGAATGTAAATGGATTTAATGCTCTGATCAAAAGACATAGGGTGATTGAATGAATAAGAAAAGAAGACCCTTACATATGCTGCTTACAAGAAATGCACTTCAGATCAAAAGATATGCAGAGACTGAAAGTAAAGAAATGGAAAAAGATATTTCATGAAAATGGAAACAAACAAACAAACAAAAGTTGGGGTAGCAATATTTATACCAGACAAAATAGACTTTAAAACAAAGGCTATCACAAGAGACTAAGAAGGACCCAGTAATCCCACTTCTGGGTATTTATGCAAAGAAACCCAAAACACTACTTTGAAAAGAAATGTGCATACATATGTTTACTGCAGCATTATTTACAATAACCAAGATATGGAGGCAACCTGGGTGTCCCTCAATGGACGAATGGATAAAGAGGAGGTACATATATGCAATGGAATGTTAGCCATAAAAATGGTGAGAACTTGCCATCTGCAACAACCTGGAAGGCCTAGAGGGTATTGTGCTGAGAGGAGTAAGTCAGACAGAGAAAGACAAATGCCATATGATTTCACTTATACGTAGAATCTAAAAAAGAGGATAAATGAACAATCAAACCAGAAACAAGCTCATAGACACAGACACCATTTCTATGTGGAGGGAGAGGATTGGAAAGATTTATAAAGGGGGGAGGAGATTAAGAGTTATAAATTGATAGTTATAAAATAGTCATGGGGATTTAGAGTACAGCATAGGGAATATAGTCAGTAGTATTAAAACAACTATGTGGTGTCAAATGGATACTGGATTCATCAGGGTGATCACCACACATGGTATATAAATGCTTAATCACTATATTGTACACCTACAACTAATATAATATTGTATGTCAACTTTAATTGAAAAAAACATTTAAATGAAACAACAACAACAAGTATTTATGGAAACACGTCCTGTGAATTTCACCAAAACTTGAAAACATGTATGAAATAGCTCTGTTGACCAACTGGGAGCATCATCACTCTAATTCTTTTAACCTGCTCTTGTAACTTGGCCTAAATGTGATGTAAACAAAGAAATAAACTGACAGTAATATAGCCTCCCTAAAGAGATTAGTAAGTTATTTATTTGAATATTGAAAAGACGCAGAGGTGGTGATTTAATCACTTTCCCATTTAATTTCCCTTTTGGACCTGGACAAAAGATGGCTGGGTCTTGGACATTTTTCAAATTTAACTAGATGGCAACTTCATTGTATTTACTGCTGCATGAGGTCTGTTTGTTTGACTAAATTCATACAATGGTAGATATCTAACATGAATTTGATTCTACATGGAGAGAATCCAGCACAGCTACAATAGTGTATCTCAGGGCTTTATCAATTTCTGTCTCTCTGTCAAAATCTCCTTTGCAGGAACATTAACCATTCCATACATCCACAGCATATAATAATGGTCTACTACGTGGAAAACACACGGCTGATAGGTCCTGGTGAATAGGAAAAAGTGGGTACCCTAAGCAACTTTAAACACATAGCATGTCTAAGAAAAACGAAGGTTCCTGCACCCCAGTGAAGTTTCTCAGGGGTTAGTAGTCTGAATTATTTCAGGATAACCTCATCCAAATTAAGTTCCATCTCCTCTTCCTGTAAAAGCAGAACGATATTTGGTGAGTCTCTTAGAATTTAAGTAATCCACATATCAGTTGGAGTTGGGCTCAGGAACAGAGACACTCTGCTGTGCTAAAGGATTAATAAAACATAAAATTTGATTCTATAAAAATATTAATGAATTCTGGTAAAACTGACTAATCAAATAATAGGTGGAAAGCACATGAACTCTCTCTCTCGCTCTCTCTCTCTCTCTCTCTCTCTCTCTCTCTCTCTCACACACACACACACACACACCATACATACACACACACGCACACGCACACAGAAGTAATGTCAGAAATGAGCAAGAAGGCACCACTATAGATCCTACTAACACCAAATATCTATAAGAATAGTATTTTGTTTTGTTTTGTGTTGTTTTTAGATTCCACATTGTGGGGCCAAACCCCAGAAAGCAGTTTCCAGGCTCTCGGCCTCACATAGACAGGTGCTGGCTCAGGTAGTAAATGGCTATCAACTGTGATTGGATGGCCATCAGCTGTGGCTAGTTGGCCGTCAGCTGTAACCAGTGAGCCATTGGCCACTAATATAACTGCTGTGGCTATGCTAACAGAAAGAGAGAAAATGGGGGCTAGCAAGAAGATGGTGGCTGAGCCCTGTGATGCCCTGGCTGTGCCCAGGAAGTCGGGCTGTTCCCAGAGAGAGTGGCAGTGCCCTGAGAAATCCTAGCTGTGCCCGGGGAAACTAGTGGTACCCTAAGAAGTCCAGGAAGTCTGGCCGTGCCCAGAAGTACTGGTGGTGCCCTGAGAAACCCTGGCTGTGTCTGGGAAGACAGGTGGTACCCTAAGAAGCCCAGGAAGTCTGGTTGTGCCCAGAAGTACTGGTGGTGCCCTGAGAAACCCTGGCTGTGCCCAGAGAGCCTGGCTATGTCCAGGATATTGCATTCACTTCCAGGCTCCTCGCACAGGTCCTCTCGTGGAAGACGCTTGTCGCGCAGATTGTGAGGTGAGAGCCTGTAGGGGTGGAGTGTGGGGCCAAACCCCAAAAAGCAGTTTCCAGGCTCTCGGCCTCAAATAGACAGGTGCTGGCTCAGGTAGTAAATGGCCATCAACTGTGATTGCATGGCCATCAGCTGTGGCTAGTTGGCCGTCAGCTGTAACCAGTGAGCCAATGGCCACTAATATAACTGCTGTGGCTATGCTAGCAGAAGGAGAAGAGAAAGAGAAAATGGGGGCTAGCAAGAAGATGGTGGCTGAGCCTGCAAGCGGAGCAATGAGGGTTGAGAATTGTATGGCTCCTGTTTCCTGTTTCTCCAACCCAGCCACCAGCGAGAATATAGTGGTATGACTCCCCTACCTATGGCTCCGTGGGTGTTCCTTTTTGGCCTCACCATATCCTGCGTTCTTGTGTGGGGAGTGGGAGCAGAGACCCCGCAGGCCTCCCCGCATGACAAATGGCGCAGTGAGCAGGGTCTCCCGCATGACACACATATAAATGAAACCATATGGTATTTGTCTTTCTCTGCCTGGCTTATTTCACTTAGCATAGTACTCTCTAGGATCTAAACAAAACAAACAAACAAAAACCAAAATAGACTAATACCGTGTTTCCCCCAAAATAAGACCTAGCTGGACAATCAACTCTAATTCGTCTTTTGGAGCAAAAATTAATATAAGACCCGGTCTTATTTTACTATAAGACCAGGTCTATAATATAATAATATAACATGATATAATATAATACCAGGTCTTATATTAATTTTTGCTCCAAAAACTGCATTAGAGCTGATTGTACAGCTACGTCTTATTTTCGGGGAAACATGGTAGAAACAGACCAAAGGAATGGTTACCAGAACTGAGGGGATGGGGAGATGGGTGAAAAGGGGAAGGGTAATATAGTCAATAATATTGTGATGAGATTGCACGGTGACAGATGATTACTAGAATTAGTGAGGTGGTAACATTATAAAGTATAAAAATGTCAAAGCATTAAATTATAAACCTGAAATTAATAAAATCAACATAAGATTACATTCAACTACACTTAAATAAAAATAAATAACAGTGAATTTTACCAAACATTCAAAGAAGAATTAATACCTATCCTTCTTAACTATTCCAAAACATGCTTCTGGACTCATTTTACTGGGTCAGCATTTCCCTGACACCAAAACCAGACAAAGATCTTAAAGAAAAAAGGAAGGAAGGAAGGAAGGAAGGAAGGAAGGAAGGAAGGAAGGAAGGAAGGAAGGGAAAGAAAGAAAGAGAAAGAGAGAGAGAAAGAGAGAAAGAAAGGGGGAAGGGAAGGGAAGGGAAGGGAAGGGAAGGGAAGGGAAGGGAAGGGAAGGGAAGGGAAGGGAAGGGAAGGGAAGGAAATTACAGGCTAATATCCCTGATGAACACTGATGCAAAAATCCTCAACAGAATATTATCAAACCAAATTCAGCAATACATTAAAAAGATCATACATCATAATTAAGTGGGATTTCTTCCAAGAATGCAAGTTTGGTTCAATATCCTCAAATCAATTAATGTGATACACCACATAAAAAAAAAAGAAGGATAAAAATCACATGATCAGGACGTCATAGGAATGGTGGCAGCGAGGTGGTCTTCTTCAGTTCTCCAGAACTTAACCTCAAATTGAACATCTATGACCCATCAAAGGACTCTCTGCTAATCACACAGAACAACTAAGAGACTCGTAGGAGGATTACTTGAAGATGGGCAAACTAGGCGAGCAGGGGAAGAGGGAAGGGAGCAGAGTGGAGATGCAGCCTGCATCTGCGGCTGCGGAGATGCAGGGGGTCCCAGGACAGAGACCACAAGAGTCAGGAAGTGGGCTCTTTCCCTGCGTCCCACAGCTGTTCTCTCCCGCCGAGAGCAATGGTATCCAGCCTTGGAGGCAGTAACCTCAGCTGAGACCTTCAGCCGGGCCCTAGGTCAGAAAGGATGTAAATACCATACATGGGCCCCTCCCCCCACTCTCCCAATCCTACCCCTACCCTTCCAGAGACTCAAGCTGGCCCCTGAACTGAGGAGTGGTGTCAGATTACAGAGGAGACGTAGTGCTCAGGATCTGGGAAGATGCAGCTTGCAGCTCTGACCCAGGGAAGAGGCTGGGTACAGTGTGACACTGCTGGGCTGGGAGAGAGAAGACTCCTCCATCCCCAAGCCCCACCTTTCTGACCTGCCTAAGGCAGGGCAATTATAACCGCAGAGACACTCCCAGGGGTCAGCAGCAGGCCACAGACTCAGCTTCAGGCTTTCAGCAGCTCAGAAATCTCCCCCCGCACACACAAACACACACACACACACACACACACACACACACACACACACACACAGAAGAAGTGGTCTAAGACTCAGGAGACCTGGGCACAGGGCTGGTGTGTTACTCTCAGTGCGCATATGTACAGGCAAGAGCAGAAACTGCACTGACTTTGTAAAAACTACCATCCAGACCCTTCAGCCCCGCTCATCTAGAATTGCAATCCCAGGGTCACTCTGGGCACCAGGTGACCGCCTCTGCCTGCACAAGACGCAGAGGACTCTTTGGTACAGCAGAGGACAACCTGGAGATTACTTGGTGGGCTTAAGCCAAGACGGGCGATGCTTTGTTTTGTTTTGTTTTTTTATTTTTGATATCTTTGCCTGTGTTGAGTGTGAGTTATCAGCTGTTTTTACATGTGAGTGTATTTGGTTTTTCTTTGTTATTGTTGTTGTTCTTGTTGTACTTGGTGATTTGCTTTGTTCTGAAATTGTCCTATACCAGGGCCCAGCTCAAGAGGCACAAGATTCAACATACCCAGAGGCCAACTTCAGACCAAAGCAGAGTATTACCGGGTTTGACCTACAAGTGACACACCCAAAGGGAATTCTCTACGGGCACAGAGCTCATAGGGGCCAATCCTCATTTGAGCAGTCAACCCTCACGCAGCAGAACATCCACTGTGGGCAGAGCCAAGTCTCACAACTAGTCATCCTAGGAGTCAATCCCACCTACTGACAAACCGAAAGCAATTAAAGATCAACTTTAATAGGACAATATACACAACACAAGGGTCACCTTTGGAGCACACGCACAGGAGACTAGAGAAGTAGCGTAGGTCAAATATAAAGGACACATACCACATAAGATAACCCAGCAAAAACCAAGAACCCTAGAGGATCTACCTAATACCTCGAAACAAACACAAAGAGTCAACCAGAATGGGGAACAAAGAAACATGTCACAAATAAAAGAACAGAAGAAACCTCCAGAATTGGAACCAAATGAAATAGAGGTAACCAACCTATCAGAGACAGAGTTCAGAACACCGATGATAAGAATGTTTAAGGAGCTTAGAGACGACATAAAGAAGGATAGAGAAATCATAACGAACAACCAGTTAGAACTAAAGAATACAATAACTGAAATAAAGAATACACTTGAAGGAATTATCAGCAGGTTAGATGAGGCAGAGGATCGAATCAGCGACTTAGAAGACAAGTTAGCAGAGATCACCCAAACGGAAGAACAAAAAGAAAAAAGAATGAAAAACAATGAAGATGGTTTAAGAGACCTCTGGGATAACATCAAGCACAACAACATGCGCATCAGAGGAATACCAGAAGGTGAAGAGAGGGAGCAAGGGATCAAGAACATATTTGAAGTAATAATGTCCGAAAACTTCCCAAACCTGGTGAAGGAAACCAACATACAAGCCCAGGAAGTGCTGAGTGTTCCAACCAGGATAAATCCAAACAGGTCCACACCAAGACACATTATAGTTAAAATGGCGAAGGTTAAAGACAAAGAGAGAATCCTAAAAGCAGCAAGAAAAAGACAGTGGATTACATACAAGGGAACTCCTATAAGACCATCAAATGACTTTTCTACAAAAAATTTGCAGGCCAAGAGGGAGTGGCATGAGGTACTCAAAGTGTTGGAAAACAAAGACCTATAACCTAGATGGCTTTATCCAGCAAGACTATCATTTAAAATTGAAGGAGAGATAAAGAGCTTCCCAGAAAAGAATAAGCGAAAAGAATTTATTACCACCAAGAGAGCATTGCAGGAAATATTAAAAGGGCTTCTGTAAGCAGAAGAAAGATGAAAACAATATAACTACAAATAAAAAAATGGCAATAGCTCTGTACCTATCAATAATCACTTTAAATGTAAAAGGATTAAATGCTCCAATCAAAAGACATAGGGTGGCTGAGTGGATAAGAAAATTGAAATCATACCAATTGTCTCCTCTGACCACAATCTGGAAGAAATGGACAATTTCCTAGAAACATACAACCTTCCAAGGCTAACTCAAGAAAAAACGGAAAACCTGAATAGACAGATTACCACCAGGGAAACTGAATCAGTAATCGACAAGCTCCCAACAAACAAAAGCCCTGGAACAGATGGCATTACAGGTGAATTGTAAAAAACATTCAAAAAAGAATTATCACCTATTCTCAAACTACTCCAAAAATCCAGAAGGAGGGAAGGCTCCCAAACACTTTTTATGAGGCCACTATCACCCTGATCCCAAAATCAGACAAAGACATTACAAAAAAAGAAAACTACAAGCCGATATTGCTAATGAACATAGATGCAAAAATCTTCAACAAAATATTAGTGAACAGAATTCAGCAATACATTACAAAGATCATACAGCATGATCAAGTGGGATTAATTCTTGGTATGCAAGGTTGGTTCAACATCCCCAAATCAATTAATGTGATATACCACATTAACAAAATGAAAAATAAAAAGCATATGATCATATCAATAAATGCAGAAAAAGCATTTGAAAAAATCCAGCAGCCATTTACGATAAAAACTCTTAAGAAAGTGGGAATAGAGGGATCATATCTCAACATAATAAAGGCCATATATGATAAACCCACAGCTAACATCATACTCAATGGGGAAAAGCTAAACCCATTCCCCTTAAGATCAGGAACAAGGCAAGGTTACCCACTTTCTCCACTTCTATTCAACACAGTTCTGGAAGTTCTAGCCACAGCAATCAGACAAGAAAAAGAAATAAAGGGCATCCAAATTGGAAGGGAAAAAGTAAAACTGTCATTATATGCAGATGACATACTATCTAGAGAGAACCCTAAAGACTACACCAAAAAACTATTATGACTCATAAATGAAATCAGTAAAGTAACAGGATACAAAATTACTATTCAGGTATTAGTTCTATTTTTTATACACTAATAATGAACTATCAGAAAGAAAAATTAAGAAATAATCCCATTTACAATTGCACCAAAAAGAATAAAATACCTAGGACTAAATTTATCAAGGAAGTGAAGACCTGTACTCAGAAAACCATAAAACAATAAAGAAAGAAATTGAAGAAGATAAAAATAAATGGAAGTATGTACCTTGCTCACGGTTAGGAAAATTAACATTAAAATGTCCATACCCAAAGCAATACACAGACTCACAGCAATCCCTATCAAAATATCAATGGCATTTTTATTTAATTTATTGGGGTGAAAATTGTTAGTGAAATTACATAGATTTCAGGTGTACAATTCTGTATTACATCATCTATAAATTCCATTGTGTGTTCACCACCCAGAGTCAGTACTCCTTCCATCACCATATATTTGATCCCCCTTTACCCTCATCTCCCACCCCCCCCCCTTACCCGCTGGTAACCACTAAACTATTGTCTGTGTCTATGAGTTTTTGTTTCTCTGTATGTCTTGTTCTTTTGTTGTTTTTGGTTTATATACCACATATCAGTGAAATCATATGGTTCTCTGCTGTTTCTGTCTGACTTATTTTGCTTAGCATCAGACTCTCAAGATCCATCCATGTTGTCACAAATGTTCCTATATCATCTTTTCTTACCGCTGAATAGTATTCCATTGTGTATATATACCACAACTTCTTTATCCATTCATCTATCCAAGGACATTTTGGTTGTTTCCATGTCTTGGCCACCATAAACAAAGCTGCAATGAACATTGGAGCACACGTGTCTTTATGTATAAATGTTTTCAGATTTTTTGGGTAGATACCCAGGAGAGGGATTGGTGGGTCATACGGTCATTCTATTGGTAGTTTTTTGAGGAACCTCCACACTGCCTTCCATAACAGCTGCACCAGTCTGCATTCCCACCAACAGTGTATGAGGGTTCCTTTTTCTCCACAGCCTCTCCAACACTTGTTACTATTTGTCTTGTTGATGACAGACATTCTGACTGGGGTGAGGTGATATCTCATTGTGGTTTTGATTTGCATTTCTCTGATGATTAGTGATGTTGAGCATTTTTTCATATGTCTATTTGCCATTTGTATGTCCTCTTTGGAGAAATGTCTCTCCAGGTCCTCTGCCCATTTTTCAATTGGGTTGTTTGTTTTTTTGTTGTTGAGTTGCATGAGTTCCTTGTATATTTTGGGTATTAGTCCCTTATCGGAGGCACTGTTTGCAAAAATCTCCCATTCAGTTGGTTGCCTCTTTATTTTGTCGATGGTTTCTTTTGCTGTGCAGAAGCTTTTAAGTTTCATATAGTCCCATTCGTTTATTTTAGCTTTTACTTCCATTGCCTGTGGAGTCAAATTCATAAAATGCTCTTTGAACCCAAGGTCCATAAGTTTAGTACCTATGTTTCCTTCCATGCAATTTATTCTGTCAGGTCTTATGCTTAAGTCTTTGATCCATTTTGAATTAATTTTGGTACATGGTGACAGATAGCAGTCCAGTTTCATTCTTTTGCACGTGGCTATCCATTTCTCCCAGCACCATTTATTGAAGAGGCTGTCTTTCCTCCATTGTATGTTTTTAGCTTCTTTGTCAAAAATTATCTGTCCATATATATGCGGTTTTATTTCTGGGTTCTCAATTCTTTTTCATTGGTCTGTGTGTCTGTTTTTCTGCCAATACCATGCTGTTTTGATTATTGTAGCCCTGTAGTACAAGCTAAAGTCAGGGAGCGTGATACCTCCAGTATGGTTCTTTTTTCTTAAGATTGCTTTGGCTATTCAGGGTCTTTTGTGGTTCCAAACAAATCTGATGATTTTTTGCTCTATTTCCTTAAAAAATGCCATTGGGATTTTGATGGGGATTACATTAAATCTGTATATTACTTTGGGTAATATGGCCATTTTAACTATGTTGATTCTTCCAATCCGTGAGCATGGAATGTCTTTCCATTTCTTTGTGTCTTCTTCAATTTCTTTCAAAAATGTCTTATAGTTTTCAGCATATACATCCTTCATATCCTTGGTTAAGTTTATTCCTAGGTATTTTATTCTTTTGGCTTCAATTGCAAAAGGAATTGTTTTTTGTATTTCTTTTTCTGAGATTTCATTGTTAGTATATAGGAATGCAATGGACTTTTGCACGTTGATTTTGTAGCCAGCAACTTTACTGTATTCATTGATTGTTTCTAATAGCTTTTTGGTGGTGTCTTTAGGGTTTTCTATATATAGAATTATGTCATCTGCAAAGAGTGATAATTTAACTTCTTCATTCCCAATTTGGATGCCTTTTATTTCTTTCTCTTGCCTGATTGCTATGGCGAGGACTTCCAACACTATGTTGAAAAGCAGAAGTGATAGAGGACAGCTCTGTCGTGTTCCTGAATATAGAGCAAAGGGCTTCAGTTTTTCACCATTGGTTATGAGATTAGCTGAGGGCTTGTCATATATGGCCTTTATTAGGTTAAGGTATTTTCCTTCTATACCTATTTTATTAAGTGTTTCAATCGTAAATGGATGTTGTATCTTGTCAAATGCTTTTTCTGCATCAATTGATATAATCATAGTATTTTTGTCCTCTATTTTGTTTATGTGGTGTATCACATTGATGGATTTGCATATGTTGAACCATCCTTGTGCCCCTGGGATGCACCCCACTTGGTCATAATGAATAATCTTTTTTAATGAATTGTTGTATTCGATTTGCTAGCATTTTGTTTAAGAGTTTTGCATCTGTATTCATCAGAGATATTGGTCTGTAGTTTTCTTTTTTTGTATTGTCCTTACCAGGTATTGGTATCAAGGCAATACTGGCCTCATAAAATGAGTTAGGGAGTACTGTCTCTTCTTCAATTTTTTGGAATAGTTTGAGCAGGATTGGTATTAGATCCTCTTTGAAGGTTTGGTAGAATTCACTAGTGAAGCTATCTGCTCCCAGACTTTGGCTTTTGGGAAGGTTTTGGATGACTGATTCAATTTCATTACTGGTGATCGGTCTATTTAGATTTTCCAGTTCTTCAGGTTCAGCCTTGGAAGGCTATATGTTTCTAAGAACTTGTCCATTTCTTCTAGGTTATTGAATTTGGTGGCATATAGTCCTTCATAGTATTTGTGGATGATCCTTTGTATTTCGGTGGTGTCCGTGATAACTTTGTATTTCGGTGGTGTCCGTGAAACTTTTTTGTTTCTGATTTTGTTAATTAGTGTCTTCTCTCTTTTTATCTTAGTGAGTCTAGCCAAGGGTTTGTCAATTTTGTTAATCTTTTCAAAGAACCAGCTCTTTGTCACATTAATTTTTTCTATTGTCTTTTTGTTCTCTATTTCATTTAGTTCTGCTCTGATTTTTGTTATTTCCTTTCTTCTGCTGATCTTGGGTTTCACTTGTTCTTCTTTTTCTAGTTCGTTAAGGTGTAACATGGGGTTATTTATTTGGGATTTTTCTTGTTTCTTGAGCTAGGCCTGTAATGAGATAAATTTCCCTCTTAAAACTGCTTTCGCTGCCTCCAAAAAATTTTGGTAGAATGTATTTTCATTGTCATTTGTTTCTATGTAGCTTTTGATCTCTCCTCTAATTTCTTCTTTGTATGTTGTTTAATCTCCATGTATTTGTGTTTTTTCCCTCTTTCTTTTTGCAGTTAATATCCAATTTCAAAGCCTTGTGATCAGAGAATATGCTTGGTATGATTTCAATCTTCTTAAATTTGCTGAGGCTTATTCTATGTCCCAATATATGGTCTATCCTTGAGAATGTTCCATGTACACTAGAAAGAATGTATAGTCTGATGTTTTATATAAAGTGCTCTATAAATGTCAATTATGTTCATTTCATCTAATGTGTCATTTAGGGCTGCTATTTCATTATTTATTTTCTCTTTGGATGATCTATCCATAGCTGTCAATGAGGTATTTAAGTCCCCTAGTATAATTGTGTTTTGGTCAATTTCTCCCTTTAGTTCTGTTAGTCGTTGCTTCGTATATTTCATTGCTCCCTGAATGGGGACATAAATATTGATGACTGTTTTGTCTTCTTGTTGTATAGTCCCCTTTACCATTATGGAATGTCCATCTTTGTCTCTTGTTATCTTTTTCACCCTGAAGTCTTTTTCATCTGATATCATTATGGCTACACCTGATTTTCTCTGGGTACCATTTGCTTGGAGTGTCAATTTCCACCCTTTCACTTTGAGCTAATGCTTGTCCTTGTAACTGAGATGTGTCTCTTGGAGACAACATACGGTTGGGTTTAGTTTTTTTATCCATCTGCTACTCTTTGCCTTTTTATTGGTGAGTTCAGTCCATTTACATTTAGGGTGATTATTGATATGTGAGGATTTCCTGTCATTCTATCTTTAGTTTTCTGGTAAGATTGTGTCTCCATTGTTTCTTTGCCTTTTTGATGTTGTCTATTATTTCTGTGTGGTGCTATTCTATAATGTTTCCCTCTGTTTCTTATTTTATTACAGTATATATTTCAGTTCTGTATTTTTTTTTTTTTGAGTGGTTACCCTTAAGTATATGTAGAAGAAAGTTTGATATTTAGAGTATTCCATTTTCTTCAGCACGCTTATTTTCTCCATTCCCATATTCCAGTTCAGGCCTTTACTCTCCCCCTTTTTATGTTTCGGTTGCCACAAATTTCCCTGTTGATGGTGGTCGAATAGCCTCCCTTATTATTTCTTGTAGTGCAGGTTGTGTATTAGAAAATTCCTTCGGCTTCTGTATGTCTGGAAAGGTCTTTATTCCTCCTTCATATCTAAAGGATATCTTAGCTGGACATATTATTCTTGGCTCATAATTTCTCTCTTTCAATGGTTTGAATATTTGGTTCAACTCCCTGCTGGCTTGTAGAGTTTCTCCTGAAAAATCTGATGATAATCTAATGGGCTTTCCTTTGTAGGTTACCGTCTTGTTTTCCCTGGTTGCCTTGAGGATTCTTTCTTTGTCGTTGATTTTAGACAGAGTCAATACAATGTGCCTTGGAAAAGGCCTGTTGGGATTGAGATAATTAGGTTTCCTATTTGCTTCTTGGATTCGAGGAACCAGTTCTGTCCACAGTTTGGGAAGTTCTCATCAACAATTTGTTTGAATATAATCTCTGTTCCCTTCTCTCTTTCTTCTCCTTCTGGTATGCCCATTATTCTTATATTGCTCTTTCTGATGGAGTCAGAAACTTCTTGTAGAGTTCTTCCATTTCTTTTAAGTCTCAAGTGTCTTTCCTCTTCTATCTGTGTAATTTCCAGGTTTCTATCTTCGATGTCACTGATTCTTTCCTCCATCTGGTCAATTCTACTTCCTAAGCTGGTCATTTCATTCTTCATTTCTTTTATTGAGTTTTTAATCTCCAGAAATTCTATTTGGTTCTTTTTTAAAATTTCAGTCTCTTTCGTAAAATGCTCATGTTGTTCTTGATTGTGTTTCTGAGTTAGTTAAACTACCTTTCTGTGTTTTCTTGCATCTCGTTGAGTTTTTCCAGAAGTGCAATCTTGAATTCTCTGTCATTTAAGTCACATATTTCCATATCTTTATGTTTCTTTTTTGGAGACTTTTCACTTTCTTTCTGAGCTGTCTTGTCACCCTGGTTATTCATGGCAATTACTGATTTATTATTTCTCTTCCTAGACATCTACAGGAGTGGCTTCTGCAACAGGTTGATAGGAAGAGGTCTTTCTTTTGTTTTCCAGTATTTGTTCGTAAAATGTTTTATTTTCTCTGACTGCAGCCTTTTTTTCCTCTCTCACACGGTAGTGCTATGTTTTCTCTGCACTATTCCAGCTTCTCACACAATGGGGGGATTCCCTGGGAGATGGGCTTCTCCTCTGTTAGTAGTTCGCCTGGTTCATAGGGCGCAGTGTCCGTGTGTGTTTGCGGAGAGCTTTTGAAGTTCCAAAGCTCTTCCTGCACCAGATTCAGAGCCCGTGTGTTTCAGCAGTTCTCTTTACTCCTGCAGTGATCTGCCCAGATAGGTGGGGCCAGGGGCGGGGTAAGTTGTGAGAGGTGGCCGAGAGCAAGGGCGGTGAACACCACCACAGCCGGTCCTGTTTCCACAGCTCCCTCCCCTTTGCCGGAATTAGTTGTGCTGCGAACTTGTGTCTGCGGTCCACAGTTCTCAGAACAGCGAATATTCTGTTCTTTTGATCTGACACTGCTACTGTTCCGCTTCTAGCACCAGGCAGGTGAGGGCAGGGCGAGCTCTGGGAGGGTAAGGAGGGGGTGGCTATTCTCAGTGCCTAAGGCTTCCGTTCTCTGCTTGGCAGTGAGGGCTTAAACCACCGTTTTCAACCTTCTTCCCTCAGTCTTTTCTCCGAGGTCTCTGCCATGAGCGTTGGGTTCAGCCGTGCTATATGCTGCCCCCTCAGCCCTGTGGGCCGTAAGCGGAGCCCTAGCAGTCCGAGTTCTTCCCTCTCCCACAGCTGCGGTAGTTCCGGGAAGCAGCGAGCTCGGAGCACTGAGCTAGGTCTGCTTCTTGCGCCATTGTTGCTCCGTCTCTGTACTTCTCCCTTCCCACCTTTCCCGCTCACTCAATTCACCCACCTTTAGGTGAATTCAGTAGTGGGCCTCTTCGTCTTGCCTGTCTGCTGTCCAGATAGGCAAGTCCTTTGTGGAGTTATTGTTGCTCGATTAGTTGTAAATTCAGGGGTGCTTTACAGCGGCTCACCTCACGCCACCATTTTGATGACGTCTATCAATGGCATTTTTAACTAGAATAAATAATCCTAAAATTTCTATGGAATTACATAAGACCCCCAAATAACCAAAGCAATCTTAAGAAAGAAGAATAAAGTTGGAGGTATCATGCTACCTGATATCAAACTATACTACAAAGCTATAGGAATCAAAACAGTGTGGTACTGGCATAAAACCAGATACATAGATCAATGGAAGACCATAGAGAGCCCAGAAACAAACCCACACCTATATGGTCAATTAATCTATAACAAAGGAGGCAAGAATATACCTCCTTTGGGGTAAAGACAGTCTGTTCAATAAGTGGTGTTGGGAAAATGACAGACATTGCTAAATAAATAAATAAATAAATAAATAAATAAATAAATAAATAAATAAATAATAAATGTAGGCCACTTTCTTAAACCATCTACAAGAATAAATTCAAAATGGATTAAAGACTTAAATGTAAGATGTGAAACCATAAAACTCCTAGAAGGAAACATAGGCAGTAACATCACTCTTAGTAATATATTTTTTGGATATATTTCTTCACTTAAGGGAAACAAAAGAAAAAATAAGCAAATGTCACTACAACAAACTAAAAAAATTTTGTGCGGCAAAGGAAACTACCAATAAAACCAAAAGACAACCTATTGAATTGAAGAAGATATTCTCCAATGGGACATACAATAAGGTGTTAATATCTAAAACATATAAGGAACTCATTCAACTTAACACCAAAAATCCAATTAAAAACATACTGAACAGACATTTCTCCAAAGAGGACATACACATGGCCAATAGACACGTAAAAAGATGCCCAACATCACTAATCATCAGGGAAATGCAAATTTAAACCACAATGAGATACCACTCACTCTGGTCAGAATGGCTATCATCAATAAATCAACAAACAATAAGTGTTAGTGAGGATGTGGAGAAAAGGGATCCCTCATACACTGTTGCTGGGATTGCAGATTGGTGTGGCCACTATGGAAAGCAATGTGAGGGTCCTCAAAAAATTAAAAATAGAACTAACATATGACCCAGCACCTCTCAGAATTCATACAAAAAATCCAAAACACTAAATTGAAATGACATATGCATCCCTATGTTCACTGAAGCATTATTTACAATAGCCAAGATACGGAAGCAACCTAAGTGTTCATCAACAGATGATTAGATAAAGAAGGTGTAGTACATATACAATGGAATATTACTCAGCCATAGAAAAGAATGAAATCTTACCATTTTTGACAACATGAATGGAGCTAGATGGTATTATGCTGAGTGAAGTCAGTCAGTCAGAGAAAGGCAAATACCATATGATTTTACTTATATGTGGAATCTATATAGCAAAATTAATAAACAAACAAAACAGAAACATCTCATAGATACAGAGAACAAACTGATGATTGCAAGATGGGAGGGAGTGGAGAGATGGGTGCAAAAGGTAAAGAAATTACAAAGTACAAATGGTCAGTTATAAAAACAGTCATGGGAATGTAAAGTACAGCATGGGGAATATAGTCAGTAATATTGTAATAATACGAAGGTCTGATAATTAAGTTTGCAAACTTGTTGCAACAATGTTGCTAACCTTTTTTTATATCAGAGGTGTGGACGGAAAAGGGGCCACCTATTAAACCTAACAAGGTCAAGAGGCTGAAAATAACCACATAAGATGGCGTGAGCATAAAAAATTTCATAACTAAGTGGGCCATGGCGGGAAGTCACATTTTTAGCCAAAAGCATCCTGCATAAAGTTAATCTGTGCCTTTGAGTGGGCCTGTCTTTTGTCTTTTTGCACCTAAGATGACATTATTGGAATGTCAGTAATCGCTTTTTCTGGACCAGAGCAGGAAAGTACAGAATCCCTCATTATTATTCTTGTCCCTTGATCAACATCTCTATGTGAACTATTAACTGTCCTGTACCACCTATGTGAAAGAAGTATCTGTCTCTCCAATTTACGTTTATCCAATCCCAGAAATTTCCCTACTTTGCTTTCTCCCATCTCCTTAATCTATCACCAGTGGATTTCATGTAACCCTCCTCCTTTGGGTCTGTGTATAAAATAAGCTGCAAAAGGCCATTTTCCGGAGCATTTTTTCAACCTGTTGAGATTTTGCCTCCTGGCAATTGTCGTCAGTTTGGCTCAAATAAACTCTTAACAAGTTTTCTCTTAGGCTGGATGTTTTTTGCTATCAGAGGGTATATTCATTATGAATTTGTACCAACTGGACAAACAGTTAACAAAGTTTACTATTTGGAAGTGCTGAAAAGGCTGTGTGAAAAAGTTAGACAATCTGAACTTTTTGCCAACAACTCATGGCTCTTGCATCACAACAATGCACCAGCTCACACGGCACTGTCTGTGAGGGAGGTTTTAGCCAGTAAACAAATAACTGTATTGGAACACCCTCCCTATTCACCTGATCTGGCCTCCAATGACTTCTTCCTTTATCTGAAGACAAAAGAAATATTGAAAGTAAGACATTTTGATGACATTCAGGACATCAAGGGTAATACGATGACAGCTCTGATGGCCACTCCAGCAAAAGAGTTCCAAAATTGCTTTGATGGATGGACTAGGCGCTGGCGTCAGTTCATAGCTTCCCAAGGGGAGTACTTCGAAGGTGACCATAGTGATATTCAGCAATCAGGTATGTAACACTTTTTCTAGTTCACGAACTTAATTGTCCGACCTCATTTGTGTGGTGTCAGATGGGTACAAGTCATATAGGGGAGATCACTTCATAAGTTATATAAATGTTTAGTCACTATGTTGAGACCAATATAATATTGTATGTCAACTGTAACTGAAAATTTTGACACATATAAATACATGTAAGAATATGAATTAATTTTAAACTTAAGACCTTGAAATTTTAATAAAAAGACAGATTTGATGAGAAAAATATACGTTACAATGCTGACAAAATTAAACAGAAAATGTGAATACTTTACAACAACAAAAGCATTTGCATCTGCATGTAAAAAATTCCTCACAATAAATATCACCCTGGACCCCCATAGCTTCACGAGAAAATTCTACCAAATATTAGAAGAGGAAATAAGATCAATCATACACAAATTCTTTAAGGGAGTAAAAAATTCCCAGGTTGGATCACTGTGGAGCACTGGTATTTTCTGTGTACTCAGGAAAGGGTAGTGTTAGATGGCAGAAAGGGAGCTGTAACCCAGGATGCAAACAATGGAGTGTGGTGTCAAGTGGAGGAAGGAACGATGTCAGGAGGGAGATATGGAGCAACATTTGTAAGTGCTAGAAATGAAGAGATTGAGATTAAGATTGAACATTGCATTTGTAAGTCTGTAGTAATTACATTTGGGTAGAGGCATTCAACTTTTTGTTTCAACATGACCCATAGTTAGAAATATATTTTATGCCGTGGTTCAGTACAACCATATACATTAAATACAATCAAAAGAACTTTGTCATTAGAAAAGGACAAGAACTATATTATTTCACTCATATGCGATATATAAAACAAAAAGCAACAAGTGAACAAACAAACAAAAAGCTCATAGACACAGACAACAGAAAAGTGGTTACCAGAGGACATGGGGGATAGAGGGTGGATGAAGAGGGTAAAGGGTGTCAAATATGTGGGTGTTTGGGTGTCAAATATGTGGGACTTTGAGTAATGAACACACAATGCAATATACAGGTGATGTATTATAGAATTGCATACTTGAAACTTACATGTTATCAACCAGTGTTACCTCAATAAATTTAATTTAAAATAATTGTCTCATATGACAATTTTATGTACGGTACATTTTGATGCTTTTTAAGTATGTTATGCTGTTTATGGTCATTATGATGTTGGTGAAATACATTTATTTCATAGCCCATCAAATACACTCAGTGGAGCTGAGAGATGATTGGGAAATGCAAAGTTCCGAATAATGTGGCTATACAATGCCTCGAAGAAGCTTGACTGTAAGGTGAGAAGACAGTTGAAGTAACAGCAATGAAAAAAAGTGAGTTTCCTTCAGATAGGCCTGTCCCTAGCGACTGAACATTGTTATTCATAATTGTCCATTTTAAGTAATTACATCATTACTACACATAGACACTATGTCAAACAGAGCAAATGCATGAGAAAAAAAAATACACTTAACACCAGCTAACATTCAAAATGGCCCTTTTTTTTTTCTTTTCTGGCTGTGCATCAGTCACCTACAGAACTATTTTATTTTATTTAGTTATTTTTTATTATTAGTTTCAGGTGTACAAAACAATGTAATAGTTAGACATTTCAACCCTTACAAAGTGATAACTCCCCTCCCCCAATCTATTGCCCCTCTGACATCGTATACATCTATTACAATTCCACTGACTCTATTCCCTATGCTGCACTCCATATCCCATGACTATATATATGTTAAATTATAGTTGACATACGATATTTTTCAGCTTCAGCTTCAGGTGTACAGTGCAGTGGTCAAGCATCTACACTGTCCATGAAGTGGTATCCCTAATAAGACATGTGCTCATCTGACACCCTACAAAATCTTTATAACATTATTGATTATATTCCCCAAACTGTCTTTCATATCCCGTGGCAATATTGTAGTTACCAATTTATGCTTTCTAATCTTTTCCCTCATCCCACCCCCTCCCATCTAGCAACCATCAGCTTTTCCTCTATATCTCTGAGACTATTTCTATTTACTTTGCTCATTTATTCAGTTCTTTAGAGTCCACATATAAGTGAGATCATATGGCATTTGTCTTTCTCTGACTGACTTATTTCACTTAGCATAATGTTCTCTAGGTCCATCCATATCGTTGCAAATGGTAAGATTTCAGTCTCTTTTATAGCCGAGCCAGTATTCCATTGTTTAAGTGTACCACAGTTTCTCAATCCAGTTGTCTACCAACAGGCATTTCAGTTGTTTCCAAGTCTTGGCTATTGTAAATAGTGCTGCAATAAACATAGGGTGCATATACAAAATGACCCTATTTAAAATAACAATATAGAAATTAAAATCAGTAGGATTTTGATTAATTGCTTCAATAGAAGTTTGTGACGTGTTGCTTGAAATAAATTGTATATAGATACTGCTGTAATACAAAGAATAATATCCTTTTTGTGAGACAAAAAAAATGAAGGCTAAGACATCTCTATAAGGACTCCAAACAAAATTTCCTCCCATCCTAACAGAGTATCAGAATCTCAGCTAATTTGGATGTTTAAATTTACAACTTCCCTAGTATAAAAAATATTATCAAGCAATGACTTACTTTTCTTATCTTGACGTTGATTTTGTCTCTCAACTGTAGTCATTTCCTGCCTACAAAGAAAAGAGATTACATGAGAAACTCCAGTTATCTGAAGCTGAAATTGCACTTGAAATAAATGCTTCATTGCTCTTAACCTAGATTAACAATGCAAGAGATAAATAAAAGCTTTCTTACCCTAGTTTTTTTTCTGTAAAACCATGAAATATAGCTGATAACACTGTATTATATAATTGAAATTGGCTAAGAGAATAGAATTTAAATGCTCTTACCAAACCAAACAAGCAAAAAAGATAAATATGTGAGGTGATAGGTGTGTTAATTAACTCAATGGGTTGGGAATCTTTCACAATTTATATATATATCAAATTATGACGTATACTTAAAATGTCTTACAATTTTATTTTGAATTATATTTTAATAAAGCTGGAAAAAACCACTAAATCAAGGGAAATAATTTAACAAATGGAAAATAAAACCTCTTATTGTATGAAATTTAAGGAATTACTAGATTATCAGACCATATTTATTACATGTGCGAACTATATATGTTCAATATAGTGAAATTTGGAAATATTCAAGTGAGAAGATTGAAAGTGACTTTATTTCTCTGCTGTTCTTGGTGAGGGAGTATATATCTTAAAGGTAAATGAGAAGGCCTTAGGAATTCTAAATACAAATTTACAATGACAGATATTAATAAGTGTGAGCTGGTGATGAGAGAAATAGAGATGATTTCTATAGGGACACGATTCCACACGCAACAGAGGGGGCTAAGAAGGGATGGAGTTGCCAGCACATCACAGTTTGTTCCTCAGTCTCCCAAACTACTAAACTAGAGGGGAATACAGAAGTGACCAAGGATACCACCTGTAATGACCTGCCCACCTCAAGGTCGGTAATACACACAGAACAGGAATGTTCCCAGGGCACAGGGAAGAGAACATTTGGTGAGGAAGCAGTCTGAGACAACATCAAAATCAATCCTGAATCTCAGCTTTTTTCTTTTCTGCACTCTCCCCAAACAAATGCACAAAGATTCACACACACCATTTTATCTCACAAATGACCTGCTTCCACTTAAAGTAGTAAGCACAAAGTTGCAAACATGAACTGGATATCAAAAATAATGTACAAGAAAGTAGAAACAACATATTAAAGGCAGATAAGGCAATAACTATATTTTTAATTATTGTTAATAATAATAATACATGGAGAGGGAAAGTGGGCTAGCATAAATCAGGAAAATAACAGATAGAAATTACAAACTCTTTAGAGAAATTAAAACAGAATTAAAAGCATCAAAAGCTAATAGAAATTCTTCTAAAATAAATTGGTAGCATGTGAAGCATGCTTGAAATAACAATTAAATGGTAGAAAACAAGGAAGTAGAGTGGTTAGAGAAAGGATGATAATTATGGAAAAAAAACAAGACCTAATATACACATAATTGTTATTCCTGGAGATGAGATCCAAACAAATGAAACAAAAGTATCTAATGATATAATAATAAAAGAAAACTCCTGAAATAAAGACTTGTATATCAAAATTGATTTTACCAAAAACCAAAATAACAACAACAACAAAAACCCACAAATCACACGGAACACCAAGATATGCAATAGCTTCTGAACTTTAAGAATAAATAATGAATTCTAGAACACCCATTGCAAAAGCATATGTGTAAAACCAAGCGATCAATAAGATGAGCTTAAGGTGGGCCAGACTCCATACCTGGAGACACACTCACAAAGTCGTGAGGAAGAGAGGATGATCCCAGAACTACATGACCCTCCAAGGAAAGAAAACATATTGTCAAATATCTTAGTACTCAGAGGCTATAAAACCTATGAGTTCTTTAGGGGAAAAAAAAGAAAAAGAAAACAAACGATGAATGTAAAACCATATTTGAACTTTGTAAAATGAAAAGTCATATTGCAAAAGGGTTGGTGAATGATGAGTCCAACTAGCTCAGCCAGCTGTCTGTGGTTCTAAGGGTCTGGCCATGAATACAAGCCTGTCTAAGTCCAGGTTATGAATTACCACCACCTACTGCTAATTGTCTACTCTCTGTTATACATACAGTGGGACAGTTTTGGGTCCTGTGCCTCACTGTAACTTCGAGAGTGAAAATCTCTTTCTATTTTCTTTTTAAAGCTTTTTTCTTTTAATTGACCTGTGTTATAGACTAAATGATGCCTCCAAAGAAAATTGATATGGGGAAGTCCACCCTCCCACCCCCACCATGGACCTCAAAATGACACTGTTGTATTTGGAGACAGGGTCTTTACAGAGGTAATTTAGTTAAAATGAGGTCATTGGAGTGGGCCCTAATCCAGTTTGAGTGGTGTCCTTACAAGAACAGGAAACTTGGACACAGACAGGTGCAGATGGAAGACAGTATGTAGACACAGGGAGAAGACAGGCACCTACAGGCCAAGGAGAGGGGACTCAGGAGAAACCCACGCTGCTGACACCTTGATCTTGGACTTAGGGCCCCAGGACTGTAAGAAAATAAATTTCTGTTGTTTAAGTCGCCCCGTTTGTGATACTTTGTTGTGGCAGCCTGAGCAAAGTAATACAACCTGATAGTGGAATTTGGACCAGACAAGACTAAGTATTAACACTATACTCCCCCTCATCCTCCTTATTTGCCGAGGGAGTGCCCTGCCACTTCCTCACTTTCGCTCTCCCTTCCACCACATGGACCTTCTCACACCCCAGAAGATAAAGCCATTAGCAAACCTCCCTTCTCTCATATCAGAACTACATCCAGATAGGAGATGGCATGACAAAGATGAAAACCCCAAACACCTATGACTGTCATAAATTGTTACCCACTAACATATTTAGAATCAATATGAAGCAAAGAAAAAGAAAACGTGAATATTAATGAAAACAAAATAGCAGTAAATTAATTTCTCACAGCCAATAACAAAAGGTAAGAAAAATGAGGATGTAGACTATTGAAATACATAATTAATTCTTTATTTAATAGATTAATTTCAAAATTGTGATCCTTAAACAAAAATTTATATAGTAATTTTCAAAACCTATGGGGCATAGTGAACATAATGCTAGCTCATACTTATGGAATGCTAGTTCCAGCCAGGAGCTGTGGTGATGAATAGACATTGTTTTTTTTTAACGTTATTTTCACAACCACAATCTAAAGTTGTAGTATTTAAAAATTCTAAGACTATTATCATATGAAGAAACTAAAATTAAAAGGTATAAGTAACCTGTCAAAGTTGATACATAATATATGACAAAGGACTTCGATGAAATCCACAAAGCAGAAATAACACAGATACTTATAACAAGGCAATAAAATTAGAACTTAATGTAAAAAATGTAAGACAATGCTTGAAATTAAAAACTACTCAGATACAAGAAGGAATAAAAAGCAAAGTAACAAAATATTGGATAATAACATTTCCTTTAACAAAATGTGGGGTACAGATAAAATATTTTTAAAGTAAACGTTATATTCTTACATACTCCCATTTCTAAACAAAAAGAAATTAAAAACACAAAAGTTAAGTTTTTAATTCAAAACAGTTAGAATAGCAGCAATTTCAAAAACTAAGGTAAGCAGAAGTAAGAATCCAATAAAGATAAAAGTAACAACACTGTGCCATCCTGAAAAAAGCAAAACAGAAATCCGGCCAGTGGTTCACGGGGCTATAGGTGAGGGGAGAGGGAATGGAAATATTTTATATCTTGAGTGAAGGTGATGGTTACACGATTGTATATGTTTTCCTAAACTTATCAAATTATTTACCTAAAAAGAGTGAATTTTACTGTACTATCCCTCTACAAACCTAAATTGTTAAAAAGTTAAGTGACTTGAAAGAGCTTATATTATCATTTTGATGAATATATTTGAAGTCATGAGTTAAATGAATGGTAGTCTAGTAAAATTAGATAACCAAAATTGACTCAAGAAGATGTAGATAACGTAACTTTATTCAAAGAGTATCATCCTGTCAAATTAGCCAAAAACAAAATTGAATCATTTCTAGCCCATATAAATCTTATATGTATTTCACTGAAATTAATTGGGATGGTCAAAATGGTTGAGATTTTCCTCCCCAAGCTGGTTAAAATTCTGTGTCTCACTCATAGAATTTGCTTGCATGGGGACACCCTAGACATGTAATTATTCTTCACTTAGTTATTGTCTGTTTGTAATAAAGACTTGCTTGTATTTGAAACTGTTGACACTTCAGTTCCTGTAACCGGGAAAAATTAGAGATTATCAGCTGATGCAGATCTCGCTTTAGACACGATAAAGCTTGACTCCATACAGAGCTGACTCATGGCAGCCTGGAAGGAGGAACTTGGTTCAGTAACATCAACAGATGTTTGCTATAATTTAAAGGGGAGTTGCAAAGAGTCACACAGTCCAGGCACAGCCACTCCACTGTTTCTACCTTTTTCTTGGTGCAGAGAAAGTGTAGGTGGAACATAGGAAATGGCGGATTCCTGCAAACATCTTTTCATATCACCAACAAATACCTGGGTCCTCCCCTCAGCCCCCCACCCTTTCACACTGTGTAAAAGAAAAAGGTCTATCTCTGAGATAGAAACCCAGACTTTGAGATTAAATGATTAGGAAAGAGGGAGGCTGAGTGCCAAGATATGAAACGCCCATGATTAACAAACAAGCATGGTGTTTCTGTTCATCTAAGCTGGGGCAAGCTATCAGTGTCCAGTTATCTGATGTTTTTCCACTGTTCTTTTTTCATTTTTTCCATTGAGCGTCTTGTAGGGGTTAGTCCACAGATAGGCACTAGTAAATCAGGTAGTGGTTAGTGCCTTGAAAGCACATGGTAAACTAACTAATATCAGGTTACAAGTTGAGAGAAAAGCATGGCAAGTACACGCAGCAAGCAGTGCAGGAAATCCACATGGCGTATTCGTACAGACTGTAGTCCGGGGTCTTGCAGAGGAGAGTGAGAGCCTGCATCTTCAGGGAGAGATGCCAGCGAGCACAAGTCCCGGAACTAGAAACTGTGTGCATGGCACAGCAGCATGTTCCAAGGCCCTGCAGTGAGGCTAAGTATAGTGGCCTGAAGAATAGGAAATGAGAGCAGGATGCCTGGGGACACTGCGTGAGAAGAGTGGGGAATGAGGCTGGGGAGCACACAGGGCTCAATCCCTAGAGGACTGTAGTCCCTGGTAAAGAGTTTGAACTTTATTCTGGATGCAATAGAGAACCATTGAAGGGTCTTAGGGAAAGGTATGATTACACTTACATTTTCTAAATGTTATTCTGGCTAAACATAAAGAATAAGTTGGAAATATGGCCACTACAAATAGCCAATGGAAAAAAAAACTTCTTTTATTTCAGCTACACATTTATACATTTGCTTTATATAAACATTAAGAAACAAAGCAGGTACATTTATACAATGGAGTATTACTCAGCCATAAAAGAGAAGGAAATCTTACCATTTGCAACAATATGAATGGACCTAGAGAACATAATGCTAAGTGAAAAAAGTCAGACAGAGAAAGACAAATACCATATGATCTCACTTATATGTGGAATCTAAAGAACTGAATAAATAAGCAAACTAAATAGAAATAGTCTCAGAGATACAGAGGAAAAATCGATGGTTGCTGGTTGTGGGGGGAATTGGGGATGAGGGAGAAGGTGAGGGGATTAGAAAGCACAAACTGGTATTCACAATATTGCCACAGGGATATGAATGACATTTTGAGAAATATAATCAATAATGTTGTAAAGATTTCGTAGGGTGTCAAATGGGCACTTCTCTTATTAGGGAGACTACTTCAAGGATGATGTAGATGCCTGACCACTGCACTGTACACCTGAAGCAGAAGCTGAATAAAATTGAGTGTCAACCATAATTTAATATATATATAGTCATGGGATATGGAGTACAGCATAGGGAACAGAGTCGATGGAATTGTAACAGCTATGTATGATGTCAGAGGGGTAGTAGATTGGGTTATCAGTTTGTGAGGGGTGTAAATGTCTAACTATTACATTGTTTTGTACACCTAAAACAAAAAAAGAAGAAAGAAAAGAAACAAAGAATGTGCACTAATACCTCATGTCTCGTTTCGATTGAGTCACCATCTCACCTTCTGCCAAGTCTTACAGGAAGTCACCAAAGAACTTTATCATTGTGACTCTAAGAGGTCTAAGATGTCCACTCTCACAGGACAGAAATTTGGGGCATAAATTTCAGAGAAAAACACTTTCGTATGCTATGTTCTTACCGTTTCTGTTCCACATCTGGGTTTACCTTCCTGGACTTCTTTTGATTGTCTCTGAGGCAACTAAATGAAAACACATTAAAAATAAATAAATAAAAGAGGTTGTTACCTCCCTCCAAATGTTTTCACCACCTTTTCTAGCTTTCTCTATCATTAAGACAAAGCCTGCCATTTTTTTCCCTAACAATCTTTCCCTCAGAATTGACATGCAGTCATAGACATAAAATGCAATTCAGAAATTAACCACAGAGGGCAGGCTAACAATGGGATGAAACGCCTATAGCCTAGCCTTTGATTCTCTCAGGTTTGTATTTCATGATCAGAAAATTTTCCAGGGCTGAAATTTATCATGATCTATGTAAATTTCCTGAATCTCCAGAAGAGGTGGGTGGGGCCAAGAGAGTAGAAGGAGCCTAACAACCTCAGGACAGGAAGGAAGGTGGGGCTTCCCCAGCAAGCCTAGGTGGGATCAGCAGCTCACCAACATCCATCCCATGGAGTATAAGACTGTTAACCTTGGCTCTCAGAGCCAGAGCAAGCTTCTCCCAGCCCTGCTATTGGCCACCTATGTACAATATAGGGTGCTGTGATCTTCAGCTACATTCAGGGAAGTTTCTGTTGTGCATATTACTCTTGTGCTCTCCCATCAATTATCACCATCCTTGGGAAAATCAAGCTGCAAGCACTTGCAAATGATGAAGTGAAGGCCAGAGAAATCAGTGCCTTGCATGCTTACACAACAGTTAGCAACACACCCCAGCTTTCTACTACACCCGTTGTCCAATAATGGCATTTCTTTGAATGCTCTTTTCTCTCTATTATCACACCTCTTCCTGTTTGCATATAAAATATCATAGGATAGACTATGAGCCTCACACCTGCTTACTGCCAATATTCATTGTAGGCATTTCCTCAGTGTTGATGTTAAAAAATACAGAAACATTGTTAGACATTGACATATGTTAAAAGCAAAGTAAGTCAAATTTGCAGACTAAGAGACCCTTTTCTTTTATAGGATGAGATATGATATAGAGATTTCTGGACAATAGTCACAAGTATTCAAATTTGAATGTAATAATTACTTAATAGTATAGACTGTACACCTGGAAAAATTTAATTTCATTGTCCCCTATCTTCTCTTCTTTTCCTGTTCCCTAGAGTTCAGTTTCCTAGTGATTTCACCTTCCTAAACTGGTCAATAAAGAATGCTAAAATTATTATCTTTGAGATTATTAATGAGTTACTGACTTACCCTTCTAAAGAATATTCATATTTCAAAGTTAAAATCAGGAGCATAACACCCAAAACATTAGTAGGAGTCTGATTAGAATTCCACATCATTAATATTACTAATTATAAATGGATACTAAATTCTGCTATATGTGAAGTAAAAGTTTGTTTTGTTTTAAATCAGGGGGAATTCAAGATACTATCAAGCAATAGGTGATATACAAAGACTTGTTGACTGAATTTAAAAAATCGTCTAATACTCTGCCATTAAAAAAGATTAAATTAAGCATAAAAATGTATTGGCCAAAATATTGAGATCATGGGTCATTTTCCCATACATTTTGGGTGTTTTTAACTTTCCAAATATTTGACATTAGTTTGAGACATCATAACTCCAAAAAGAAAATCTTAAATAAATATTCAAAATATCCACAACATACACACTATTTCTCCATCAAGCAATAAAGTTAAAAATCTGGTGAAGGGGCCGGCCCGGTGGCTCAGGCAGTTAGAGCTCCGTGCTCCTAACTCTGAAGGCTGCTGGTTTGATTCCCACATGGGCCAGTGGGCTCCCAACCACAAGGTTGCCAGTTCAATTCCTTGACTCCCACAAGGGATGGCGGGCAGCGCCCCCTGCAACTAAAAATTGAACATGGCACCTTGAGCTGAGCTGCCGCTGAGCTCCCAGATGGCTCAGTTGGTTGGAGTATGTCCTCTCAACCACAAGGTTGCCGGTTCGACCCCCGCAAGGGATGGTGGGCTGTGCCCCCTGCAACTAGCAATGGCAACTGGACCTGGAGCTGAGCTGCGCCCTCCACAACTAAGACAGAACAACAACTTGAATTTGAACAGAACCCTCCACAACTAAGATTGAAAGGACAACAACTTGACTTGGAGAAAAAGTCCTGTTCCCCTTCCCCAATAAAATCTTAAAAAAAAAAAAAAATCTGGTGAAATAATAATAATAATGTACATATGTCTAGAAATTAGGCAATAGAATAAGTAATCCTTATTTTAAAGAATAAATTATAAAGGAACTTTTTAAAAACACTTATAATAAAATAATAGTAAAAGCTATACAAGACTATTTGAAGCATATAGATAAAGAAAATGTAAAGAAAATGAGTTTTTAAAATACATTTATAAGAAAACACAAAGTAAGCACATCTCAAAAAGTTGAAAAAAGAGAGAAAAAAAAGAGAAAACAAGAAAAGTTATGGACAGAAGTAAAAGTAAGATAGAGACTCATTTATTAAAAAATAATACAAGTAAGATAGGCAAAACTCTGGCAAGATCAATTAAGTAAAAAAATAAGGAATCAAAAATAATACAAAAGTGAATTTCAGAATAAGTGCTACAGGGATAAAACAAATATTATGAACAATTATATATATATAATAAACATAATGACTTAAAATGGATAAATTTAATGAAATAAAATGCAAAAATTGGGTGGATCTCATCAAAATGACAACGTGAGATGAACCTCTGTAAAGCTCCCCTAGAATTTAAAACTAATCCAACAACAATAACTCCACAAAGGACTCCCTGCACAGCAGACAGGCAAGACAAAGAGGCCCACTACTGAATTCACCTAAAGGTGGGCAAATCGCACGAGCAGGGGAGGTGAGAAGGGAGAAGTGCGGAGACGGGGCTGAGCGGGCACAGGACGCAGACCTAGCTCAGTGCTCCGAGCTCGCTGCATCCCGGAAATACCGCAGATGCGGGAGAGGGAAGACCTCAGACTGCTAGGGCTCCGCTTGTGGCCCACAGGGCTGAGGGGGCAGCATATAACACGGCTGAACTCATCGCTCATGGCAGAGACCTCAGAGAAAAGACACAAAGAAATGGAAAGACATTCCGTACTCATGGATTGGAAGAATCAACATAGTTAAAATGGCCATATGACCCAAAGCAATATACAGATTTAATGCAATCCCCATCAAAACCCCAATGGCATTTTTTAAAGAAATAGAACAAAAAGTCATCAGATTTGTTTGGAACCATTAAAGACCCCGAATACCCAAAGCAATCTTAAGAAAAAAGAACAATACTGGAGGTATCACACTCCCTGACTTTAGCTTGTACTACAGGGCTACAATAATCAAAACAGCATGGTATTGGCAGAAAAACAGACACATAGACCAATGGAAAAGAACTGAGAACCCAGAAATAAAACCACATAAATATGGACAGATAATTTTTGACAAAGAAGCTAAAAACATACAATGGAGGAAAGATGGCCTCTTCAATAAATGGTGCTGGGAGAATTGAATAGCCACGTGCAAAAGAATGAAACTGGACTGCTATTTGTCACCATGTACCAAAATTAATTCAAAATGGATCAAAGACTTAAGCATAAAACCTGACACAATAAACTGCATGGAAGAAAACATAGGTACTAAACTTATGGACCTTGGGTTCAAAGAGCATTTTATGAATTTGACTCCACAGGCAATGGAAGTAAAAGCTAAAATAAACAAATGGGACTATATGAAACTTAAAAGCTTCTGCACAGCAAAAGAAACCATCGACAAAATAAAGAGGCAATCAACTGAATGGGAGAAGGTTTTTGCAAACAGTGCCTCCAATAAGGGGCTAATACCCAAAATATACAAGGAACTCATGAAACTCAACAACAAAAAAACAAACAAACAAATTGAAAAATGGGCAGAGGACCTGAAGAGACATTTCTCCAAAGAGGACATACAAATGGCAAATAGACATATGAAAAAATGCTCAACATCACTAATCATCAGAGAAATGCAAATCAAAACCACAATGAGATATCACCTCACCCCAGTCAGAATGTCTGTCATCAACAAGACAAATAGTAACAAGTGTTGGAGAGGCTGTGGAGAAAAAGGAACCCTCATACACTGTTGGTGGGAATGCAGACTGGTGCAGCCGTTATGGAAGGCAGTGTGGCGGTTCCTCAAAAAATTATGTATTGAATTACCATATGACCCAGCAATCCCTCTCCTGGATATCTACCCAAAAAATCTGAAAACATTTATACATAAAGACACGTGTGCTCCAATGTTCATTGCAGTTTTGTTTACGGTGGCCAAGACATGGAAACAACCAAAATGTCCTTGGATAGATGAATGGATAAAGAAGTTGTGGTATATATACACAATGGAATACTATTCAGCGGTAAGAAAAGATGATATAGGAACATTTGTGACAACATGGATGGATCTTGAGAGTCTGATGCTAAGCAAAATAAGTCAGACAGAAAAAGCAGAGAACCATATGATTTCACTGATATGTGGTATATAAATAAAAAACAACAAAAGAATAAGACAAACAAATGAGAAACAAAAACTCGCAGACACAGACAATAGTTTAGTGGTTACCAGAGGGTAAGGGAGTGGGGGGTAGGAGATGAGGGTAAGGGGGATCAAATATATGATGATGGAAGGAGAACTGACTCTGGGTGGTGAACACACAATGGGATTTATAGATGATGTAATACAGAATTGTACACCTGAAATTTATGTAATTTCACTAACAATTGTCACCCCAATAAATAAAAAAAAAGAACAATAGACATACTATTGTATTGACAAACTTCAATTTTGAAGTTTTTGTGCCATTATTAAGGAATCATCCCATTATTTACAGGTGATTAGGGCTTGTTTGCGTGGTGTGTATATACACATACACACACACACACACACACACACACACACACACTGCACACGGACAGGCAGATAGATAAGTGGGAAGAATTCATGTGTGCTAGTTGTAATGTGTTTGCTAGCTGTGGTTTTCCAGAAGAAAAAAGCACTCATTATTATCCGTTTAATGTTAAACCCATAGATGAACAACAGGTAAAGGACTGCATTGCACCCCTCCTTGCCCTCTGAGGGACCCCATCGGCTTTGAACCCTCCCGATTTCCAGAGGGCCCTGGGCACAGTGTGGACTTGCCATCTCCGTGGAAATGAGTCCTGGAGAAGGCCTCTCTCAAGTAAACAGACGAGGTCCACAGGCTTTGGAGTCTTGCTCGATTTATGTCTAGTGACCTAAACTACCTCTTCTACCTGTGAGACTGACACCCTTGTACCCTAAATTTCAAAACTTGTAAAAATGGAGAAAGCAATGCCTTCTTCAAAGTATTACTAATGAAGGTTAAATCCAACTACACGACATGCTCGGCATCCTTCAGTTGCTTGATAAATGTCATTTCCCTTTCCCATCAACACCATTGGACTAGTGACAGAAAAAAAACCCAAAATCTCTGGGAAGCCTTTGGTACAAGTCTCATGCCTCTTTCATTGGATGAATGACCCCACAGAGGCAGAGTAACAACTGAGTCAAGAGAGAGTGAAACACGTTATCACAAAGAAAAATGACTCATGGGTTGGGTCTCTGTTTCTTATCATTTTTGTTTCCTCCATCTGGTAGATTTGATGGGGATTTATTTGACAGCTGCAGGAGGAAGTTGGGACTCCCCAGTACTAGCTCATCTCAGATCCATCACTGTTCTCCCTGCTTCTGTGTCTCTTCCATCTGCAGATATGTACAGCATATCCCAAGACTCTCCAGTGATGGACGGGTTCCCTGGAGAGACCGGGAGTGAACTTAACTTCATTTGGGAAAATAATTTCAGGCTTCTCTCACACCACATCTGTGACCTAAATGACTGACAAGCACAAGATGAATCAATGGAATGCATTTACTTTCACTGAACCTCTTTCTTCATTGTGGTTGCTCCTGCAAATTTCAGTTCTTCCCTATCTCTTGCTTGTTAAATTTTATGTTTCTTAACATTGTGACTATTTCTCTATCATTGCACCTTACACACTGAGGACAGACATTTTTCCCTAAAATATAAGCCACATTACATATTTCTCTAACTTACAAATGTCTACCACATTACTTCCTGTGTGCCTTTGAAGACTCTTCATCATCAAACACTGAACCTCATTTTCAGTTTCTCCTCGTGTTGGCTCTATCCTTAAACAATATGTTCCAGGTATTGAAAAATACTTTTCCTTCCTAAATCACTCTTCTACATTTGCATATGTTGTCCCTTCAGTTTGGAAAGTCTTTTCTTCCTCTGGTAAGCCTGCCTAACATGCTTCACAATCCAGACAGCAATTCCTCAAACATGTCCTTCCTTCCGCCATTCCAAACCTCCAAACCCGGTGCCATTCATTTCTTCTTCTGGTTTCTATAGCACATTGTCTGTGTTTCTACCTAGAACCCACGAACATCTGCCCTATCTGAAAAAGAGGCTGTTGTGGTGCTATGGAAATGGCAGAGACCTGACATCAGAAATTACACCCTGGAGGTCATTTCAATGTATACATATAACAAATCATCACATTGTACAAGAGAGAGAGAAAGAAAGAGAGAGAGAGAGAGAAAGAAGAAAGAAGAAAGAGAGAGGGAGGGAGGGAGAGAGGGAGGGAGGGAGGGAGGGAGGGAGGGAGGGAGGGAGGGAGAAAGAAAGAAGTTATACTGTGGTTTCATTGCTTACTAGCAAAAGTGACCTTGACAAGTTTTTATCCTCTCAGCTATATAATCTCTATTTTTTTTAAAAAAAGTACAGTGTTTAATAATTACAGTGTTTCTTGAAGGTGTTCATCAATTTTTTAAATTGGCATCCACTGGAGTCTATCCTCTATGCCTATATGACTATTTTCTTCTTGAAGCCAAGAGTGCTGTTTCATGTAGGTTTCCCATAAATACTGATTAACCTTAAAGAGAGGGACACATTTTTATCAGAGTACATGTTTGAATTCAACTCTATGAGCACAATTGTGTCATCTGTCCTGCATCTCCAAAGAGGACATAAAGATCCCCAATAGATACACGAAAAGATGCTCAACATCACTAATCATCAGGAGAATGCAAATCAAAACCACAGTGAGATACCACCTCACACCTGTTAGGATGGTTATTATCAACAAGACAGTAAGTGCTGATGAGGGTGTGGAGAAATTGGAAAGTTTGCACACTGTTGGTAGGAATGTAAATTGGTTCAGCCACTATGAAAAACAATTTTTAAAAATTAAAAATAGAAGTACCGTATGGTCTAGCAATCACACTTCTGGGTATATATAAAAAAAATCAGTATCAGCATGTCAAAGAGATATGTGCACTCCCATGCTTATCTCAGATTACTTACAATAACCAGGATATGGAAACAATCCATATGTTCACTGATGATGAGTAAAGATGATATGGCACATATACAATAAAGAATTATGAAGCCTTAAAAAAAGAAGAAAATCCTGCCATTGGTGACAATATAAATGAAACTGAAGGGCATTATGCTGAGTGAGATAAGCCAGTCACAGAACAACAATTATTGTATAAGCTGAAATAGTCTCATAGAAGCAGAGAGTAGCGTGGTGGCTGCTAAGAATTGGTGAAAAGGACATGGGAAGTCATTGCTCCACAGGTATAAAATTTCAGTTCTGCTCCATGAATAAATTCTGGGGATCTGCTGTACAGCATCGTACCCATAGTCAAGAGTATGGTACTGTGTAATTTACAATATGATAAGGGGATAGATCTCATGTTAAGTGTGCTTAACACAAAACACAAAACGAACACAAAACGAACATCTGCCCTATCTGAAAAAGAGGCTGTTGTGGTGCTATGGAAATGGCGGAGACCTGACATCAGAAATTACACCCTGGGGGTCATTTCAATGTATACATATAACAAATCATCACATTGTACAAGAGAGAGAGAAAGAAAGAGAGAGAAAGAGAGAAAGAAGAAAGAAGAAAGAGAGAGGGAGGGAAGGAGGGAAGGAGGGAGGGAGGGAGGGAGGGAGAAAGAAAGAAGTTATACAAAAACATAACAAAACCCTCAAAAGAACACAAGGAAACTTTTGGAGGTGATGGATATATATAGTGTTTTTGTTGCAGTGACGGTATCACAGGAGTTTGCATAGGTCCAAACTCAAAATAATATGTACATTAAATATGAGCAATATTTGGCATACCTATTATACTGCAAAAACTCTAAGAAAAAAGTCAGGACAACCAGATGTGGGATATGACGTGCTCAGTGACCTAATTCATCTCATTAACTTCATGTCCCCCCACCCTCACCATCCCACTACCCACCGTGCCCAACCCCTCCTTAGGCCCTTACCTAAGGTCTCTTGGAAGCCAGTCCCACAGTCTTTGCCTAACCTGCTCTGTCTTAATCATCCAGGTCTCTCCTCAGAGGTCAGGTCTCGGTGACATCGCACCCTGCCCTCTGCTGTTTATCATCTGTAACACTCATCCCTACCAAATTGCATGATTTACAGGTGTTTGTTATCCTTGCTCCCTGTTAGAATACGCTCTAGGAAGTAGAATTCTTCCATCTCATTACCAGTCGTTTCAGCTTTGAATGAGATTCCTCATGAACCAAATAATTCTGAAGAGTGGTTCACTGAGACAAAATGCACGAGAACCTGAAAACCCAATGGACTTCAGAGCACTGAGCTAGCTAACCAGTAGCCATCACTGACTAATTAATCACCCACTGTGTCCCTGCATTGTTTTCCTTTATCTTCACAACTAAATCTAGGATGTGGCAAAATTCTTATCCCCACCGTGGACATGGAGATATTGTGTCAGGAAGACCAAGGAACTTGTCCAGGAGTCCAGGAAAAGCAGACCAGGATGAAGCAGGACACAAGCCTCATCTGGCTTCATGATTTCCTGGGTGAACTGTCCATCAGAAACCCTCCATCTCCCCTGTGGGGGCAGAGCCTCCGAAAGTAGTTTCCAGGCTCTCGGCCTCACATAGACAGGTGCTGGCTCAGGTAGTAAATGGCCAACTGTGATTGCATGGCCATCAGCTATGGCTGCTTGGCCGTCAGCTGTAGCCAGTTAGCCAATTAGCCGCTAATATAACTGCTGCGGCTACGGAGGAGAGTGAAAGAGAGTCGTCGGTGGGTTGCAGACAAAAGGGACAGCAGGTCGCACGTCCAGTGAACCCAGCCTCCAGTGATACCGTAGTAGTATGACTCCCCTACCTATGGCTCCGTGGGTGTTCTTTTTTGGCCTCACCATATCCTGCGTTCTTGTATGGGGAGCGGGAGCAGAGACCCCGCAGGCTTCCCCGCACGACAAATGGTGCAGTGAGCAGGGTCTCCCGCATGACAAATGGCGCAGCGAGCAGGGTATGGTGCCAGCCAAAGCTCTCCAAAGGACGGTGGAGCAGTCTGTGTGTATGAACACTCAGTCTCTGGAAGACCAGGAGGAGCAGCTGCCTGAGAGCTGGACCCCCATGCAGGGGTGGGAGGATGTGGACGGTTCTCCCACCCGCACAGGAAAAGCCATGCAGCTGCTGGAGAGATGGAGCCCCGTGGAGAGGTGGAAAGATGTGGACGGTTCCCCAACCAGCACAGGCCGGAGAAAGCAAAGGTCGTTGCAGCCCTGTGGGCTGGGAAGTGCTTGCTGAGGCAGCCCGGATGCGGGACTTGTCCCAGGAGGAAAGGCTTGCTGAGTCCTTCTTGGGAGATGAGGGTGAGGTCAAGGTCATCCCTCACCCCCAGGACAGCCCTGGTGAATGACTATGGACTATGGGGAATTGCCTTCCATCCCTAATTTAATGGACTGCTTGACTGTTTGTTTGGGAACTGTTGTTAGTGGAACTGGGGGATATTTGCTTTTGTCTCTTGACTGGCCGCCATTGAGAATATGTAAGCACCTTGATTGTGAGTCGCTATTGTTCCAGCAGGGTACCCTGAGAGGCACAGAGAGAGTGGCAGTGCCCTGAGAGCCCTGGCTGAGTCCAGGAAGTGTGGCTGTGCCCACAGAGAGTGGCAGTGCCCTGAGAGCCCTGGCTGTGTCCAGGAAGTGTGGCTGTGCCCACAGAGAGTGGCAGTGCCCTGAGAAATCCTAGCTGTGCCCAGGGAAACTAGTGGTACCCTAAGAAGTCCAGGAAGTCTGGCCGTGCCCAGAAGTACTGGTGGTGCCATGAGAAACCCTGACTGTGTCCGGGAAGACAGGTGGTACCCTAAGAAGTCCAGGAAGTCTGGCTGTGCTCAGAAGTACTGGTGGTGCCCTGAGAAACCCTGGCTGTGCCCAGAGAGCCTGGCTGTGTCCAGGATATTGCATTCACCCCCAGGTTCCTCGCACAGGTCCCCTCGCGGAAGACGCTTGTCGCGTAGATTGTGAGGCGAGAGCCTGTAGGGGTGGAGTGTGGGGGCAGAGCCTCAGAAAGTAGTTTCCAGGCTCTCGGCCTCACATAGACAGGTGCTGGCTCAGGTAGTAAATGGCCAACTGTGATTGCATGGCCATCAGCTGTGGCTGATTGGCCGTCAGCTGTAGCCAGTTAGCCAATTAGCCGCTAATATAATTGCTGCGGCTACGGAGGAGAGTGAAAGAGAGTCGTTGGTGGGTTGCAGACAAAAGGGACAGCAGGTCGCACGTCCAGTGAACCCAGCCTCCAGTGAGACCGTAGTGGTATGACTCCCCTACCTATGGCTCCGTGGGTGTTCCTTTTTGGCCTCACCATATCCTGCATTCTTGTATGGGGAGCGGGAGCAGAGACCCCGCAGGCTTCCCCGCACGACATCCCCCTTTTCTGATTGTGTGATCTCCAAGCACTGCTATTCTTAGGAAACCCGTCTCCCAAGTTTCCTAACACACAAAGTGCTCTAGACAGAAATCACCCAGATTTCACTTACTGGGAATAAAATATCTCCCCTCACCAATTAATAAATGTATCCAACTATGAAACCCTTTTTTATATTTAATATTGAATTTTTTCAAGCTCATGGTAAATAAGTGTCAAGCGGGAGACCCTGCTCGCTGCGCCATTTGTCATGCAGGGTGTCAGGTCTCTGCTCCCGCTCCCCACATAAGAACGCAGGATATGGTGAGGCCAAAAAGGAACACCCACGGAGCCATAGGTAAGGGAGTCATACTACTATATTCTCGCTGGCGGCACTATACTCTCACTGGAGGCTGGATCCACACTGTCCGCAACCCGCCATCCTAACAGCAATCCATGCTTGCCAGCCCAGCCACCATCTTCTTGCCAGCCCCCATCCTTTCTTCTTTTGCTAGCATAGCCACAGCAGTTATATTAGTGGCCAATGGCTCACTGGTTACAGTTGAAGGCCAACTAGCCACAGCTGATGGCCATCCAATCACATTGATGGCCATTTACTACCTGAGCCAGCACCTGTCTATGTGAGGCCGAGAGCCTGGAAACTGCTTTCTGGGGCTCAGTCCCCACAATAAGTATAACAACTACTTCATACAGTAGTTTTGGAAAAGTAACGAGATAATCCTGTAAACTTCTTAACACTGTGCTGGACAGAAAGAATACCTGGGATGGACGTCATAGGAATGGCAGCAGCGGGGCGCACTTTTTGAGTTCTCCTTCAGATCTTATCAGAAACTGGACATTTATAACCCATCAAAGGACTCTCTGCTCATTACGCAGAACAGCTAAGAGACTCGTGCAAGGATTCAGGAAGGTGGGCAAATTGGGCGAGCAGGGGAAGAGGGAAGGGAGCAAAGTGGAGATGCAGCCACATCAGCGGCGGTGGAAGGAAACGCGGCCGACAACTTCAGCTGTGGAGATGAGGCCCACATCTGCTGCAGTGGAAATCTGGCCGACATTCGCAGCTGCAGAGACGCAGGGGATCCCAGGACGGAACAGAGAACACAAAAGCCAGGAGGTGGGCTCTTTCCCTGCGTCCCACAGCTGATCTCTCCTGCCGAGGGGGCAGCATATCTAGGATTTGAGGCAATAACCTCAGCTGATACCTCCAGTTAAGCCCTAGACCGGACACAGGACACAAACTCCATACCTGGGCCCCTCCCCCTGCTCTTCCAATCCTACCCCCGCCCTTCCAGAGACTTGAACTGGCCCCTGAACTGAGGAGTGTTGTCCGATTGCAGAGGAGCCTTGGTGCTTGGGCTCCGGGAAGACTGGCGGGCAGCTCTGGCCCAGGGAGGAGGCTGGGAGGAGTGTGGTTTTTGCTGTGCTGGGAGATAGGGGACTCCTCCGCCCCCACCACCACCTTTTCTGGCCTGCAGGAAGAGTGTGACACGGCTGGGCTGGGAGAGAGAAGACCCCTTCATCCCCAGCCCCTACCCTTTCAGGCCTGCCTAGGGCGGGGCAATTACATCGGCGGAGGCACTCCCCGGCATCAGCAGTAAGCGGCAGATGCAGCTCCCAGCTTTCAGAAGCTCAGAAATCTCCCGCCCGCCACACACACACACACACACACACACACACAGAAGAAGTGCCCTGAGACTCTGGAGAACTAGGCACAGGGCTGGTGGTGCTACCCTCAGTGCGCATATGTGCAGGCAAGGGCAGAAACTGCACTGACTTTGTAGAAACTACCATCCAGACCCCTCAGCCCCACGCATCTAAATCTGCAGTCCCAACGTCACTCTGGGCACCAGGTGACCAGCTCTGCCTGCACAATACGCAGGGGACTTTTGGTACAGCAGAGGACAACCTGGAGATTACTTGATGGGCTTAAGCCAAGACTGGCACTGTTTGTTTTGTTTTGTCTTTATATCTTTGATATCTTTGCCTGTGTTGAGTGGGGATTGTCGGTTGTTGAATGTATTTGACTTTTTCTTTGTTGTTGTTGTTGTGCTTGGTGATTTGCTTTGTTCTGAAATTGCCCTACCAGGGCCCAGCTTAAGAGGCACAAGATTCAACATACCCAGAGGCCAACTCCAAACCAAACCAGAGTACTACAGGGTTTGACCTACAAGTGACCTACAAGTGACCTACAAGTGAATCCCAGAGGGGATTCTTTACAGGCACAAGAGCCCATAGAGGCCAAACCACATTTAAGCGGTCAACCCTCACGCAGCAGAACACCCTGCAGTGGGCAGAGCCAAGTCTCACAACCAGTCAGCCTAGGAGTTAACCCCACCTACTCATAAGCAAAAAGCAATTAAAGATCTTCTTTAACAGGACAATATACACAACACAAGAGTCACCTTTGGAGCACACGCAGAGTAGAAGAATGAAGTAGTGCAAGTCAAATATAAAGGACACATACTACATAAGATAACCCAGCAAGAACTAAGAACTCTAGGGGATCTACCTAATACATCAAAGCAAACACAGAGAGTCAGCCAGAATGCAGAAACAAAGAAACATGTCCCAAATAAAAGAACAGAAGAAACCTCCAGAAATGGAACCAAATGAAACAGAGGTAACCAACCTATCAGAGACAGAGTTTAGAACACTGATGATAAGAATGTTTAAGGAGCTTAGAGAGGACATCAAGAAGGATGTAGAAATCATAATGAATAACCAGTTAGAACTAAAGAACACAATTACTGAAATAAAGAACTCACTTGAAGGAATTAACAGCAGGTTAGATGAAGCAGAGGATCGAATCAGCGACTTAGAAGACAAGTTAGCAGAGATCACCCAAACTGAACAACAGAACGAAAACAGAATAAAAAACAATGAAGATGGTTTAAGGGTGGAGTAAGATATTTCATGCAAATGGAAATGAGAAAAAAGCTGAAGTTGCAAAACTTATCTCTGACAAAATAGACTTTAAAATGAAGAAAATATTAAAAGAAAAAGACGGGCACTATATAATGATAAAGGGATCGATCCGACAAGAGGACATAACCCTAATAAACATTTATGCACCCAATATAGGAGCACCTAAATATATAAAACAGATATTGACTGACATAAGACAGATCAACAGTAACACTATCACAGTAGGGGACTTCAACACACCTCTGACAACAAGGGACAGGTCTTCCAAACAGAAAAACAATATGGAAGCAACAGCCTTAAATGACACATTGGACCACTTGGATTTAATCAATATTTTCAGAGCATTTCACACCAATGCTGCAAAATATACGTTCTTCTCAAGCGCACATGGAACATTTTCCAAGATAGACCTTATGTTAGGCCACAAAACAAGTCCTGATAGATTTAAGAAAATTGAAATCATACCAATTGTCTTCTCTGACCACAGTGCTATGAAATTAGAAATGAACTTCAGGAAAAAAACTAGAAGACACACAAATTCATGGAGGCTGAATAACATGTTACTAAATAATGAATGGGTCAAGCAGGAGATCAAGGAAGAAATCAAAAGATATCTCGAGACAAACGAAAATGAAAACACGACGACCCAAAATCTATGGGATGCCGCGAAAGCAGTCCTAAGAGGGAAATTCAGAGCATTGCAGGCCTACCTAAAGAAACAAGAAACATCACTAATCAACAGTTTATCTTCACACTTGAGGGATCTGGAAAAAGAACAACAAAATAAGTCCAAAGGGAGTACAAGTAAGGAGATAATAAAGATCAGAGCGGAAATAAATGAAATAGAAACCAGAAAAACAATACAAAAGATCAATGAATCCAAGAGTTGGTTCTTAGAGAAGATAAACAAAATTGACTAACCTTTAGCCAGACTTATTAAAAAAAAGAGAGCGAGGAACCAAATTAATAAAATCAGAAATGAAAAAGAAGTGACAACAGGGGGACTTCCAGAAAAATGGCGGCGTGAGGTGAGCCTCTGTAAAGCTCCCCTGGAATTTAGAACGAATCGAACAACAAAAACTCCACAAAGGACTCCCTGCACAGCACACAGGCAACACGAAGAGGCCCACTACAGACTGAAATCACCAAAGGTGGGAGATTCGCGCAAGTGGAGGGAGGAGGAAAGGGAGAAGTGCGCGGAGACGGAGACGCGCGGGCGGGGGACGCAGACCTGGCTCAGTGCACCGAGCTCGCTGCTTCCCGGAACTACCGCAGCTGCGGGAGAGGGAAGAACTCGGACTGCTAGGGCTCCGCCAGGGCTCCACAGGGCTGAGGGGACAGCATATAACAGGGCTGAACCCAACGCTCACGGCAGAGACCTCGGAGAAAAGACTGAGGGAAAAAGGCTGAAAACGGTGGTTTAAGCCCGCACTGCCGAGCAGAGAACGGAGCCCTAGGCACTGAGACTAGCCGCCCCTCCCTACCCTCCCAGAGCTCGCCCCGCCCCCACCTGCCTGGTGCTAAAAGCGAAACAGTAGCAGTATCAGATCAAAACAACAGAAAATTTGCTGTTTTGAGAACTGTGGACTGCAAACACAATTTCACAGCCCAACTAGTTCCAGCAAAGGGGAGAAGCTGTGGAAGCAGGACCGGCTGTGGTGGTGGTTGCCACCATTGCTCTGGGCCACCTCTCACAACTCACCCCGCCTCTGACCCCACCTATCTGGACGGATCCCTGCAGGAGTAAACAGAACTGCTGAAACCTACGGGCTCTGAATCAGGAGCTGGAAGAGCTTTGGAACATCAAAAGCTCTCCGCATACCCACCGGGACACTGCGCCCTGTGACCTAGACGAACTATTAACAGAGGAGAAGCCCGTCTCCCAGGGAATCCCCCCATTGTGTGAGAAGTTGGAATAGTGCAGAGAAAACATAGCACTACTGTGTGGGAGAAGGAAAATAAGTTGCAGTTGGAGAAATAATAAAACATTCTACCAACAAGTACTGGCAAAAAAAGAAAGACCGCTTTCTATCAACCTGTTGCAGAAGCCACTCCTGTAGATGTCTAGGAAGAGAAATAGTAAACCAGTAATCGCCATGAATAACCAAGGCAACAAGATAACTCAGAAAGAAAGTGAAAAATCTCCAGAGAAGGCACTTAAAGATACAGAAATATGTGACTTAAATGACAGAGAATTCAAGATTGCAGTTCTGAAAAAACTCAAAGAGATACAAGAAAACACAGATAGGCAGTTAAAGGAACTCAGAAACTCAATCAAAGAACAGCATGAGCATTTTACGAAAGAGATTGAAATCTTAAAAAAGAACCAAATAGAATTTCTGGAGATTAAGAACTCAATAGAAGAAATTAAGAATGAAATAACCAGCTTAGGTAGTAGAGTTGACCAGATGGAGGAAAGAGTCAGTGACATCGAAGATAGAAACCTGGAAATGACACAGAGAGAAGAAGAAAGAGACTTGAGACTTAAAAGAAATGAAAGAACTCTACAAGAACTTTCTGACTCCATCAGAAAGACCAATATAAGAATAATGGGCATACCAGAAGGAGAAGAAAGAGAGAAGGGAACGGAGAATATATTCAAACAAATTGTCGATGAGAACTTCCCAAATTTGTGGACAGAACTGGACCCTCGAATCCAAGAAGCAAATAGAACGCCTAGTTACCTCAATCCCAACGGGCCTTCTCCAAGGCACATTGTATTGAAACTGTCTAAAATCAACGACAAAGAAAGAATCCTCAAGGCAGCCAGGGAAAAGAAGACGGTAACATACAAAGGAAAGCCCATTAGATTATCATCAGATTTTTCAGCAGAAACTCTACAAGCCAGGAGGGAGTGGAACCAAATATTCAAACTATTAAAAGAGAGAAATCATGAGCCAAGAATAATATATCCAGCAAAGATATCCTTTAGATATGAAGGAGGAATAAAGACCTTTCCAGACATACAGAAGCTGAGGGAATTTTCTAATACACGACCTGCACTACAACAAATACTAAAGGAGGCTATTCGACGACCATCAACAGGGACAATTTGTGGCAACCAAAACTCAAAAAGGGGGAGAGTAAAGGCCTGAACCGGAATATGGGAATGGAGAAAGTAAGCATGCTGAAGAAAATGGAATACTCTAAATATCACACTTTCTTTTACATAAACTTAAGGGTAACCACTCAAAATAAATCCAGAATTGAAATATATACTGAAATAAAAGAAGAAACAGAGGGAAACATCATAGAATACCACCACACAGAAATAATAGACAACAACAAAAAGGCAAAGAAACAATGGAGACACAGCCTTACCAGAAAATTAAAGATAGAATGACAGGAAATCCTCACATATCAATAATTTCCCTAAATGTAAATGGACTGAACTCACCAATAAAAAGGCACAGAGTAGCAGATTGGATCAAAAAACTAAACCCAACCATATGCTGTCTCCAAGAGACACATCTCAGCTACAAGGACAAGCATAGACTCAAAGTGAAAGGGTGGAAATTGACACTCCAAGCAAATGGTACCCAGAGAAAATCAGGTGTAGCCATAATGATATCAGATGAACCAGACTTCAAGGTGAAAAAGATAACAAGAGATAAAGATGGACATTTCATAATGGTGAAGGGGACTGTACAACAAGAAGACATAACAGTCATCAATATTTATGCCCCCAATCAGGGAGCACCGAAATACACCAAGCAACTACTAACAGAACTAAAGGGAGAAATTGACCAAAACACAATTATACTAGGGGACTTAAATACATCATTGACAGCTATGGATAGATCATCCAAACAGAGAATAAATAACGAAATAGTAGCCCTAAATGACACATTAGATGAAATGGACATAATTGACATTTATAGAGCACTTCATCCTAAAACATCAGACTATACATTCTTTTCTGGTGTACACGGGACATTCTCAAGGATAGACCATATATTGGGACATAAAATCAGTCTCAACAAATTTAAGAAGATTGAAATCATACCATGCATATTCTCTGATCACAAGGCTTTGAAATTGGATATCAACTGTAAAAAGAAAGCGGGGAAAAACACAAATACATGGAGATTAAACAACATACTTTTAAAGAAGGACTGGGTCAAAGAAGAAATTAGAGGAGAGATCAAAAGATACATAGAAACAAATGACAATGAAAATACATCCTACCAAAATTTCTGGGATGCAGCGAAAGCAGTTTTAAGAGGGAAATTTATCTCATTACAGGCCTATCTCAAGAAACAAGAAAACTCCCAAATAAATAACCTCATGTTACACCTTAAAGAACTAGAAAAAGAAGAACAAGTAAAACCCAAGGTCAGCAGAAGAAAGGAAATAATAAAAATTAAAGCAGAAATAAATGAAATAGAGAACAAAAAGACAATAGAAAAAATTAATGTGACAAAGAGCTGGTTCTTTGAAAAGATTAACAAAATTGACAAACCCTTGGCTAGACTTACTAAGATAAAAAGAGAGAAGACACTGATTAACAAAATCAGAAACGTAAAAGGGGAAGTTATCACGGACACCACAGAAATACAAAGGATCATCCAAGAATACTATGAAGGACTATATGCTACCAAATTCAACAACCTAGAAGAAATGGACAAGTTCTTAGAAACATATAGCCTTACAAGGCTGAACCATGAAGAACTGGAAAATCTAAACAGACCGATCACCAGTAACGAAATTGAATCAGTCATCCAAAACCTTCCCAAAAGCAAAAGTCCGGGACCAGATGGCTTCACTAGTGAATTCTACCAAACCTTCAAAGAGGATCTAATACCAATCCTGCTCAAACTCTTCCAAAAAATTGAAGAAGACACAGTACTCCCTAACTCATTTTATGAGGCCAACATCACCCTGATACCAAAACCTGGTAAGGACAGCACAAAAAAAGAAAACTACAGACCAATATCTCTAATGAATACCGATGCAAAAATCCTAAATAAAATTCTAGCAAATCGAATACAACAATGCATTAAAAAGATTATTCATCACGACCAAGTGGGGTTCATCCCCGGGGCACAAGGATGGTTCAACATCCGCAAACCCATCAATGTGATACATCACATAAACAAAATAAAGGACAAAAATCATATGATTATATCAATTGATGCAGAAAAAGCATTTGACAAGATACAACATCCATTTATGATTAAAACACTTAATAAAATGGGTATAGAAGGAAAATACCTTAACATAATAAAGGCCATATATGACAAGCCCTCTGCTAATCTCATAATTAATGGAGAAAAGCTGAAGCCCTTTGCTCTACGTTCAGGAACACGACAGGGATGTCCCCTATCACCTCTGCTTTTCAACATAGTGTTGGAAGTCCTTGCCAGAGCAATCAGGCAAGAGAAAGAAATAAAAGGCATCCAAATTGGGAATGAAGAAGTTAAATTATCACTCTTTGCAGATGACATGATGCTATATATAGAAAACCCTAAAGACTCCACCAAAAAGCTATTAGAAACAATCAACGAATACAGTAAAGTTGCTGGCTACAAAATCAACGCACAAAAGTCCATTGCCTTCCTATATACTAACAATGAAATCTCAGAAAAAGAAATACAAAAAACAATTCCTTTTGCAATTGCAGCAAAAAGAATAAAATACCTAGGAATAAACTTAACCAAGGATGTGAAAGACCTATATGCTGAAAACTATAAGACATTTTTGAAAGAAATTGAAGAAGACACAAAGAAATGGAAAGACATTCCGTGCTCATGGATTGGAAGAATCAACATAGTTAAAATGGCCATATTACCCAAAGCAATATACAGATTCAATGCAATCCCCATCAAAATCCCAATGGCATATTTTAAAGAAATAGAACAAAAAATCATCAGATTTGTTTGGAACCACAAAAGACCCCGAATAGCCAAAGCAATCTTAAGAAAAAAGAACTATAATGGAGGTATCACACTTCCTGACTTTGGCCTGTACTACAGGGCCACAATAATCAAAACAGCATGGTATTGGCAGAAAAACAGACACATAGACCAATGGAAAAGAACTGAGAACCCAGAAATAAAACCACATAAATATGGACAGATAATTTTTGACAAAGAAGCTAAAAACATACAATGGAGCAAAGACAGCCTCTTCAATAAATGGTGCTGGGAGAATTGGATAGCCACGTGCAAAAGAATGAAACTGGACTGCTATTTGTCACCATGTACCAAAGTTAATTCAAAATGGATCAAAGACTTAAGCATAAGACCTGACACAATAAGCTGCATAGAAGAAAACATAGGTACTAAACTTATGGACCTTGGGTTCAAAGAGCATTTTATGAACTTGACTCCAAAGGCAATGGAAGTAAAAGCTAAAATAAACGAATGGGACTATATGAAACTTAAAAGCTTCTGCACAGCAAAAGAAACCATTGACAAAATAAAGAGGCCACCAACTGAATGGGAGAAGATTTTTGCTAACAGTGCCTCCGATAAGGGGCTAGTATCCAGAATATACAAGGAACTCATGCAACTCAACAACAAAAAAACAAACAACCCAATTGAAAAATGGGCAGAGGACTTGAAGAGACATTTCTCCAAAGAGGACATACAAATGGCAAATAGACATATGAAAAAATGCTCAACATCACCAATCATCAGAGAAATGCAAATCAAAACCACAATGAGATATCACCTCACCCCAGTCAGAATGGCCATCATCAACAAGACAAATAGTAACAAATGTTGGAGAGGTTGTGGAGAAAAAGGAACCCTCATACACTGTTGGTGGGAATGCAGACTGGTGCAGCCGTTATGGAAGGCAGTGTGGAGGTTCCTCAAAGAATTACGAATAGAATTGCCGTATGACCCAGCAATCCCTCTCCTGGGTATCTACCCAAAAAATCTGAAAACATTTAGAGATAAAGACACGTGTGCTCCAATGTTCATTGCAGCTTTGTTTACGGTGGCCAAGACATGGAAACAACCAAAATGTCCTTCGATAGATGAATGGATAAAGAAGTTGTGGTACATATACACAATGGAATACTATTCGGCAGTGAGAAAAGATGATATAGGAACATTTGTGACAACATGGATGGATCTTGAGAGAGTAATGCTGAGCGAAACAAGTCAGACAGAAAAAGCAGAGAACCATGTGATTTCACTGATATGTGGTATATAAACCAAAAACAACAAAAGAACAAGACAAACAAATGAGAAACAGAAACTCATAGACACGGACAATAGTTTAGTGGTTGCCAGAGGGTAAGGGGGGTGGGGGGGGAGGTGAGGGTAAGGGGGATCGAATATATGGTGATGGAAGAACTGACTCTGGGTGATGAACATACAATGGGATTTATAGATGATGTAATACAGAATTGTACACCTGAAATCTATGTAATTTTACTAACAATTGTCACCCCAATAAATTTAATTAAAAAAAAAAAAAAAGAAGTGACAATAGACACCGCAGAAATACAAAAAATTTTAAGAAATTACTATGAGCAACTATATGCCAACAAATTTGACAATCTGGAAGAAATGGACAATTTTCTAGAGGCGTACAACCTTCCAAGGCTAACTCAAGAAGAAACAGAAAACCTGAATAGACTGATTACCACCAGGGAAATTGAATCAGTAATCAACAATCTCCCAACAAACAAAAGCCCTGGACCAGATGGCTTTACAGGTGAATTATACAAAACGTTCAAAAAAGAATTATCACCTATTCTCATCAAGCTCTTCCAAAAAATCCAGAGGGAGGGAAGACTCCCAAACACTTTTTACGAAGCCACTATCGCCCTGATTCCAAAATCAGACAAAGACACCACAAAAAAAGAAAACTACAGGCCGATATCGCTAATGAACATAGATGCAAAAATCCTCAACAAAATATTAGCAAACTGAATTCAGCAATACATTAAAAAGATCATACACCATGATCAAGTGGGATTCATCCCTCGTTTGCAAGGGTGGTTCAACATCCGCAAATCAATTAATGTGATACATCACATTAATAAAATGAGAAATAAAAATCACATGATCATATCAATAGATGCAGAAAAAGCATTTGATAAAATCCAACAGCCATTTATGATAAAAACCCTTAAGAAAGTGGGGATAGAGGGATCATATCTCAACATAATAAAGGCCATGTATGATAAGCCCACAGCTAACATCATACTCAATGGGGAAAAGCTAAAACCATTCTCCTTAAGATCAGGAACAACCAAGGTTGCCCACTTTCTCCACTTCTATTCAACATAGTGCTGGAAGTTCTAGCCACAGCAATCAGACAAGAAAAAGAAATAAAAGGCATCCAAATCGGTAAGAAGGAAGTAAAATTGTCATTATATGCAGGTGATATGATACTATATATAGAGAACCCTAAAGGCTCCACCAAGAAACTATTATAGCTGATAGATGAATTTAGTAAAGTAGCAAAATACAAAATTAATATTCAGAAATCAGTTGCATTTGTATATACCAACAATAAAACATCAGAAGGAGAAATTTAAAAAGCAATCCCATTTACAATTGCTCCAAAGGCTATAAATTACCTGGGAATAAATTTAACCAAAGAAGTAAAAGATCTGTACTCAGAAAATTATAAGACACTGAAGAAAGAAATGAAAGAAGATACAAATAGATGGAAACACATACCATGTTCATGGATAGGAAGAATTAATATCGTCAAAATGTCCATACTGCCTAAGGCAATATACATATTCAACGCAATTCCTATCAAATTACCAAGGACATTTTTCACAGAAATAGAACATATAATCCTAAAGTTTATATGGGACCATAAAAGACCCCGGATAGCCTCAGCAATCTTGAGAAATAAGAACAAAGTGGGAGGTATAACAATACCTGACATCAAATTATACTACAAGGCTACAGTAATCAAAACAGCATGGTACTGGCATCAAAACAGACACATAGATAAATGGAACAGAATAGAGAGTCCAGAAATAAATCCATGCCTATATGGCCATTTAATCTATGACAATGGAAGCAAGAATGTATGGTGGGGTAAAGACACAGTCTATTCAATAAATGGTGCTGGGAAACCTCGACAGACACATGCAAAAAAATGAAGCTGGACCACCTCCTTACACCATATACAAAAATAAATTCAAAATGGCTTAAAGACTTAAATGTAAGATCTGAAACCATAAAATTCCTAGATAAAATATAGGAAGAAACTTCACAGACCTTAACCGGGGTAAGATTTTTACTGATATATCCCCTCGCACGAGGCAAGTAAGAGAAAAAATAAACATTTGGGATTACATCAAACTAAAAAGTTTTTTCACAGCAAAGGAAACCATCAATAAAACAAAAAGGGATCCTACTGAATGGGAAAAGATATTTGCCAATGATATATCTGATAAGGGGTTAATATCACAAATTTATAAAAAAACTCACTCAATTCAACTCCAAAAAAACAAACAACCCAATTAAAAAATTGGCAGAGGACATGAAGAGACATTTTTCTAAAAAGGACATACAGATGGCAGACATATGAAGAAATGCTCAACTTCACTAACCATCAGAGAAAGGCAAATAAAAACCACAAAGAGATACCACCTCACCCCAGTCAAAATGGCTATCATCAATAAATCAACAAACAACAAGTGCTGGCGCACATGTGGAGAAAAGGGAACGCTGGTGCACTGTTGGTGGGAATGCAGATTGGTGCAGCCACTATGGAAAACAGTATGGAGGTATCTCAAAAATCTGAAAATGGAACTACCTTATGATCCAGCAATCCCACTCCTAGGTATCTATCCGGAGAAATCCAAAACTCCAATTCAAAAATCTTTATGCTCTCCTATGTTTATTGCAGCACTATACACTATAGCCAAGACATGGAAACAACCGAAATGCCCATCAGTAGATGACTGGATTAAGAAACCGTGGTACATTTATACAATGGAGTATTACGCAGCCATAAAGAAGAAAGAAATCTTACCATTTGCAACAACATGGATGGACCTAGAGAGCATTACGTTAAGTGAAATAAGTCAGACAGCGAAAGACAAATACCATATGATCTCACTTATATGTGGAATCTAAAGAAAAGAATAAGTGAATGAACTAATCAGAAACAGTCTTGGAGAAATAGAGGAAAAACTGAGGGTTGCTAGATGGGCGGGGGGGTGGGGATAAGGGGGAAGGTGAGGGGTTTAGAAAATAGTTGGTAACCACAAGATGGCCACGGGGTTTTGAAAATTAATTTGGGGAACATAATCAATAATGTAAAGATTTTGTAGGGTATCCGATGGACATGTGTCCCATTTGGGAGATCACCTCAGGGATGATGTAGATGCCTGATCTCTGCACTGTACACCTGAAGCTGAATAATAATGAATGCCAACTATAACCATATATATATATATATATATATATATATATATATATATATATATATGTGTGTGTGTGTGTATATATATATGTATGTATATGGTTACAGGAAGCGGAGTACAGCATTAGGAATAGAGACTGGAAATGTAATGGCTCTGTGCGATGTCAGAGGGATAGTGGATGGGGGAGGGGGGTTTACACAGTGTGAGGTATATAAATGATAAACGTCTAAGTATTGCTTTGTCTTGTGCACCTGAAACTAATAAAATTTAAAAAAAGAAAAAATTTAAAAGAAAAAACTAGTTCTGAATTTAAAAAAAAAAGAATACATGGGATAATTATCACACATTATTGTCAACGCATATTAATTCGTTTCCTAAACGTGCCCTTGCATTGAGTGCTACTGAATTTGGCTGGCTTCAGCAGTGTGTCTGGGCGCTGGCTGGGAAAAGGCCAGGACTGTGGAGATGTCACTCACAGATGCAACCGCGAGACCTGAGCCCATGTCCTCCTTTTTCTGCCTGGAAAATCCAGCATCTGCCTGGATTTTAGAATAGAGTGGAATCCTGCAAACAGGCTTCTTCAGAAAGTGAGTCATAGGACCCTAAGCAGAGAGAGAGAGAGAGAGCAGTGACTGAGGGCAGAATGAGAAGGAGACTTTGTGACCTGGACCTCTGATTCGAGAGCTCCCTGTCTTGGAGTCTAAATGGGCTTGTTTACAATGTGGTTGGATTGAGTCAGCATCCTCCTGCTGCTTTAAAGTTTATAAAGTAGGGGAACTTCATGTTGTTCCCAAAGACCTTCCATCCCATCAGAACACAGTAACATCTATAAGAGGGAAATTTTAAATTCACACAGAGAGGCAGACAACTCAAAACAGAAAGCTTTATGTCTCAGTATTCCAAAACAGACCATGTGACCCTCGGCTGGGAAGGCTGGGAAGACTGAGAATTCCACTCCACAGGAGCCAGGAAACATTTCTGAGGGCCTTCTCTCTGCAGAGTATGAGCAAGGGTTTCAGAGATCATGAGCATTGATCCTGTGACCAAAGAATTATAATCTAAAAGACATACAGTTATAACCATGACACTAGACAGGATATGTTTAGTGTCTTAAATGTATATAAATAGTTTACAAGTCACAGTATGGAAAATAACTTCAGAGCAAAAGTTCTGACAGCCAAATCACACAGACTTGGAATCAAAAGAACAAGTCTGATAAGGGCGTAGGTCCATACAACACATTTATGGCAGAAAGGGCAGAAGGGCACATTTAAGTAAACTAACTAGGCACACATTCTTTAAATGTCTGCTTGGTGCTAAACTCTAGGGAGGCATAGGGGCTGCAAAGATACATCCAAAGCAACAATTGCCTTTGAGAGGCCAGGAGTTAGGAAATAATTAGAGGCCAGTTGCTACGGAAGACAGTGGAGGCAATGCTCAAAGTGAGAAGAGAACAAGAAGAAGAGAGTGATTAAAACAGAATACACAGAACCTTAAAATCCAGAACAGGTGGTCCGCACTTTTCACATTAGCTAGTGAGAAAAGGATACACTCATGGGAACACAGAGTAATGTGATTCGAGTTTTGTATGGCCAGGTCAATCCAGTTGTGTTAAAAAAAAAAAACACTTCCGAATGGCCAACAGGTACATGAAAAGGTACTCAACATCACTGATCATCAGGGAAATGCAAACCAAAACCACAGTGAGATATCACCTCATATCTGTTAGGATGGCAACAATGAAGAAGACAAGAAAAAAGAATTAAAAAAAAGAAAAGAAAGAAAAAGAAAAGATATCAAATGTTGGCAAAGATGTAGAGAAAAGGGAATACTTGTACACTATTGGTAAGAAGGTAACACTTGTACACTGTCTGTTCACCAACTATGGAAAACAATTTTTAAAAATGAAACCTAAAACTACCATATGATCCAGCAATCCCACTTCTGGGTATATATACAAAGGAAATGAAAACAGGATCTCAAAGAACTGTCTGCGTTCTCGTGTTCATTGCAATGTTACACACAATAGCCAAGACATGGAAATCACCTGTCTGTCAACAGATGAATAAAGATGTGATCCATCTCTATCTCTATCATCTCTATATCTCTATCGCTATCGTCTCTTCTATATCTCTATCTCTACCTCTATGTCTGTAATGGAATATTATTTAGCCATGAGAAAGAAGGAAATCCTGCCATTTGTGACAACATGGATGAACCTTGAGGAAATAATGTTAAGTGAGGTAAGTCAGACAGAGAAAGAAATAGTGTATGACCTCACTTACATGTGAAATCTACAAAAGGTGAACCTGTAGAAACAGAGAGAAGAATGGTGATTATCAGGGGCTAGGAGTTGGGGAAATTGGGAGATGTCGTTTAAGGTACAAACTTGGAACTAGAAGTTGCAAGTCCTGGACATCTCATGAACAACACAGTGATTACAGACAACAGTACTTACTATAAACATCAAAGTTGCTAAGAGACTAGATCTGAATGGTTTCCACCACAAAAAAGAAATGATAATTATGTGGTGTGATACAGTGTTTGCTAAACACTACGAGTATGGTGGTAATCATATTGCAATATACAAGTGTATCAAATTAACACATTGTACATCTTAAACTTATACAATATTATATGTCAATTACATGTCAATTTAAAACATATAGTCTTGTTATGTAACATAATAAGACTGGAAGGAGTTAGGGAGAATGGATGGGAAGTGGGGTGCTGTGGAGAAAATTATTTAAAATTAAGCAAGATGTAAAAAAAAATAACACCTGTTATCCATATCTGTTCTAAAACTTCAAAGCATTTGAAAATCATAGAGATAAAAATCACCAATAGAAGGTACTACTTAAATCAAAAGCATTTGAGTGCATTATTTTACATGCATTATTTTCAAGAACCTGACTTTTTGTTCTCATACTGACCCCCTGAAGCTGATGAATGGGAAGATAATCTCTATACCCAAATGAGGAAAGAGGTACAAAAAGGTTCAAGTGACCATAGTCAAGGGTTGCTGGATAAAATACAGGATTTCAAATAAATGATGATTTATTTGAATTTATTTGAATTTCAAATAAATGACGATTTTCTTTGTATAAGTATGACCCATGCAATAATGCGCCAAATATTACGTGGGGCGTGTTTATACTAAAAAGAAAAGAAAAAAATGTTTGTTTATCTGAAATTCAAATCTGACTCTGTATCTTGCATTTTTATTTTCTAAATCTAGCAACCTACCATGGTTCCAAAGTAAGGTAAGAGGAGTGCATGAGGGCGTGGCAGCTGTGTGTTCGTAGAGGAAGCCATTCAGGTTCAACCTTCTTTAAAGCACAAGTACCCCGCCTCTCCCCCCGCAAATGTGTAAAGCCAGCCTCCTTCTCCTTTTTCTCCCAAGAGGGGCAGTCCCAAGAGTCAGGACTCACCTGAGTTCTCTGAGGAGGTTATTTCCCATCCTGTCAGTGTGGCTGGGGTTCTCAGCTCCTGCGTTCACTAGACTTGGGGCAGTTTTGACCAAAGCAGCATGAGGCAGGATGTTGCCTCCGACCACGCGCTTGTGCTCCGCCAACCACTAGCTGACTGGGGACAGGCATGTTAGAGAAGGAAGGGGCCATACTGAAGGGGAGGGGCAAAGAAAGGCATGTTTTTTCAGTGTGGGTGTGGGGACGGGGGCGCACATCAGACTGAAACATGAGAGAGTAAATCTAACACTCTGGGTTCACTTGGCTTTTAAGGAAATTCCAAGATTACAAGACCAGACAGGGTAGGGGCTTTCCTATTCCTCAGAAATCTGGTATCTCAAGACTCCTGATATTTTGTTCTCTTCCAAACACACAAGAAAGCCTGTTAGAAGAAAACAAAAACAAAAACAAACAAACAAAAAAAGGAATGAAATGTCTGTTTGTTCCTCCAGTCTTACAAAAAAAATCAAATGTAATACCTTCCCTCAGAGTTCTGAGGCTTTAAAGACTAGGCTGCAAAGAAAGAGAGTGGCAATGAAGAGTTATCCGGGCAGGTAGCGGAGCAGTTCTTCTTCCTGTTGTTGTTCCAAGGCTAACACTACAGGGGAAGAAGCCGGCCTGCCGGAGCCATCTCTGCCGTCTGGCTGACTTCCTCCCACAGCACCGTGGCCCACAGAGCCCAAGCTGGCTGCAGTGATAAGTTCAAGGACAATTGGCTGCCAGCTGACTGAGCCAGGGTTGCTGGAGGAGTAAATGACTTGTGTGCGTGTCTTTCACCCGGTGAAGTGCAGGACAGGAGCCTGGTTTTCTTTGGTTTTCATCCAACATGAAATTCACATGCTGAATTCAGAAACTATGTGTTTACCTATTCCAATTCTTGTTTGTTTCTGAATAAGGGTACCAAGGCTGACAAAGTTTAACTCACTGCCAGAGGTTTCAAGTGTCTTATAATAATTTCTAAATTTTATGTGCTAATCATAAGCTTGAGAAAATTATATCTGAAGCAGGAAGGTCACACACCCCATCCCCAGCTTTGGGTTTACCTGACTCGTATTTGAGAACCTAGGCCCCAGGGCCCTGCTCCGCAAACTTTCACATCTATGCTGACCATTTGAGGATCCTGTTAAATGCAGGTTCTTACTGTGGCAAAGCAGGTCAATAATTCATGTTTCTAACACGCTTGCTGCTGAGGCCACTCCTGTTGTCCCAGACCAACAGCCGTAAGTCACCTGAAAACTTGTTAGAAATGCAGATTCTCAGGTCCCAACTCACACCTGCTGAATCAGAAACTCGGGGGGGGGGGGGGAGGGTTGTTCTTGCTGTTGTCTGCTAAAGTTTGAGAACCACAGCAATAAACATTTATTAATCACAGATTAATTCCTCAAGCCCGGAATGCTCAGTAAGTAGGCCCCTATTGCATCCCAGTCAGTCAACCATGGAGATGTGATAACAGCAAAGGTCTCCAGTTTCCTCAGCCGCTTTAACTCCCCCTCTGCCCACACTAGCACGAATCAATCTAGTAAAGGAGACTTTAATTCCACTACTGAAGGCTCACCAATGAACCCCCTGGGCCTCACGTGCTTTATCTGTACAAAGATAGGACACAGGTAAAAGTGAGGTTTTAGTGACCTGTAAGAGTCTTCTGTGACGTAATGGTGGCTGTCATTACTGACTGAATACAGAAGGCACGCCTAGCTTCATTTGTATTCTCAATGTTGTGTGGAAGAGCAGAGATGCCAGTCCTTTCGAAGGTAGTGCCTCAACTTCCCCCAATGCCGGTCATCTCCAGCCTTTACCGGGACCCTCTCTGTAATAGCCCCACTTGCTTGCTCCTATGTTTGGTCTCTCTACTTGGTCTCCTGACTATCAACAAGTTAAGGTTTACTTATCTGAACTTTAAAAGACACGCAGTGCTTTCTATTTACTCTGATAGAGTTATCATCTCACTTTGTGCTTTCAACGTCCAACGTTTTTCTTATTAAATTATGTGCTTTGTATTGAAAATCTATTCAGGTATAACTGGTATATTTAAAAAATGGAATATAATTAACATATATCATTTGGTGAGTTTGAACATATGTATACACTCTTGATACCATCACCACAATCAATGTAATAAACATATCCAGCACCTCCAAAAGTTTTTTTGTGTCCTGTTGGGGTTTGTCTGTGTGTGTTAACAACACTTAACATAAGGTCTACCCTCTTAATAAATTTTCAAGTGAACAATATTGCGAATCACATATCTGATAAGGAGTTAATTCCAAAATATATAAAGAACTCCTACAACTCAGTAACAAAACAAACAAAACAAAACAAATAACAGTTTAAAAATGGTCAAAGAATTTGAAGAAATATTTCTCCAAAAAATAATTACCATCACAAATTGTCAGGGAAATGCAAATCAAAACCACAATGAGATATTACCTGTGCTAAACTAAATATCTTTAATTTCCATGACTGAAGTCTTTTTTAAGTAAGGTTTTATTGAACCAAAAATACCAGCCAAAAGACGGGTTCTTGGGGCATGGGGTCTAAAGCACCAGCAGCATGCCTCGGTAAGAAAAGACAGCTTGTTTGCAATAGCTATAGGCAAGGGGTGGGAGACGGTGAAGTGGGGCCACCTCTGGGATAGATGCAGGGCAGGCTCCCCACTCACAAATGTCCCAGAAAGCCCTCATGTTAACAAGCAATCTCCTGGAGTTAGGTGGTGCCTGGCCGAATAACACACAGAAAGAGCCCTGGAAAGTAAACCGCAGCTCCAGCAGGCAGAACAGGAACGGGATCGGGTTTTTGTTAGCTGATCAGCAGCCATTAACAGACTAACAATTCCATCTTTTTGTCTGTCTCTGGCCGCTGTAATTTAATTAGAACATCTCAGAATTTTCTTCTTGTCACCTCACACCTTTTAGAATTGATATTATTAAATATATTTTCTTAATAGTCTTACTAAGGGATGCAAAGTACTACATTGTACAATACTCATTTTGAACTCCTTTTTTGGTTACTTCCAGTTTTTCTATTATAACAAATCTGCAATTAACATTCTTATAAATAAATCTTGATATGGTATTGTTGATAATGTTTAAGATTTCTAATACTAGATGCAAATTTCCCACCATGAAAATGATAGATACTTGTAACATTTTCGAATCAGTCTACCCAAGGTGTGGGAAATGTGACCTCATTTGCTTCTGTAAAGCTTGGAGCTAGACCAAGCAGGGGAGGTGAAACACTGTTTCTGTTAACAGCTGGTTCCTGCTCATTTGCAGATACTATTGGAACCCAAATCAGTTCCTTAGCCAAACACATGGTAGAGAAACAGACTCTGAAGTTTGATCAAATGTTTTATTAGTAAGGAATGGCCAATTAGATGAATATTAACCATTGGAAAACCTTACACTCCAACAAATCAGATATTTGGTTTGCAAATGTTTTCAATGTTATTATTTGAGTAAATTTAAACTTTGTTATGTTTGTGGTATGAAATAAAGGAATTATCTCAAATTTGGGAAAAGGTAAAGTGATGATTGTGTAGGAACTCAAAATAGGCCACAAAATGCGTGTATCTGGTATAATGCAAACTCTTGAGGATCCACAAGTACAGGTACAGGCTTTCTCTGAACCCACTTGTCTGCTAAGAACAGACCCTCCAAAAAAACCTCCATTGTCATACACCTCCCTGAGTTTTGTCAGCAGGGAAGACTGATCACAGGTGAGAAGAGAAGTTGGCACCACGTCTAAACAGACATCACCTACTATCATGCCTTCCACCTATTCCCCTAAGGGGCCACTTATCTTTCCTAAAAATTTCCACTGTAAGTAGCCTTTGTCCCCTCCTTTTTCCTACTAAAATGCTATATAAGCTTTCATATCTCACTGCCCCTTTGGACATTAATTTCCTTCTGTGATGACCCATGCATGTAAAATTAACAATTAATAAATTTGCACGTCTTTTATCATATTAATTTCTCTGTTGTCAGTTTAATTCCAGGCCCCCAGTCACTAAACAGGAGGGTAGAGATAATGGGTTTTTTTTCCCCTCTAGTCATTTGGTTAATGATGATGATTATTTCAGGCTAAGGAATTTTATAATCTGCCTAACAGATTCTCATCTGAAACTTGTGGGCAATGTACCTTTCTTGCTACAATATATTTGCAAGTGTAGAAGGAAAACTTCCCTTGACAACACCACTCGCCTAAACAAATCAGAGTACAGTGTGGTGTGTCCTCCAGTGCTGCTGTCCATAAATGACCAGAAATGCTGAGGAATTCAAAAGCCAAAGCTAACAGTGTAGAAGGACTTGAGGAGTGTCTGTTTACCATCCCCTTTGGATCGGTACCTAATTGAAAACATTTCCCCGACCAATCAATGACGTACTTGTAACTTGGTTTAACAAACTGCGTACAGACCTGTGGTCTCGATCTGTTCACCCACAAAGCACGTGTTTGTTCATTTCATAGCACACCCATCTGAACGCCCCTCCTATAAGCTCCCGTGAACTTTCTCCTTAGTCATCTGTGTAGCGCATTGCTTCCCTGGCATAAGGCCCCTTACTGTTGATAAGCAGTTTTCTTTAATGTTCTGATGGTCTTGGTTTTGTTGACACTAAGAATGAGCAAATCTTAAGAGGTTCTGATATTTACATCTTAATAAGATTAGAGGTGAAACTGCAGAAATAAGTTATTGTGGATTGATAGCTGCTAGAGGACAGGTGGTTCAGACTTACTTTAAGTAGAAAGTTCACATGTAGTGTAGCAATCTTAATTTTGGCACTTTTTTCCTGAAATAACTATATAAATTCCTATTATTGAAATTCTTTTAGTACCATCTCCTTTATCTTCCTGCTGTATTCTTAATAATTAATATAATGATAATAAAAATAATAATGTCAATGGCCAGTGCTTTGACACATTCAATAATAACTTTGAACATCTTGTTCTTATAATGTTATTTCCAATTAAAAGACACGCCATGAGGAAAACTAACCTGGGTTGTGTGGTTAAATCTCAAATGCATGGGCATTTCTTTCCCTATTTTCTTCTTTTTTAGGTATGTCATAGCTTTATTTGTTTTGTTTTTAATTGAGATGTAATTGACATATAAATTTAAGGTATACACATGTTGATTTGATACATTTTACATATTTCAATATGTCTGACTTTGTAGCATTAGCTAAGGCCTCGATCACATAATTACCATTTCTTTTTTTATGGTGAGAACATTTTCGACCTTCTCTCTTAGCAACTTTCAAGTCTGTAAATACAGTATTGTTGACTATAGTCACAATGCTGTGTATTAGATGCCCAGAACTTTTTTATCTTCTAGGTGAGTTTGTGCCCTCTGCCTGACATCTCCCCAATTTTCAGGGCACGGATCCTAGCCAGGAGGCTGAGTAAAACCAGGCTGAGTAAAACACTCTGGCTCTATTGTTGATTAGACCCCAAGAGGAGGGAGGCAAGGACAGACTTAGGTTGTAGAGCCTGAGTTTCTTAAATACTCTGTTTTACAACTGTAGTCAATGCCTGTCTTCAGAAATAACTTCTCTCTATCCAGTTCCTTTAACTTAAGAGTTGCCTATAGTAAAATTTTTAATTGTATTAAATTAGGTTTGACTCTCAGTTTTTCAGATGTCTATTATTAGTAAGAAAAAAGTATCAGTACAATCTATTGCGGTAAAACCAAGATGCATCCATCTCTCATTAGAAATCAACTTAATAAGTGGCTGTAGATTGTAAGTAAATACTCTTATCCCTGATTAAATGAACTACAGTTGTCAATTTGGCTTGCCTTCAAAAGAGTGGAAACTTCTCATCTAGAATTGAGACGTTGTATTGCTTTGCTTCACACAGTCCCACTCAGTAAAATCAGGTGTTCTTTAAGAGAACAGTGCACAGAACCGCCTTTTATTTCTGATGCTTCATTCTGCAATTCCACAAAATTATAATTGCAAATGTTCCCCAAGGATCCCCAAGCCTGTGCCTCACACTCTGGCGTTAGCAAGAACTTGCATGTGAAAACACCCAGTGAAAATGATTATTATCACAGCCCTCTCCCCACTGGTCTCCAGACTTATTGTAATCCTTGTAGGAAATAGAGCTCATCCTGGCCAGACCTCAGCCCTGCCTTGTCCTGGAGGAGGGGAATTAAGCCCAGAGAGTCATTAAAGATGCTGACCGAAGCATCCTGTTCCAGGCAGTGGATCCAGATGCCAGAGAGCAGAAGATCTGATGTGCATGAGTCTGTGGCGATGGTCATGGTCTGTCATTTGTTGGGATGAACATGGCTAAAAAGGTTCTCAGTGGGAGACATGCGGCACCACCTACAGGATGTGGAGTCCCCATGCATCTTCCTTCATGACAGATCAGCATTCTCACATCATTTTTCAGATTCCTGGACAGAAAAGAAGGCACAGGTTAAACCTGACAAGCTCAGGAGACTGAAAATAACCACATAAGATGGTGTGAACACAAAAATTCCTAACTAAGGTGGGCCATGGCGGGAAGTCATATCCTTGGCCTGGAGCTTCCTTGACAAAGGTCAGTCTTTACCTTAAGTGAGTCTGTCTGTTGTCTTTTTCCATCTAGGATAACATACCCTCGGATTGTCAGAGTAATCCCTTTTTCTGGACCCCCCAGGGGGCACAACCCACCACACCAGAGCAGGAAACTACAAAATCCCTCATTGCTATCTTGTTCCCCAAATTCCATCTCTCTGTGCTGTAAAACGCTATTAACTATCCTGTACCCACCTATGTAAAAGAAGTGTGTGTGTCTCCATTTTGCTTTTTATTCAATCTCTGAGATTTCCCTGCTTTGCTTTCTCCCACCCCCTTAATCTACAGCCAATGGATTTCATGTAACCCTCCTCCTTTGATTCTAATGTATAAAATAAGTTACAAAGCGGCCATTTTCCAGAACATTTTCTCAATCCATTGAGACTTTGCTTCCTGGCATTTGTCGTCAGTTTGGTTCAAATAAACTCTTTTAATCTTTCTTTTAGGCTAAATGGTTTTTCGTTGACAGATTTTACGTTCATTTTATTTATTTTTGAGAGAGAATTGACAAATAAATTGCATATATATTTAAGGTGTACAAGATGATGTTTTGATAAACACACACTATGAAATAGTCACCACAATTCGGTTAATTATTACACCCATCATCTCACTTACTTATTTTTTTTTTTTTTGATGGCGAGAATGCTTAACATCTACTCACTTTGCAAATTTCAAGTGTATGATACAGTGTCATTAACCATAGTTACAATGGTGTACATTACATCCTCCAAGCTCAGTCACTTTATAACTCAGTTTGTATCCTTTGACCAAGTTCTACCAATTTCCCCCAGCCCCTGGCAACCACCATTCTACTCTATGTTTCTATGAGTTCAGCTGTTTTTTTTAGATTCCATATATAAGTGATACCATGCAATGTATATTGTCTTTCTCTGCTCGCTTATCTCACTAAACCTAATACCCTCCAGTTTCACCCATGTTGTCACAAATGGCATGATTTCCTTCCTTCTTTTTTATAGCTGAACAATATTCCTATATATACCACATTTTCTTTATCCATCCATGTGTTGACAGACACTTAAATGTTTTGATAACTTGGTTATTGTGAATAAAGCGTCAATGAAAAAGGAAGTACAGGAGTTGGCAACAGGTGTATGAGCGTCACTAATCATCAGGGAAACAAAAATAAAACCACAATGAGACATCACCTCACTCCTGTAAGAACGGCCATCATCTGTAAATCAACAAACAAGTGTTGATGATGATGTGGAGAAAAGGGATCCCTCATGCACTGTTGGTGGGATTGCAAATTGGTGCAGCCACTATGCAAATCAGTATGGAGGTTCCTCAGCATTCTTACTTAAAACCTCAATTCATATAATAAAAATTTTGTCATTTAAGTGGAGCAATCAAGTAATTAACCAAGCCAAATGGTGTCCTTTCATTTTCCCCAAAGCACCAAGGTGTTCTGAGGAAGTTTGATGCATCAAAAAAGTGTGTTTGGAGTTCTGTAGACAGGCTGAATCATAGTCAGTCTGCATTTCAGCAAAGGTGCCAGGCAGACAGCAGGGTGTGTGTGTGTGTGTGTGTGTGTGTGTGTGTGTGTGTGTGTGTATACCTGCGCATGCAGGTATTATGCAGCTGTTCTTCATAAAGTACAGTTCTTCAAGTATTGAGTTTGGCTGTGTGGAAGGAATATAAGAGGTGACATTCTTGGCTAAGAGGTGGCCTGTGTGATGTCATCATTTCCTTATTATTTGTGTAAATAGGAGGCTTAGATCTCATCAGAGCTAAATGAAATATAAGGGTACAAGCTTTGAGTTGTAAGGTGACTAAGTCCTGGAGACGTATGTCCTGCATGGTGTCTGTGGTTCATAATACTGTATTGTGTACTTAAAATCAGCTAAGAGAGTAAATCTTAAATGTTCTCATCACAAACTATGTGAGGTGATAGATAGGTCCATTAGCTTGATTAGAGGCATTATTTCACAAGTGTACATGTTTCAAAACGTAACTTTACATACCTTACATACATACATTGTTTATGTGTCAATCATTCCTCAATAAAGCTGGGAGAAAAGGACAAAAACTAACTTAATGTTTCTCAAGACATTGAACCTAGAATCACAGTGTTATAGACTGAATTGTGTCCCCACAAAATCCCTATGTCACATCCCTAATGCTCAGTCCTCGTAATGTGACTGTATTTGGAAATAGGATTTTTAAAGAGGTGATTAAACTCAAATGTGGCTGTTAGGGTAGGTCCTAATCCAGTCTGACTGGTGTCCTTATAAACAGAGAAGATTTGGACACATAGGGAGATCAAGGATGTGCATACACAGAGGAAAGAGATTGTGAGGACACAGAGAGAAGGAAGGCTATTGCTTGCAAGCTGAGGAGAGAGGCGTCAGGGGAAACCAACTGTGCCGGCATTTTGATCTAGGATTTCTGGCCTCCAGAACTGTGAGAAATGAATTCCTGTTGTTTGACCCTCCAGTCTGTGGTATGTTGTTACGGTAGCCCTAGCAAATTAATACATACAGTTTCCATCACAGCTTGTCACAAACACATTCACTCACCAGCAGAACACAAAGGAAGAGAAATTAAAAGTGTATTTCTTTGGCCTACACAGAGGAATGGACAGAAAGAAATAGAAGTCACCTCCTGGGCGCTTATGTTCTGATTTTCCAAATGACGGTGTGTTTAGTACTGTGAGCAGGTGATGGGCTCAGTCTGCAAAATTTCAGGTTTTCATAAATCATAAACCTAGGGAGCAATTCACTTTTCTCTCTGAGGTGCAATGGAAAAATCCAGGACAGAATACACCTGACAGGATGAAATGTCCCATGTGGGGGTTTTCTGTGCAGACCTTTCCTTCCATGGGGCAGGACGTAAGCACCCTTCCCCACATGCAATTCCTTGGATCACCAATACCCCTACAAGGAGGTCCTCTCCATTGAAAATATTACACTAGCAGGCATTTTTTCCCTAAACCATATTATATAACATGTGCTATGGAAATACAACAAGAGTATTTACTAGTTATTAGTTTGTCTTTTCATCTTTTCTAAGAGTCCATTACCATCCTTAAAAATAGAAATCGCTGCCACCGTTCACCTGAGGATTTCCCATTTTAAGAAGTCTCTATGTTACAAATCAACACCCCACATTTGGAATGTCTGTCAGAGTGAGTTCTGACTGAAAACCACCATTTGTTTTCTGACGCCACGATATCAAAATGCAGTGGCCTGGTTTTCTGCTTGGGATTCTCTGTTTGGGGTCTATACCTTGGTATCAGCACTCTTGGACGTAGATTGCTTGCCCCACATCAGGCAGAAGGAGGCCATTAGACAAAAACATTCACTGCCAAAGGCTTTTCTGAAAGAAAGGCTGTGTTGAGTCATATGCTGGCCAGAAACGGACCAGGTGCTAGGTCATGACCCTTGAAACACCAACAACAGGGTTAGATGGAGAAGACAACTTGTCTGTCATCCTGGATTTGACAGGCGCTTTTACAAGTGATATTTTGGGGAAGAAAGATGCAAGCTGTTTTGAAAAAATTGACACCAGCTACAGAGAAGGAGGTGGGATGTGGTGAAGGCAGGCATTTCTATACTAGGAACACAATCTGTGAGGAAGAGACATTCACTACTTCTGATCACTTACAGGTAACAGTTCTGAAAGTTCTCGTGCAGGACCCGGTGGTCTCTGCTGGTCATGACAGAAGGTGACTCAAAGCTCCAACACACACTTGGGGATGTGAGCCGTCTAGTTGGCACACAGCTAGTAACTAGTTAATTAATCTTGTCTCTTTCTCTCCCTGTCTGGTCCACTGTAACTTAATTCAGAACATCTCAGAATTTTTCAAGACCATCTAAAATGTACCATTATGTGATTAATGGATGACTCAATCCTCGCTGTTGTATCCCAGTTAATGTGGCCTGCATGACAGGAGGCCACAGCCACTGCTTTGCTGAGTGACATACACAGAACTGTGAACTCAGGGGAGCTTGAAGCCTGGGAAGATGCAATGAATTTCTGTATGACTAATGAAGTACATTTCTTTTTGTTTTAGTAGCTTCCATAGGAAATACATATATGATTTCTATTTTAAAAAGTCACAGTATTTTAATTGTAAAACAGCGTATTTTAAGACAAAACTATGACCACATAGGTCTTTGAGGAAGGTATAAAAAATAATAGTAAAAGACTTGAGTAACATAATTATCATTTAAAATATTTGTCATTTTGAAAAAAATGATTTTTTTTATCTTGAGATACGAATTTCTCTTACAGTGCTAATATTCCAAGCTTATTGAATTCTATACAGAAATGGAGTTATGTAAGAATGACCTTATACATGACTTCCGCAGGCGCCCAGCACCGTGCGCTCTACAATCCAGCTTACTCATTCACAAGGGTTTCGTGCAGCACCGATGTGCTTCTGGGAGCTGGGAATGCAGAAGCAACGGAAGCGAGCAGCAGGCCATTTCTCTCGTGAGCTTGCTGTCTGACAGAGTGTGGCAGTGGGAAGCGATGGAGAGAAGCAGAGCAGGGATGGAGGAAAGGTGGGTCTCCAGTTCTGAGTAGCAATCTGAGAAGCTGTCCTGAGGTGAAGCTTGAGGACAGACCTGAGGAGATGGTAGCAATCCTAGGCAGGGTCGTCAGAAGGGACAAAGGCAACATGGCAAGTAAGTGCCTCGCACTGCTTTCAGGGGCAGGCAGGAGACTCGTTTGGCTCCACTCAGGGGTGGGGGTGGGAAACAGGTCAGAGAGGTGACGGGTAGGGAGAGCCCAAAGGCCAGCCAGTACAGGGCACCACAGACTTTACAGCAAGACTGAATGCTTACTCTGTCAGGTGGAAGGCACTGAATGAAGGGTTTTCAGGGAAGATGGATATGGTTTGATTCACATTAGTATGATTATTATGGCCAAGACAGGAAGACGAACAAGTTGTGAGAAGTAATTGTAATCTATTTTGAACGCAGAGTCAATAGGGTTTACTAATGGATTGTAGCTGCTGGGTGAGGGTAGTGGGTGGGGAAGAGAGAGTGGTCAAGTCCACGCTGAGCTTTCTGACCGGGGAAGGCCAAGCACAGAGTTGTGATAAACTGACATGGGTCCTGAAGTTGCAGCAGACCTGGGAGGGAACAGGGTTTATTATTTTCTGAGGGCTTTATATTAACCGTTTGCATTAATCAGCTCAGGCTGCCAACACACAATACCACACACTGGGCAGTTTAAACAGAAATTTATTTTCTTAGATTCCTAGATCAAGGTGTGGTCAAGATTGGATTCTGACCTCTCCCCCTGACTTATAGATAGCTGCCCTCCTGTGTCCTCATTGGGCCTTTCCCGCTTTCCCTGTGCATGCTCGGGGGAGAGGGAAGGGACAACCTGTTTTTGTTTTGTTTTTGTTTTCTTTTCTTGTAAGAACACCAGTCCTATGGGGTTAGGGTGCCACTCTTATGACCCTCCCTCAGCTAACAGTAATTATTCCTTAAAGGGCCCATCTCCAAATACAGTCACAATAGGAGTAAGGGTTTCAACATATGAATTGGGGAGAGGGGGCATTCAGTCCATATCACTTTCCAAATGAAGGTGGTAAGCTGTAAGGCAGTAAGCTGTAGAAACCTGAAGTTTGTCATAGACATGCTGGCCAGGGCTATAACTGGGAGAGGCTTCAGGATGCAGTTAGCATTTGAACCCATTAGGCTACTTGAAATCACTAATGGAGTATGTGAGAAGGAACAGAAATACTTTGTGAATGCAAACCTATGTGTGGTCCTTTCTCTACCATCTAATTACGATGTTACGTTGAGCAAGTCACCAGCCCACTCAAAGCCTCAGTGACCTCATCTTTAAAGTGGGGTTCATAAGAGCTCTTTGAAGAGTCAAATTAAGAGTAATTTGGATAATTCAGGTTGGACTGAAAAATCAGATAAAAGTATGATTGGTATCAAATGCCTCATACAAGATTATAGGCAGTAGATTGTGTCAATCACATATTTCACTGCCTATATTGCTTGGTTATATCCCATTCACAATAGAATCAAAAACAATAAAATACTTAGGAATAAATTTAACCAAGGAGGTAAAATACCTTTATGTTCAAAACTATAAGACTTTGAAGAAAGAAATTGAAGAAGACAAACAAATGGAAAAATACCTTTTGCTCATGGATCAGACAAATTAATATTGTTCAAATGTCCATACTACCCAAAACCATTTATAGATTCAGTGCAATCCCTATCAAAATCCAATGTCATTTTCCACAGAAATAGAAATAATAAATCCTGAAATGTGTATGGAACCACAAAAGATGCTGAATAACTAAAGCAATCTTCAGGAAAAAATAACAAAGGTGGAAGCATCACAGTTCCTTATTTCCAACTATACAACAAAGCTATAGTAATCAAAACAGTATGGTAGTGGCAGAAAAATAGACACATAAACCAGTGGAACAGAATCAAGAGCCCAGAAATGAACCCTTGTATAGATGGTCAACTAACATTTGACAAGGGAGCCAAGTACTCAGTGGGGAAAGGACAATCTCTTCAATAAATGGTGTTGGGAAAACTGGATAATCATATACAGAAGAGTGACATTGGATCCCTATCTTACTGTGCTTACAAAAATTAACTAGAAATAGATTAAAGACTTACATGTAAGATCTGAAACCTTAAACACCTAGAAAACAATGCAGAAAAGTTACTCCTTGACATCAGTCTTTGCAATGATTTTTTTAATATGACACCAAAATTACAAGCAACAAAAGTGAAAATCAATAAATGGGACTACAATTAAACTAAAAGCTTCTGCACGCAAAAGAAACAACTATAGTCACACAACAGCCTAGCCAACTGTCCCCCCATGTCTTTCCTTAAGGAAAGAAGAGTCTGTGAGACTGCCTTTCTGGGTCTTTGTTCCATCCTTATGTTTACACCTTATGTCTCTCTGTCTGGTCCCCAAAAGATGGTTTGCAGCCAAAGACGGGTAAGATATCTCACGGGAGATACAACCTAAGCCAGGCAGAACCGAGTGGGGACCCCCAATGAGCTGCCTTAGAAAAATATGGGAAGGGGCCTTGCCTCCCCTTTCCCCGGCCTGGGAAAAGCTGTTGCCGGCTCTGCCTTTTCCCTGGCACCTGTTTGTGAGAGAAGTTACAAAAACAATAAAGGTCAGTTCTCTCCACTTAGCTCAACGGAACTGTTACAAAATAAGAGACTTGGCCCTTCTGACCCTGAGAAGGTACATACCTTAATTAGGACATTGTGGGACCTTGTGCTTCAGCTGTTGACTGACAAAGGGTGATTGAGATAAATATTTTTCTGTTATGATGTGTGAGTTTCAGAGACCGTGTAAGAAACAATGTTGCTTTCTCTTGTTTTTGTATACCTCTTCAATAAAAACCCCCAGTCAGCCTTATTCTGGGCTCCAGTCCTCTGAGACTGAGAGACCCGTGGCCTTCGGAGAGATTTAACTGCATTAAGTCTCTGTTTGTTTCTTTCTAAAAAACTTAACCCAAACCGCCCCTTCTCGCACCCTCACTGCCCGTGTTGTGCTGGACGCGACAAACAACCAAGAAAATGAAAAGACAATGTATGGACTGGGAGAAAATGTTTACAAAACATATATCTGATAAGGGGTTAGTACCCAAAATATATGAATAACTCATATAACTCAATAGCAAAAAATCAATTAAACAATTTTATTAAAATGGGCAGAGGATCTGAATAAACATTTTTTTTCCAAAGAGGACATCCAAATGGCCAACAAGTAAATGAAAAAATACATCAATAATCATCCTGGAAGTACAAGTCAAAACCACAATGACATATCACCTCACACCTATTAGAATGGTTTTATCAAAAAGACAGAGATAACAAGTGTTGGTGAGGATGTGGAGAAAAAGGAACTCTTGTGCACTGTTGGTCAGATGTAAATTTGTGCAGCCATCATGGAAAACAGTACAAAAGTTTATCAAAAAAATAAAAATAGAACTACCATATGACCCAGCAATCTCACTTCTGGGTATTTACCTAAAAGAAATGAAAACAGAATCACAAAGATATATCATCCCTCCGATGTTCACTGCAGCTTTATTCACAACAACCAAGACATGGAAACAACCTAAGTGTCCTACAATAGATGAATGGGTAAAGTGGCACATACATACACATACAATAAAATATTCTCCAGCCATGAGGAAGAAGGAAATCCTGACATTTGCAACAACATGGATGGGCACACAGGGTATTATACTAAGTGAAATAAGTCAGACAGAGAAAGACAAATACTGTATAATATCACATATGTAGAATCACATATATAGTATCACTTGTATATGAAACTCATTAAAACAGAGTAGAATGGTAGTTGTCAGGGGCTTAGAAGTGGGGAAACAAGGAGATACTGATCAAAGGGTACAAAATTACAGTTAAAAGATAGTTAAGTTTTGAGGATATCATGTACAGCATGGCGATTATAGTTAATACTGTATCATATACTTGAAAGTTGCTGAAAGAGTAAATATCAAGTGTTGTCACCACACAAAATAAATCATAATTAGGGGATTCCGTTCAAAAGGGTGGATTAGGTAATGCTGTGCTCACCTTCTCTCACAACTACATCAAAAGTACAACTAAACCACAGAACAAGCATCATTGAGAATTGCCTGAAATCTTGCTTAACCGAAACCCTACAACTATGGACGTGCAGAAGAAGGCACCTCAAACTGGTAGGAGGGGCAGAGATGAGGAACGGGCTGGTCCCACACCTGCCATTAAAAATGAGGAGAAAGCTTTTTTGAAAGGGGTTTGCTGCCAGAACACAGATGTAGTGAAAACCACCACTAAATCTAACCCAAAATGGGAAAGGAAAAGACACACATCAACATCATTGTCATCGGACACGTAGATTCCAGCAAGTCTACCACTACTGGTCATCTGATCTACAAATGTGGTGGGATCAACAAAAGAACCATCAAAAAATTTGAGAAGGAGGCTGCTGAGATGGCAAAGGGCTCCTTCAAGTATGCCTGGGTCTTGGATAAACTGAAAGCTGAATGTGAATGTGGAATCACCATTGATATCTCCCCGTGGAAATTAGAGACCAACAAGTATTATGTGACCATCACTGATGCCCCAGGACACAGAGACTTTATCAAAAACATGATTACAGTCATATCTCAGGCCAACTATGCTGTCCTAGTTGCTGCTGGTGGTGTTGGTGAATGTGAAGCAGGTGTCTCCCAGAATGGGCAGACCCGTGAGCATGCCCTCTGGCTGACACACTGGGTGTGAAACAATTAATTGTGGGTATTAACAAAATGGACTCCACTAAGCCACCTCATAACCAGAAGAGATATGAGGAAATCATGAAGGAAGTCAGCACCTACATTAAGAAAATTGGCTACAATGCTGGCACAGTTGCATTTGTGCCAATTTCTGGTTGGAATGGTGACAACATGCTGGAGCCAAATGCTAACATGCCTTGGTCCAAGGGATGGAAAGTCACCCATGAATATGGCAGTGCCAGTGGAACCAGGATGCTTGAAGCTCTGGATTGCATCCTGCCACCAACTTGTCCAACTGACAAACATTTGCATCTACCCCTCCAGGATGTCTACAAAATTGGTGGTATTGGTACTGTCCCTGTGGGCCAAGTGGAGACCGGTGTTCTCAGACCCGGCACCTTTGCTTCAGTCAATATAACAACTGAAGTAAAGTCTGTTGAAATGCACCATCAAACTTTGAGTGAAGCTGTTCCTGGAACAATGTGAGCTTCAAGGTCAAGAATGTGTCTGTCAAAGATGTTTGTCGTGGCAGTGTGGCTGGTGACAGCAAAAATGACCCACCAACTGAGGTAGCTGGCTTCATGGTTCAGATCATTATCCCAAACCATCCAGGCCAAATCAGTGCCAGATACACACCTGTGCTTCATTGTCACACAGCTCACATTGCTTGCAAATTTGCTGAGCTGAAGGAGAAGATTAATTGTCATTCAAGGAAAAGCTGGAAGATGGCCCCAAGTTTTTGAAATCTGGTGATGCTGCCATCGTTGACATGGTTCCTGGCAAGCCTACGTGTGTTGAGAGCTTCTCTGATGACCCTCCTCTGGGCCATTTTGCTGCTTGTGACATGAGACAGACAGTTGCTGTGGATGTCATCACAGCCGTGGACAAGAAGGCAACTGGGATTGGCAAGGTCACCAAGTCTGCCCAGAGAGCACAGAAGGCTAAATGAATATTATCCCCAATACCTGCCACCCCAGTCTTAACCAGTGGTGGAAGAATGGTCTCAGAACTGTTTGACTCAATTGGCCATTTAAGTTTCATAGTAAAAGACTGCTTAATAATTACAATGAACCATACAAACTTCAGAAGGAAAGAAGAATGTTTTGTGGACCATTTGTTTTTTGTGTGGGGTAGTTTTTTTTTGTTTTGCTTTGGGTTTTTTTCTTTTGTTTTTCCTTTCTTTTATGAAATTTATTGGGGTGACAATTGTTAGTAAAATTGCATAGATTTCAGGTGTACAATTCTGTATTACATCATCTATAAATCCCATTGTGTGTTCACCACCCAGAGTCAGTTCTCCTTCCATCACCATATATTTGATCCCCCTTACCCTCGTCTCCCACCCCCACCCCCCTTACCCTCTGGTAACCACTAAACTATTGTCTGTGTCTATGAGTTTCTATTTCTCATTTGTTTGTGTTGTTCTTTTGTTGTTTTTGGTTTATATACCACATATCAGTGAAATCACATGGTTCTCTGCTTTTTCTGTCTGACTTATTTCGCTCAGCATTACACTCTCAAGATCCATCAATGTTGTCACAAATGTTCCTATATCATCTTTTCTTACTGCCGAATAGTATTCCATTGTGTATATATACCACGACTTCTTTTTTTTTTCATTTTAATTAATTTATTTATTTTTAATTAGTTTCAGGTGCACAAGACAAAGCAAAACTTAGACGTTTATCATTTATATCCCTCACACTGTGTGAACCCCCCTCCCCCCATCCACTATCCCTCTGTACGTTCCCCAAATTAATTTTCAAACCCCCATGACCATCTTGTGGTTACCGACTTTTTTTCAAAACCTCTCACCTTCCCCTTATCCCCACCCCCCCCGCCCCTCTAGCAACCCTCTGTTTTTCCTCCATGTTTCCAAAACTGTCTCTGATTAGTTCATTCACTTATTATTTTCTTTAGATTCCGCATATAAGTGAGATCATATGGTATTTGTCTTTCTCTTTCTGACTTATTTCACTTAACATAATGTTCTCTAGGTCCATCCATGTTGTTGCAAATGGTAAGATTTCTTTCTTCTTTATGGCTGCGTAATACTCCATTGTATAAATGTACCACGGTTTCTTAATCCAGTCATCTACTGACGGGCATTTCGGTTGTTTCTAGGTCTTGGCTATTGTGTATAGTGCTGCAATAAACATAGGAGAGCATAAAGATTTTTGAATTGGAGTTTTGGATTTCTCCGGATAGATACCTAGGAGTGGGATTGCTGGATCATAAGGTAGTTCCATTTTCAGATTTTTGAGATACCTCCAAACTGTTTTCCATAGTGGCTGCACCAATCTGCATTCCCACCAACAGTGCACCAGCGTTCCCTTTTCTCCACATCCACGCCAGCACTTGTTGTTTGTTGATTTTTTGATGATAGCCATCTTGACTGGGGTGAGGTGGTATCTCACTGTGGTTTTTATTTGCATTTCTCTGATGGTTAGTGAGGTTGAGCATTTCTTCATATGTCTGTTTGCCATCTGTATGTCCTTTTTAGAAAAATGTCTCTTCATGTCCTCTGCCCATTTTTTAATTGGGTTGTTTGTTTTTTTGGAGTTGAGTTGAGTTGAGTGAGTTTTTTATAAATTTGTGATATTAACCCCTTATCAGATATATCGTTGGCAAATATCTTTTCCCATTCAGTAGGATCCCTTTTTGTTTTATTGATGGTTTCCTTTGCTGTGAAAAAGCTTTTTAGTTTGATGTAATCCCACATGTTTATTTTTTCTCTCACTTCCCTCGCACGAGGGAATATATCAGTAAAAATCTTACTCTGGGTAATGTCTGTACCACAACTTCTTTATCCATTCATCTATTGAAGGACATTTTGGTTGTTTCCATGTCTTGGCCACCGTAAACAAAGCTGCAATGAACACTGGAGCACACGTGTCTTTATATATAAATGTTTTCAGATTTTTTGGGTAGATACCCAGGAGAGGGATTACTGGGTCATATGGCAATTCTATTCGTAATTTTTTGAGGACCCTCCACACTGCCTTCCATAATGGATGCACCAGTCTGCATTCCCACCAACAGTGTATGAGGGTTCCTTTTTCTCCACAGCCTTTCCAACACTTGCTACTATTTGTTTTGTTGATGATACCCATTCTGACTGGGGTGAGATGATATCTCATTGTGGTTTTTATTTGCATTTCTCTGATGATTAGTGATGTTGAGCATTTTTTCATGTCTATTTGCCATTTGTATGTCCTCTTTGGAGAAATGTCTCTTCAAGTCCTCTGCCCATTTTTCAATTGGGTTGTTTATTTTTTTGTTGTTGAGTTGCATGAGTTCCTTGTATATTCTGGATATTAGCCCCTTATCGGAGGCACTATTTGCAAAAATCTTCTCCTATTCAGTTGGTGGCCTCTTTATTTTGTCGATGCTTTCTTTTGCTGTAAGTTTCATATAGTCCCATTCGTTTATTTTAGCCTTTACTTCCATTGCCTTTGGAGTCAAGTTCATAAAATGCTCTTTGAACCCAAGGTCCATAAGTTTAGTACCTATGTTTTCTTCTATGCAGTTTATTGTGTCAGGTCTTATGCTTAAGTCTTTGATCCATTTTGAATTAACTTTGGTACATGGTGACAGATAGCAGTCTAGTTTCATTCTTTTGCACGTGTCTATCCAATTCTCCCAGCACCATTTATTGAAGAAGCTGTCTTTCCTCCATTGTATGTTTTTAGCTTCTTTGTCAAAAATTATCTGTCCATATTTATGTGGTTTTATTTCAGGGTGCTCAATTCTATTCCATTGGTCTATGTCTGTTTTTCTGCCAATACCATGCTGTTTTGATTATTGTAGCCCTGTAGTACAAGCCAAAGTCAGGAAGTGTGATACCTCCATTATTGTTCTTTTTTCTTAAGATTGCTTTGGCTATTCGGGGTCTTTTGTGGTTCCAAACAAATCTGATGATTTTTTTGTTCTATTTCTTTAAAATATGCCATTGGGATTTTGATGGGGATTGCATTGAATCTGTATATTGCTTTGGGTAATATGGCCATTTTAACTATGTTGATTCTTCCAATCCATGAGCATGGAATGTCTTTCCATTTCTTTGTGTCTTCTTCAATTTCTTTCAAAAATGACTTACAGTTTTCAGCATATAGGACTTTCACATCCTTGGTTAAGTTTATTCCTAGGTATTTTATTCTTTTTGCTTCAATTGCAAAAGGAATTGTTTGTGTGTGTTTTTCTTTTTCTGAGATTTCATTGTTAGTATATAGGAAAGCAATGGACTTTTGTACGTTGATTTTGCAGCCAGCAACTTTACTGTATTCGTTGATTGTTTCTAATAGCTTTTTGGTGGAGTCTTTAGGGTTTTCTATATATAGCATCATGTCATCTGCAAAGAGTGACAATTTAACTTCTTCATTCCCATTTGGATGCCTTTTATTTCTTTCTCTTGCCTGATTGCTCTGGCGAGGACTTCCAACACTATGTTGAAAAGCAGAGGTGATAGGGGACAGCCCTGTCATGTTCCTGAACGTAGAGCAAAGGGCTTCAGTTTTTCACCATTAATTATGAGATTAGCAGAGGGCTTGTCATATATGGCCTTTATTATGTTAAGGTATTTTCCTTCTATACCTATTTTATTAAGTGTTTTAATCATAAATGGATGTTGTATCTTGTCAAATGCTTTTTCTGCATCAATTGATATAATCATATGATTTTTGTCCTTTATTTTGTTTATGTGATGTATCACATTGATGGATTTGCGGATGTTGAACCATCCTTGTGCCCCGGGGATGAACCCCACTTGGTCGTGATGAATAATCTTTTTAATGCATTGTTGTATTCGATTTGCTAGAATTTTATTTAGGATTTTTGCATCGGTATTCATCAGAGATATTGGTCTGTAGTTTTCTTTTTTTGTGCTGTCCTTACCAGGTTTTGGTATCAGGGTAATGTTGGCCTCATAAAATGAGTTAGGGAGTACTGTCTCTTCTTCAATTTTTTGGAAGAGTTTGAGCAGGACTGGTATTAGATCCTCTTTGAAGGTTTGGTAGAATTCACTAGTGAAGCCATCTGCTCCCAGACTTTGGCTTTTGGGAAGGTTTTGGATGACTGATTCAATTTTGTTACTGGTGATCGGTCTGTTTAGATTTTCCAGTTCTTTATGGTTCAGCCTTGGAAGGCTATATGTTTCTAAGAACTTGTCCATTTCTTCTAGGTTATTGAATTTGGTAGCATAAAGTCCTTCATAGTATTCTTGGATGATCCTTTGTATTTCTGTGGTGTCCGTGATAACTTCTCCTTTTTCATTCTGATTTTGTTAATTAGTGTCTTCTCTCTTTTTATCTTAATGAGTCTAGCCAAGGGTTTGTCAATCTTTTCAAAGAACCCGCTCTTTGTCACATTACTTTTTTCTATTGTCTTTTTGTTCTCTATTTCATTTAGTTCTGCTCTGATTTTTGTTATTTCCTTTCTTCTGCTGAACTTGGGTTTTATTTGTTCTTCTTTTTCTAGTTCTTTAAGGTGTAACATGAGGTTATTTATTTGGGATTTTTCTTGTTTCTTGAGATAGGCCTGTAATGAGATAAATTTCCCTCTTAAAACTGCTTTCGCTACATCCCAAAAATTTTGGTAGGATGTATTTTCATTGTCATTTGTTTCTATGTATCTTTTGATCTCTCCTCTTAACTTCTTCTTTGACCCAGTCGTTCTTTAAAACTATGTTGTTTAATCTCCATGTATTTGTGTTTCTTCCCGCTTTCTTTTTGCAGTTGATATCCAGTTTCAAAGACTGGTGATCAGAGAATATGCTTGGTATGATTTCAATCTTCTTAAATTTGCTGAGACTGATTTTATGTCACACTATATGGTCTATCCTTGAGAATGTTCCGTGTACACTAGAAAAGAATGTATAGTCTGATGTTTTAGGATGAAGTGCTCCATAAGTGTCAATTATGTCCATTTCATCTAATGTGTCATTTAGGGCTGCTCTTTTTAAATTTAGTTTCTGTTTGGATGATCTATCCATAGCTGTCAATGATGTATTTAAGTCCCCTAGTATAATTGTGTGTTTGGTCAATTTCTCACTTTAGTTCTGTTAGTCGTTGCTTGGTATATTTCGGTGCTCCCTGGTTGGGGGCATAAATATTGATGACTGTTATGTCTTCTTGTTGTATAGTCCCCTTCACCATTATGAAATGTCCATCGTTGTCTCTTGTTATCTTTTTCACCTTGACGTCTGTTTCATCTGATATCATTATGGCTACACCTGATTTTCTCAGGTACCATTTGCTTGGATTGTCAATTTCCACCCTTTCACTTTGAGTCTATGCTTGTCCTTGTATCTGAGATGTGTCTCTTGGAGACAGCATATGGTTGGGTTTAGTTCTGTCCACAAGTTTGGGAAGTTCTCATCGCCGGTTTGTTTGAATATATTCTCTGTTCCCTTCTCTCTTTCTTCTCCTTCTGGTATGCCCATTAGTCTTATATTGCTCTTTCTGATGGAGTCAGAAACTTCTTGTAGAGTTCTTCCATTTCTTTTAAGTCAAGTCTCTTTCTTGTTCCATCTGTGTCATTTCCAGGTTTCTATCTTCAATGTCACTGAGTCTTTCCTCCATCTGGTCAACTTTACTACCTAAGATGGTTATTTCATTCTTAATTTCTTCTATTGAGTTCTTAATCCCCAGAAATTCTATTTGGTTCTTTTTTAAAATTTCAATCTCTTTCGTAAAATGCTCATGCTGTTCTTTGATTGTGTTTCTGAGTTCATTAAACTGCCTGTCTGTGTTTTCTTGCATCTTGTTGAGTTTTTTCAGAACTGCAATCTTGAATTCTCTGTCATTTAAGTCACATATTTCTGTATCTTTAAGTGCCTTTTCTGGAGATTTTTCATTTTCTTTCTGAGCTATCTTGTTGCCTTGCTTATTCATGGCAATTACTGGTTCACTATTTCTCTTCCTAGACATCTACAGGAGTGGCTTCTGCGACAGGTTGATAAGAAGCAGTCTTTCTTTTGTTTTCCAGTACTTGTTGGTAGAATGTTTTATTTTTTCTCCGACTGCAGCTTATTTTTCTTCTCCCACACGGTAGTGCTATGTTTTCTCTGCACTATTCCAGCTTCTCACACAATGGGGGGATTCCCTGGGAGAAGGGCTTCTCCTCTGCTAATAGTTCGTCTAGGTCACAGGGTGCAGTGTCCTGGTGGGTATGTGAAGAGCTTTTGATGTTCCAAAGCTCTTCCAGCTCCAGATTCAGAGCCCATATGTTTCAGCAGCTCTGTTTACTCCTGTAGGGGTCCACCCAGATAGGTGGGGTCAGGGGCAGGGTGAGTTGTGAGAGGTGGCCCAGAGCAATGGCGGCGACCACCACCAAAGCCGGTCCTGCTTCCACAGCTCCCTCCCCTTTGCCAAAACTATTTGGGCTGCGAATCTGTGTCTGCAGTCCACAGTTCTCAGAACAGCAAATATTCTGTTCTTTTGATCTGACACTGGTACTGTTCTGTTTCTAGCACCAGGCAGGTGGGGGCGTTGTGAGCTCTGGGAGGGTAGGGAGGGGGCGGCTAGTCTCAGTGCCTAAGGCTTCCGTTTTCTGCTCGGCAGTGAGGGCTTAAACCACCATTTTCAGCCTCTTCCCTCAGTCTTTTCTCTGAGGTCTCTGCCGTGAGCGTTGGGTTCAGCTGTGTCATATGCTGCCCCCTCAGCCCTGTGGGCCACAAGCGGAGCCCTAGCAGTCCGAGGTCTTCCCTCTCCCGCATCTGCAGTATTTCCGGGATGCAGCGAGCTCGGAGCACTGAGCTAGGTCTGCGTCCTGAGCCCTCACGGCTCCGTCACCATACTTCTCCCTTTCCTCCTCCCCCCGCTCGTGCGAATCTACCACCTGTAGGTGATTTCAGTCGGTAGTGGGCCTCTTCTTCTTGCCTGTCTGCTGTGCAGGGAGTCCTTTGTGGGGTTTTTGTTGTTCGATTCATTGTAAATTCCAGGGGAGCTTTACAGAGGCTCACCTCACACCGCCATTTTTCCTCACCTAGCCTCGGGCTACGTTTTATATAGCTACAGAATTTGGGTGTTGAATACGCATTCACCATTCACACTGAGACGGAGTTGAGGCAGCAAAACTCTATTTATTAAGTGAGGCAATAAGTAAGATAGACAGAATAAAGCAAAGTAAGACAAAGAGCAACAGCGAGTTCTCACCACCCAACTAATGTTTCTAAGGCGCTGGGGAACCGAGACAGCATCTTGGCTTCAAGTGTGTCCAGCGAGCGTCCCTGTGAAAGAGTTCCAACTACGAGTCCCCCAGGACACTAATTTTATAGAGTTTTTTCTAATAGATTACCAGTCAGGAAAGAATGCTAGACCATAGGATTACAATCAGCAAGCATGGGGACAATGAATCAAGTTTCAGGGTAATTATCTAGGGTAGAAGGCAGGGGACATAATTTCGGCAATTTCACAATGTACATGAGGTTACTATTACCACAGGGCAACCTACGTGATCCTATTCAAGCGTGCCACTGGCGGGTCAGCTATTGTTCAACAAGGAAGGCTGACAAGGCCTTCCTGAGTTTACTCCTGCTGACTGGGGAGTCAACGTCCGGTACCACCCGGACAGAGAGTTCCCCTGATGCAACAAGTGGAAGGCACAAAGGGGCACCTAACTTAAATTATATTTACTTTACACAAGCACATTTTACGAGGCCACTATCACTCTGATCCCAAAACCAGACAAACATATTACAAAAAAACAGAAAACAAAAAACTATAGATCAGTATCCCTAATGAATATAGATGCAAATATACTCAATAAAATATTAGCAAACTGAATTCAGTAATACATTAAAAAGATCATGCAACACAATCAAGTGGGATTCATTCCTGGTATGCAAGATTGGTTCAATATCAGTAAATCAATTAATGTTATACACCAGATTAACAAAATGAAAAATAAAAATCATTTGGTCATATCAATAGATGCAGAAAAAGCATTTAACAAAATCCAGCATTTATTTATGATAAAAACTCTAAGCAAAGTGGGAAAAGAGGGATCATATCTCAACATAATAAAGCCCTTACATGATAAACCCACAGCTAACATCATACTCAATGAGGAAAAGCATTCCCCCTAAGATCAGGAACAAGACAAGGCTGCCCACTTTCACCACTTAGTTCTGGAAGTTCTAGCCACAGCAATCAAACAAGAAAAAAAAAAAAAAAGTCACCCAAATTGGAAAGAAGGAAGTAAAACTGTCATTATATGCAGATGACATGATACTATATAGAGAGAACCCCAAAGACTCCCCCAAAAAACTATTAGAACTGATAAATACATTTAGTAAAGTAGTAGGATACAAGATTAATATTTAGAAATCATTTGCATTTGTATACACCAATAACAATCTATCAGAAGGAAAAATTAAGAAAACAATCCCATTTATAATTGCTTCAGAAACAATAAAATACTTAGGAATAATTTTTTTTTTATTAGGAATAAATTTAACCAAGGAAGTGAAAGACCTGTATGCAGAAAATTATAAGACACTGAAGAAAGAAATTAAAGACACAATAAATGGAAACATATACCAAGCTCACAGATAGGAAAAATTAATATAGTTAAAATGTCCATACTACCTAAGGCAATATATAGATTCAATGCAATCCCTATCAAATTACCAATGACATTTTCACAGAATTAGAACATATAATCTTAAAATTTATTTGGAACCATAAAAGAATCCAAATAGCCATGGCAATCTTGAGAAATAAGAACAAAGTGGGAGGTATCACACTATCTGACATCAAATCATACTATTATATAAGGCTATAGTAATCAAAACAGCATGGTATTGACATAAAAATAGGCACATAGATCAATGGAACAGAATAGAGAGCCCAGAAATAAATCCATGCTTATATGGTCATTTAATCTATGACAATGGAAGCAAGAATTTAATAAATGGTGCTGGAAAAACTGAAGAGACACATGCAAAAATATGAAACCATATACAAGAATAAATTCAAAATAGATGAAAGACTTAAATGTAAAACCTAAAACCATAAAACTCCCAAAAGAAAATATAGCAAGTAAATTTGCAGACATTACCCTTAGTAATATTTTTCTGATATATGCCCTCAGGCAAGGGAAGCAAAATAAAAAAAATAAACATGTGGGACTACATCGAACTAAAAAGTTTTTTCAAAGTAAAGGAAACCATTACAAAACAAAAAGGCATCCTACCAAGTGGGAGAGGACATTTGCCAATGATACACCTGAAAAGGGGTTAATATCCAAAATTTATAAAAAATTCATACAACTCGACAACAAGAGACAAAAACAACCCAATTTAAAAATGGGCAGAGGACATGAAGAGACATTTCTCTAAAGAGGACATACAGATGACCAATAGACATATGAAAAAATGCTCAACATCACTAATCATTAGAGAAATGCAAATAAAAACCACAATGAGATACCACCTCACTCCTGTCAGAATGGCTATCATCAGTAAATCAACAAACAGCAAGTGCTGGTGATGATGTGGAGAAAAGGGAACCCTCATGTACTGTTGGTGGGATTGCAGATTGGTGAAGCCACCATGGAAAACAGTATGGAGGTACTTCAAAAATTTGAAAATGGAAAAATTACGTTATGACCCAGCAATTCCACTCCTGGGTATCTATCCAAAGAAATCCAAAACACTAATTCGAATAAATATATGCACTCCTATGTTTTTTGCAGCACTTTTCCCAATAGCCAAGATATGGAAATAGCAAAAATGCCCATCAATAAATGATTGGATAAACAAACTGTGGTACATTTATACAATGGAGTATTACTCAGCCATAAAGAAGGATGAAATCTTACCATTTGCAATGAAATGGATGGACCTAGGAATATTGTGCTACATGAAATAAGTTAGACAGAGATCTCACTTATATGTGGAATCTAAAGAACAGAATAAACACACAAACCAAACAGAAATAGACTCAGAGATATAGGGGGGAAAAACATGGTTGCTAGATGGAAAGGGGTGGGGCTGAGGAAGACGGTAAAGAGATTAGAAAGCACAAATTAGTCCACAATATACTCATGAAGATATGAAATACAGTATGGAGAATACAATCGATAATGTTGTAAAGATTATGTAAGGTGTCAGATGGGCACTGGGCTTATTAGGGAGAACACTTCATAGACTGTAGATGTCTGACCACTGTGCTATACATCTGAGGCTGTCACTGAATAATATTGACTGTCAACTATAATTATATATCTATAATAGTTATATAGTTATATATCAGTTATATATCAGTATATATAACTGATAGTTATATATATCAATAGTTATATATCAATAGTACATCAATAGTTATATATCAATAGTTAACTGTGGGCAGAAGCTATAATAATTATATATATATATATATATATATATATATATATATATATATATATATATATTTTCCCCCCAGGGGATGTGGAGAACAACATAGGGAATAGAGTCAATGGAATTGTAACAGCTATATATGATGTCAGAGGGATAGTAGGTTGGGGGGGTTATCACTTTGTGAGGGGTGTAAGTGTCTAACTATTACATCATTTTGTACACCTGAAATTAAACAAATAATAATAATAATTTTTAAAAAAGAAAAAAGAGTCTGAAATTGGATTGGTGCACCGGATTTGATCCTCTGACCAAAGGCTATGGCCAAACCAGCACCGACCCCCATAGGAGGACCTGGTGAATGGCTCTCCAAGCTTATTGAATGGGACTTAACAACATCAAAACAGTAGAGCTGTTTTGTGTCTATCTCAGGGATATAGCACATCTTTATCATCACTCTTTTCACATTTCCAATATGGTAAACATTTTGCACAGTTTTGACACTACAGTTAGAGGCCATACTCACAGCAGCCCCACAAGGTGGGCAGGCCAAACGTTATGGTCTCCATGTTGGAAAGAACAACCCAGTGACAGAGAGGTCAAAGCATAGCCAAAAGTGACACAACAGCCTTTTACCTGAGCAAGGTCCAAAACGCTAGTCCTACCCCTTAGTTCAGTACTGGGTTCACTCTGCCGCCCTCCCCCTGCTCCTATCTACTTAAACATTTTAAAGGTGATCCGTTGGTACTGTCCCCTAATTGGCACATGCAGGCCCGACAATAAAATCCATGACAAGCACTTGCTGGGAGAGAGCTTGCTGGCATCCTCAACATTGCCAGAGCAGGCATGCAACACTTGGTTTGCCACTGTACCGGAAGAGACAATGCAAAGGTTTTCTGTTCAAATTCACTGTCATTTCATGAGGCAATTAAATAGAATGATTTGACAAGTGTGGGGACAGAGCCCCAGAAAGTAGTTTACAGGCTCTCGGCCTCACGTGGAGGAGTGCTGGCTCGGGTAGTAGATGGCCGTCAGCTGTGGCTGATTGGCCGTCAGCTGTAGCCAGTTAGCCAATAAGCCGCTAATATAACTGCTGCGGCTACGAAGGAGAGCCGAGGAGAGTGGAGGAGAGTGAAAGAGAGTCGTCGGTGGGTTGCAGACAAAACAGACAGCAGGTCGCACGTCCAGTGAACCCAGCCTCCAGTGAGACCGTAGTGGTATGACTCCCCTACCTATGGCTCCGTGGGTGTTCCTTTTTGGCCTCACCATATCCTGCGTTCTTGTGTGGAGAGCGGGAGCAGAGACCCTGCAGGCCTCCCTCCACGACAAATGGCACAGCGAGCAGGGTCTCCTGCACGACAAATGGCGCAGCGAGCAGGGTATGGCGCCAGCCAAGGCTCTCCGAGGGATGGTAGAGCAGTTTGTGCGTGTGAAAATGCAGTCTCAGGAAGCCCATGAGGAGCCGCGCCAGAGAGGGGGAGCACAGTCTGCCTGGGAGAGACGTGACCCCTCGGTGAATTGGTGGTCCTCTCGAGCCTCCTGATGGCATGCCGCCCTGTTGGCCATAGCAGGCATTACCGGCTTTTTGGTGGGCTGCTGCTATAGGCTCCGAGGGCTGTGGACATCTTACATCGAGGCCTCCACCCACTCAGACACCTGGCACGGTAAGCAAGATTCCGACCAGGTAGGAATGGCGTCTGACTCTGGGCAGGAGGATGTATGGCCCCCACACAATGTGTGGTGTACAGTGGCCACTGTTCTCAAGGGTTGGACCCCCAAGGAGGGGTGGGAGGACATGGACAGCTCTCCGGCCAGCGTGGAGAGGGCCCTGCAGGCTCTGGCTGAGCAGTTGCCAGAGGAGGAGAAGGCTACAGCCGGCCGTGTGGGCTGGATGTTCCTCAAGGCCTTGAGTCTCAACACGGAAAATGTGCTTAATGAAGTGGCCTGGGTGCCTGACCAGGTGTCCCGGTTGGAAGCGCTGGAAGCCCGGGTCTGCCTGTTAGAACAGGGGCCCCACAGTGGAGACTCTGAGGCAGAGGCGGAGGAAGCAAGTGGAAACAATGTAGCTCCCAATCCCCAAGCCCGGCCAATCTTGAAGCAAAGGGTAAAACGTGAGCAACCTTTGGGCCCCGGGGGCGTTGCTGCCGGCAACCCAGCTGTGACTGAGTTCACTACCTACACCCCATAGACTCCCACTGAGTTGCAGGAGCTGGGGAGGCGGTACAGACAACGCCCTGGAGAGCCAGTCTCGGCTTGGCTGTTACGTTTATGGGATGAGGAAGCAGACAACATTCTCTGCTCCCCAGGCGAGATGGAAAAGCTAGCCTTCATGACAGTGCATCTGTCCCTGCGACAAAGGTTACAAAACTGCCATAGGTTGGCCAACAACCAAGGCAACCATTCTCTAATGGCGTGGCTCACGGCTGCGGTACGCACCGTATGGGAACAGGCTGGCGAGCTGCCAGACACTGTGAGTCAATGGCAGTCATATACAGAACTTACGCAAATAATCCGTGAAATGGGTATGAGACATGCTATTTTTAACCTCAACATGCAGGGCCCAGATGATGAGCTTTTTACTGCCAGCATGAGAGATCTGGTTTTGGATACTGCACCTGCGAGTGCTTTTGGATCCTTGGTTGCTATTCTTACACCGTATGTAGGGCGACGGATCCATGAAGTTACAACTGCCATGGCCACCCTAGGGGATGTTGAAAGCCGGAGGCGAAGGAAGTTAAGACAGGAGGTCCGCACAGTTGAGACCTGGAAGCCCAAACCAAAGGTAAAGGGGCGAGGTCGCGGGCCTCAGAGAGTAACACACGCACAGATGTGGCGTGATCTCGTGGCAGCAGGGGTCGATAGGAAGAAAATAGACCAGCAACTCAACGCACTCCTGCTGGAACTTTGGAAACAGTTGTGTCCGGAACAACAATTCCGGAGAAACATAAAGGAGGAGTCTGGCAAAGCGCGACCGGTGTCCCTCCAGGACTTCATGCAGCCGCTTGAGGCCGACTCCTTGCAGCTTGATTAGGGGTGGGGCCAAGGTACCCGGTCAGAGGGGACAAGCAGGGACCGGAGGCCCCACGTGGAACTGTCCATACATTGGTCCCCTTCGAATGTACAGAGGGTTTTGGCTCTAGTTGACACTGGTGCTGACTGCAGTCTCGTTTATGGGAACCCAGAACTGTTCCCCGGACCAGCAGTCTGCATTGATGGCTACGGGGGGAAAACTGTGACTGTGAAAGCCGTTTCCTTACCACTGGGTATAGGAAGGCTCCCTCCTCGTACCTACAAGGTTTATGTCTCCCCCGTTCCGGAGTATATTCTAGGGGTGGACGTGCTACATGGCCTCAGCTTACAGACGTCGGTCAGAGAGTTCCGTCTCCGGATCCGGGTGGTGAAAGCGGTGACACGCGGGCATGCTCACCACCCTCCTCAAGCGTTGCCACAACCCTGGCACGTGGTTACAGTGCAACAGTACCGCCTGCCAGGAGGACAGGAGGAGATCGGTCGTACAATATTGGAATTGGAGAAGGCACATATTGTGAGGCCAACGCACAGTCCCTTTAACTCCCCAGTATGGCCTGTCAAGAAGCCAGATGGGACCTAGCGAATGACTGTGGACTATAGGGAGTTAAATAAGGTGACGCCACCCTTGCACGCTGCAGTGCCTTCAATTCATGATTTAATGGATCGTCTGACTGTCCGCCTAGGGACATATCACTATGTAGTGGACTTGGCCAATGCTTTTTTTCTCCATTGACATTGCACCCGAGTGTCAAGAGCAGTTTGCTTTTACGTGGGATGGGCGTCAGTGGACTTTTCAAGTCCTTCCGCAAGGATACTTGCACAGCCCCACTATCTGCCACGGGCTTGTGGCCCAGGATTTGGCACAGTGGGATCACCCATCCTCTGTGGCCTTGTTTCATTATGTTGATGACATTCTGTTAACCTCAGATTCTCTTTCTGATTTAGAGCAAGCAGCTCCCTCTCTTCTCCGCCACCTGAAGTCACGCGGCTGGGCGGTGAATGAGGAAAAGGTCCAAGGCCCTGGCTTATCCGTCAAGTTTTTGGGTGTTGTGTGGTCGGGTAAGACAAAGGTTATACCTGAGGCAATCATTGACAAAATACAAGCCTTTCCCCGGCCGACCAAGGTCTCCCAACTGCAGACGTATTTGGGTCTGCTAGGATATTGGCGGGCGTTTGTACCCCATTTAGCACAAATGGCAAGGCCCTTGTACAATATGATACAAAAGGGGGCCTCATGGGATTGGACTGAGGCTATAGAGCAAGCCTTCGTTGCCACGAAACGGGCAGTGCAGCAGGCACAGGCTCTGCAAGTAGTGGACCCAGGCCGCCCATTTGAACTTGATGTTCACGTAACCCAAGAGGGGTACGGATGGGGCCTCTGGCAACGGCAGGAGCGTCTCCGGTTGCCAGTGGGATTTTGGTCCCAATTATGGAAAGGAGCGGAGGTCCGCTACTCTCTAATAGAGAAACAGCTGGCTGCTGTGTATGCAGCCCTAGTGGCCACAGAAGCCATCACAGGAACGGCACGCGTGTTGGTTAGAACAACGTATCCTGTCCAGGGGTGGGTCCGTACGTGGACCCAGGGACCCAAAACGGGGGTGGCACAGACCACCACCCTCGCCAAATGGGGTGCCTACTTGGAGCAACGTAGCACCCTTAGTTCAAGCCCTTTGAGCACAGAGCTACAATAGGTCCTGGGGCCTGTGGAGCTTGTAGCCCAGGCTGAGCCAAGTGCTCTGCCTAGAGGGGAGGACTTGGAGCCCTCGCCCTACAAAGAAGGACAGTCCCCAGTACCTGAGGATGCCTGGTTTACCGATGGTTCTAGCCGAGGGGCTGCAGCTGTTTGGATGGCTATTGGTGTGCAGCCCAAAACAGACACCATTTGGTTTGATACTGGGACGGGCCAGAGTAGCCAGTGGGCTGAATTACGGGCTGTGTGGATGGTGATCAGCCATGAGCCTGGGCCCCTAGTTATTTGCACTGACAGCTGGGCGGTGTTCCGGGGCCTAACGTTGTGGCTCCCTACATGGAAACACCAAAACTGGTTGGTGGGACACCGTCCACTGTGGGGTCAAGCCATGTGGCAGGACCTCTGGGACCTAGGGCAGAAAAAAGAGGTGACCTTAATGCATGTCACAGGTCACTCCCCCTTAGTGTCCCCAGGTAATGATGAAGCAGACGCCCTAGCACGGGTACGATGGTTAGAGCGGGTTCCTGCCACTGATGTGGCCCATTGGCTGCATAGGAAATTACAGCACGCTGGAAGCCGAACCATGTGGCAGGTGAGCAGACGCTGGGGCCTGCCTTTGAAATGGCAGGAGATAGCAGATGCCTGCTATGACTGTGCCGTCTGTGCCCAGGACAGCCCCCAAAAGCGGAGGCTCCCCTGGGAGACACAGCAGATTACGCAAGGGAGGGTGCCCCTCACTCGGTGGCAAGTGGATTACATTGGACCCCTGCCTAAGGCCCGCAATGCGATATATGCATTTACAGCAGTGGACACTGCTACGGGGTTGATGTTTGCTTGACCCTGTCCGGCTGCGGATCAGCGGCATACAGTGGTCGCCCTTACACGGCTGTGCGCCCTCTATGGGCGCCCCCAAGTCATTGAAAGTGACAGGGGTATCCATTTTACGGGGCAAGAAGTGCAGCGCTGGGCTGCCAGGATGGACGTGCAATGGTTGTTTCACACCCCGTACAATCCGCAAGCAGCTGGCATGATTGAACGTTATAATGGTCTTTTGAAGCAAGGTCTCCGGGTATCAAAACACCCTCCCACGATGCATGACTGGACCTCGCGTCTATGGGACGTCCTGAGAGTCCTGAATGAGAGACCACGGAAGGGAGGGCCCGCGCCAGTAGAAGCTCTGCTACATCGAACGGCCGCTCCCATTCAATTGCAAGTTACTACCAGTGAGACTCTGTTAAAGCCAGGCTATGGCAGAAATGGGAACATTTTGCTGCCAGCACCCACATGCTTGAAAGCAGGGAAACGGCAGCAATGGACTTGGCCCTGGCAGGTCAAAAGCCCCCACTGTCGGTGGTTGGGTCTGATAGCCCCATGGGGGGCCGGTTTGACTCATGATTTGCAAGTGACGCCAGGGGTGGTGGCTGAGTGGCCACCTCAAGGGACTGTAGTATACAGAGGTCCCGATACCGGGATGATTTTGCGAGGAAACTATGTGCTCTCACTATGGCCTATTATGGGGTCCCCTGTTCTGTTACATGTTGAAACTATGCAAGGGACCCCAAGCACTGCCATAAAGGTTTGGTACCACAAACCGGGAAAGGTGCCAGTGGCAGCAACCCTCCTTTCCCAGGACAAGAAGCTGGCATGTATCCTCCCAGATGGAAGGGATTTGCCATTGTTGGTTCCTAAGACTACCGTTTCTTTTCGTCCGTAGGTGTCAGTAGGCTAATATGGCACAGGGACCCTCGCGGAAGACGCTTGTCACCTAGATTGTGAGGCGAGAACCTGTAGGGGTGGAGTGTGGGGACAGAGCCCCAGAAAGTAGTTTACAGGCTCTCGGCCTCATGTGGAGGGGTGCTGGCTCGGGTAGTAGATGGCCGTCAGCTGTGGCTGATTGGCTGTCAGCTGTAGCCAGTTAGCCAATTAGCCGCTAATATAACTGCTGCGGCTACGAAGGAGAGCCGAGGAGAGTGGAGGAGAGTCAAAGAGAGTCGTCAGTGGGTTGCAGACAAAACGGACAGCAGGTCGCACATCCAGTGAACCCAGCCTCCAGTGAGACCGTAGTGGTATGACTCCCCTACTTATGGCTCCGTGGGTGTTCCTTTTTGGCCTCACCATATCCTGCGTTCTTGTGTGGAGAGCGGGAGCAGAGACCCTGCAGGCCTCCCTCCACGACAACAAGTCTGCATCCAGGACCAGGGATTGCCCTTGGACTGCCCAGCAAGGAATGGGAAGCAAGCAGAACAAACTCTCTCCTAACCTGCCTGTCCTACACCCACTTTGTTAGAATTTGATGTGTTCAATTGTTTCTGGGTTGGAGGCAGCAGTTCTGTTCCAAAATGCAGTTAAAGTGTGACTTGGCCCTGGGAACCCTCTCACCCTGGTGCCCTGACATATATAAACCCTAACAGCACTATCCCAAATATAATTATGTATCCATACTCGAGGGAACAAAAATGCAAAAATAAAACTCATTGCTACAACAAAGCTCATATCAAAATCTTCACTCTTACTCTTTCCAGAAAGTAGAAGACCTAACATTTGATCAGCCCTCCTCACTTCAATTCCAGAGCTCAACCAGGAGTTTTTTTCAGGGATAAGGGAATTTATTCTGGTCCCTTTCAGTTTCCAGATCTTCTGAAGTAAATTCCAGCCAAAAACTCTAATGGGGGATTGAGCACAAAAATAATCTGCTCAATTAAACTGTTAATGAAATTTAAATATCATAGCCTAGAAAAGAAATAGTTAGCTGTAGGCAGAAGCTATCAGTACCAGCCAGAGGTGGCACTGGCTCTGACTGATCAAAGTGGCATGGCACCACAGTTCAAATCAGCATGTTTTATCTCACACTCGTGTACACAGTTACCCGAGGGTGAAGGAGATGGCAGAGCCTGCAGAGATAAAGGGAAGTAGACTCAGTTCTAAGAGCTTTAAGAACATAAACAATGTCATTTTATTGGTGCACACTAAGAAGATGGGAGAACAACTTTAATACCCTGTCACCTATGGAATTTGAAATCGTTTGGGAGCCTGAGGAAAGACATTGGTTTGTTTACAGGGACTGATGTTCTCATCCACAGACTAGTCCAGGCCCCCAAGCAGAGCTCACCAAAGAGGCATCACTGAAAGTTACCGAATAGGACTCATGTGTTTTTCTTTTCTTTTCTTTTTTTTTGAAAGTTAATAAAGGAGTAAATTTTGTTTATTTTTTAATAATTGTTTTATTTTCCAGTTACAGTTGATATACAATATTATATTACTTTCAGATGTACAACATAGTGTTACACATTTGCATAACTTACTAAGTGATCACCTCAATAAGTCTAGTACCCATCTGACACCATACATAGTTACTACAATATTGTTGATTATATTCCCTATGCTATACTTTACATCCCCCTGATTATTTTCTAACTACCAATTTGTACTTCTGTGGGGACAGAACCAGTTTCCAAGCTCTCGGCCTCACGTGGAAAGATGCTGGCTCAGGAGGTAAATGGCCATCAACTGTGATTGGATGGCCATCAGCTGTGGCTAGTTGGTCATCAGCTGTAACAGTGAGCCACTGGCCACTAATGTAACTGTTGTGACTATGCTAGCAGAAAATGGGGGCTAGCAAGAAGATGGTGGCTGAGCGAGCAAGAGCGGACTACAGTTAGCACAGCAGATTGCAGCTAATAAGTGAGGTTGGTTGGCAGAGAGAGAAGTGGACAGCAGGTTGTGGACAGTGTGTGTCATGCAGGAGATCCTGTGGGGTCTCTACTCCCGCTCCCCACATAAGAACGCAGGACATGGCAAGGCCAAAAAGGAACACCCACGGAGCCATAGATAGGGGAGTCATACCACTATAGTCTCGCTGGCGGCTGGGTTGGAGAAACAGGAAACAGGAGCCACACAATTCTCAACCCTCATTGCGCTGCTTGCAGGCTCAGCCACCATCTTCTTGCTAGCTCCCATTTTTCTGCTAGCATAGCCACGGCAGTTATATTAGTGGCCAATGGTTCACTAGTTACAGCTGATGACCAACTAGCCACAGCTGATGGCCGTCCAATCACAGTTGATGGCCATTTACTACCTGAGCCAGCAGCTTTCTATGTGAGGCCGAGAGCCTGGAAACTGCTTTTTGGGGCTCTGTCCCCACATTCCACCCCTACAGGCTCTCGCCTCACAATCTACACAAGCGTCTTCCACTAGGGGCCCTGTGTGAGGACCCTGGAGGTGAATACAATATCCTGGGCACAGCCAAGCTCTCTGGGCACAGCCAGGGTTTCTCAGGGCACCACCAGTGCTTCTGGGCACAGCCAGACTTCCTGGATTTCTTAGGGTACCAGTAGTCTTCCTGGACACAGCCAGGGCTCTCAGGGCACTGCCATTCTCTCTGGGCACAGCCAGACTTCCTGGACTCAGCCAGGGCTCTCAGGGAACTGCCACTCTCTCTGGGCACAGCTAGACTTCCTGGGCTCAGCCAGGGCTCTCAGGGCACTGCCACTCTCTCTGGGCACAGCCAGACTTCCTGGACTCAGCCAGGGCTCTCAAGGCACTGCCACTCTCTCTGGACACAGTCAGACTTCCTGGGCTCAGCCAGGGTTCTAAGGGCACTGCCACTCTCTCTGGACACAGTCAGACTTCCTGGGCTCAGCCAGGGTTCTCAGGGCACTACCACTCTCTCTAGGCCTCTCAGGGTAGCAGCTCATAGTCAAGGTGCTTACATATTCTCGATGGCAGCCAGTCAAGACACAAAAGCAAACATCCACCAGTTCCACTACATGGTGGCGTGTTCCCAAGCAAACAGTCAAGCAGTCCATTAAATCAGGGATAGAAGGCAATTCCCCATAGTCCATAGTCATTCACCAGGGCTGTCCTGGGGGTGAGGGACAAACTTGACCTCACCCTCAGCTCCCACAGAGGGCTCAGCAAGTGTTTCCTCCTGGGACTACAAGTCCTGCATCCAGGCTGCCTCAGCAAGAACTTCCAGCCCACAAGGCCGCAAAGACCTTCGCTTTCTCCGGCCTATGCTGGTTGGGGAACCGTCCACGTCTTCCCACCCCTCCATGGGGGTCCATCTTTCAGGCAGCTGCTCCTCCTGGTCTTCCTGAGACTGAGTGTTCATATGCACAAACTGCTCTACCGTCCTTCGGAGAGCTTTGGCCGGCACCATACCCTGCTCGCTGCGCCATTTGTCGTGCAGGGCATCCGGTGGGGTCTCTGCTCCCGCTCCCCACATAAGAAGGCAGGACATGGCGAGGCCAAAAAGGAACACCCACGGAGCCATAGATAGAGGAGTCATACTAGTATATTCTTGCGGGCTGCTGGGTTGGAGACACAGGAAACAGGAGCCACACAATTCTCAACCCTCATTACGCCACTTGCAGACTCAGCCACCATCCTCTTGCTAGCCCCCATTTTTCTGCTAGCGTAGCCACGGCAGTTATATTAGTGGCCAATGGCTCACTGGTTATAGCTGACGGCCAACTAGCCACAGCTGATGGCGATCCAATCACAGTTGATGGCCATTTACTACCTGAGCCAGCAGCTTTCTATGTGAGGCCGAGAGCCTGGAAACTGGTTTCTGGGGCTCTGTCCCCACAGTGTGGCTCCTGCTTCCTGTGTCTCCAACCCAGCCGCCAGCGAGAATATAGTGGCGTGACTCCCCTATCTATGGCTCCATGGGTGTTCCTTTTTGGCCTCACCATGTCCTGTGTTCTTATGTGGGGAGCGGGACCAGAGACCCCGTATGCTGCCCTGCATGACAACTTCTTAATTCCTTCACATTTTTCACCTAGCCCCCCACCTGCCTCCCATCTAGCAACCATCAAATGTTCTCTGTATCTATGAGTTTGATTCTATTTTGTTTGTTTGTGTATTTTGTCCTATAGATTTCACTTATAAGTGATATCATATGGCATTTGTCTTTTTCTGTCTGACTTACTTTACTCAGCACAATACCCTGAAGGTCCATCCATGTTGTTGCAGATGGCAAGATTTCATTATTTTATATGGCTGAGTAATATTCCATTGTATATATGTACCACCTCTTCTTTATCCATTAACCCATTGATGGAAATACAGGCTGCCACCATATCTTGGCTATTGTAAATAATGCTGCAATGAATATATGAATGCACATGTCTTCTTGAAGTAGCATTTTGGGATTCTTTGAATAAATACCCAGAAGTGGGATTACTGAGTCCTTCTTTGTCTCTTGTTATAGCCTTTGTTTAAAAACTGTTTTTTCTGGTATAAATATTGCTACCCCAGCGTTTTATTTTTCCTATTTCATTTCCATTTTCATGAAATATCTTATTCCATTCCTTTATTTTCAGTCTGTGTGTGTTTTTCCATCTGAAGTTAGTCTCTTGTAGGCACCATATGTAAAGGCCTTCTTTTCTCATCCACTCAGCCACCCTATCTTTTGATTGGAGCATTTAATCCACTTACATTGAAAGTAATTGTTGATATTAATACATATGTTGTTATTGCCATTTTATTATTCATATTTTGTATCTTTTTTCTTCTTCTTCATATTCTTAAATAAGTTCCTCTAACATTTCTTGTAACACTGATTTGGAGGTGATAAACTTTTTAAACTTTTTCTTTTCTGGGAAGCTCTTTATCTGTCCTTTCATTCTAAATGATAGCGTTGCTAGGTAGAGAACTCTTGGTTGGAGATCCTCGTTTTTCATCACTTTGAATATTTCATGCCAGTCCCTTCTGGCCTGCAAAGTTTCTGTTGAGAAATCATCTGATAGTCTTATGGGAGCTTCCATGTAGGTAACTAATTGCTTTTCTCTTGCTGCCTTTAAGATTCTTTCTTTGTCTTTAAACTTTGGCATTCTAATTATGATGTGTCTTGGTGTTGGCCTCTTTGGGTTCATCTTATTTGGGACTCTCTATAGTTCCTGGGCTTGAATATCTATTTCCTTCACCAGATTAGGAAAGTTTTCTATCATCATTTCTTCAAATAGGTTTTCATTTTTTTCTGTCTTTCTTCTCTTTCTGGTACCCTAATGATGTGAATGTTGGTACATTTGATGTTGTCCCAGAGATCCTTTAAAATGTCCTCATTTTTAATTTTTTTCTTTTTACTGTTCTTTCCCCCCCTTTTTTCTGCCTCCCCCTACTCCAGTTCAAGCCATTGTTTCTCAGTCTAGTTTTATAGAACAGCTCCCTGGCCCATGCTGGTATTATGAGCCTTGCGCTCCCCCCAGGCTGAGGCAATCAGTCGCCAGTCATCTGTCAGCCGCTCACAGCAGCTCATGCCAACCTCCGGCTCCTCACGGCAGCCCAGCTCCAGGGAGAGCTGTTGTTCACAATCGTAGCTGTAGTGGGCACAGCTCACTGTCCCATGTGGGTATCGAACCAGCGGCCTCCGTCATTAGGAGCATGGCGCTCCAAAGCCTGAGCCACCAAGCGGGCCCCAACTTTTTTCTGTTCTTATTGGGTATTTTCTGCTGCCTTAGCTACCAAATTGCTGACGTGATCTGCTGCTTCATCTAATCTACTGTTGATTCCTTCTAATGTATTCTCTAATTCAGCTATTGTATTTTTCATTTCTGACTGGTTCTTTTTTATGTGGTTTTTTTTTTTAATTTCCATTTTTATGTGTTTTTTGTGTGTGTGTATTGTGTTTTTTAAGTTCTCACTGAGATCATTGAGCATCCTTATAACCAGTGTTTGGAACTCTGCATTTGGTAGATTGCTTATCTCCATTTTGTTTAATTCTTTTTCTGGAGCTTTGTTCTGTTCTTTCATTTGGGACGTTTCTTTGTCTTCCCATTTTTGCTGCCTCCCTGTGTTTGTTTCTATGTAGGGCTGCTATGTCTCCTGGTCTTAGTAGAGTGGCATTATGTAGTAGGTGTCTTGTGGGTCCAGTGGCACAGTCTCCCTAGTCACCTATGCTGCTCCAGGTTTGTCCCTTGAGTGGGTTATGTGTGCCCTCCTGTGGTAGTTGAGTATTGGTTGCTATTTGCACATCATTGGGAGTGATTGACCCTTGGGCTGATTGTTGTGAGGACTGGCTCTTACTACAGTGGAGGAGCTGTGGTGCAGAGGCTGACCCTATGGAGCAGGATTCACTTTAGCAGGGCTCTGGTGTTTTCCCAGTCTGCTTTTCAGCTATGTAGCCCACAGAGGCTGCTGGGTGGTGCTTTGGCTTGGTATGAAGTCTGCCTCCAAGTGTGCCAGCCAAGTGTTCTCCTGGGAGGGGCCTAACCACAGGCCAAGTTCAGCTGCATCCTATGTCCTGCTCGGGGCCACTGACAGGAGCCACAAAGCAATCCACAGATGGCATACACTGGGCTTGGAGGTGCCTGGGAGAGCCCAAGCCACAGACTAAGGCTGGGTGTCACTAGTGCCAAGCTTGGAGTGTCTTAGCAGGAGGTACAGGGCATGCAAGGTGTGATGCTGCTTATTTGGGTTTTGTGAACCTTTCAGAGATTTTAGGAAAGTCCAAAGCATGAGCCAAAACAGGCCATTTTGTGGAAAAGCCACTGGAAGTGGCTTGGGTGGGCTCATAAGTTGGGTAGGACGGGGTCTCCAGGAATCATTAGTGTGGGTGAACAGTGTTAGCAAGGTTGATGGAGACTCAGATATGGTGGTCACTTATATCTGCACACTGGAATAGGGGAGGGCTAAACAAAAAAATAATGGCTTCTTCCAGCATTTCTGTTGGGAGAAAGTTGTGCCTCTAGCCCTTGCCCGAAAGCCAGACAATTCAGTTCCTCTCCCTTTTGTCTGTGGTACCTTTCAAACCTCTGCCCCAGCACTCAGACTCAGAGCAAGTGAGTCTGTCAGTGAGTAAAAGTAAGTCCATTCACGGGCTTTTTAAGAAGGGCACCTGGAACTCCAGCAGTTCTTTGTCTCATTCAGCCACAATATCTGCTGGTTTTCACAGCCAGAAGTTATGGAGACTTCTCTGCCCGGCACTGGAACCCTGGGCTGGGGTGCCTACACTGGGGCTGGGACCACTTGCTCCTCATGGGGGCACCTCCACAGCCAAACTATCCCTCCTGATTTTTAGTGATCACACACAGGTGTGGGACCAGCCCATTCTGCATCTCTACCCCTCTTACCTGTCTCAAACTAGCTTCTTCTATATGTCCTTAGTTGTAGGACTTCTTTTCAGCTAGTCTGCATGCTGTTCCCAATGATGGTTGTTCTGTAGCTTAGTTAGAATTTTGATGTGGTCATGGGAAGAGGTGATCACAACATTTATGTACTCCACCATCTTTACCAGAAATTGGGATTCAGGTTTCCTTGAAAACAGAATTGATTTCTGGGTTTCATATAAAAAATGAGAGTGGATAAATTTAGTTTTTTACTTTTCAATTACAATTTCAGGTGTACAGCATAGTGGTTAGACATTTATATAACTTACAAAGTGATGCCCCTGATAACTCTAGTACCCACCTGACACTATACATAGTTATTACAATATTATTGACTATATTCCCTATGCTGTACTTTAAATCCCAGTGACTATTTTGTAACTACCAACTTGTACTTCTTATTCCATTCACCATCCTCACCCAGCCCCCAACCCATACCCATCTGACAGCCATCAGTTTGTTCTTTGTATCTACGAGTCTCTATTTTGTTTGTACATCTATTTTGGTTTTAATACATTCCACATATAAATGTAATCATATGGTATTTGTCTTTCTCTGTCTTATTTCACTTAGTATAACAACCTCTAGGTTCATCCATGTTGTTAGACATTTATATAATTTATGCAGTGATTCCAAACCCCGTTAGTCCAGTACCCAACAGGCACTACAGCCAAAATGTACTTTGATAGATGATTGCATAAAGAAAATGTGGTACATATACACAACAAAATATGCATGGCCACTAGAAAAGATGAAATACTGCCATTTTTGACAACATGGATGGATCTTGATATTATCATACTAAGTGAAATAAATCAGACAGAAAAAGTCAAGAACCATATGATTTCACTCATATGTGGGAAATTAAAACTGAAAGGAACAAGCAAACAAGACAAAAAGACAAACAAACACCACACAAAAATTCATAGACGCAGAGAACAGTTTAGTGGTTACCAGAAGGTAAAAGGGGAAGGGAGAGGTAAAAGAGGGTAAAGGGGTCAGAGACATGGTGATGGAAGGAGAATTGATTTGGGGTGGTAAACACACAATGCAATATATAGATGATGTATTATGGAATTGTACACTTGAAACCTACATAATTTTACTAACCAATATCACCCAAATCAATTTAATAAAAATTTTTTTAAAATGAAAATTGTAGGCTGATATCCCTGATGAACACAGATACAAAAATCCTCAACAAAATATTAGTAAGCCAAATTTAGCAACATATTAAAAAGATCATACACCATGAACAAGTGGGATTTATTCCTGGGATGCAACATTGGTTCAATATCCCGAAATCAATTAGTCTAATACCACATAAACAAAATGAAAGATTAAAATCATATGATCAGGGCCGGCCCAGTGGCTCAGGCAGTTGGAACTCCGTGTTCCTAACTCCGAAGGCTGCCAGTTCGATTCCCACTTGGGCCAGTGGGCTCTCAACCACAAGTTTGCCGGTTCAACTCCTCGAATCCCGCAAGGGATGGTGGGCTCAGCCCCCTGCAACTAAGATTGAACACGGCACCTTGAGCTGAGCTGCCTCCCAGATGGCTCAGTTGGTTGGAGCGCGTCCTCTCAACCACAAGGTTTCCAGTTCAACTCCCGCAAGGGATGGTGGGCAGCACCCCCTGCAACTGGCAGCAGCAACTGGACCTGGAGCTGAGCTGCGCCCTCCACAACTAAGACTGAAATGACAACAACTTGAAGCTGAACAGCACCCTCCACAATTGGGATTGAAAGGACAACAACTTGACTTGGGGAAAGAAAGAAAAAAAGTCCTGGAAGTGCACTCTGTACCCCAATAAAGTCCTGTTCCCCTTCCCCAATAAAAAATCTTTTAAAAAAATCATATCAATAGATTCAGAAAAAGCATTTGACAACATGGGAAAAAATGGGCTAAGTGAGATACAGATATAGAAAACTCTAAACTGAAATGCCATACTGAGAAGTCAAGAGTAACTTCTTCCCTCTACTGCACCCAATATTTTTACACTTCCTACATGGATGGTGCCACACCATGAGTCTGGTGTTCAGTCTGTCTGTTCAATTCAAGTGACCAGGCAGTGTCTATGCCCCAGCCTTCTTCACATTCACCGTGATATATCTTTCCAGGGACGAAGGCTGCCTTGTCTTCCCTCTCACAGATTTCTCAAAAAGAATCATGGGATGGGGATGTCAACCTTTCTATGTCTTGGCTACAGTGAATAAAGCTGCAGTGAACATAGGGGTGCATATATCTTTACAGATAAGTGTTTTCCGATTTTGAGGGTATATACCCAGAATACGGATTGCTGGGTTGTATGGTAATTCTATTCTTAATTTTTTGAGGGACGTCCATACTGTTTTCCATAGCAGCTGTACCAATTTACATTCCCACCAGCAGTGTATGAGGGTTCCTTTTTCTCCACAGCCTCTCCAACACTTGTTATTACTTGTCTTGTTGACAGCTCCTTTGTGAAGCCAGCAATATGCATCCACAGTGACTACTGGTTCCTCATGTGTGACATATACTAACGATATAATTTACATAATTACATAATTTACCTTTTATTTGAAAAGTGTACTTAGTTTCTCTTTGACTGAATACATGTGTTAAATATACATCCCTGTGACATCCTTCTCAAGACTGGATTCTAATCCTGAAATAGATATTGCAAAGAGATAAGAAATAGAGAACTGGTAAACCTTTATATAAACATATATAATTTGTGTACTGTAAATGAATTATATAATTTATATTTATAATATGTAATATAATTTATCATGTAAATAAGCATACATTTTACATATGCATATGTCTAGAATTCTATAAGCACAGAGAGCTATGTTGAAGAACATGCCAGCACACACAGGTTGTCAGGGCTACAAAGGGCAAAATGTTCTGGAGCCATTGAGGGTGAGCAGGGATGGAGGAAGGCAAGTCTGGAGGTCTGCAGAGCCTCTTATTTTGCTCAAAGCTCTTCCTGCTCCTTTTTTAGCCCCCAGATAGCACCTCTCATCAGTTTCTTGCCTCTCACATCTCATCAAAACCTGAACAGACACATCATAAAAATAAGGCCTCTTATTTAAAGGCCTTTTCACCTATCTGGGTGATATTTTTATTTTAATTCAATGCTCTGTTTAATTTGATTCTAAGCAGGAAAAGTGACATGCCATCTGGTTCAATGTTACTGCATCCTAAAGCCAGTAAGATAATCATTATTTGTATTTTTCTTCTCCTGGACTCCCATGAAGCATTTGACTATCTCTACACATCCTGTTAGCTCAGAACTTTGTTAAATTTATTGAATAATCACAGCAAATATATGGAAGCAATTATAAATGAGTTGTTCTAGAAAAACTTCTAGTAAATATAATCCATCAGCAAACAAAGTGTTATAATTCAGAGTGATACTTTCCAATAATCTGAAAATCCTTTTAAAAGTATAATGTTTCCCTAACCTAAAATCAGTTCTAATTAAGCTATCTTTCATGCTTTATCTCTCATAAAGTGTACTATTTAATTATCCTAGTTCCTTCTTTATCAGTTCTTTCTCCTTTTCTTTTTAAATCTGAGTATTTACCTTTTTAAAATATTTTTAATTCCCAAATTTTACATTATAAACTTTTATTTTTTTGTCATTTGTTTTTTCTTATCTAGTTTTCCCTGTTTGGTTAATCTGAAAATACAGGTCTTATAAATCAAATTAAATTTTTGAAAAATTTTCCCACTGAAGCAATTCTTCATTTTTCTTTCAGTAGTAGCTAACCACTTTTTTTTATGTTTGCGATGCCTTGCAGAAATGAAAGCATAGCCACTGATCATGCCCAAGTAACTGGCATGAAATATCCTGAAAATGATTATGCACAATATCTGATGACCTTGCTAATTGTGTTGTTTTAATTAAGACACACATCAAATTTGGTGAGCTGAAAAGGAAAACTTCATTAGTTTTATTTTTATTGATTAGAAGAGAGGCCGAAGGGACTAAATTATAGATGCTAGTGAATTACAATCTAATCATCTTCTATTTATTCCTAAACAGAGGTACTAACCATAAATCTAGTAAAAGTCTCCTTATATCCATCACAAATCATATCAAATGGGCACTATGAGCATTACCACTCAAGAGGTCAGGTCAAGAGCACCAAAGGGCAACAAAACTCAATCACTGTGTCACATGGATTGCAGGTCCTGATGAAGATAGGCCAATGTTAACTACCACCATCATCGGTTTAAGACAGGTATAGCTCAGATGTGTGGCCATGTATCATCCTGATCAATGTTAGCCAAAGGGCATCCCAGAGGCTTAAAACTTGATGAGGATAATGATGAGCAGGTTGACAATCACATCTAGAACTGTTTTCTGCCCAGTCAGTGTTCAGCACTTTTTGAAGCATTCTCTCATTGCCCTTTTTCTTCCTTCCAAGTCCTTCTAAAAATTGTATTTTTATAGTTATGCAATTATTTGCTTAATATCTATTTCCTACAAAATTCTGGTAGCATCATACAGACCCACATAAATTTTTAGTTTTATTGAGGCATAATTCACACTCAACAAAATTCACCCATTTTAATATACAGTATACTGAGTTGATCTGTGACAAAGAAAGCAGCAATTTACAATGGGGTAAAGACAGTCTATTCAATAAATAGTGCTGAGAAAACTGGACAGATACATGCAAAAAATGAAACTGGACCACTTTCTCCCATCAAATACAAGAATAAATTTAAAATAGATTAAAGATATAATTAAAAGACCCAAAAACACAAAACTCCTAGAAGAAAATATAGGAAGTAAACTCTCAGACATTATCCTTAGCAATACTTTTATTGATATATCCCCTTGGGCAAGGGAAACAAAAGAAAAAATAAACAAATAGGACTACATCAAACTAAAAAGCTTTGCACAGCAAAGGAAACCATCAAAAAAACAAACAAACAAACAAAAGACCCCCTACTGAATGGAAGAAGCCATTTGCCAGTGATACATCTGATAAGGGGTTAACATCCAAAATTTATAAAGAACTCATACAACTCAATAAAAAAATAAAAAATCCAATTGAAAAATAGGCCGAGGACTTAAATAGATGTTTCTCCAAAGAGGACTTACAGATGGCCAATAAACGTATGAAAAGATGCTCAATGTCACTAATCATCAGAGAAATGCAATAAAACCACAAGGACATAGCACCTCAAAATTGTCAGAAGGGCTATCATCAATAAATCAACAAACAGATTACATCATAGAAATGGCATCGTAAGGTGAGGCTCTTGAAATCTCCCCTGGAATTTACAACAAATTGAACCGGCTATAATTCCACAGAGGACGCCCTGCACAGCAGACAGGCAAGACTAAGAGACACACAATTGAAATCATCTAAAGGTGGGCAAATTGGGTGAGCGGGGGAGAAAGGAAGGAGGAAGTGTAGAGACATGTGCCATACTGTGGGCCCACAAGACACAGACCAGAGCTCCGAGCTCCCTGCATTCCAGAGCTACTGTAGTCACAGAAGAGGGAAGAATTCAGGCTGCTAGCGCTCCCCTTATAGCCCACAGTCCCACCTGATAGAAAAGGATATAACACAGCTGAACCCAGCACTCATGGTGGAGACCTCAGAGCAAAGACTCAGGGAAGAAGGGTGAAAATGGCAATTTAAGTCCTCAGTGCCAAGCAGAGGAAAGAAGGCATAGGCACAGAGCCTAGGCAACCCCTCTCTACCCTCCCAGAGCTCACCACACCCCCACCTGCCCAGTACTAGAAGTGACAGGGTAGCATTGTCAGATTAAAAGAACAGAATAGTTGCAGTTCTGAGAACTGTGGCCCACAGCCACTGGCTCACAGTCCAACTAGTTCCGATGAAGGGGAGGGAGCCTTGGATGCACCACAAGTTGTGCTGGTGGTCGCTGCCATTGCTCAGAGCCACCTTTCACAACCCATCCTGCCCCTGCCTCCACCTATCTAGGCAGATCCCTTCAGGGGTAAACACAGCCACTGAAACACACAGACCCTGAAACTGGTGCAGGAAGAGCTTTCAAACTTCAGAAGCTCTCCACATCCTCCCCATGGAAGCAGTGCCCTGAGACCCAGGTGACCTGCTCACAGAAAAGAAGCCAACATTCCAGGGAAACCCCCCTCCATGTGTGATAAACCAAAACAGTGCAGAGAAAATATAGCACAACAGCATGAGAGAGAATAAAAGGCTGAAGTTGGAGAGAAAATAAAACATTTTACCAACACCTACTGGAAAGTAAAACAAAGCCCTCTTCCTATCAACCTGTTGCAGAACCCACTCCTGTAGATGCCTAGGAAGAGAAATAATAATTCATTAATTGCCATGAATAACCAAGGTTACAAGGCAGCTCAGAACGAAAATGAAGTCTCCAGAAAATGAACTTAAAGACATGGAAATATGTGCCTTAAATGACACAGAATTCAAGATTGCAGTTCTGAAAACACTCAATGAGATGGAAGAAAAAACAGACAGGAGGTTTAAGGAACTCAGACACACAATCAAAAAGCAAAATTAACATTTTACCAAAGAAACTAAAATTTTCAAAAAGAACCAAATAGAATTTCTGGAGATTAAGAACTCAATAAAAAAAATGAAATAGTCAGCTTAGGTAGTAGAGCTGACCAGATGGAGGAAAGAATCATTGACATAGAAGATAGAAACCTGGAAATTACACAGATGGAAGAAGAAAGAGACTTGAGAGTAAAAAGAAATGAAAGAACTCTACAAAAACTTTCTGATTCCATCAGAAAGAGCAATATAAGCATAATGGGCATACCAGAAGGAGAAGAAAGAGAGAAGGGAACAGAGAGTATATTCAAACAGTCGACGAGAACTTCCCCAACTTGAGGAAAGAACTGAATCTTCCCATCCAAGAAGCAAATAGAACACCTAATTACCTCAATCCCCACAAGCCTTCTCCAAGGCACCCTGTATTATTGAAGCTGTCAAAAATTAATGACAAAGAAAGAGTCCTCAACTCAGTCATGGAAAAGCAGATGGTAACCTGTAGATTATCACCAGATTTTTCAACAGGAACTCTACAAGCCAGTAAGGAGTGGAATCAAATATTCAAACTATTGAGAGAGAAATTTTGAGCCAAGAATAATACATCCAGTAAAGATATCCTTTAGATAAGAAGTAGGAATAAAGACCTTTCCAGACATATAGAAGCTGAGGGAATTTTCTAGCACACGACCTGCACCACAAAAAATACTGAAGGAGGCTATTCAACCTGAAACAAAAAAAGCAAAAGAATACAAAACCATCAGTAGTATTATGAACAGACAGACAGAAACAGGAAATGGCAACCCCTACACCAAATTGGGCACTATACTTAAAAATAACACACAAGATAAAGCAGACAAAAAACACTTGAGAGAGAGAGAGAGAGAGAGAGAGAGAGAGAGAGAGAGAGAGAGAGAAGAAAAAGACAACTTGCTACTTCAGCACAGAAATCAAGTCACAGCATAACTAGGAATAATTTGTGAAAACAAAAACATAAAATGGGAGAGAGTAAAAGTCTGAACTGGTGAAGGGGAATAAAGAAAGGAAGCATGGTGAAGAAAATGGAAGACTCTAAATATGAAACTTTGTTTTAAATAAACTTAATGGTAACCACAGAGAAAAATCCAGAACTGAAACATATAAAATAAAAGAAGAAACGGGGTAAAAATCATAGAATACCACCATACTGAAATAATAGACAGCAACAAAAAGTGAGACAATGGAGACACTGTCCTACCAGAAAACCAGAGATAGAATAAGAAATCCTCATATATTAATATTCACCATAAATGTAAATGGACTGAACTCACCAATGAAAAGGCACAGAGTAGCAGATTGAATCAAAAAAATAAACCCAACCATATGCTGTCTCAAAGAGACACATCTCAGCTACAAGGACAAATACAGACTCAAACTGAAAGAGTGGAAATTGACACTCCAAGCAAATGGTATCCAGAGAAAATCTGATGCAGCTATACTGATATCACATGAAACAGACTTCAGGATAAAAAAGGTAACAAGAGACAAAGACGGACATTTCATAATGATAAAGGGGACATTAAAACAAGAAGACATAACAGTTATCAATATGTATGCCCCCAATCAGGGAGCACCAAAATATACAAAACAACTACTAACAGAACTAAAGGGAGAAATTGACCAAAACACAATTTTAGTAGGCGACCTAAATACATCATTCACAGCTATGGATAGATCATCCAAACAGAAAATAAATTTAAAAAGATTAGCCCTAAATGACACATTAGATGAAATGGACATAATTGACATTTATAGAGCACTTCATCCTAAAACATCAGATTATACAATTTTTTCTAGTGTACATGGAACATTCTCAAGGATAAATCATAAATTGGGACATAAAACTAGCCTCAGCACATTTAAGAAGATTGAAATCATACCAAGCATATTCTCTGATCACAAGGCTTTGAAATTGGATATCAACTTCAAAAAGACAGCAGGAAAAACCACAAATACATGGAGATTAAACAACATACTTTTAAAGAACAACCGGGTCAAAGAAGAAATAAGAGGAGACATCAAAGGATACATAGAAATAAGTGAGAATGAAAATACATCTTACCAAAATTTTGGAGATGCAGCAAAAGCAATTTTGAGAGGGAAATTTATACCATTACAGGCCTTTCTCAAGAAAGAAGAAACACCTCAGATAAATAACCTCCTGTTACATCTTAAAGAACTAGAAAAAGAAGGACAAATGAAACCCAAAATCAGCAGAAGGAAGGAAATCATAAAAATCAGAGCAGAACTAAATGAAATAGAGAACAAAAAGACCATGGAAAAAAATTAACGCAACAAAGAGCTGGTTCTTTGAAAAGATTAATAAAATTGACAAACCCTTGCCTAGAAAAGATAGACAGAGAAAAGCAATAAACAAAATCAGAAATGAAAGAGGGTAAGTTACATGGATGCCACAGAATTACAAAGGATCATCCAAGAATACTATGCCACCAAATTCAATAACCTAGAAGAAATGGACAAGTTCTTAGAAACATATAGCCTTCCAAGGCTGAGTCACGAAGAATTGGAAAATCTAAATAGACTGATCACCAGTAAGGAAATTGAATGAATCATCCAAAACTTTCCCAAAAGCAAAAGTCCGGGACCAGATGGCTTCACTAGTGAATTCTACCAAACCTTCGAAGAGGATCTAATATCAATCCTGCTCAAACTCGTCCAAAAAATTGAAGAAGAGGCAATATTCCCTAATTCATTTTATGAGGCCAACATTTCCCTGATACCAAAACCTGGTAAGGGTAACACACACTAAAAAAATTGCAGGCCAATATCTCTGATAAATACAGCTGCAAAAATGCTAAACAAAATACCAGCAAATCAAATGCAACAATGCTTTCAAAATATTATTCATCACGACCAAGTGGGGTTCATCCCAGGGGCACAAGCATGGTTCAACATATGCAAATCCATCAATGTGATACACCACAAAAACAAAATAAAGGACAAAAATCATATAATTATATCAATTGATACAGAAAAAGCATTTGACAAGATACAACATCCATTTATGATTAAAACACTTAATAAAATAGGTATACAAGGAAAATACCTTAACATAATAAAGGCCGTATATGACAAACCCTTAGCTAATCTCATAACCAATGGTGAAAAACTGAAGGCCTTTGCTCTACGTTCAGGAACATGACAGGCCTGTCCCCTATCACCTTTGCTTTTCAAAATAGTGTTGGAAGTCCTCGCCAGAGCAATCAGGCAAGAGAAAGAAATAAAAGGCATCCAAATTGGAAATGAAGAAGTTAAATTGTCACTCTTTGCAGATGACATGATACTGTATATAGAAAACCCTAAGGACTCCACCAAAAAACTATTAGAAACAATAAATGAATACAGTAAAGTTGCCGGCTACAAAATCAATGTACAAAATCCATTGCATTCCTATATACCAATAATGAAATCTCAAAGAAAAAATTAGAGGGACGTCATCAAAATGGCGGCATGAGGCGAGTCTCTGTAAAGCTCCCCTGGAATTTACAACTAATTGAACAACAATAACTCCACAAAGGACTCCCTGCACAGCAGACAGGCAAGACGAAGAGGCCCACTACTGAATTCACCTACAGGTGGGCGAATCGCATGATCGGGGGGAGGAGGGAAGGGAGAAGTGCAGAGACGGAGCCACGAGTGTGCAAGACGCAGACCTAGCTCAGTGCTCCGAGCTCGCTGCTTCCTGGAACTACCACAGCAGCGAGAGAGGGAAGACCTCGGACTGCTAGGGCTCCGTTTGTGGCCCACAGGGCTGAGGGGGCAGCATATCACACGACTGAACTCAACCTCAGGGCAGAGACCTCGGAAAAAAGACTGAGGGAAGAAGGCTGAAAAAGGTGGTTTAAGCCCTCACTGCCGAGCAGAGAACGGAAGCCTTAGGCACTGAGATTAGCCGCTCCCTCCCTACCCTCCCAGAGCTCGCCCTGCCCCGACCTGCTGGTGCTAGAAACAGAACAGTAGCAGTATCAGATCAAAATAACAGAATATTTGCTGTTCTGAGAACTGTGGACCGCAGACACAAATTCGCAGCCCAACAAGTTCCGGCAAAGGGGAGGGAGCTGTGGAAGCAGAACCGGCTGTAGCGGTGGTCACCGCCATTGCTCTGGGCCACCTCTCACAACCGCGCCCCTGACCCCACCTATCTGGGCAGATCCCAGCAGGAGTAAACAGAGCTGCTGAAACATGGGCTCTGTATCTGGAGCTGGAAGAGCTTTGGAACATCAAAAGCTCTCCGGATACCCACTGGGACACTGCGCCCTGTGACCTAGACAAACTATTAACACAAGAGAAGCCCGTCTCCCAGGGAACCCCCCCCATTGTGTGAGAAACTGGAATAGTGCAGAGAAAACATAGCACCTGAGAGAGAAAAAAAAGGCAGCAGTCGGAGAGAAAATAAAACATTGTACCAACAAGCACTGGAAAACAAAACAAAGACCTCTTCCTATCAACCTGTCGCAGAAACCACTCCTGTAGATGTCTAGGAAGAGAAATAATAAATCACTAATTGCCATGAATAACCAAGGCAACAAGACAGCTTAGAAAAAAAGTGAAAAGTCTCCAGAAAAGGACCTTAAAAATATGGAAAAATGTGACTTAAATGACAGAGAATTCAAGATTGCAGTTCTGAAAAAGCTCAATGAGATGCAAGAAAGCACAGATAGGCAGTTAAATGAACTCAGAAACACAATCAAAGAACAGCATGAGCATTTTTGAAAGAGATTGAAATTTTTAAAAAGAACCAAATAGAATTTCTGGAGATTAAGAATTCAATAGAAGAAATTAAGAACGAAATAACCAGCTTAGGTAGTAGAGTTCACCAGATGGAGGAAAGAATCAGTGACATCGAAGATAAAAAACCTGGAAATGACACAGATGGAAGAAGAAAGAGACTTGAGACTTAAAAGAAATGAAAGAACTCTACAAGAACTTTCTGACTCCATCAGAAAGACCAATATAAGAATAATGGGCATACCAGAAGGAGAAGAAAGAGAGAAGGGAACAGAGAATATATTCAAACAAATTGTCGATGAGAACTTCCCAAACTTGTGGACAGAACTGGACCCTCGAATCCAAGAAGCAAATAGAACACCTAATTACCTCAATCCCAACAGGCCTTCTCCAAGGCACATTGCATTGAAGCTGTCTAAAATCAACGACAAAGAAAGAAACCTCAAAGCAGCCAGGGAAAAGAAGACGGTAACTTACAAAGGAAAGCCCATTAGATTATCATCAGATTTTTCAGCAGAAACTCTACAAGCCAGGAGGGAGTGGAACCAAATATTCAAACTATTGAAAGAGAGAAATTATGAGCCAAGAATAATATATCCAGCAAAGATATCCTTTAGATATGAAGGAGGAATAAAGACCTTTCCAGACATACAGAAGCTGAGGGAATTCTCTAATACATGACCTGCACTACAAGAAATACTAAAGGAGGCTATTCGACCACCATCAACAAGGACAATTTGTGGCAACCAAAACATAAAAAAGGGGAGAGTAAAGGCCTGAACTGGAATATGGGAATGGAGAAAGTAAGTGTGCTGAAGAAAACGGAATACTCTAAATATCAAACTTTCTTTTACATAAACTTAAGGGTAACCACTCAAAAAAAATCCAGAACTTAAATATATACTGTAATAAAAGAAGAAACAGAGGGAAATCTCATAGAATACCACACAGAAATAATAGACAAAAACAAAAGGCAAAGAAACAATGGAGACACAGTCTTACCAGAAAACTAAAGATAGAATGACAGGATATCCTCACATATCAATAATCACCCTAACTGTAAATGGACTGAACTCACCAATAAAAAAGGCACAGAGTAGCAGATTGGATAAAAAAACTAAACCCAACCATATGCTGTCTCCAAGAGACACATCTCAGATACAAGGACAAGCATAGACTCAAAGTGAAAGGGTGGAAATTGACACTCCAAGCAAATGGTACCCATAGAAAATCAGGTGTAGCCATAATGATATCAGATGAAACAGACTTCAAGGTGAAAAAGATAACAAGAGACAAAGACAGACATTTCATAATGGTGAAGGGGACTATACAACAAGAAGACATAACAGTCATCAATATTTATGCCCCCAATCAGGGAGCACCAAAATATACGAAGCAGCTACTAACAGAACTAAAGGGAGAAATTGACCAAAACACAATTATACTAGGGGACTTAAATACAACATTGACAGCTATGGATAGATCATCCAAACAGAAAATAAATTTAAAAAGAGCAGCCCTAAATGACACATTAGACGAAATGGACATAATTAACATTTATAGAGCACTTCATCCTAAAACATCAGACTATACATTCTTTTCTAGTGTACATGGAACATTCTCAAAAATAGACCATATATTGGGACATAAAATCACCCTCAGCAAATTTAAGAAGATTGATATCATAGCAGGCATATTCTCTGATCACAAGGCTTTGAAATTGGATATCAACTGCAAAAAGAAAGCAGGAAAAAACACAAATACGTGGAGATTAAACAACATACTTTTAAAGAACGACTGGGTCAAAGAAGAAAATAGAGGAGAGATCAAAAGATACATAGAAACAAATGACAATGAAAATACATCCCAACAAAATTTGGGGGATGTAGCGAAAGCAGTTTTAAGGGGGAAATTTATGTCATTACAGGCCTATCTCAAGAAACAAGAAAAATCCCAAATAAATAACCTCATGTTACACCTTAAAGAACTAGAAAAAGAAGAACAAGTGAAACCCAAGGTCAGCAGAAGAAAGGAAATAACAAAAATCAGAGCAGAACTAAATGAAATAGAGAACAAAAAGACAATAGAAAAAGTTAATGTGACAAAGAGCTGGTTCATTGAAAAGATTAACAAAATTGACAAACCCTTGGCTAGACTCATTAAGATAAAAAGAGAGAAGACACTAATTAACAAAATCAGAATGAAAAAGGGGAAGTTATCACGGACACCACAGAAATACAAAGGATCATCCAAGAATACTACGAAGGACTATATGCCACCAAATTCAATAACCTAGAAGAAATGGACAAGTTCTTAGAAACATATAGCCTTCCAAGGCTGAACCATGAAGAACTGGAAAATCTAAACAGACCGATCACCAGTAACGAAATCGAATCAGTCATCCAAAACCTTCCCAAAAGCAAAAGACCGGGATCAGATGGCTTCACTAGTGAATTCTACCAAACCTTCAAAGAGGATCTAATACCAATCCTGCTCAAACTCTTCCAAAAAATTGAAGGAGAGACAGTTCTCCCTAACTCATTTTATGAGGCCAACATTACCCTGATACCAAAACCTGGTAAGGACAGCACAAAAAAAGAAAACTACAGACCAATACCTCTGATGAATACAGATGCAAAAATCCTAAACAAAATTCTAGCAAATCGAATACAACAATGCATTAAAAAGATTATTCATCACGACCAAGTGGGGTTCATCCCCGGGCACAAAGATGGTTCAACATCCTCAAATCCATCAATGTGATACATCACATAAACAAAATAAAGGACAAAAATCATATAATTGTATCAATTGATGCAGAAAAAGCATTTGACAAGATACAATATCCATTTGTGATTAAAACACTTAATAAAATAGGTATAGAAGGAAAATACCTTAACATAATAAAGGCCATATATGACAAGCCCTCAGCTAATCTCATAACCAATGGTAAAAAACTGAAGCCCTTTGCTCTATATTCAGGAACACGACAGGGCTGTCCTCTATCACCTCTGCTTTTCAACATAGTGTTGGAAGTCCTTGCCAGAGTAATCAGGCAAGAGAAAGAAATAAAAGGCATCCAATTTGGAAATGAAGAAGTTAAATTATCACTCTTTGCAGATGACATGATGCTGTATATAGAAAACCCTAAAGACTCCACCAAAAAGCTATTAGAAACAATCAACGAATACAGTAAAGTTGCTGGCTACAAAATCAACGTGCAAAAGTCCATTGCATTCCTATATACTAACAATGAAATCTCAGAAAAAGAAATACAAAAAACAATTCCTTTTGTAATTGCAGCCAAAAGAATAAAATACCTAGGAATAAACTTAACCAAGGATGTGAAGTACCTATATGCTGCAAGCTATAAGACAATTTGAAAGAAATTGAAGAAGACACAAAGAAATGGAAAGACATTCCATGTTCATGGATTGGAAGAATCAACATAATTAAAATGGCCATATTACCCAAAGCAATATACAGATTTAACGTAATCCCCATCAAAATCCCAATGGCATTTTTTAAAGAAATAGAACAAAAAATCATCAGATTTGTTTGGAACCAAAAAAGACCCCAAATAGTCAAAGCAATCTTAAGAAAAAAGAACAGTAATGGAGGTATCACACTTCCTGACTTTAGCTTGTACTACAGGGCTACAATAATCAAAACAGCATGGTATTGGCAGAAAACAGACACATAGACCAATGGAATAGAATTGAGAACCCAGAAATAAAACCGCATAAATATGGACAGATAATTTTTGACAAAGAAGCTAAAAACATACAACGGAGGAAAGACACCTCTTCAATAAATGGTGCTGGGAGAATTGGATAGACACGTGCAAAAGAATGAAACTGGACTGCTATTTGTCACCATGTACCAAAATTAATTCAAAACGGATCAAAGACTTAAGCATAAGACATGACACAATAAACTGCATAGAAGAAAACATAGGTACTAAACTTATGGACCTTGGGTTCAAAGAGCATTTTATGAATTTGACTCCAAAGGCAATGGAAGTAAAAACTAAAATAAACATTTGTAGATAAAGACACGTGTCCTCCAATGTTCATTGCAGCTTTGTTTACGGTGGCCAAGACATGGAAGCAACCAAAATGTCCTTCGATAGATGAATGGATAAAGAAGTTGTGGTATATATACACAATGGAATACTATTCGGCGGTAGGAAAATATGATATAAGAACATTTGTGACAACATGGATGGATCTTGAGAGTGTAATGCTAAGCGAAATAAGTCAGACAGGAAAAGCAGAGAACCATGTGATTTCACTGATATGTGGTATATAAACCAAAAAACTTTAATAGATCAAGGTAAACAAATGAGAAACAAAAACTCATAGACAGAGACAGTAGTTTAGTGGGTTACCAGATGGTAAGGGGGGTGGGAGGTGGGAGATGAAGGTAAGGGGGATCAAATATATGGTGATGGAAGGAGAACTGATTCTGGGTGGTGAACACACAATGGGATTTACAGATGATGTAATACTGATTTGTACACCTGAAATCTATGTAATTTTACTAACAATTGTCACCACAATAAATTTTAAAAAAAGAAAAGAAATTTTAAAAAATTCATTTTGCAATTGCAACAAAAAGAATAAAATACATAGCAATAAACTTAACCAGGGATGTGAAAGTGCTATACACTGAAAGAAATTGAAAAAGATGCAAAGAAATGGAAAGACATTCCATGTTCATGGATTGGAAGAATCAACATAGTTAAAAATGGTCATATTTCCCAAAGCAATATACAAGTTTAATGCAATCCCCATCAAAATCCCAATGGAATTTTGTAAAGCAATATAACAAAAAATCATCAGATTTCTTTGGAACCAAAAAAAGACCCCAAATAGTCAAAGCAAGCCTAAGAAAAAAGAACAATGCTGGAGGTATCACACTCCCTGACTTCAGCTTGTACTACAGGGCCACAATAATCAAAACGGTATGGTATTGGCAGAAAAACAAACACACAGACCAATGGAATAGAATTGATAACCCAGAAATAAACCCACATAAATACGGAAAGATAATTTTTGACAAAGAATCCAAAAACATACAATGGAGAAAAGACAGCCTCTTCAATAAATGGTGCTGGCAGAATTGGAAAGCCATGTGCAAAAGAATGAAACTAGAGTGATATGTGTCACTGCATACCAAACTTAACTCAAAATGGATCAAAGACCTAAACACAAGACTTGAAACAATAAACTGCATAGAAGAAAACATAGGTACTAAACTTATGGATCTTGCATTCAAAGAGCATTTTATGGATTTGACTCCAAAGGCAAGGGAAGCAAAAGCTAAAAGAAATGAATGGGACTATATCAAACTAAAAAGCTTCTGCACAGCAAAAGAAACCATCGACAAAATAAAGAGGCAACCAACCGAATGGGAGAAGATTTTTGCAAGCAACGCCTCCGCTAAGGGGCTAATATCCAAAATATATAAGGAACTCATACAACTCAACAACAAAAAAACAAACAATCCAATTTTTAAAATGATCAGAGGACCTGAATAGACATTTCTCCCAAGGGGACATACAGACAGCCAATAGAGATATGAAAAGAAGCTCAACATCACTAATCATCAGAGAAATGCAAATAACCACAATGAGATATCGCCTCACACCTGTTAGACAAATAGTAACAAGTGTTGCAGAGGCTGTGGAGAAAAAGGAACGCTCATACACTGTTGGTGGGAATGCAAATTGGTACAACCGCTAATTTGCTGTGTGGAGGTTCCTGAAAAAATTAAGAATAGAATTACCATATGACCCAGCAATCCCTCTCCTGGGTATCTATCAAAAAAATCTGAAAACATTTATCATTAAAGATATATGTGCACTGGTGTTCATTGGAGCTTTATTTACGGTGGCCAAGACATGGAAACAACCAAAGTGTCCTTTGATAGAAGAATGGATAAAGAAGATGAGGCACATAGGCACAATGGAATCCTATTCTGCCATTAAAAAAGGTAAAATACTGCCACTTGTGACAACCTGGATGGATCCTGAGATTATTATGCTAAGCGAAGTCAGACAGAAAAAGTAGACAACCATATGATTTCACTGATATGTGGTATATAAAACTGAAAACAACAAAAGAACAAGACAAACAAATGAAGAAACAAAAATTCATAGACACAGACAATAGTTTAGTGGTTACCAGAGGGTCAGGTGGGAGTGGGGTGGTAGATGAAGGTAAAGAGGATCAGATATATAGTAATGGAAAGAGAAATGAATTTGGTTGGTGAACACACAATGAGATTTATAGATGATGTATAGAATTGTACACCTGAAACCTATGTAACTTTACTAACAATTGTGACCCAAAAAAACTTTAATTAAAAATAAACAAACAAACAAGTAAACAAGTATTGGTGAGGATGTGAGAAAAGGGAACCTTTGTGCACCGTTGGTGGTGTTACAGATTGGTGCAGCCACTATGGAAATCAGTATGGAGGGTCCTCAAAAATTAAAAATACAACTACCTTATGACCCAGCAATTCCACTTTTGAATATACATCCAAAGAAATCCAAAACACTAATTTGAAAAGATATATGAACACCTATGTTTACTACAGCACTATTCACAATAGCCAAGATACGGAAACAACAGAAATGCTCATCAATTGATGATTGAATAAAGAAACTGTTGTACATATATACAGTGGAGTATTACTCAGCCGTAAAAAAGAAAATGTTACCATTTATAAAAACATGGATGAACCTAAAAAGTATTATGCTAAGTGAAATACAAGGTGTGATCAAAATATATGATAAATATTTAAATTTTTTAAATGTATTACAGTAAAAGACACATTGCCATTAATCTCCCTAACTATACTCCCCCTCTCTTCAAACACACTTATCCCTTCATTCTTGCCACTTTCCAAAGCAGTTCTGGAAGTCCTCTCTCGTGAGTGTCTAGTTGTACTCTTATGGCTGGCTCGATGTCCTGAATCATTTTGGCTTTCGGGAAGAGTGAGAAGTTACACAGTGCCAAATCCGATGAATAAGGTGGATGAGGACCACACCATAATGTTTTTATTTGACAGAAATGGCCATACCAGAAGCGATGTGTGACACAGTGCTTTGTCATGATGGAGGATGAAGTGAAGACATTCATGAAACGGGACTTCCAGAATTGCTTCAGAAAGTGGCAAGAATGACAGGATAAGTGTGCTTGAAGCACACTTTTGAGGGGGGTTAATGGCATTGTGTCTTTTACTATAATAATTTATTTTTAATGTAAACATTCACTGTATTTTTTTATCACACTTTGTAAGTCAGACAGAGAAAGACAAATACCATATGATCTCACTTATATGTGGAATCTAATGAACAGAGTGAATGAACACAAAAAACAGAAATAGACTCATAGATACAGAAAACAAATTGAGGTTGCCAAATTGGAGGGGGATTGAGGGGCGGGTGAAAAAGATGAAGGGATTAAGAAGTACAAATTGGTAGTTGCAAGATAATCATGGGGATGTAAAGTACAGTATGGGGAATAGAGTCGGTAATACAAGGTCTGACAATTAAATTCGTGAACTTGTTGTAATGATGTTGCTAACTTTTTTTGATATCAGAGGGATTATTCATTATGAATTTGTACCAGAAACTGTTCTGAGTGCTTTACAAAAACCAACTCATTTTGCACTTGTCATTGACTGTTAAGGGCAATGCTAGTGCTTCCTGTACATTTCTTGTCTATGCTGGAGACCTCTGGTCTCCTTTGTCTATGCTTGAGATAAAGGGGGCGAGTGAGGCATAGAGAGGTTAGGTAACCTGCTCAAAGACACACAGACCATGAGCCACTGAGCTTAGTGTCTGGAGTAACAGGTACTGCCTGTACGTGCCCATGCTCTGGCTGAATTACATGCTTAGAAGTCACTCTTCTACTCTGACTTGACGGCAACCCCCACCTTCCCTAAAGAGTTAAATGTACAGAGTCCTCATTCCCCATTACTGGTCCATTTCCTCTGGTCTTTTAGGATTTACCATTAATTGCAAGTATTCCAAGTTCACACACTACATCAATTACCAGCTAACCCTCAGACACTAATTAAACAAAACATCAGGGATAACTTCCCAGCCAGAGGAGAGCAAGGTTTTATTTTCAGTATCTAGGGACAAAAAGCAGAGCCTTTATAGAAATGAATGGAGAGAATGAGATCGAGTTTAATCTGAGGGATAAACTTGAAAGGAACAAGGAGCATGACACGAGGATAGCTGTTCACCTAAGAAACTTAGCTCAGAAGTAATCTCACAGCATAAGCATTTAAGCTCGCTCTGACCTATCTGAATGTCTGCAGGAACCCCAGGACCAAGGCCAGAGCAGGTCTGCAGAGCTCGCCTGTCACCCGGACAAAGTCCAGACAGCACTCAGTCTCCCCAGTGAGTGTGTTATGATGGAAAGTAGATTCTTCTAGACTGAGAATAATCTCTCCACACCTACTTGGAAGACAAGACTCAGGTAAGGGCAGGGTCCCAGCAGCCTCATCAGAGCCAACAGGTTGTTCCTTCCTAGAATACAAAGAGTATTTGTGATGACCCCATCCCTAAGGGTCCCACCCGCCAAGACCACCACAGTCTGCTAGTAAAGCCTCCCTTCTTTCACCAAGCCCTCTGTAGAAGCCAGGGAACCATGGAGGTTAGTGGTGAGTCCTGACCTCCAAACAAGCTACAGTCTGCCTAATGCAGTAGAGGTTGGTCAGGCTGTAGCAGTGTGAACACTGGTCTATGCTGGAGACCAAGGGGACGTGGAACAGAAGACAGGGGGGTCAGGAATAGTGGCCCTACATGAAGCAGCTCGTGTAAAATTGTGTATGTAGTTCAAGCTAGAAAAGATAGCCAGGAACAGAACAGGCTTCCTGCCTCCTGGTGGACCAGCTATTTAATCCCCACCAGGAGGGAGGGTGCTCCCCACGGTGTGTGAGGACTCTGAGCCTCATTTCTGCTGTTCCTCAGTATTTTTTACAATGGTGAGTCACAGTCACAAAAACAATACTGAGCCCAGTATGGTTATGGAAAGAAAGGAACAGAGCCAGTAAAGCAAATAGTACCAGTCTCCAAAGAAAGCAAGCTTTGAGCTACATTTTAGCAAGGCAAACTGAAATATTTACAGCGTAAAAGAAGGCAGTGGAGTATGTGTGGGGAGCAGGCCTGTGCAGGAGGGGACTGTCCCTGTCTGTGACAGACGGGTGCTTACAGGGGCTGGCATCCTCCCTGCATGGGTTTGTGTCCTCTCTGTGGTCCCAGAGGCCCATCCCTCCTGTGTTCCAGCTCCTTCTCCCTCCTTTTCCCCTCCCACCACCACTAGAAATAATCAGATGGGCCCAAGACTCCACATGCCATACAGAGGAAGGAGCTTTTTGAGGGATGAGACCCTTAGATCTGTTAACAAAATCCGTGATCATTTCATGAATTAACCTCGTTATTCATGAATTAACCTCGTTATTCATGTATTCTACGTGCTATGAATGACGGACTGTAAAACAGGTTCTTGTTTTTAAAGAAAGTACAATCTACAATCTCCACAAAAAGTAAAAATGAACACATTAAAAATTAGTAGCAAACGATACAGCACATTAACTTTTCCATGAGGCAAGGTCCTAAGTACTGTTCAGTTTTACAGGGTGCTTAACACAGTCGTGCATGTAAAACCGGACTGTGGATACTTGGGAGGCAGCGTGTCCTGCGTCAGGGGTTATGGCATGGGGTGGGGGGGTGGTCGGCGGGCTGCAAGGAGGTGTGGATCGCAGTGGGGGCTTGCACGGCGCACCCCAGGGAGTCACATGCTAGTGTGGAGCTGAAGCAGTAAGTGTCCACCCTATGAACCTGTCAGGCGGGCGTTAGTGGAGGACAGCGATGGGACGCGAGGGCCTGCTACACAAACTCAGAATGATGGTGCCCACTCAACGCCGAGTTACTTCCCTTCTCTCACTATGTGTTAGGAAATATTGTTTTAGTCTCTAAAATTAAAGCACTTTGAAAAATTCTACCTCAGCCCCTTGTGCTCCTCAAGCCCTTCGTCCATGGAGCTGATGGGGGACGTCCATGGTGGGGAACCGGCAAGGGCGTTTCATGAAGCAGGCAGAGCTGCAGTGAGACCCCAGGCGCACGTGCAGGCTGGCGGCCTCGGGCAGGAGAACAAAGCAGCACAGCCCGGCCGGGGCGGGCCTGAGCCAGACAGCGGCAAGGAGCGGAGTCCGACGTGCTCTCAGACTCCCCCGGGCCAGTTTACTTCTTGGTTTTACTCTGATCACAACTTCCATCCACGAAAAAGCATCACCTGGACAAGACTGGAGATACACACAAACATGAGAAAAGCCTCCTTTTCTTTTCCTGATGAAAAAGCCCCTGTTAACATCTGTGAAGGATAGTGTTGTCCCCAGGACTCCACCTCCCCTGTCAATCCCACTTATGGCCTTGGCAGTGAAGCTGGGCCTACACCTGTCACATGGGCTGAATTTTAGGTTGAAGGAAGAGGTCTTTGGGGCTAACCAGCAGTAAAAGCCCATGGCCTAGTCCTTGTTTTCCTACCTCCTAAGCTTATTTCCAGATTTCCTCTCTTGCTTGTTGGAGCAGATAACACACTCTGTCAGCTCCCAGGAGAAATTTCGGAGCAGTGTCAGGCATGACGACGCCATGTCTGCCTGCATCATAAGGGCTGTATGTCACACAGCGACTGACACATCCTAGGCGCATGCACATGCTCACTGCCTAGCCTGCCAGGAGCATGGAGTGAAGACCACCGTTAGGTTACCCCATGGGATGTGACGGTGGTGAGAACACACTGCTGGGATTCAGTGTGAGAATACAATCTCTACATAACCATTTAAGGACATGTGTTCTTATTTTTCAGGTAACTGGAAGCCCTAAAGACATCTTTGCTCTTAAGATGAGTCTTAGAAAGTTGACTCCATTGAGAATGTGAGTGATGGGTTGGAAAAGGAAGGCACTGCTTACAGGAAGACAGTTAGCGGGCTCTAAAAGGGGTCCAGATGGCCATGCTGGCCCAGGACGGCAGTGACAAGGATAGAGACAGTTTGTGCCTATGACATTGTGTTGGTGGAACCGATAGGACAAGGTCACTGACAGAATGTGGTGAGTGAGAAATAGGACATTATCAAAGCCACCTGAATACGTTGTGTCAGGGTAAGTGATGCAGAGGCAGCCAGAAATTAGAAGGAAGGGGCTGGTTGGATAGAAGAGTGGCTGACAAGTTAAATGAGCGGATGCTTCAGCTAATGTCAAAAGGAAGGCCGGATGGCAGTGAAGAATTGGCAGTTGGAGGCTCAGGTCTGGAAGGACTCTGGTAAGGGTCATGGTGGCAGACTTGGAAATTTCTGTGTTCACCCAGAAAAGCAAGGCAGGGTCTTGGGGAACACCTCTATCAGGGGAGTAGGAAGGCAGAGGAGGGTCGAGGAAATGCAGAGGCCGGATTCAAAGCAAAGCTCCCTGTGGAAAGGGCTGGACGGCAAGGGATCCAACTCAGCTAAGATGGTCGGGCCAGGATGGCGTGCAGTGTGTGTGTGTGTTGGGGGGGGGGGGTGTACACCCCAGTGCACTGAACACACTGAACTGGAAATTACAAAAAGCCTGTCCAGCCTCTCCTCCTCAATTCCCTTGTCCCCTGCCCTCTGAAATTACTGCCTTTTTTCAGGCATTCTCTTCTGTCTCAGTCATTTGCACTAATGCTTTACTGCTTTCCAAGTCACCGACTCCTTTTTCAAAAGCAAAGTGCTGGAGAAAATAATGGCCAAGAGCAGGACCTTAGATTTCAGTCTTGCTTTGCTACTTGTGGCTATCTGTAGATAATCTAAGGTATCCTCCCCCCAACACTCTGCTCAACAGTGTAATGGGGTAAAATCATCTACTTTACCATGTCATTAAAGCACTGAGTAAGATATCATATAAAGTTGTTATCATAGCACCTGACTCATAGGAAGGGCTGAGGAATTTGTGTTTATTAAGTGTGGCCTATATCTACCCCCTCTATCATTCTTAATTCCTTCATCTGTTTTATCTTTCCCGCAAATGCTCCCTTTCTTGTCCAGTTTACACTCTAAGAAGAAACCTTAGAATAAGGAACCTAAGAAAGAAAAATGGACGATTTACTTTTATATCTTAAATGTGGGCTAGACTGATTTTTCCCTGTCCTGCTCCCTGCATCAAAACCGGGGCCTGAGCTTCCATTAGAGATAAAATAATCAGATTCTATAAGATTTATCCTAGAAGTAGTTTTATACAATAGTGGGAAGGAGTCAATAATTGAGTGTTCCACAAGAATATTGGGGACTTTAGAGCGAATAGAATGTAGCTCTGAAACAACAGAGGAAAGAAGGAGATTTGCTCTCATTTACCCATTTGACCCGCAGAGTTTGAGTTGTTTTCAATAATACTAGAGTACTTCAGAATGTGGGGTGGGGGGGGGTGCTTGTTTATTGCAGCATCTAACCTCAGCAGATGAACTCTTTATTTATGCATAAAGCACCACATAAGAAATGAAAAATGAATCCTTCATCAATGACTGCACACCGGATTTAATTTATTTCAATCCTGTATTGGACTATATCACCCCATCAGGAACGTGAGGGTGTCCAATGCTGGGGAGAAGGTAGGAGGTTGGAGCTCAGAGGAAAGGCCCTGGAAATCAGCAGATGGCAACCCAGTTAACCCAGTTGCCTTTTTACAGCAGTGGAATCCAGAAATCAGATTGCTGCATTTTCCAACCCCTACAGGAAACAGCTGTCCAGCAAAGTTGTATAGAGAATTCAAATGTCTTTCAAACTGCCCGATAAATGTTAGCACCGGAGGCAATCTGACCCTTCAGTCCACAACACGAAGGGCTCTGTTTCTTACTTGGGTCAAGGATTTTCTCCCCATGCTCAAATCCTGTGCTCTCGGGTCACATTAGATGCCATGATCAAGTCAGAGGTGGCAGTGACTTAGGTCCCCACCCCAGGGACACAGAGAGTGCTAGACTGTGCTCCTGACAGCACTGCCTGTGTGTGAGTGGCCACAGGGCTGGAGGAGCACCGTGGTGCAGAGAGCCTTGGGAGGTGATAGGCTGTGTTCATATTAGTAAACTGCCCAGCTGCTTGCAAAGCCCTACACTTGCTCTATGCCACCTCTCACTTCCCTCCCACCTCCACCTCCAAAATGCAGAATAAGAAAGCCTAAGAAAGTGGTCCACTCCCTGTCAATGAGTTTGTAGGAAGAAGTCAAACATTCTGATGGTGATGGGAGGAGCTAGCACAGACTTTGACCAAGCTGGAAGGAAACTGTCCATGCGCTATGCTTTCACAAGTTCACAGAGCAGGACACATGTGCAGCTGCTCCGCAGCCTGGTTCTGACTCCCCACATGTCAGTGTCTCCACAGAGGACAGGGTGGGGCCTGTGTGGGAAAGCATGCCCAGACTGAGGAAGGCAAGTGATTCCTCTTCTCAGATTTTATTCTGTCCAACTTTCTTGATTCATCACAGGTACCAGAAAATGCCTCAGCATGAGAACTGACAACCAGAGCTTCCTGTGGGACCCCCCAAGGGACTTCATCCTTCTAGGTGTTTCTGACAGGCCATGGCTGGAACTCCCTCTCTTTGTGGTCCTTCTGGGGTCCTACACCCTTGCCATGTTGGGGAACATCACCATCATCCTGGTATCCCGGCTGGACCCCCAGCTCCAGAGCCCCATGTACACCTTCCTCAGGCACCTGTCCTTCCTGGACCTCTGCTACACCACCACCACGGTCCCTCAGATGCTGGCCAACATGGGAGGCTCCAGAAAGACCATCAGCTACAGCGGCTGCACAGTGCAGTACGCAATTTTCCATTGGTTGGGCTGTACTGAGTGTGTCGTTTTGGCCGCCATGGCCCTGGACCGCTACGTGGCCATCTGTGAGCCCCTGCGGTACACCCTTGTCATGCACGGGCCTCTCTGCCAGCAGCTCGTGCTCGTGGCCTGGCTCAGTGGCTTTGGGAACTCCCTAGTTCAGGTAGTCTTGACGGTGCAGTTGCCTTTCTGTGGGCAGCAGGTGCTAAACAACTTCTTCTGTGAGGTGCCAGCTATGATCAAGTTGTCGTGTGCAGATACAGCCATAAATGACACCACATTGGCTGTGCTGGTGGCCTTCTTCGTGCTGGTCCCCCTAGCTCTCATCCTGCTCTCCTATGGCTTCATTGCCCGTGCAGTGCTCAGGATCCAGTCCTCCAAGGGACGGCACAAGGCCTTTGGGACCTGTTCCTCCCACCTGGTGGTGGTCTCCCTCTTCTACCTTCCTGCCATCTACATGTACCTGCAGCCCCCTTCCAGCTACTCCCAAGAGCAGGGCAAGTTCATCTCCCTCTTCTACTCCATAATCACCCCCACCCTCAATCCCTTCATCTACACCCTGAGGAATAAGGATATGAAGGGAGCTCTGAGAAGATTCCTGGCAAGGGTCTGGAGGCTTTGCAGAAGACAAAGACCTGAGATGTGATGATCTCCATTGGTTACAGAACACCAAGCAGGTATATTGTGTGCTGAAAGCACCTTTCACTTCAGGAGCCAATAACCAAACAGTGTAAATGTTTTGAGAGAGTTCAGGATCCCCCCAAATCCCCTGTCCAAAACATCTCACATCCCGTGTGGTCACAGTGCCTAAAATCCCACCTCTCCCAATAGTCTTTAATTCTAAGAGGCTATATATTTTTAGGAATTGTTTAAAGAGAATTGACATTCAATAAGTATTTGTCAAATTGTTTAATTTCTGGGCTGGCCCGGTGGCTCAGGCGGTTAGAGCTCCATGCACCTAACTCCGAAGGCTGCTGGTTCGATTCCCACATGGGCCAGTGGGCTCTCAACCACAAGGTTGCCAGTTCAATTCTTCGAGTCCCGCAAGGGATGGTGGGCTCCGCCCCCTGCAACTAAAATTGAACATGGCACCTTGAGGTGAGCTGCCGCTGACTCCCAGATGGCTCAGTTGGTTGGAGTATGTTCTCTCAAACACAAGGTTGCCGGTTCGATTCCTGCAAGGGATGGTGGGTTGTGCCCCCTGCAACTAGCAACGGCAACTGGACCTGGAGCTGAGCTGCGCCCTCCACAACTAAGATTGAAAGAACAGCAACTTGACTTGGAAAAAAGTCTTGGAAGTACACACTGTTCCCCAATAAAGTCCTGCTCCCATTCCCCAATAAAATCATTAAAAAAATTTTTATTTTATTTCTAATTTCCTGATTCTTGTTCTTTTTAATCTTTCTATTTTTGCTTCTATTTTTCTCCTATTTGCCTCTTTCTAATCTCTGTCTTCCTTTCCCATTACTCCCAAGTATATATAATGTACAACTGAAATATAATCTTGTGTTACTTGCAATAAATTTATGTTCATTTCCATATATTTAGCTCTCCATAAATTTTATGTGACTTTGAAATAACTTGCAAAAAAAAGTAGATGAGGGCCTGGTGGCTCAGGCGGTTAGAGCTCCATGCTCCTAACTCCGAAGGCTGACGGTTTGATTCCCACATGGGCCAGTAGGCTCTCAACCACAAGGTTCCCACATGGGCCAGTGGGCTCTCAACCACAAGGTTGCCAGTTCAACTCCTCGAGTCCCGCAAGGGATGGTGGGCTGTGCCCCCTGCAACTAGCAACGGCAACTGGACCTAGAGCTGAGCTGCGCCCTCCACAACTAAGACTGAAAGGACAACAACTTGAAGCTGAACAGCACCCTCCACAACTAAGATTGAAAGGACAACAACTTGACTTGGAAAAAAAAAAAGGCCTGGAAGTACACACTGTTCCCCAATAAAGTCCTGTTCCCCTTTCCCAATAAAATCTTTTAAAAAATTTTTAAAAAGTAGATGACTTTCTTCTTCCTGTGACCCAAGATGGTGATTTCTTTTTCTGTACTTCCAATTTTTTCTTCTATAGAAAGTTTCCCCACCATTGACTGAGTACTAGGACAAGCATATTTATCATGGATATATAAGAGTCTGTATTAGATTCTATGGGTACAAATCAAAACAGCAGCAGTCTCTTATCTAAAAAAAGAATACATTCTTAGTTGAGAACACAAAATATAAACACAATCAGTTAAGGATAATGCAAATTTAAATAACAAGTTCAAGTCATTTTAACAGCTATTATTTGCACAAGGCTTCCAAGATACAGATATTAGATTAAGTATATACATCATCTGGTTTAAACCTCAAGTAACTTCACGATGTATGTAATCACTTTTATGATATTCCATTGTCATATAAGAATTGGATGACTAGAGAGGTTGCAGGGACTTGGCCAAGGTCCCTCTGGTGACTGAAGGAGCTGAGACAAGTACTACAGTCTGTATGGCTATCTCCTTTAGTAGAAGAAAGCCATAAGCCCAGGACAATATGTTTGCATTTTTTTCATGTTTTAGATTTATTTACATTTAATTTATTTGTTTTTACCTCCCTGCCACATATGTCAAATATTAATCAAGCATAGAAAATAAAATATCATTATAATCATAAATATGTGACAGGACAAAAGGGAAAATTGAAGAAGTTTTTCTAACAGTAAAGGCAAAAAGAAAATATGAATCATAAAGCTGCAGGATTTGATTTATGAAACATGAAAGAAACATAACTGTTCTTGGTACAAAAAAAAAAAAAATTTCCCCTGGGCTGCCCGTAGAACAACCCCTGAAAACAGCTAAAAGCCCTTTAGAACTAGCTTAGTGAACATAGTGAGGTATGTGAGCTTTTTCTTCTAACTGTTCCAAATAGCAGAGGTCCAAGACACAACTCAATGAAAGCAAGTGGCATGGATCCAAAGAAAGCCAATCTAGCTATATAGTGATCTGGCCTAATTCTAGGACACATGTGAGAGTGCTGAGGACAACGTTTCTCAAAATAGATGTTCTAAATTAAAGATGACTTCGAAGTCTCTTTTACTCCTTGCAGAGACAGGTGGAGACCATTAGAATGAAGTGAAAGTAATATTCTAGATCTTCCAAGGCAAGATCATAAGAAATCTGTCAGCTTCCTGCTAGTCACACTCTTTCTGGGTCCCTGGGTCACCAAGGGAGGAGTCCACCTACCCTAAGACAGCCATGCTACAGAGACTTCAAGTAGAAGCTGTCTTCCACAGTCCCACCTGGAGCCAGCCTGGACCCTCCTGACCAGCCCACCCACCAGTTAAATACCACCCAGTGACCTCAGTAAACACAGCATGGAGCAGAAGAGCCTCTGAGCTGATTCCCGCCTAAATTCCTAACCCACAAAACAGGGAACTGTAATAAAATGGTGGTTATTCTAAGCCACTAAGTTTCGGAGTGGTTTGGCAGGCAGCAATATACAGGTGGGATACCAGAAACTCCAGAATATTTAATATCAGAGTCATGTAAAACAAGGTAAAAATGGTGAATTTTCCAGAAGCATCAATAATATTCAACATTTTAGGGGGAAATATTTAAATAACTAAACAGATAATTAAACTAACATATGTTTCCATGATAATAAACTGACATCATAGATAGAAAAATGTGGATACATTTTTATAATGAAACCCAAGACTTCAAATATTATGTATGCTTTTGGTGCTCTGCTCTGTATTACGGTAAGGCCCTAAAATTCACTTTCTTCTGAAAAGTACTTTGTGGAAAAGTGTGAAAAACACACATGAAGAGGAATGGATATAATATGTGCTCTTCAGGCACTCTTTCAAAAATTGCATTTTTACCAAGAAAGCTTTCGAAACGTGTTGGCCTGTACTGTGAACATAGTGAGACTTTATAAGAAATTCTTGAACGTAGGTATTATATGTTGTCTGCTAAGAGCAAAGCCGTGATCTTTAACAGTCACTTATCTAATGCTCTAGTCAAAATGGGGTGGCATCCACCTTTCAGAGGTGAGGAGTGTAACCAAAGTTGACAGCCTCTTCAATTAAACATGAAAGTGAGCCAAAGAAAAGCCATGATCTTCCCTCAAGAAAACTGGAGGTAATATGTGCTCTTAAAATGTAAGCAGAAGGTCTGCCTTTGATCAATAAATACAGGGTTTGCAAAATATCCAGTTAGTTAAGTAAGCAGATTGCCTTATAATAGAGTCATTACTTATTGGAACTTGTATAGAAAAGAGAGTCACATTTACTCGAGGCTTTCTGTGGCTCTTCTTTCTGATAACAATCATTTATCAGAGCCCAAGGCCTATTTAGGCCATTCCTAGCTCATGACAGTAAAGAAAATTGTGTGCTTCGATTATTTATTTTTAAAAGAATTACCACATTCTTTAATTTTTCCTTATTAGCAGTCATCAGATGCTTTTCAAAAATAATGTGATCAGTTAAGCACACCAATTTGGCCATCTCTCTCTTGTGCTTTTGAAGTTTTCATGCCTTTTAGTCCATTATCTTCAAGGCAAAATCCAAATTCCTAAAAAAAAGTCATGCTTATCCTTTTCCTTTCCCTGTTCTCGTCTCCTGAGATCTCTCCCATCCACCAGGTGCCCAGTTCTCCCTCTGCTCATCCTGGTCTCCAGCCACATTGAAGTTATGTTCATGTAAACGAAGGATTAATTCCAAACATAACATTCTAATGCAGCCTCCTTCTCCCAGTTAATGAGAAAACTGCATTTTTCATTTTACATACAGTCTAGCCAAATTATTTTGGCTAAATTAAGCCATCTTATGCTTCTTCACGTAAACATGTAAGTCTTGTTACCCTCAATTTATTCTGGAATGGAGACTTGGTAAGTCTTCATAGTGTTTTTCTAAGTGCGTGTTTTATCCACAGTGTCAAGACTGACACTTTATAATTCAATTCTACAGTACAATTCTACAGCATGGTTCAGGTGGGAGTGTTTACGTCATCACATTTGACCATCTCGAGAATATAGCAACAACCAATGGCATTGATTAACATTGAGTTTCTGCCAGTGCATCATAAGAATTCCTTCTTTCATTCCTGAACATTACCCCAAGTACATCTGTTCACTACCTAACATGTGAAACACACAGGAAGAAAAGCAGAATCAGGTCCTCTGCCCATTTCTAAATTGGATTTTGTTGTTATTGTTGAGTTGTATGATTCTTTACATATTTTGAATATTGGCCCCTTATCTGAGGTGTTGTTTGCAAATATCTTTTCCCATTCAGTTGGTTGCCTCTTTGTTTTACTGAAAGCTTCTTTTGTTGTGCATAAGTGTTTTAGTTTGATACAGTCCCATTCATTTATTTTTGCTTTTAAAGACAACTTGAACAGATATTTCTCCCAAAAAGACACACAAACGGCCAACAGATGTATGAAAAAGGCTTCACTTTACCAGCTATAAGGAAAATGCAAATCAAAACCACAATGAGATATCACCTCACACCAGTTAGAATGGATATTATCAACAAGACAAATAATAAGTGTTGGAGAGGCTGTGGAGAAAAAGGAACCCTTATACACTCCTGGGTGGGAATGCAAATTGTTATAACCACTATGGAAAACAGTACAGAGGTTCCTCAAAAAATTACAAATAGAATTACCATATGACCCAGCAAACCCTCTCCTGGGTATCTACCAAAAAAAATCTGAAAACATTTATCCATAAAGACATATATGAGACAGTGGAAATGTAATGGCTCTGTGTGATGTCAGAGGGATAGTGGATGGGGGAAAGGGGGTTCACACAGTGTAAGGGATGTAAATGATAAACGTCTAAGTAGTGCTTTGTCTTGTGCACCTGAAACTAATAAAATAAAATAAAATAAAATAAAAAGACATATATACCCCTATGTTTATTGCAGCACTATTCACAGTGGCCAAGACATGGAAAAAACCGAAGTGTCCTTTGATGGGTGATTGGATAAAGAAGATGTGGTATATACACACAATGGAATACTACTCTGCCGTAAGAAAAGATGAAATAGTGCCATTTGCGACATGGATGGACCTTAGATTAATATGCTAAGTGAAATAAGTCAGACAGAGAAAGTTGAGAACCACATGATTTCATTCATATGTGGGATATACAACTGAAAGCAACTAAGGAACTAGACAAAGAAACAAAAATTCATAGACACAGACAACAGTTTAGTGGTTACTAGAGGGTAAGGGGGGGAGGAGGGAGGTAGAAGAGGGAAAATGGGGTCAAATATATGTGATGGTGAACACACAATGTGATACATAGATGCTGTATTATAGAGTTGTACACTTGAAACCTATATAATTTTACTAACAAATGTCACCCCAATAAATTTAGTAAAAATTAATTTAAAAAGAAAGAAAAGCAGAATCATGATCTTAACCTCAAGCTTATGAAATTTGTCACTTTCTTCCTCTCAACCTACAATCCCATCTGCTACATGAAGCTTTCTTGACGAACTAAGTGTCAAAAATTCTCCTGCTCCCTTTTCCTCACTCCCAGCTCCTGAGACCTCTCTTAATTACCCTTGACACACACACTGGATTCTCATGTTTGTTTACCTCCACATTCCATTCTACATCATCTGAACCAGCTGGAAAGCAATTGTCTCAATACCAAGTGCTCGTCTTTGTAATGCAGACGTGGAACTCTGAGAAAAAAAAGACTTTTGCTGGTTGGTTGCTTCCCAGAAACTACTCTGGTTGGAGGCAGGGCCATCAGTCCACCAGGCTGGAGGACAGAGGACTTACTCCAGCCTGTTTTCCTTTGTCTCTCCATGCCGCCTCAGCAATGCTGCTTCACCCTGGTGGAAGCAGCTCATTCCAGCAGCAGCAGCTGACTCCAGTCTGCAACAGCTGCAGAACCAGCCCTTCACACTCCTCAGGGATGCCGACCCCGGTCAGAAGCTCTCCCTTCTCAGCGGCTGGGGCTCAGCTTCTTGAGACCCTTCTCCAAATGTCCAAGTTCTAATAAATCCAACCTCCCTGCTTTCTGGAGTCACTCCCTCCATGAAACTTTTGTGTTTTTCTCTTCTTTTCAGGGGAGAAAATTAAAAATTGTTCTAATTATGTGTCCTTGAGTTGGCTCTGATTCCTGGCGACCCTGTGAATGAGTGACATCACATGTCCTGTCCTCAACACCCCTGCTCAGCTTCTGTAGACTCAGCCTATGGCTTCTTTTATAGTCAACCCATCTCATATTTGGTCTTCCTCTTTTCCTGCGGCCTTCTGTTTTTCCCAGAATTCTTTTCTTTCCTGAAGAACCCTGCCTTCTCATGATGGACCCGCAGTAGGACAGCTTCAATTTTGTCATTTTTGCCTCCAGCAATGGTTCAGGTTTAACTTGCTCTAGGACCCACCTGTTCATCTTTCTGGCGGTCCAGGGTATCTGTAGAGTTCTCCTCCAGCACCATGTTACAAATAAATCTTTTTTATTTTTCCTATCAGCTTTCTTAATTCTCAAACTTTCACATTCATATATAGTAGTTGGGAATATGAGTGTGGGGGCGATCTCAGCCTCGGTCTCTAATGACTCGTCTTTGTTTTCAGTGATCTTTCCTGATTCTTCCATTGCTACCTTTTGAGTCTCACACTTCTCTTGATTTCTTAGCTGCAGTCTCCATCTGAATGGATGACTGAGCCAAAGAAAGCACAATCTTTTTATTATGAAATTTATTGGGGTGACAATTGTTAGTAAAATTACATAGATTTCAGGTGTACAATTCTGTATTACATCATCTATAAATCCCATTGTGTGTTCATCACCCAGAGTCAGTTCTCCTTCCATCACCATATATTCATTTAGGTACCTTCATTGTCTTTGTTAGAGTTGTGTATTTCTTCTGTAGTCATGATTTTTGTCTTCTTCATATTCAGATGCAGTCCTGCATTGTCACTTTCTTTTTCACTTTCATCAGAAGTCATTTCAAATCATTGCTAGCTTCTACCACTCATATGGTGTCATCTGCATGTCTTAAGTTACTGATATTTCTTCCATCAAATTTCATTCCTCCTTCCTCTGATTCTGGGTCTAATTTTTCACATGATCTTTTCTGCATGCAGATTAAACAAATAGGGAAATAAAATGAGAGACCCTTGTCTGACACCTTTGTTTATAGAAAACATTCTGTCTCCATTTTCTGTCCTGACAGTGGCTTCCTGTCCACAATACAGGTCACTCTTCAGGATGACCAAGTGCTGAGGCCGCCCAGTTCTTTCAGAGCAGCCCGTGGCTTTCGTGATCCATGCAATTAGGCTTACTTTTATTAACAATCTTTTTTTGTTCAATTTCCTCTATTAAAACAACTAGTCTGGTTTCTGTCATGTGATGGTACTCTGAGGGATACACCTGTACATTATTTAGACATGATAGCACTGTTTTGACATACCAAAGTATGACTCTTACCTGACAAGTCCTTATTTAGAATATGTAGCATGGTTCACGGCACAGAAACATGGTTAATAAAAAGGAGTTAACAATAACAGATATATTCCTGTATTTGAGGCATTAATAGCAATAATCCTTAAAATTTAGCTTACATGTCTGTTAAGGCAATCCTGGATACAGCTAAACATCATATCACAGGGCTTAAAAACAGACACCTTTTGCTTTTTCATGGTCACAAGAACAAACCTCTCCATCTTTCCTGGATCAGAAACCAGAGACCTCATTCAAAGTATGTCTTCCAATCCACTAAGAATGCTGCCCCCCCCCCAACAGAAATGAAATTAAACGTTTAACCTGTGACCTTATCGTAATATTTAACCCTTAGGGATAGTGAGCGAGGAAAGAGAGGTAAATAGATTTCAGTGTATTCTGGGCACTGTTCTGTGTGCATCGGTACCCTTTTAAATCTGAAAGCAACAAAACAAAGTGGATGTAACCATTGTATGCATTTTTACACAGAAAGGCAAGTGGAGTGACTTGTCCAAGGTAGTAAGGTGAGTGGAGGATTTGGGACCCTATGCGCAAACACGAGTTCTCCATTTCTAACCAGATGTCCAAAAATTCAATCCAATTTTGGCACTAACTCTTGAGTTAGCCCAGGTCCCACAGGTTTAAGGGGCTCTATACCACAAGACTTTCCCCACTCGGATGCGTGTTGCAATCTCAGGGACCACTCACACTTCTGACTGATTTGGATGTAAATGTGGGGTTTCCTACAGCCCACACTTCACATTCAACAATTTGCTAGAAGGACACATATAACTCACTGAAAGCTCTATACTTATGATTACCGTTTTATTAGAAAGAAACAGCCAAATAGGAGAGATGCACAGAGCAAGGTCTGCTTTGGGAGGGGAGGAGGGTGCAGTACTTCTGTGCCCCTCTCCCTGTGGGGTCAGGGTGTGTCACCCTCCCAGCACATCAGTGTATACACCAACCGGGAAGCCGTGCCAAGATTCCGTGTCCAGAGTTCTTATGGCGGTGTCATTACATGGACATGATTGATTCAACCATTTGCCATGTGACTGGCTCAGTCTCCAGGCCCTCCCTCCTCCCCAAAGCTAGGGGTGTGGAGCTGAAAGTTCCAAACCTCTCATCACATTTGATCTTTCTGCTGTGACCAGAACTATCCAAGCATCCACCATGAGTCACGTTAGCATAAACCCAGTTATGGTTGAAAGGAGCTTTTTATGAATGACAAAAGACACTCCTATCACTCAAATTCCAAGGGTTTTTGAAACCTATATATACATATTATACCACATTTATTATATGTGTATATATTTGTATATAATAAATATATGTATACATTTATTATAATATATATCTGTAAAAATTTTATCCCATGTTGTTTTGTAAAGTTTTATTGTTTTACATTTTACGTTTAACTCCACGATCCATTCTGAGTTAATTTTTGCACAAAGTGTAAGGTTTAGGTTAGGTGTATTTATGTGTTTATTTATTTAGCCTATGGCTGTCCAATTTCTCTAGCACCATTTGCTCAAAAGAGCTTCTTCAGCTCCATGTCTGGGATATACGAGTCAAAAATAACAAGCAAACAAACAAATCCAGTGAGACCTCACCACCACACTGTTCCTTGGGTCCTGAGGTCCCCAGCTGGTCTGCCTTCTTCTCTACATTGAGTCTTCTTGTGTTTGTTTTATACACAACATGTATACTTTTCAATTGGAGAAGGAGATCCATCTTCACAGAAGTGGTATTCTACACAATTTGTTTAAGCTACGTCGAAGTAACGAGAAATCAACTAAAGTATGAGCTGCTAATGTAGCCTCCTCTGCCCAGCAGTAAAAGGAACAACCACACTCACCTGAATAAAGTGCCATTCTTATTCGACTTCACATACAAACACATCTCTCTCCTGGTCCTGAAGCCTTGCCACTCAAGCATGAGGAAAGTAGTCAGTGTCACCTGGAGCATGTAAGAAATGCAGCATTGCAGCTCCCGCCCCAGACCCAGTGAGCCTGAATCTGCACTTTCGCCAATTCCCGGGCGTTGTGTGCAGAGTACCTTGGGAAATGCCACCCTACCACATGATCAGCAGACTTGGGGTCATGGTTACAATGTGCCTCAGGCTTCCCCCAGTGGACCCAAGTTCATTGGACTCAGCCCCTTCCTGTGTTCGACCTTAAATCTAATTCAACTGAAGGTTGCCTTGAGGAAGTGGAAGAACGGCTTCAGTTTACTTGAGTCCTATATCCCCAATTACAAGTATTTACTTTATATGCTTGATACTAAAATTTTGTTATCATTTATTTGGTCATTAAGGGCATCCATTTGCCCCAGGCTCACTTGGGTATCTGTATATAATTTAGATATCAGTATCAGTGCTGAAGGGCATGCATTTTGCCCACTAACACTGCTATTGAGCTCATAGAGCACAACCATTTGCTGGGGCAGCCATAACAAAGTGCCACAGTGTGGGGGCTTAAACAATGGATAGTTGTTTTTTCACAGTTCTGGAGGCCAAGCCATCTCCTCCCTGTGTCTTCACATGGTCTTCCCTCTATACAAGTGTGTCCTAATCTTGTCTTAAAAAGACACCAGTAAGATTAGAGTCCATCCTAATGACATCATTTTAACTTAATTACCTTTTTGAAGACTATCTTCAAATACAGTCATGTTCTGAAGTACTGGAGGTTAGGGCTTCAACATATGAATTGGGGGGTAGAAATAGAATTCAATCCATAACACAGAGCTATAGAGAACATGGCATAGTTCAAGCACAGAAAGATTCTTAACACCCATTACAACAGCAGCAACACCCAACGTGTATGTGCAGACAATGGAGGCCACAGCTCAGGTCTATGGGAATCCCCATTAGCATGTTCATTGCAATTGAATTTAATTCTAGTTTACTGGGGTGAGAGGGGGCATGGTCTTGGCAGGCTATGGAAGCTTCCCATCCATGAACATGACACACCTCTCCATTAGGTCTTCTTTTGTATGGGTTTTGTACAATTGTTGATAGATTGATTTCAGGTATCTGATAAATTGTATTGCTATGATTAATAGAATATTTATTACATTTCAAATTGCAGGTGCTTAGGAATGCTGTTAACTATTTTGATTTTTTAACTTTTCATTTGGAAATAAAACCATACATACAGACAAGATGTAAAAACAAGAACAGTATAAAGAACAATCTTATAACATCTCCCACCCCCAAGATTTACCCATTGTCAACACTGACATTCTTGAGGAATGCAGTCCCCTTCTCCTTTTTAATAGAATTTCCTCATTTGGAGTTTGTCTGGCATTTCCTGGTAATTAGATTCTGGGTATGCATTCTCAGCCACAATCCTACATAGGTGGTATTGTTTCCTTCTTATGTTATCTCACCTAAAAGTAGATATCCATCTGCCCCCACTGACATTTTATATTAGATATTCAGGGTACTGTCCAATTTCTTCTCTTTATATAGTTACTATTTTTCTTTTGCTGGTTATCCAACTGCGGAGAGATACTTTCAGACCAGACAAGTATTCTGCTCATGATTTAAATTTCACTTTAGATTTTAGCGTCCATTGCTGCTTCATGAGTGACCCAAGCTTTATTATGATGCCTGAAAAGCATGATTTCTTTTCTAACTGCATTCCTTTGACATTTGTACATCGGTCTTATATCAAGCAACTTTACTTATTTTTTAGTTCTACTAGTATGTAAAACTTCATGAATTTTCCATATTAATAATTACATTGTGGGGTCTTTATCTATACAGCTATTCCTCTGGGTCACTGAGGGGCAAACTCAATCCAGTTTTAAGTTCCTAGTGCCCAGAAGTTTTTCTTTCTCTCCTTCCAGCATAGCTATGTGTTTCTAATTATATTTTATCCTACGTGTAAAGGTGTTTACATGTAAAGGTAGTCTGCAATACCTCACTTCACCAAGATGCAGAAAACAATATCTAGATCAGAGTTACTCAAAATACTTGTTACTCAAAATACAAGACAAAGTTTGAAGTAGAACATAAATCACATACTGCTACCTTATTGAGAAAGCCTTGACATGAAGAAAAGTCAGCTTATCTCAAAAGCATACTTAGCAATGTGATTGATTTATTAATACATTCTTGCACAAGCTCTTTATATTAACAGTCCGTATGGCCACAATTTGATTAGCAGAGTCTGGATGGTTCATTTGACAGCAAAAGTAGTATTTCTATCCTGAGCGATTCCATGGGTTCAAGACGTTTCCCCATGTGTAGAGAAGCAATTAATCAATATTTATTAATGATTTAATGCTATGTGAAGTGTGGTAGATGAGATAAATCCTGGGAGGAGATACATTCAAGATAATCTGTTGTAACTGAAAGCAAAATGCATTTTGTACACAATACGTCTATTTATGAGTGTAGGCTCTGCCTACTCTAAAACCTTCGTTTGCATGACTTTCAACCTCCTGTCCTACCAGAGCTGACATTTCAACCCTCAGAGTTATGGTAAGGTGATTTTTTCCCCCATTCTTTACAACTGAATCATCTGACAAAGATATTTTTTAAATGTATAAAGCAATTTAATTTATCTTCAGTAATTTAGATAAATAAGTAAAAAGATCTCCAGGCACCCTTTTTTAAAATTAAAGAAAGAAAACAATTTAACTCAATAAATACCACAAAGTTTCTATAGTCTATGAATTTTCAACCAGCTTCAATAAACATGCATTATTTTATTAGAAAATATAACTGTTACAAAAATTAAAAATAAATAAGTTGCTGCCACAAAATTGCAACATAATACATAGGTAACTCGTTCTGTTATGGTCAGTTAAGAGAAAGATGGCAGAAGTAAACAGACAAAGAAGGGGAAAATATATGAAGGAAAAGAGATTTAGAAAGAGTAAAATGAGAAAAATAAAGTGCTTTAGTGAATGAATTAGTTATATGAGGTCACCAAGAGGAACACACCCGCAAACTAAACCGCTATGAGGAGACCGGCATCACGTGGGTGATTTCATCGCCCTGGTGCTTTAACCTGGGGTAAAGGAGATGTTCATGGACTCTCTGCAAAGGTACCATCTGCGCGAGCTGTGCTCTCCCATGCTGGACCAGAAGACTTGAGGAGCATGGTCCTAACCCCAACGGAGGAGCGCTCACGGCCTCTTGTCCACACTTGGATGGCGGGGCCGCAGGACACTGGTGTCTGGCAGCCCTGCCTGCGTCATCACTGAGAAGGTTCAAAGACAATGGTCAACTCGGGCTTTTCTTCTTGAAGTGTCTGTAATGCGCAGATTGTAGCATAATTAAAATACATTTTACACAACCTGTAAAAGCAAATAGAGGGCCTTAGATAACACTTCAAATGAACAATCTCTGAGTATTTGGCTTTAAAAATCTCATTTCACTTCCCTTATCCTCACACGCTTCTAAGTTCTCCAGTGCTACCCTTCAGACCTACTGTGGTTTCTGTCACATTTGTAACCTTCAAGTTTGAAAATGTTTAAACATATGTAAATATAGAGAGAGTAGTGTAATGAATCCCCAGGCTCCCACAATCCAGGTATGACAGTCAACAGCTCATGGCCAACCTTGTTTCATTTGCCGTCCACCCACTCCCCACATCAATGGATTATTTTAAATACGGCATGTTGCACATCCTTAAATATTTCACTGTACGACACTAAATGAAGAAGACTTTCATAAACATAGCCATAATACCATTATCACAGCTTTTTAAAAGTTAACAATAATTCCTTAATATCAACACATGTCCAGTCAGTGTTTAAATTTCTTCAACTGTCTGATAATTTTTTTATATTATGTTCATTTAATCAAGAGCCATATAAAGTCCACACTTTGCAACTCCTTGGTATGCCTCTCAAGTCTTCAATATAAGTTCTTCCTCCTTCTCTTTTTTTTTTATTTCCCCTGCAGCATAGAAATCATACCATTTGTCCTATATAATTTCTAACAATCTTGGTTTTATTGTGCTATGAACTGAAAATCTATGTTCCTCCAAAATTCCTATGTTGAAGTCTTAACCCTCAATGTGATGGTATTTGGAGATGGTTTGGGGATGTAATTAAGGTTAGGTGAGGTCATAGAGGTCGGTCCTAATGTGGGATTAGTGCCCTCATAAGAAGAGATACCAGACTATTCTCTCTCTCTCTCTCTCTCTCTCTCTCTCTCTCTCTCTCTCTCTCTCTCTCTGACATGCAAGAACACAGGAAGAGGGCACCATCTGCCAGCCCAGAAGAGAGCTTTCACCAGGAACCGAAACAGCTGGCACCATGATCTCAGACTTTCCACCCTCCAGAACTGTGAGAAATAGATGTCTGTTGTTTAAGGTCCCTAGTCTGTGCTGTTTTGTTATGGCAGCCAAGCTGACAAGACAGGATCATCGCATCCATGGGCGGCAATGTCCCCAGCTTCATCCTGACCACTGCCTTCCTTTGTTCCTCTAATTCTCTTAGCTCTGGGAATTTGGGGTTTTCCTGCAGCAAATGTGCTCCACTATGTCTGCACAAGAACATAGCGCTGATTCAAACTTGTATTTATTCAAACCTGCATTCCAGTTGGTGTGTAGCCTTGGGGTCATGGACAAGAACAGAAGTGCCTGGGCTCATAGACTTTACATTCTTGGGGTGGGATACAGATAATAAATGAACAAGACAATAACATAGCATCTATGATGGTGGTGACACTATGGAGGAAAATAAGAAGAGAAGAAGAAAGAGCACGTGGTTTTCAGTAGAATGGTAAGACACTCACACAGCAACAGATCTTTAAGCAGATAATTTAAGGGTGTGAGGAACAAGGCTTGCAGATATCAAAGGGAGAGGGTCTGGGCAGAGGAAACAGCAAGTGAAAAGTTCTAGAGATGACAGTGTTTTTGTGAAACAACAAATAGACCAACGTGAGCAGAGCAGAAGGAACAGGTTAGGAGAAGATGGATTTTCAGGAGCAGCATGGGCTAGAGCACGTGGGGTTGGAGATTCTGCCATGAATATTATTGCTCTAACTGGATGTGATAGGAAGCCACTTACTCATGTTTTAGCCCCACTCTCCATCTGCTACAGTAAGAAAAATAGATGCAGAGTAGCCTGGCAGAATTCCACCATAACAATCCAGACAAGAGGTGACAGTGGCTTGAACCAGGGTATGAGCCATGAAAAGGCAAGAAGTGGTCACTGATAGGTGTGCTGTGACAGCTGAGCTATGGGATGTGCACATCAAGAAGAAGAGCATCAGACGTGAGATCAGGAGTTTTTGGCCTGAGCAATTGAGACAGTTGCCGCTGACTGAGAAGGGGAAGGAACAGGTGTCAGAGGGGAACAGCGCGGGCTTGGGTTTGGACACATGAAGTTTGGGAGGCTTCTTAGACATCCAAGGGGAAAGGTCAGATAAGCATTTGGACACAGAATCCATGGAGGTATAAAGTGGGGGGTACAGCACATATGTGGTAAAGCCAGAAGACTAGACGATATAAATGAAAGAGAAAGTTTAGAGAAGAAAAATTACCAACATTCAAGTCCCGAAGGCTCAGCGTGTAAAAGTCAGGATGGTGAGAAGCCAAAAAGGAGACTGAGCAGAAATAGCTAAAGGAGGAGAAAAGCCAAAGGAGAGCGTGTCACCCCTGAAGCCAAGTGAAGGAAACAAGGGTTTCTTCAGAGGGGAGTGTGGTCCTCTGGGCTGGCTAAAGTCACGAGACTACCAGGAAGCTCTTACTAGAGAGGTAGTGAGTGTCTCAGCCATGTCCCCATGACGGGAGGGAGCCAGTGGTCCCAACATACTGCATTGGCTAAATTTTATGGAATTTCTCATCTTCACGTTTCTAGCGCACTACCTTTTCATTTAGAAATCATCAAAAACAAAAACCAACAACACCCCCACATACACCGCCAAGCTCAAACCTTTGCAATAAGGATGAACCTGGTCTAGTTCTATGTAGAACCATAAATCTATTTGGCTCCTTTCATTGGGGACTAATGCTTCTTTTAAGACTATGGATGGAAAGTCTTTTCACACGTAACTGAACCTTGAATATCCTAAGTGTCTGGATGAAGTTGAATATGCAGTTCATGACTCATCAACCCTATAAAAAAATCTGCAACACCTGACCTCAGCCTGAGCACAAATGAACCTTTCGAATTCCGGTCACCAGCTGGCCAGCTTCTCCTCAGGACCCTGGGCCCTGCAGCTGGCATCTGCAGAGCACTTACTGCAAGCATCTCAGGAAGCAACCCTGTTGTCTCAGCACCTCGCAGACCAGCATGACCCCCAGATCATCCAGGTCATTGTTGCCTAGGCTCAGCTGCCGCAGGCTCCGATTGGAGGTCAGAAGTGTGGACAGATCCCAGCAGCAGTGCGAGGTGAGACTGCAGTTGTCTAGTCTGCAAGAAAGAGGATGACTTAAATAAAATGTCCCCTTACCATCCCCCAGGTCTCCCAGATCTTAGCCTGTAATGTTTCAAACACAGAAAAAGAAAAGGCTTAATAAGCTTGGAACAACCATATGGCCCATGGTTATTCTTCTCTTCTTTTCAGGTAAGAGTATTTTTTCCAGTCTACTGGATTATGCAGATCAAATTAGTAATCGCAGTTTGTGAACTGAATTTTCCCAAATTCTATGTCTCCCTCTAAATTTCCTTAAAAAACAAGAGCCATACCACCCCAACCCTTTTGTAGTAGAGAGATTTGTGGAGAGAGGAACTCTAGTATTTACCTTCACACCATCTAGAACTAGAACTCCTCCCAGTCCCATGATTCTGTAATCAACCTGCAGAGGACGCCATTACTTCTTAGATACAGACTATCTCATCATCCCTCCCCCAGATGCCACCACTGCCCCACCCTCAGGTACCCTGTGTTCCCATCACCATAACAAGCTAAGAGACTTACTCCAACAACTGAAGCTTGCAGTTGGAGTGCAAGAGGCCCTTACAGAGCAGCTTGACACCCATGTCTCCAAGAGCATTGCCCCGCAGGTACAAGTGTGTGAGATTCTGGTTAGCACTGAGCACCGAGGACAGAGCTGGACAGCAAGCCGGTGTAAGGCCAGAGTTCACCAACCTGCAGAAGGAACAGGGACAAGAGTCCTCAGTGGACAGCCTCCCTTGGACACTGCACAGCTATCTCACCACAAAAAAAGCAGCATCCTTCAACTTCAAGGTCAGGAGCCATCATCTGGGATATAACCTGAGGGGAGCATGAATCCCTGAATTTGGTCCCATAAGAGGAACAAATGATGGTCTCAGCAGATGCTTTGCTGCGATCAGAAGGGACAGAGTGAAAAACAAACTGCTCCAAATTTCCTCCCCAGTCCTCCGCCTTCTTACATGCGTTCCCTCTGGCCATGCATGCTACTCACGAGCACCTCTTCCAGGAAGACATCCTAGGCTGTTCCTGACTAATAATTCCCACAATGTCACAGAGAGCTGCCTGATTTGATTCTTACACCAACCAGGGAAGACGCAGTGCAGCTGTAACTATAGTATATCTTTTACAGATTAGAAATCTCACATTATGTGTTTTTCTAAAGTCAAAGAGCCTGCTAGGGTCATCCCCCCACCTCTGTTGCCCCTTCTGTCCTTGTCACACTCCCTCTACACTGTAAGACTCCTCACAGAGTATAAAGTCCTAGCTATACATTATACTCAATGGAAATAAGGTTTTTGATGTACTACTCTTGGATCAAGTTGAGCACATTCTCTCACCCAATAAGAGCATGAGGGCCCTGAAACAGATAGCTGTGTCACTCCTGCATCGAATTTCAGAGGCTGGTATATATACATTGTACAGAAAGGCTGTCATGCAGGGCAGCCTGTGGGGTCTCTTCTCCCACTCCCCACACAAGAACGCAGGATATGGTGAGGCCAAAAAGGAACACCCACGGAGCCATAGATAGGGGAGTCGCACCACTATAGTCTCGCTGGCGGCTGGGTTGGAGACACAGGAAACCGGAGCCACACGATCCACAACCCTCACTCTGCTGCTTGCTGGCTCAGCCACCATCTTCTTGCTGGTCCCCATTTTGCTGCTAGCGTAGCCACAACAGTTATATTAGTGGCAAATGGCTCACTGGTTACAGCTGATGGCCAACTAGCCACAGCTGATGGCCATCCAATCACAATTGATGGCCATTTACTACCTGAGTGAGCACCTTTCCATGTGAGGGTGAGAGCCTGGAAACTGCACTCCTGGTTCTGTCCCCACAAAGGCACATGTGCTAGGCCTTACACAGGCCTTGACTTAAGAACACCTCATGCAATCACATTTCTTCCTGCCAGAATCCGTAGCAATCACATGTTTTTAAGCTATAAAGTGTCTTAGAATCAGGATAAACAGAAACAGAGAAAGAAGTCGTTCAGACTGTGTAACATGAAGAAATGCTCTAAAGGAAACAGAAGCACATTTCTACGCACCAGTCTCCACCTTCCCGGTCAAGCCTGAATCAGAATGAAAAGCATAGAGTAAGCAAGACCAAGAGGGAAGAACAAAAATAAAGCAAGTTCTGAGGGACTGCTGGGAAGTCTTTGTCTCCAGCTAAGAAGAATTTTATCAGAGGGTTCTGAGTGAACATGCAGAAGGGATTTGCAGGATTACTGGCTGCTATGGACCTAACATTTATGTCCCCCAAATTCAAATGTTAAAATATTAACCCCCAGTGTGATGGTATTAGGATGTGGGACCTTTGGGAGGTCTTAAGTAGGTCTTGAGGGTGGAGCCCTCAGGATGGGATTAGTGCCCTTATAATAGAGACCCCCTCATCCCAATCACCACATGAGGACACAGCAAGAAAATGACTGCCTGCGAGCCAGGAAGAGGGTCCTTACCAGGAACCAGATCATCAGTAGGAGACTTGATCTTGGACTTCCAGACTCCAGAACTGTGAGAAATAAATATTTGTTGTTTAAGCCACCCAGTCTGTGGTAATTTTGTTATGGCAGCTCAAACAGACTAAGACACTGGCAAAGATAAAGAACATTCCAGAAGACTGCAGACAGACATCAAAAAGGAAAGAAAATAATATTTTGGAAGTTACAGAATGGCAAGCATTACCACTATTTCCAGAAAAGGACTAGATGTGTAAGGAACACAGTGAAGTGAGAGCAGTTACAAGCAAATGGAGAGATTTTGTCTGAATCATCAAAATGTTGGTAACCACTGAGACTAAGTAATGGGTACCTGGAACATGTAATGAAATACTTAGAAATCAAACAAGCAAATCTTACCCACCAATCTACCAGATTAAAAGAATGTCACCAACATATATATCGTGGTTTCAACCAATCCATTCAACTCAGTTCCACATTTACTGAGCACAGATATCTTGTCATGTACTGTATTAAGTTAAATTATTGTGTGTGTTTTTTATTTTGCTGATGATATACTTTATGTCACAAAAATGTCTCATGAAGAAAATTGAGGAAGAAGATTTTACATTTTTTGAGTATTTACTATCTACTTAGCTGTGTGATGATAACTTTAAACAGGATTATCTCATTGAGGTATTACAAAACCAAGATGCAAGTGTTTTTTCTATCAGCATTTTAAATGGAAAATGAAAGAAATTACTTGAAAAGGAAGAAGCTGCTTCTTAGACAGATGGTGGGGATAGGAGAGTAAGGATAACTCTCCAGGCAAAAGGAAAATGGTATGCAGAGGTGAGGAAGGATAAAAGAGCAGGCCAGGTTCTTAGAACTCAAAACTAGTTCAATATAACTCAAAATAGAGTGAAGTGATAGGCAAGAGGGCAGATGCAGTGATCTATGTCTGGTCAGGGATAGCCTTATGTGCCAAGATAAGATATAACAACTTTAACTTCAAAGAAGAACTTTTGAAGGTGTTTTGAAGGTGTCAATATTATCAAATTTGCATTTCAAATCTCCCTCCGGTGTTATGTTAAAAAAAAAAAAATTAAAGGTAGAGGAAACTGAAAGTTATTTTTAAAATTAGGATTGTCCCCTTTTTATTGGTTAATCAGCCTCCTGGAAAGTCCCACTATTCAACAAGGCAGTAAGGAAAGGGCAAGAACAGGGCAAAGAATCAGGGTGGGGCATAAGTTATAAGAACTAAAGAATTTTGTAATGTGGTGCTTGTGTAATATTGGGGTAAAGAGATAAAGCCCTAAAGTTCTAGAAAAGAAAATTTATCTATGCCTAACAAAATATAAAATGCCTAAAAGTTTTGCCTCATTAATTTCACTTATATGTATCCATCTCAAGAGAAATATACATACATAAAGTTATAAATATATAGTTACAAATATAAAGTTACAAATATATACAAATACACTTTTTTCAGAGTTGTTTGTAATAATAAAAAGTAGAAGCTCATCCAAAGGTTCATCATTCAAAGAGTAGCTAAATAAATTACCATAATGCAAACTATGGAATATTATGCCCAAATTCGTAGATCTGTATATATACCAGCATGGCAATGTACTTACAATAAATTACAAAAGCAAATCATAGGAAAGTATTCACATTATGAATCTAGTTTTGACAAAGAGATAGAATGTTATGGATTGAACTGTGTTCTCCAAAACTTCGTATTTTGAAGTCCTAGCCCCCAATACTTCCAAACGTGACTTTATTTAGAAATGAGGTCATTGAAGATGTAATTAGTTAACATACGGTCATTAAGGTGAGCGATAATCCAATATAATTGGTGTTTTTATAAAAAGGGGAACTTGGACACAAAAACAGATACATACCAACTCAGGGACAACACCATGTAGAGATAAAGGCTAAGATTGAGGTAATGCATTTACAAACCATGGAATCCCAATGATTGCTGGTAAGCCACCAGAGCATGAAGCAGATTTTTCCTCATAGCCACCAGAAGAAACCAACTGCCAAAACCTTGATCTTGGACTTTTAGGCTCCACTAATGAGAGACAATAAATTTCAGTTGGAACATTCCATCCAACAACAGCAAAATACACATTTTTCTCAAGTACACATGGGACATTTGCTAGGGTAGATTATATGTTAGGCCACATAACAGGTTTTAGCGAATTCAAGAAAATAAATCATACCAAGTATCTTCTCTGTCCACAATGGTATGAAACTAGAAACCAATAACAGAAAGAAAACTGGAAAACTCAAAAATTAAACAACTCTCACATAAACAACCAATGAGTCAAAGAAGAAATTATAGGGAAAATAAAAGAGTATCTTGACACAAACAACAAAAAGTAAACATAATATGCCAAAATTATGGGATGCAGAAAAATTAGTTCTAGTAGGAAAAGTTCTACCTATAATCACATACATCAAGACAATAGAGAGATCTTAAATAAACAACCTAACTTTATACCTCAAGGAAAGAGAATAACAACAAACTAAGCCCAAAATTACCAAAAGGAAGGACATTTTAAAAAAATAGATTAGAACAAGAATAAATAAGAGAATAAGAAAACAATAAAAAAAGATTAACAAACTAAGAATAGTTCCTTTTAAAAGATAAAAAACAAAATTGGCAAACCTTTAGCTAGACAAACCAGTAAGTAAAGAGATTAGACCGAAATCAACAAAATTATAAATGAAAGAGACATTACAATTGATGCCACAAAAATATAAAGGATCATAAGAGGCTACCATGAATAACTATAATCAACAACTAAACAACCTAGAAGAAACAGAAAAATTCTTAGAAACATACTACCCACCAAGACTGAATCAAGAAGAAATAGAAAATCTGAACAGACCAATTCCTGGTAAAAAGATTGAATCAGTAATTTAAAAACTCCCAACAAAGAAAGGTCCAGGACAAGATGACTTCATTAATAAATTTCATCAAACATTTAAAGAAGAATTAATGTAAATCTTTCTCAAACTCTGTCAAAAAAAAAAAATCAGAGAGGAAGGAACACTCCAAAACTCATTTTATGAAGCCAGCATTATCCTGATACCAAAATCAGACAAAGACAATACAAGAAAAGAAAACTACAGGTCAGTACCTTGATGAATATAGATGCAAAAATTCTCAACAAAATACTAGTAAATCAAATTCAGCAGCACGTAAAAAAGGATCATTCACTATAATTAAGTGGAATTTATCCCTCAGGTACAAGGATGGTTAAAAATATGCAAATAAATAAATACGACACATCACATTAATAGAATGAAAGATAATGTGATCATCTCAACAGATGCAGAGAAAAATTCAACATTCATTCATGATAAAAACTCTTAACAAATTAGGTATAGAAGGAATGTACCTCAACATAATAAAGGTCATGTATGACAAGCCCACAGTGAACACCACAATCAGGGTGAAAGGTCAAAAGCTTTTCCTCTATGATCAGTAACAACATAAATGTATCCACTTTCACCACTCCTATTCAACATAGTACTGAAAATCCTAGTGAGAGCAATTAGACAAGAAAACGAAATAAAAGGCATCAAATTTGTAGAGAAAGAAGTAAAATTGTCTCTATTAGTAGATGACATGACTTTATATAGAGAAAATCCTAAAGACTCAACCAAAGAAAAACCTGTTAGATTTAGTCAATGAATTCAGTAAATCTACAGGACATAAAATAAACATTTATATATACTAACAATAGTAGCATTTCTATATACTAATGATAAATTATCTGAAAATAAAATAAACTATCCCATTTACAAAATTGTATATTCACATGTGAAAAATTGAAACTGGACCCCTATCTTACACGATTCACAAAAATTAACTCAAAATGGATTAAAGACTTAAATGTAAGACCTCAAACCATAAAGCCCCTAGAAAAGAAACACAGGGAAGAAACTTCTTGAAATGAGTTTTAGCAGTGATTTTTTTTTTTTACTATGGCACCTAAAGCACAAGCAACAAAATAAAAAATAATCAAGTGTGGGCTACATCAAACTGAAAAAACTTCTGCACAGCAAAAGAAACCATCAGCAATGTAAAAAGACAACCTACAGAATGAAGAAAAACATATTTGCAAACCATATCTGATAAGGAATTAATATCCAAAATACATAAAGAATTCATACAACTCAATATCAAAAAGTAACAGATAATTCCATTTAAAAATGGGCAAAGAACCTAAATAGACATTTTTTCCAAAGAGGGTATTCAAATAGCCAACAGGTACATGAAAAGGTGCTCAACATCACTAATTATTAGGGAAATGCAAACTAAAACCACAATGAGATATCACCTCACACCTGTTAAAATAAACTGCCGTCAGAAAGAGAAAGCAAGTGCTGGTGAGGATGTGAAGAAAAGGGAACCTTCGTACACTGTTGGTGGGACTGCAAATTGGTGCAGCCGCTGTGGAAAACAGTATAAAGTTTCTTCAAAAAATTAAAAATAAAACGACCATATGATTTAGTAATTCCACTTCTCGGTATTTATCTGAATGAAACAAAACTACTATATAGAACAGATATCTGTACCCCAAGCTCATTGCCAAATTTTTTACAATAGCCAAGGCCTAGAAACAACCTAAGTTTCCATCAATAGATGAATGGATGAAGATTATGTGATACACACACATGCACACACACACACACACACACACACACACACACACACACAATGGAATACTACTCAGCCATAAAAAAGAAGAAGAAGAAAACCCTGCCATTGGTGACAACAGGGATGGACCGTGAGGGTATTATGCTAAGTGAAATAAGTCAGATAGAGAAAGACAAATACTTTTGATCTTACTGATATGTGGGATTTAAAAAAAGAAAAAGAACTTAAACCAAACGTGTAGAATAAAAAAAAGATCAAATTTGTGATTAACAGAGATGTGGGGGTGCGGGGGGAGTGGGGAAATTGAATGAAAGTGGTCAGTCACAAACCTCCAGTTATAAGATAAATAAGTATTAAAGGCATGATGTACACCGTGATGACTATAGCTTACACTGCTGTATGATATATTTGAAAGTTGAGAAAATAAATCCTAAAAGTTCTCACTAAAGGAAAAAACATTTTTTGTAACTATATGAGGTGATGGATGTTAACTAAATTTATTGTGGTAATCATTTCACAATATATCTAAGTCAAGTCATTATGCTGTTCACCTTAAACTTATACAGCACTGTATGTGAATTATTTCTCAATAAAACTAAAAATTATAAAAATAAATGTCTGTTATTTAAGCCACACCTTTTGTGGTACTTGGTTACAGCAGCCCCAGAAAATCAAAACACAGTATATCAAGAGCGTGGTTGACAGACAGACAGACAGATGGATGTTTAGATGGGTATGTATAACAAACTGTCTGGAAGTTTGCTCATCAGCCTATTGTGAATGGTTCTCTCAGAAGTGGGCTGAGAAGCAGTTGTCATATGTCTTACTTCGTGTATCTATGTTACTTGATATTTTCACACTGAGTGTCTTACTTTTATCATAAAAACCTCACAAGGAGGACTTTCAGTTTTCAGTCCAACACATAGGAAGCTTAAAAATCACCACCCAGAACACACAATGGGATTTATAGATGATGTAATACAGAATTGTACACCTGAAACCTATGTAACTTTACTAACAATGGTCACCCCAATAAACTGTAATTTAAAAAAAAGAAAATCACCACCTGTTTTTAACAAGTTAAAAGCTGAACAATCTGACAAATCAGCAACTATTCTTTGATCCATAAGGAAAGTATGGTCCCAGGGCAATCTACTGCCCACAAGTTGGAGAGACAGAGAGACGAATATGGAGAATCACAACTTCGTAGATCAGAAGCCCAAGGCTGAACCTGCTGTGGGAACCAGAGCCCAGATGGGGAAAACTGAACTGTGACTGATGACAAGTCAGAGAGTTAAAACACCAGGGGGACCCAGTCAGAGGGGGACATTATATCCAAAGCCTTACCTGGTGGGACATTATCAGTGCTTAACTGACCTTAGGAAAGGGAAATACTCAACTCCAGCCCACTTAAGCATCCTGTTTCACGTAAGGCGAAAGGAAAACACAGTCCAGAGGCACAGGCGCACTAAGGACTGAGACTTAATCATAAGATTATAGAATGCCTCCCACCCCCACACCTCACCTTGACATTACCAAAGGCCTGGTTACAGCCATCGTCTTTGCCAAGTAAAGCATATCCAGCTACCAAGAAAAATTATAAGACATTTTAAAAGGCAAAAATCAGAGTTTGAGGAGACAAAGAAAACATCAACACCAGGCTCAGATATTGCAGGAATGTTAAAACTATCAGACCAGTAATTAAAAACAACTATTATTAATACACTATGAGCTCTAATGCATAAAGTAGACAACATGCAAGAACAGATGGACAATGTAAACAGAGATGGAAATTCTAAGAAAAAAACAAAACAAATGCTAGAGATCAAAATCACTGTAACTGAGATAAAAAATGCCTTTTATGGGGTTATTAGTAGACTAGAAATGAACGGGGGGGAAAATCTCTGTGCTTGAGGATTTCAGTTGAAACCTCCACAATTGAAAAGTGAACAGGAAAAGAAAAAAAAGAACAGAATATCCAAGAACTGTGGAATAACTGTAAAAGTTGTTGTATGAGTATAGTATATACATAATGGGAATTCCAGAAGAAAAAGAAAGAGAGAATGGAACAGAGGAAATATGTGAAACAATAATGACAAGAATTTCCCCCAAATTAATTAATGTTAGACTCCAAACCACAGATCCAGGAAGCTCAGAGACCAAAATGGGTAGGGGGTGTGGAGGAACCAACGCTATAGCTAGGCATATCATTTTTAGAATACAGAGAATCATATATAAAAGAAAAATCCTGAGAGAAGCCAGAGAAGAAAAATAAGACTTCATCTATTGAGGAGCAAATATAAGAATTACATCTGACTTCTCCTCAGAAATCATGCAAACAAGAGAATGGAGTGAAATATTTAGTGTTAAGAAGAAGAAGAAAAAAACACCTACCCTGTGAAATTATCCATCAGAAATGAAAGAAGAATATAGACTTTCTCAGACAAATAAAAATTGAGAAAAATTGTTGCCAATAAACTCACATTACAAGAGATATTTTAAAAAGTTTTTTAGAGAGAAGGAAAATAATATAGGTCTAATGTACAGAAAAAAGGAAGAACATCAGGAAAAAAATAAGGGAAGTTGAAATAAAAACTTTTATTTGTCTTATTCTTAATTAATCAAACAGCACCATGCTCGAAATAATAATAGAAACAATGTATTCGATCATTTGTTGATGTGTATATTACGTGTATACTTACAAAAAAGCGAAATAAATGACAGCAATGATACAAGGGACAGGAGGGAGGAGTTCGAATTATTTTGTTATTATAAGGTCCTCACACTACCTGTGAAGCAGTATAAGGTTATTTGAAAGCAGACTTGAATTAGTTGTAAATGTGTATTAAAAATGCTAGGGCAACTAACAAAGTATTTTTTTTTAATGTAATTTGTTGCCAAGAAAAGAGAGAAAATAAAATCGTATGAAATACACAATTAAAATGACAAAAGGAGGGGGCCGGCCCAGTGGCTCAGGCGGTTAGAGCTCCATGCTCCTAACTCCGAAGGCTGCCGGTTTGATTCCCACATGGGCCAGTAGGCTCTCAACCACAAGGTTCCCACATGGGCCAGTAGGCTCTCAACCACAAGGTTGCCAGTTCGATTCCTGGAGTCTGGCAAGAGATGGTGGGCTCCGCCCCCTGCAACTAAGATTGAACACAGCACCTTGAGCAGAGCTGCCTCCCGGGTGGTTCAGTTGGTTGGAGCACGGGCTCACGGTAACTAGACCTGGAGCTGAGCTGCGCCCTCCACAACTAAAAAAATAAATAAATAAATAACTGAAAGGACAACAACCTGAAGCTGAACGGCACCCTCCACAACTAAGATTGAAAGGACAACAACTTGACTTGGAAAAAAGGCCTGGAAGTATACACTGTTCCCCAATAAAATCCTGTTCCCCTTCCCCAATAAAATCTTAAAAAAAAAAAAGAAAAAAAAATTAACATTAAAAAAAAAATAACAAAAGGAAGAAAAAGAGAAGAAGACAAACATAGGATCAAAGAACAAGGGAAACACATACAGAGGGTACCAAAAAAATATATACACATTTTAAGAAAGGAAAACCTGTGTTAAAATTGTCATACTCAGCATACACCAATAACAAAAGATGAATACAAGTCATCTTTGACTTCTGCAATTACAATAGGTGTTCAAAGTGGTTACCATCAGCATAATTTTAATACAGTTTTTTCCTTTCTTAAAATGTGTATACATTGTCTTGGCATGTGTATACATGTCTGTGTATACATTGTCTGTAGAAAACAGGAACAAATATGATAGATATTAATGCAAATATATCAATAATTACTTTGAATGTCAATGGTCTAAATAAACCAATTAAAAGACAAATATTGATTATATCAATTGATGCAGAAAAAGCATTTGACAAGATACAATATCCATTTGTGATTAAAACACTTAATAAAATAGGTATAGAAGGAAAATAACTTAACATAATAAAGGCCATATATGACAAACCCTCAGCTAATCTCATAATTAATGGTGAAAAACTGAAGCCCTTTGCTCTACATTCAGGAACACGGCAGGATTGTCTCCTATCACCTCTGCTTTTCAACATAGTGTTGGAAGTCCTCGCCAGAGCAATCAGGCAAGAGAAAGAAATAAAAGGCAAGAGAAAGAAATAAAAGGCATCCAAATTGGGAATGAAGAAGTTAAATTGTCACTCTTTGCAGATGACATGATGCTATATATAGAAAACCCTAAAGACTCCACCAAAAAGCTATTAGAAACAATCAATGAATACAGTAAAGTTACCAACTATAAAATCAATGTACAAAAGTCCATTGCTTTCCTATACACTAACAATGAAATCTCAGAAAAAGAAATTAAAAAAAAACAATTCCTTTTGCAATTGCAGCAAAAAGAATAAAATACCTAGGAATAAACTTAAACAAGGATGTGAAAGACCTATATGCTGAAAACTATAAGACATTTTTGAAAGAAATTAAAGAAGACACAAAAAAAAGGAAAGACATTTGGTGCTCATGGATTTGAAGAATCAACATAGTTAAAAAGGCTGTATTACCCAAAGCAATATACAGATTTAATGCGATCCCCATCAAAATCCCAATGGCATTTTTTAAAGAAATAGAACAAAAAATCATCAGATTTGTTTGGAACCACAAAAGACCCCGAATAGCCAAAGCAATCTTAAGAAAAAAGAACAATAATGGAGGTATCACACTCCCTGACTTTAGCTTGTACTATAGGGCAACAATAATCAAAACAGCATGGTACTGGCAGAAAAATAGACATGTAGACCAATGGAATAGAATTGAGAACCCAGAAATAAAACTACAAAAATATGAACAGATAAAAGACAAATATTATAAAGTGGACCAAAAATAAAAGCCAATTATATGTTATCTACAAGAAACCCACTTTAAACGTAAAGACACATACAGATTAAAAGTAAACGGATAGAAAAAAAATAAAAGGATGGAGAAAGGTATACCATGCCAAGACTAACCAAAAGAAAGCAGAGACTATGTGGTATACAAATACATATATAATGAGAAATTATTCAGCCTTAAATAAAAAAGGAAATCCTGCCATTTGTGACAACCTGTATGAACCTGGAGGACATTACGCTAAATGAAGTTAAGTCAGACAGAGAAAGACAAATACTATATGATCTCACCTATATGTGGAATCTAAAAAAAAGAAGTCAAACTCATAGTAACAGTAGAACAATGGTTACCAGAGGCTGAAGGGAAAGGGAAGGTGTTGATCCAAAGTCACAAACTTTCAGTTTATAACATGAATAAGTTCTGGAGACCTATGTACATCACAATGATCATAGTTAGTGATAATACACTGTATACTTGATATTTGCTAAGAAAGTAGATCTCAAGTGTTCTCATCTCAAAAAAAAGAAAAGTAATAATGTGAGGTGATGTATTGTTTGTGGAAATTCAGAATGTATACACATATCAAAACATCATGTACATATGAAATGTATGATTTCTATTGGCCAATCATATCTCAGTAAAGCTTGAAAAATATTTAAAATTTAAAGAATAAAAAGTAATGCAGGAATAGCTATATTAATTTCAGGCAAAGCAACCTACACAGCAACAAAAGTTATCAGGGATAAAGAGGGACATTACAAAATGATAAAAGGGGTCAATTCTCCAAGAAACATAACAATCTGTTTTAGGTGTTCTGAGATCGAATTTCCAACATGGGGAAGGTGGTCTCCACATAAACAAACAATTCTCAGACACCAGCAGGATGTCCAATAATTCAATCAATTCTGATACTATCCACCCAAAAACATCAGATTCCACAGGCTGAGTCCTGCAAGCCTGCACCCCCAACTCCCCAACTTCAGACAGTCACAAGTCCAGGTTGTCACCTATGCTTCTGACTGACCAGTTATAAATCAGTGATTCCCACAACCGCCTCCTCAGTTTCCATTAATTTGCTACAGCAGCTCACAGAACTCAGAGAAACACGTTACTCAGTAGGTCACTACTTCATTTTGAAGGGATCAGGAACAGCCAAACGGAAGAGATGCACAGGGCAAGGCATGTTGGAAGGAGCGAGGGGTTTTCATCCCTCTCCAGGTGCAACACTGTCCCTGCATCTCCATGTGTTCACCAACCCCAGCAGCTCCCTGAACCCTGATTTATATGAAGGTTCCATTACACGGGCATGCTTGATTAAATCATTGGCCATTGGTGATTGAACTCCATCACCAGACCCACTTCCCTCCCCAGAGGCCAGGGAGAAAGAATGAAACTTCCATCACTGGTTGTTGGCTCCACTGCCAACCAGTCCCCATCCTTACCGTGTTTCCCCGAAAATAAGACCTAGCCGGACCATCAGCTCTAATGCATCTTTTGGAGCAAACATTAATATAAGACCTGGTCTTATTTTAATATAATGTAAGACTGGGTATAATATAATATTATAATATAATATAATATAATATAATATAATATAATATAATATAATATAATATAATATAATATAATATGTAATACCAGGTCTTATATTAATTTTTGCTCCAAAGAACGCATTAGAACTGATTGTCCGGCTAGGTCTTATTTTCAGGGAAACATAGTAGGTGCTTTCCAAAAGTTGCTTCATTAACATAACAAAAGATGCATTTATCTCTCTCAACACTTACGAAATTCCAAGGGTTTGGGGAGCTGTGAGCCAAGAACTGTAGACAAAGACCAAATATATATGAGAAATATCTTTTGGTCATCTGAATGACCAAATATATATTTTTTATAAATCACAATATTGCACAATCTTTAATGTGTATGTGCCTAAAAGCAGTCAAAATATGTGAGGCAAAAACTGATAGGACTGGAAGGAGAAATGGATGGATTTATTATTGTTGGAGACTTCAACACCCCTCTATCAAAAATGGACAGATCTAGCTGGCAGAACATCAGTAAGGACACAGTTGAACTCAATAACATTATCAATCAATTGGTTATCATTAATATCTATCGACTGCTTCATCCAACAACAGAAGAATACACATTCTTATCAAGCTCACATGTAACATTCACCAAGACAGACCACATTCTGGGTCATAAATAATACCTTAAAATTTGAAAAAATAGAAATCAGACCACAATGAAATGACACTAAAAATAAATAACAGAAAGATAGCTGGAAAATTCCAAAGTATGTGGCCACTAAACAACACATTTCTAAATAAAATATGCATCAAAGAAGAAATCTCAAAAGAAATTTAAAGATATTTTGAACTAAATGAAAATGAACACACAACTTATTAAAATTTGTAGACTGCAGGAAAAGCAGTGCTTAGATGGAAACTTATAGCATGGAATGCATAAATTAGAAAAGAATAAAGGCCTAAAGTCAATCATCTAAGCTTCCACCTTAGAAAATTAGAAAAAGAAGAGCAGATTAAATCCAAAGTAAGGAGAAGATAGGGAAAAATGAAAAATAGAGCATAAATCAATGAAATTGAAAACAGGAAATTAATAGAGAAAATCAACGAATACAAAAGCTGGTTTACTGAAAAAGATCAATAAATTGATAAACCTCTAGCCAGGCTAACAAAGAAAAAGAGAGAGAGAGAGAGAGAGAACACAAATTACTAATATCAGAAATGAAAGAAGGAAAATCTCTATTGGTACCAAGAACATTAAAAGGATAATAGAGAAATCCTAGAAACAATTCTGTGCCCACAAATTTTATAACCTAGACAAAATAGAAAAATGCTTGAATGACAAAATCTGCCAAAACTCACACAAGAAAAAATAGACAATCTGGATAGGCCTTTATTTATTAAAGATATTGAATGAAAAATTGACAAACTTCCAAAAAAGAAAGCACCAGACACAGATAGTTTCTCTGGTGAATTCTAACAAATACTTAAAGAAGAAATGTTACCAATTCTCTACAGTTTCTTCCAGAAAAGAGAAATAAAGAGAACAGTTCCAAACACATTCTGAGGTCAGCGTTACCCTAATATCAAAGCCAGACAAACACACTACAATAAAATTACAAGTATTTCTTACAAACCTAGATGCAAAAATCCTCAACAAAGTATTACCAAATTAAATCTAACAATGTCTAAAAAGAACTATATACCAATACCACGTGGGATTTATCCCAGGTATACAAACCTAAATCAACATTTAAAAATCAATTAAGGACATGCAGAAAAAGCCACCTCAAGACTGGTAGGAGGGTAAGAGACACAGAACAGGCACTGTCCCACACCCGCATGTGATCATTAAAAATTGGGAGAGATATCTCGGCTGTGGAGGCTCCCCTTCCCGTCCCTCCAGAGAAGCAAGATATCCGAGCCCCACCCCAGCCCAGTGCTGGAGAGAGAAGTCCCCATGATTTCTGGTTATGAAAAGCAGTGGAGATTGTGACTGAGTGAGATAGGGAAAGGCTGAAGTCCCAGCGGCTCCTCTTAAAGGGACCATGCACAGACTTACTCACTGACAGAATCACTCACTCTGAGCTCCAGCACTGGGGCAGCTGCTAGAAAGTTGGCAGGGCCATATGGCAAAGAACTGAGTTGTCTGGCTTGGGATAAGAGCTGGAGAGGTGGCTTTCTCTTGAACAGAGGAGCTCGTGGAGGCCATTGTTTCTTCATTGAACCCTCCCTCTTCCCAGCATGCTGACTCACGTGGCTGCCTTCTCTGAGTCTCCATCAAGCTGGCTAATGCCTTCCTTCACCATGCCCTGGTGATTCGAGACCCTGCCCCATCCAACTTTTGGGCACACCGAAGCCACTTCCAGGAGCTTTTTCATATAAAAAAAAGCTGGCTGCCTTAGCTCAAGCTGCAGACTTTCCTAGCATGTCTCAAAGGTTCATGGAACCCAGACATCTGGCTTGAGCATGTCCTGTACATCTGGCTAAGCAGCCTGAAGCTGGCATTAGTGGCAGCCGGCCTCGGTTCTCAGCTTGGCCTCTCGAGGCACTTCCAAGCACACCACAGGTGGCAGCCATCTGCGGATTTCTTTGTGGCTCCTGCCAGGTGGCCCCTTGTGGGCATGGGCTGCAGTACACTTGACCTTCAGCAGATGCTCTCCAAGGTGGTCCTGGGGCTTCAAAATGAGCTGGAGCATCCAAGAATGACACACCCAAGGGGTAGGAGAGTGTTGGGCAGGACCAGAGTCCTGCTGAGGCAGATCCTGCTCTGTAGGATCAGCCCCTGCACAACAACACTTCCACTGTAGTCACAGCCTGTCCTCATAACCAATGAGCCTGAGGGTCAGTCCCTCCCACTGATATGCAACCAAGGCTCAACTACAAGAGGAGGGCACACAAAACCCACAAGGGACACACCTGGAGTATGTGGCTCAGGTGACCAGGAAGACTACACCACTGGCCCTCATAGAACACCTACTACGTAAGGCTACTCTACTAAGACCAGGAGACATAGCAGCCCTACCTATTACATAGAAACAAACACAGGGAGACACCCAAAATGGGGAGACAAAGAAACTTATACCAAATAAAGAACAGAACAAAGCTCTAGACAAATAACTAAACAAATTGGAGACAAGCAATCTACCAGACTCAGAGTTCCAAACACTGGTTATAAGAATGTTCAGCGATCTCAGGGAGAACTTCAACAAAGAGATAGGAAATAGAAAAATGGAGAAAGAAAACATACAAAAGAACCAGTCACAAATAAAAAATATAGTAATGGAAATAAAGAATACGTTACAGGGAATCAACTGTAGATTAGATGAAGCAGAGGATTGAACCAGAGATGTAGAAGATAAGGTAGCAGAAAATACCCAATCAGAGCAGCAAAAAGAAGAAAGAATCCAAAAAATTAAGGCGAGTTTAAGGGGCAACATCTGGGACAACATCAAGCATGCTAACAATTATTATAGGGCTACCAGAAGAAGAAGAGTGAGAGCAAGGAATTGAAAACGTATTTGAAAAAAATAATGACAGAAAATTTTGCTAATCTGGCAAAGGAAATAAATTACAAGCCCAGGAAGCACAGAGAGTCCCAAACAAGATGAACCCAAAGAAGCCAACACCAAGACACATCATAATTAAAATGCCAAAAGTTAAAGACAAGGAGAGAATCTTAAAAACAGCAAGAGAAAAGCAGTTAGTTACCTACAAGGGAGCACCCATAAGACTGTCAGCTGATTTCTTAACAGAAACTTTACAGGCCAGAAGGAATTGGCAGGAAATATTCAAAATGATGAAAAGCAAGGACCTACAACCAATATTATTGTACCCAGCAAAGCTATCATTTAGAATCAAAGGATAGATAAAGAGCTTCCCAGACAAGAAAAGGCTAAATGAGTTCATCACCACCAAATCAGTATTACAAGGAATCTTAGAGGGACTTCTTTAAGATGATAAATAATAATAATAAATATATATGAATAATAAAATAGCAGTAACTACATACCTATCAACAATTACTTTCAATGTAAATGGATTAAATGTTCCATTCAAAAGATAGGGTGAGTGGGCCGGCCTGGTGGCTCAGGCGGTTAGAGCTCCATGCTCCTAACTCCGAAGGCTGCTGTTTTGATTCCCACATAGGCCACTGGGCTCTCAACCACAAGGTTGCCAGTTCAATTCCTCAAGTCCCGCAAGGGATGGTGGGCTCCGCCCCCTGCAACTAGAAAACGGCAACTGGACCTGGAGCTGAGCTGCGCCCTCCACAACTAAGACTGAAGGGACAATAACTTGAAGCTGAACGGCACCCTCCACAACTAAGATTGAAAGGACAACAACTTGACTTGGAAAAAAAAGGCCTGGAAGTACACACTGTTCCCCAATAAAGTTCTGTTCCCCTTCCCCAATAAAATCTTTAAAAAAAGAGAGAGAGAGAGAAAGAGAGAGAGAAGGAAGGAATTTCTATAAAAAAAAAAAAAAGATAGGGTGAGTGAATGGATAGAAAAGCAAGACTCTTACATATGCTGCCTACAAGAGACACACTTTAGATCAAAAGACACACACAGACAAAAGTAAAGGACTAAGATATTTCATGAAAATGGAAACAAACAACAAATAAAAGCTGGGGTAGCAATACTTATGCCAGACAAAATAGACTTTAAAACAAAGACTATAACAAGAGACAAAGAAGGAACTAGTAACCCCACTCCTGGATATTTAGCTGAAGAAACCCAAAATGCTACTTCAAGGGGAATGTGCTCATCCATATGTTCATTGCAGCGTTATTTACATAAGCCAAGGCAACCTGGATGTCCTTGAATGGATGAGTGAATAAGACAAAGTGGTACATATATACAATGGAATATTACTCAGCTGCAAAAAGGAAGGAAACCTTGCTGTCTGCAACAACATGAATGGACCTACAAGGTACTGTACTCAGTATAATAAGTCAGACAACTGACAAATGATTTCATTTATAATTGGAATCTAAAGAACAAAATAAACAAACAAACAAAAGAGAAACAAACTCATAGATACAGAAAACACTTTGGTCGTTGGTTGCCAGATGGGTGGTGAAAAGGGGAAAGGATTAAGAAGTATAAATTGGTTGTTACACAGTAGTCATGGGGATGTAGGGTATAGCATAAGGAATATAGTCAATAATATTGCAATAACTATGTATGGTGTCAGAGAGGTATTAGATCAATCGGGGTGATAGATAGGAGAGGAATTGGGGGCAGGGTGAAAAAGGTGAAGGGATTAAGAAATACAAATTGGTAGTTACAAAATAGTCATAGGGATTAAAGTATAGGGAATATAATCGATAATATGGTAATAACAAAGTATAGTGCCAGGTGGGTACTTGTCAGGGAGATCACTGCCTAAATTATATAAATGTCTAACCACTATGCTATACATTTGAAACTAATATAAAATAATATTGAATGTCAACTCTATAACTGAAAAAATTTTTAAAGGGGAGAAAAAGGTGAAGGGCAATAAGAGGTTCAAATTTCCAGTTATAAAACAAATAAGTCATGGGGATGTAATGTCAATAATATTGTGACAGCATAGTATGGTGTCAGGTGGTTACTGGATTTATCATGGTGATCACTTCTTTAGGTTTATAAATGTTGAATAATTATTGTGTATACCTGAAAATAATATAATATTGTATGTTAGCTATATTTTAATAAAAATCTTTTTTAAATAAAAATAAATTAACATTTGAAAATCAATAAATATAATCCATCATATCAATGGACTATAGGAAAATAATCACATGGTCAAATCAATAGATGCAGAAAAAGCCTTTGACAAAATCCAACACCCATTTATGATAAAAGTACTTAGCAAACTGAAAATAGAAAACTTCCTCAACTTGATAAAGTATATCAACAAAAAAAACCTACTGCTAAGAGCATATTTAATGATGAGAAAATCGAAACTTTCCCTCAAAAATCAGGAAAAAAGAAAGATGTCAGCTCTCACCACTCCTTTTCTTCATCATACTGGAAGTCCTATCTAATGCAATAAGACAAGAAAAGGAAAAATACTAAAAGGTATAAAGATTGATACAGAAGAAATCTTCTGTATCTTAGGGGTTTGTTTGCTTGTTTGTTTTGGGGGGGTTTTGTTGTGACATTTTGGGGGTTTTGTTTGTTTGTTTTGTTTTGTTGCAGATGATATGATCTCCTATGTAGAAAATTTGAAAGAATTGACAAAAAAAAAAAAAAAAAAAAAAAAAACTCCTTAAATGAAAACGTCATTATAGCAAGGTAGAAAAAAGATCAATCACTTTCTTATATACTAGCAATAAACAAGTAGAATTTTAAATAGAACACAATGCCATTTATATTAGCACCCCCTCCAAAAAAAATACTTAGGTATAACTCTAACAAAATATGTACTATATCCACATGAGGAAAATTACAAAATTCTGGTGAAAGAAATCAAAGAAGAACTAAATAAATGGACAGATGTGTCATGTTCATAGATAGAAAGACAATACTGTTAAGATGCCAGTTCTGTCCAACTTGCTTTACAGATTCAATGCCAAATCCCAATCAAAATCCCAGCAAGTTGTGTGTGTGTGTGTGTGTGTGTGTGTGTGTGTGTGTGTGTGTGTTTGGTGTCTGTGTATGCGTTGACAAATTCATTCAAAGGTTTATATGAAGAGGTAAAAGACACAGAATAGCCAACACAATATTAAAGGAGAAGAATGAAGTTGCAGGACTGACACTACTCAACTCCAAGATTTGCTGTAAAGCAACAGTAATGAGGACAGTGTAGGATTGGAAAAGAATAGACAAATTCACTAATGGAACAGAATAGAGAGCCCCAAAATAGATCCACATAAATATAGTCAACTGATCTTTAAGAAAGGAGTAAGGGCAATACAATGGAACAATGACAGTCTGCTCAACAAATTATGTTGTAACAACATCCACATGCAAGAAGAAGAAAGAGGAGGAGGAGGAGGAGGAGGAGGAGGAGGAGGAGGAGGAGGAGGAGAAAAGATCTAGATACTGATCTTATACCATTCATAAAAAATAATTATAAAAAAATTAACTAAAAACAATTTAAATGCTATCCTTCTCAAACTACTCCAAAAAATTCAAGAGGAAGGAATGCTCCCAGCTCATTTTACAAGGCTCATTTTACAAGGCCACCATTACCCTGATTCGAAAACTAAAGACATTAAAAAAAAGAAAATTATAGGCCAATATCCCTGATTAACATAGATGCAAAAATCCTCAACAAAATATTAGCAAACCAAATTCAGCAATTAAAAAGATCGTACATGAGTTTCAGTCAAGATGGCAGAGTAGGTAAATGCTGACCTCGCCTCCTCCCATGACCATATCAAAATTACAACTAAATTACAGAACAACTCTCTTTGAGAACTGCCTGAAGTCTAGCTGAACAGAAGCGCTATAACTAAAGACATACAGAAGAAGCCACTTCAAAATTGGTAAGATGGGTGGAGACATAGAATGGCTGGTCCCACACTCACATGTGGCTTAAAAATTGGGGGGTGGGGTGGGAATCTTGGCTGCAGACATCCCTCCTGAGGAGCAAGGGGTTTCAGGCCCACACTGGGCTCCCCAGCGCAGGGTTCCAGTGCCAGATAGAGAAATCCCTATAAGTTATGGGCTGTGAAAAACCAGAAGAGATTGTGGCTGAGTGAGACATAGGGCTGCTGGAGTCCCAGGCATTCTTCTTAAAGGGCCCACGCACGGACTTACTCACTGGCAGACTCACTTGCTCTGAGCTCCAGTACTGGAGCAGCAGCTTGAAAGGCACCAGGGACATACAGGGAGGAACTGAATTGTCTGGCTCAGGGTGAGGGCTGGAGGGGCAGCTTTCTCTCAGACAGAACTGCTGGCATAAGCCATTGTTCCTTTACTGAACCCTCCCACCCAGAGTGCAGAAATAGGCAACACCGTATCTGAGTCTCCATCAACCTGGCTAACACTGTTTGCCCTACCCTGTTGATTCCCTGAGACCCTGCTCCACCCACATTACAAGCCCAACCAAGCCACTTCAAGTGGCTTTTCCATGCAAACAGCCTCTCTCAGCTTATGCTATGGACTTTCCTAAAATCTCTCAAAGGTGTACAAACACCAAACAAGCAGCTTCTGGCCTCAGCATGCCTCATACCTCATGCTAAGCAGTCCCAAACCCAGAAACAGCAACAGCCAACCTCAGTTCACAGCTTCGCCTCCTCCAGGAACCTCCAAACCCAGCACAGGTGGCAACCATTTGCAGATCACTTTGTAACTCATACAAAGTGCCCCCAGGCACAGGCAATGACTGACCTGGGCCTGAAACAGAGCCTCTCCGAACAAGCCTAAGAATCAACACACCAGTTGACCAGCTTCAGACCACACCAGAGCACACATAACCACTTCCACAAATGACACACCCAAAGGGTAGACTTGGCTGGCACCAGAGCATCAATAAAGTGAGTCCTGCTTTGTGGGGTCAGCCCCTACACAACAGCTCCTTCACTGTAGGCAAGGCCAGTCCTCCCAACCAATCAGCCTGAGGGTCAGTCCCTCCCATTGATGTGCTAACAGCAAACAGTCTCAACTACAAGAGGAGGGCACATCCAACCCACACAAGAGACACACATGGAGCACCAGGCTCAGGTGACTAGGGAGACTGTGCCACTTGGCCCCATGGAACATCTACCACATAAGACCAGAGGACATAGCAACCCTACCTAACAAATAGAAGCAAATACAGGGAGGCAGCCAAAATGGGAAGACAAAGAAACTTGTCCCAAATGAAAGAACAGAACAAAGCTCCAAAAAAGAGCTAGACAAAATGGAGACAAGCAATATATCAGACACAGAGTTCCAAACACTAGTTATAAGGATGCTCAGTCATCTTAGGGAGAACTTCAACAAAGAGATAGGAAACATAAAAATGGAGATAGAAAACATACAAAAGAACCAGTCAGAAATGAAAAATACAATAACTAAAATGAAGAACACGTTAGAGGGAATCACAATAGATTAGATGAAGCAAAGGCATGAATCAGCAATTTGGAAAATAAGGTAGCAGAAAACATCCAACCAGAACAGCAAAAAGAAAAAAAAAAAAATCCAAAAAAGTGAGGACAATGTAAGGGGCCTCTGGAACAATATCAAATGTAACAACATTTGCATCATAGGGGTACCAGAAGGAGAAGAGAGAGATCAAGGGATTGAAAACCTAGTTGAAGAAATAATGACCAAAAAAATTTCCCTAAAACTGGTAAAGGAAATAGACATACAAGCCCAGGAAGCACAGAGAGGCCCAAACGAGATGAACCCAAACAGACCCACACCAAGACCACACCAATGCCAAAGGTTAAAGACAAAAAGAATGTTAAAAGCAGCAAGAGAAAAGCAGTTAGTTACCTACAAGGGAGCTCCCATTGGACTGTCAGCTCAGGAGGCATAGTGTTCCTAAAATCCCTGGAATTTCCTGAGTGATAGGAGCACACTTTGCTATTTGAAGGAGCCCCTTTGATCACACCTGAGTTCGTGCTATGCTAGTGATTTAGATAGCCCCGACATAGTCTCAGCATGGGGCTGGTCAGCAGGAAGTCCAAGTGATCAGAGGGTTAGAATTTTCAGCCCCACCCTAAACCCCCAGGAAGGTGCAGGGAGGAAGGCTAAAGATCAAGCACTATAAAATCTCCTGAACAAAGATTTGGAGACTTTCTGGGATGGTGGCCACAGGGAGGAGCATCCCAGCTCCATGCAGACAGAAATTCCTCTGCTCTGGACCTACTGGATATCATCCTATGTGTCTCTTCATTTGGCTGTTTGTTTGTGTTCTTTATAATATCCTTTATAATAAGCATAAATGTAATAACAATTTCTCCGATTGCTATGAGCCATTTTAGCAAATTTTCAAACCTGAAGAAGGAGCAGGGGGTTGTGGGGAACCCCCATTTATAGCCAAGTCAGAAAGAAATGTGAATAACCTGGGGACCCACCATTTACAATTAGCATCTGATATCTGTAGGGAGAGGGCAGTCTTGGGAGACTGAGCCTTTAACATGTGTGGTCTGTGCTAACTCTGGGTAGATGGTGTCAAAACTGAATTGACTTGTAAAACATCCAGCTCATGTCTGAAGAGAATTGGTTGTTGGGGTTAGAAGACACCTGGAAATTTTATTATTATTTACTGCAAAATTCCAACATGAACTCATGATATGATGTGACTGCCAAAAACGTAAGAAAGTCACAGGCTTCAACGGCGATAATAGAACGCCCGCCACAGAAGGTGGCAGCACCAGCACACATCTTTAGGAGAGTGGGGTTCTAGTCTGGGCACTGCACGTCAAGTGGGGACATTGACAGATCAGCCATTCCCTAGGACAACGTGGTTAAATAGATGAAGGAGCTAAGCCAGTCCTAACTGAGGACTTAGCGACACCTAGGTAGGAGATGAAAAGAGCGAGGGTGTGTATTTTCTCTGGAGACTGAGATCAGTGTTCCTCCGTGGAGCTCTCAGGAGCAGGACAAGGACCAATGCACAGAAACCAGAGAAGATGCCATGTTGGGATAAGAACTCTCTCCCACTGCAGTGGCCACATCGTACAGCAATGACCGACTCAGAAGTATTCACACATAAAACGGGTGACTCTCTGCGTGAATGTCTTAGAAGCAAGTGTTTTGTTCAATGAGAACTTGGGAGGAAGAGTCTCTCCTGTTTCTTTCGACTCAGAAGCTCCAACTCTGTAGTCAAAAATGCGTTGCCAGTAGTAGGTGGTAGCTGCAAACCCCTTCAGATATCATCTCCTTTGTTCTCCACCCTCAACTCCATCTGATTAATCTTTTTTGGAGTAGCCCCCACCGACATTTTTCTAATAACGCATCCCTGAAGACAAGTTTCTTTTCCATTGAGACACCCATGAGGACTTACCCCAGTTTCTGCAGGTTACATTGCGGATGCTTTGCTTTTTCACATAAAATTCCAACTCCAGAGTCTCCCAGGGCATTTTCTCCCAAGTAGAGTCTGGTCAGGGACTGGTTGGTGCTCAAGACAGATGCAAGATCCACACAGCACACTGACGTGAGACCACAATTGACCAACCTTCCACAGAGATAGCAGAATGTCACCACAGTTCTCTCACGTTCTCTGGGGTGAATCAAGGAAGCACTTGTCCTGTCACTGCCTCAAGGCCAGTCCCCACATGGGAATAGTGCATCCAAGTTCTATATTAACTTTCTATTTCCTTTTCTGTTTGTGTAACAGCATGCAAACACCTTCTAAACCCATGCCTCCCAGCTCATTTATTTTTACTGTGGTGAAAACACAGCATAAAATTTACGTTGAAGCCATTTTTAGGTGTATAATTCAGTGGCATGAATCACATTCACATTGCTGTGCAACCATCACTACCATCCATTTCCAGAACTTTCTCAGCATCCCAAACTGAAACTCTATCCCCATTAAATACTAACTCCCCATTCCCATCCCTCAGCCCCCAGGACCACTCTTCTACTTTCTGTCTCTATGAACTTGACTATTCTAGCAACTTCATTCATATAAGTGGGTCAGGCACAATTTGTTCTTTTGTGTCTGGCTTATTTTACTTGGTATAATGTCCTCAAGGTTCACCCATGTTGTCACGTGTGTTAGAATTCCTTTTAAGGCTGTATGTGGGCATATACCACATTTTTAAATCCACTCCTCCATCAATAGATACTTGGGTTGTTTCCAGCTTTTGGTTATTATGAGTCACGCTGCTATGAACATGTTTGAGTGCTTGAGTGCTTGATTTCAACTCTTGTGTATATACCCAGAAGTGGAATTGCTGGATCATATGGTAGTTCTATGTTTAACATTTTTTGAGAAACTGACAAACCTTCCATTTTACATTGCCACCAGCAATGCATGATGGTTTCATTTTCTCTACATTCTCAACAACACTTGTTGTTGTCTGTTTTGTTTTGTTTTATAATAACCATCCTAATGGATGTAAATCAGCCCTATCATTTTCAAGTTTCTTCTCTTCTTCAGAATTCAAGTGTCTCAAAAGCATTCAGTGAAGGGGTACACAGAATACTGTGTCTGTATTACTTTAGCACCATTTTCCTATTCAGCGTGGCGAGCGGGACTTGTGGTGAAGCCCCAAGACTCTTCTGGGCACCGCATTGCACTGGGTTTGCGTTTCCAGCTAGGCTGTGACTGCCTTAAAGGCAACACTATTCCTTTGACTGAGTCCCCCTCCAGAGCTTAGTATGTGGCTTTTCCCACAGCAAACACTGACTGAGTGGATTACTGACAAACACCTGGAGGTAACACGGGGAATGTCTGAGCGGCCCTGGCCATCCTCACACTCACACTCCAGGCCATCGGGGCCCACTGCAGCCACAGCTCATGCTTCCCAAAGGACATTATTTCTGACTCACCAGAGCTTCTGCAGGTTGCAGCACGCATGCTTCAGTCCCACACACAGAAGTCTGACTCCACTGTCCGCCAAGGCATTGTGGCTCAGGTCCAGTTCCACTAGCATCTGGTTGCTGCTCAGGGCCGAGGAGACGATGAAGCAGCAGTGATGGGAAAGGAAACAGTGCCTCAACCTTCATGCCAAGCAGAAGCAGAAAGCATCAGAACACGCTGCCTTCTGGGACTGTCTTCCTTCCTGTCTGTGCTGGGTTTCAGCCTGAACAGGGGCGCTTGTTCTCAAGTTACGAAAGGAAAATCACGAAGTTTTTGTGAAAGTGTCATCAGAATTCCTCAATACAGCCCAGGACACACAAGGACCACAACTGCTGAGCTCCAGTCAGTGAACATCCTCCATAAACAGAGGTCAATTCACAAATGTGTAAACAGCACACTCCTGTTCTGCAAATGAAAAGGGTATTGAAACTATGACTTCCACCTCTTTGCCACACGTCCCTAACAGCTGAGAATCCCTCAGATGGACGCTGTGCTCTCTGCACTTGGACCCATCTCCTTCTCTTTGCCAACCTCATCCCTGCTGTTCCACTTAATGATTCAACCCCAGACCTCCATCTGGTTTTCTTCCTTTTTTTTTTTCTTTTTTTTTTTAAGGAGGGCACAGCTAACAGTGGCCCATGTGGGGATCGAACTGGCAACCTTGGTATTATCAGCACCATTTTTTTTTTAATTAAAGTTTATTGGGGTGACAATTGTTAGTAAAGTTACATAGGTTTCAAGTGTACAATTCTATATTACATCATCTATAAATCACATTGTGTGTGTTCACCACCCAGTGTCAGTTTTCCTTCCATCACCATATACTTGATCCCCTTTACCCTCATCTACTACTCCCTTCTCCCCTTCCCCTCTGGTAACCACTAAACTGTTGTCTGTGTCTATGAGTTTTTGTTTGTTTGTCTTGTTCCTCTGTTGTTTTCAGTTTTATATCCCACATATCAGTGAAATCATATGGTTCTCAACTTTTTCTGTCTAACTTATTTCACTCAGCATAATAATCATCTGATTCTTGATTTGTTTTACACACACACACACACACACACACGCCATTAACAACAATTTGTCACTGCCATAGGAACAAGAACAACATCCCAGCTCCTTTCCAGGCCAATAGTTCATGTGTCCTAGAGCTTTTGGGACCACCTTCCTTTCTGTCCCACCGCCACACCAACTAGAAGCAATGGACAACTCTCTGTTTATCTGCCAAGCAACGGATCATCATCCATGTCTCCCTGTTTGTGTCTTACTCTCTGGAATCACATGAGATGATGGGGAAAGTGGTATGGAACAAAGGTGGAAGGCAGTTGAAGTGCCAAAACCAGCCAAAACCTTGAAGGCAAGAAGAGGATTCGTAATTTATCAAAAGAGCAAAGATAAAGCATTTATGCACATGAAATGCAACGATCAAAGAATTTTCTAAATAGCCCTCTGACTTCCATATGGAGAATGGGTTGGTGAGCAGCAAAAGTGGGTGGGTGCAGGGAGACCAAACAGCCAATATTCCTTCAATACGCTGTGTCCCCGAAAATAAAACCTAGCCGGACAATCAGCTCTAATGCATCTTTTGGAGCAAAAATTAATATAAGACCCAGTATTATATTATATTATATTATATTATATTATATTATATTATATTATATTATATTATATTATACCCGGTATTATATTATATTACAGTATATTATATTAAAGACCGGGTCTTATAGTAAAATAAGACCAGGTCTTATAGTAAAATAAGACCAGGTCTTATATTAATTTTTGCTCCAAAAGATGCATTAGAGCTAATTGTCTGGCTAGGTCTTATTTTCAGGGAAACATGGTATATATTTTTGACACTTATCCAGGCAGTGTAGAGAGAATGGCAAGACAAACACAAATCCTGTTCTGGAAAGCTGATGGTCTTGGAGGCCATCGCAATATCCAGGCAAGTGACTGTGGTTGTCGGACCTGGGCTGGTGGAGTAATGATGAGGAAAGTGGACAATGACTTGTGCAGTAGGTAAAAGTGATAGGGGTGGGTATGATGAGCAAGACAGAGGTAGGAAAACCTCCTAGAGCGGTGGGCTTTAACACTGGCTATGTAGCTTGTCAAAAATGCAGACATGTGATGGAAGAGGGCTGGAGGGATGGCTCAGACAACCGTGTACTCAACTCAGGGCATGTGACACTCATTCACATGTGGGCTCAGAGCAAGCACTTCTATAATAAAGCTACAGGAGTTTCCCTGTGACAATTCAATCTATACAAAATGTTCCAGCCCAAGTAGCCATTGTTGTATATCTGAAACTCTCAGATTCTATGAACATGGCCGATGAGGAAATGGAAGATATTGAAGGTCATGCCCTTTTTGTCACACCATCCACAAATAACTTATTTTCAGACCCTCTTCAGTCTTCCCACCTGATATTCCCAAGCAACTGGCCTCTGTTCCATTCTGCCTTCCCACTTGCTATGGGCAGAACTGTGTTCTCCACACAAAAAATTCATAGGTTGAGGTCTTAACTGCTAGGACCTCAGAATGTGGCTGTATTTGGAGATGGGGCCTTTAAAGAGGTGAGTAAAATAACATGAGGTCATTAGGGTGGGCCCTAGTCCAATATGACTGGTGTCCTTATTAGAAGAAGAGATCAGGACACAGACACACAGAAAGATGACTACGTGAGGACACAGGAACAAGATGGCCTGTGGAGAAACCAGCTTCGCAGATACCTTCATTTTTTTGGACTTCCAGCCTCCAGGATTGTGATAAAATAACTGTCTGTTGTCTAAGCCCCCCAGTCTGTGGTGTTTGTTATGGCCACCCTGGGAAACTCATAAACCACTGATCTGGTCCCTGAGATCTTCCTCCAGTGCTAGCTCTCTCTCTCTCTCTCTCTCTCTCTCTCTCTCACACACACACACACACACACACACACACACACACACACTCTTTCTCTCAGTTCTTACCACAATCTCTGAATGTTACAGCCAGGACTCTGGAGCATTTCACATAATACCTCCATCCCTGCATCCCCCAGATTATTGTCACTGAGGTTCAATTCAGTGAGACTCTGGTTAGTGCTCAGGACAGAGAGGAGACCCCGGCAGAAGCTGGCAGTGAGATCGCAGTTCACCAATCTAGAAGTGGATAGAAGGAAGAAGGAGAGAAGAAAGTCAGTCTGTCAGAACAATGAACTGAAGGCAGGGGCCAGGCATGGCTGGCACCAGTTGAGACAAAGGCCTCCCAAGGATGAACAAGAGTCACTGAACTGAAGATTGTCCACAGAGGAATGAAAAGGGCTGGGGAGCCTTGGGAAGACACTGCACACCGCAGATGGAAGTAGTGTGAGCCTGTGACTGGCCCCTCCCTCCGCCATTGGTCAGCTGTCCCTCCCATGGCCAGGACACTCTGCTAAGTGGTCCAGAGACCAGTTCTCACATTGCTCTCAAAAATCCTTAGGTCAGGCCACAGCCTGGGAATAATGTCACTCTGAGGGGGGACCAGGCAGATGGATATTTCTAACAATTCCAGGTGATTTCAGTGTGCAGCTCTTGTGAAAACAGATTCTGACCTCGCAGGTCTAGGGGTGATTCTGCACTTCTAATAGGTATTGGGTGGATACCCACACCACTGGTCCTGAGAAGCTTCTAGAGCACACAACCAAGTGCCCTCCCTTAGAGAAAGGGAGCTGCCATCTATAGTCTGTCTCAGTCTCTGTGAGCCTCCCTCACAGTGGTGGGGTCTCAGTGGGGCCTCTCATTTGTCAGCCACGCTTTTAGGTCTCCAATAAGCATTTCTTCCTCCTTCTCTCACGCCCTCTCTCCCATCTTCTTTCTAGCTGTTCTGCCATCATGGATATTTGTCCTGCTTTTCCACCCCTGCCCTCTGTACTGGCTGCTTCTGGTCTGGCTGTTCCCAGCCCCACCTGCAGGCCCTGGCTGACCAGTGACTTCCATCCATGTGTCTCAGGTTCAGTCTGCTAGTGTAGCCCATCCTCCCCGTGTGCCTGTGCTTCCCAGCTGTCCCCAAGTCACTGTGGGCAGGACCTGGGTGGCAGCCAGCACTGAAGCCCCATCGGATGGCTCTTGATGACCAAACAATAAACAGAAAGTTGTGCTGGTGCTGGTGTCGAGGCAGAGATGGAGTTAGAACTCATCACTGTCCATGGAAGGGCCGGCCTCCTTTCTCCTAATTTCTGTCCCATGTCGAGTGTCTTCTACAGAGGTTAGACCCAAGCATTCACAGAGCAGTCGCCTTCCCACAGCTTCTGGAGCTGTGGCAGTTTCCATGAAGGGACTTCAGAAGTCAGGGAACTTGATCGCTGCACTGCCCTGACGTGGCAGCTGGCTCCCAGCCCCCAGCAAGTGTGTGAACAGACCCCGACCGACCAGGGTGCTCCTGGCGACAGACTGATTGCAAACACAACATGGGGCCCAGGAATGTGCTCTCCTTTCCAGCCTTCTTTTCCTCAGTTTCCCCTCATTACGGTTGCTCCTCCTGTCCCTCCTGCCATCTGCTACATACACTCTTCCTCAGACCACATTCATGATTTGTTTTTACCCAACCTCACTGCCCAAGTCCTTTCGCTTCTGCGTTCACCACATCCCACCAGTCCCATGAGGCAGCTCCCACTTCATTCCTCTAACAAACCTCCCCCCAGCGCTCAGCACTAGGGCCCTCCATCCTCTGTTCCTGGGACAGAGTCACTGGAGTCGTTTTGCCCCTTAGGGATTAACTGCCTATTACTCACTAGAGACCCAAATAGATTACAAGCAATTTGAGTTTACAAATGTGTTTACTCAGTTGTCCACCCCACAGAAGACCTTATGCTGAGTTGGCATCTATCAGACATTTGCTTATTGCTTTGTTAGCTTTCTTCTTGTCCCACTTGTTTACCTACCCATCTTCTACTAGTCAATATCTGTCAGTGAGGGGGTCTGCTATAAATGGGGGGTGTGGCATTACTGCATAACCATGGCAACTACATTTGAAAGACAGTTGAGAAGAGGGGAGAGGGAGCAAGTGCCAAGAGAAAGGTGGCTGGGGGGGTTGGGGTGGAGAGATGTGCTACCACCCACCTGAGGCCGACCTCCTTACCGATGAAAAGGGGCAGTGTGAGGACCTGGGAGGTCACACTGGTCCACAAGACAATGTCCAACGTCCTCCTCCTCCTCCTCCTCCTCCTCCTCCTCCTCCTCCTCCTCCTCCTCCTCCTCCTCCTCCTCCTCCTTCGGTGAGTACAGGAGCAGCCTCAGGGAAAGTGACTCCACACTGCGATAGTTCTTGATACAAAAAGAAGAGACCACATGGTCCATTCTGGTGGAGAGATTGATCTTGATTTTGGGGAAGTGGCCCATTGCCCTTTGCACAAAGTCCTCCTCCTGCATCTCGTACAAGCAGTAGAACAGCTCCAGCTGGCTGGGCTGGGTCTGCAGTGTCTTGGCTTTGGCCTTGGCTTCTATCCATTTCAACAGTTCCAGCCTGATTTGCTGAGAGATCTTACAACTCAGTTTTTTCTCCAAGTAGGAAGTCCTCTCCTGGTTTATAAGGCCAAAAAGGAAACGAACAACAAAAATCAGATACCCCTTTTCAAATTTGCCGTAGTTTTCAAGAAGGACCGTCACATCTCGTTTGGGAAGCTCCAAACGACTCCCTGGCATGGTCTTCTCCCCCTGCTGTTCCTCCTCTTCCAGCAAGTAGTACATGGCAGCAAAGAACTCCTGGAAAGTCATGTGGATGAAGCTGTAGAATGTCTCGCAGTCCACTTCCTTTTGAAATAGGTTCACCCTCAGGAAAGCAGACACATCCGCCTTCTGCAGGCCGTGGTTCCTGAGGTCACCTTCCTCAAACAGGATTTTCTGGTTCCAGATTCCATCTGCGGCCAACGAGCAGAGACCCCGGAGGTTGGCAGAGACATGGTACTTCTGGCTCCCTCCCTGGGATTGCAGCAAACTGGAGAGGAAGAAGATGTACACCTCAGTGGTGGTCTTGGATGTCTGAGCAAGACTCTTGCCACTGTCCATCTGCTGTTTGAGCCCAGTACACACGATCCAGCAGACCAGGGGGATGAAGCACATGGTGAAGAGGACCTCATTCTCCTGAGTCAGCCTGAAGGCTTCCCTGGCTTGCTGCTCATCTGAGAAATACTTAAAAAAATATTCCTTCTTCTTGGCCTCTGAGAAACCCAGGACTTCCACATGTCGCGGACGGTCCAGCAAGTGCTGCAGCTTCTCCAGGGCCACGGGTCTTGTGGTGATGAGCAGGGAGGCCTCTGGAAGCAGCTTTTTTCTGATGAGGCTGCTCAGGAGAATATCTCCCCGCTCCACCTTCCGCCAGTTGGTGCAGAGTGCCTCCGTGTGCTCATCGAAGGTGCCTTGCAGCTCATCAAAGCCGTCCATGAGGAAGAGGACCCTGGAAGGCTTTCTCACAATCTTGCATATGGGTGGCTTTGGGTCAGGGCAGCAGCTGATCATCAGGTCCCCCAGGCTCCTGCGCGTCCCGAGGCTCACCTCCCGACAGTGGATATAGAACAAATAGTCGAACCTGTCCTTGTAAAGCTTCTCCGATGCCCAGTCCAACATGATCTTCCTGGCCAGTATCGTTTTCCCAATGCCCGCTGACCCCTGGAGCACCACCGTGTGCGCGGGCTCAGAGTGTGGGTCCTCGGGCTCAAACAGCAAGTCCAAGTTCATGGAACTCGTAGGGCTGTCCTGCGTCTTGGCAGAAGTCCTGCTGATGGCCAGGAGCTCGTGCTCTCTCTCCTGCTGGCTCTGGTGTTCCTTGATGAGACGCAGCCTGGTGTAGCGCTTGTTGAGGTTCACAGTCTCACCCAGACGGGCATTCCTGTCTTTGATACACTGGAATCTGCTTCTCACGTGTTTTCTGTATTTCTTACAGTAATCTGTAGCATAGACAGAAAGTTTGACTTTGAGAGAAGCCCGAGCGCACCCCCCTGGTTGAGCTATCAGTAGGGGCCATAGGGAGTAGTGACTGGAACTAGGAAATGGGTACAGCTCCTCTCCACTACTTGGGTATAGAGGGCTCCAGAAAATTTGGGGTGTCAAAATCTTCCTAGAGATAGTTGAGCAGAAGAACAGCAGCGCCTATGCACTGCCCCAACCATAAAATCCTTCTTATTCACTCTTACTCCTCTAAGTAGTCTGCAGTCCACGCCTTTTAAAACCTGAAACATTCCATGGCCTACCCTCAGTCTGGGGACTGCAAGGAGCCAGGTGCTCATGTGCCCGTGGCTTCAGCGGTGGTGGATTTCCTGAGACAGACCTTTGTATCCAAGGAGCAGGAGCACGTAGAAGGGCCAGCCCCCCAGCCTGCCAGTGCCTCCAAACCCAATTGAAAGCACAACCCCCATGCTTACCTTCCTTTTTTTTACAAATAGAGATTCTGGAAAGGTACCCCAATAAACCCATCCACTCCTCTTCGAGGCTTTCTTCCCGGCATTCCACAGAAAGATGTGCATTATCTGAAAATAACAGGAAAATAATACAAAGTGTCAGAATTCAGGACTCTTAACTAAGGGGGTATAATTGACACCTAACACCTGGCACAGGTCAAAGGCATCTTCTTGGACATCTCCCAAACCAAAACACGGCTCAGAGACGCGGATGCCAGGTGGGAAGGTGCACGTCCCTTCGGGGGTGTTCCTGTGTCCTAATTTCAAAGCAGTGGCGTTGATCCACCCTCTGAGCATTGTGTCCCCACCGAATGCAGTCTCAGAATCTCTCTCCCAAACCCAGAAATCAACCAGCAAACATGTGACGGGTGTGTTTGTCTTCTCCTGTATGTCTGTCAGTCTCCACCATGCTCTGGCGTTGAGGCCATGCCAGTGCTCCCCAGTACCCCCATGATGGCCATGGCCATCAGGATCATTCCCCCAATCCCAAACACCTGGAATTCTCCTTAGCCATATTCTGTGTCTTCAAGAGTGAGAATTACCAATCTGGTTTATGTCTAAGTCGGTGATGCTGAATCCTGGCTGATGTTAGATTCACCTACAAAGCTTTAAAAACACCGATTCCAGGATTCCTCCTTTGTTATTCTTTTTCAACCCATCTGAGGGGGGGCCCAGGCACCATTATATTTTAAAAACTCCAATCTGCATCCACACTTGAGAATCACAGATCTACACAGTCACTAAATGCCCAAAGAGGCATTTCCTACGAGAAATTTAGACACAGTAGAACAAGAGCGAGGTATCAGGGGAAATACATGGTGCAGATAACTTAGGTTAAGCAGGGACCCGAGAGTGAGATGAAGGATTCCGAATAGGCATCTTCCTCATCTGAATGCAAATGCTATGGATAACCCAATCACAAAACAAAATCCAAACATTAACTCAAATCAAAACCACAACTTAATTTTTACCTAAAGCCTAACCTTGACCAGTGCCACACCCCACCCCAAAAAACAAAAACAAACAAACAAAAAAGCTTCTAACCCTGGTTATAATCCTTTTACCTCAAAACCCAGCTGTGGAAACCAAGATGTCCCTGTGGTTAACAATCAGGCTTCGGCCAAAGGCACTCCTGGCACTGGGTCCTGCCCTTGGCTCTAATGAGGACGCAGCCACAGGCAAGCAGGACTTCCAGGCTCACTTCAAAATTTTGGGCAACCAACCTCCACAATTCTTTTTCATCTTGTAAAACTGAAACACTATATGCGTTAAATTACAATTACCCATTTCTCTCTCTCTCTCTCTCTCTCTCTCTCTCTCTCTCTCTCTCTCTCTCTCTCTCTGTAGCCCCTGGCAGCCATCACTTTCTGTCTCTGCAAATTTGACTACTTGAGGGACCGCTTATAAATGGAACCATACAGCATTTTTCTTTCTGTGACTGGCTTATTACTCTTAGTACAATGAAATTGAAAGTACGTTTGAAAGTGGTAACCTCGTGGGCTTCTTGTGAGGAATAAACAAAATCCACAAAAAGTGCTTAGCAAACTACTTCTGCAACTATGATTATGATACTTTAAGTTAGTTACTAAGTGTGTAAGTACTGATACAATTATAACTGCATTCTTTCATGCAATTTTTATAGAACACGTACTGCTGTGCTCCCCTCCTCGTGGCCCTGCATCATTTTCTCTTCCTTGTCACACCCTCATTGCTGCCCCACCCCACTGTGCTTCTCCCAGTCGGCTGGTTCATTTCTATTCCTCCTTTCCTCCAGCTCATCATCATCACCCATGGTTTTCTACATTCCTCTGACCCCCTCCTGTGCCCTTGCCTTGCTCAGAACACCAACCAGAAGGAAGGACCTCATCTCTACCATGTCCACAGGAATGAAGACAATGTCTCTTACCATCCCCATGCCCAAAGCAATGGCCATAGGAGATGCTTTCCGGAGACACCATACAGTTCTACCAGGACAGAGATTGCCCCATGAGTCATAGCAAAGAGACTTATCAAGTCTCGAGCTTGTTAACCATGCAGGATGGAGACCTAGAGAAAGCTTCAGGCACAAGAGAGATTTGGATAAAGTGGAACTGATTACGGAAGGTTTCTAGGGTTGCATAAGCCCTGTCTTGGGTTCCTAAAGGAGTTAGAAAAAAGCAAACTGTTTTCTTCCATCTTCTTATAGCACTATCATGAGAGGAAGAAGAGGAAGAGGCCAAGATAATGAAATAAATAATTAAAAAACAAACATACCAACTATGAAGCATCAAAGGATACCATTAACAGAGAAAAATGGCAACTCATGGAATGGGAGAAAATGCTTGCAAATCATATATTTGCTAGAGGGTTAATATCCAGGATATATAAAGAGCTTCTACAAGTCAACAACAAAAAACAAAAAACTCAAATAAAACGTGGGAAAAGGACTTGAATAGACATTTCTTCAAAGATAAACAAACAACCAACAAGCACATGAAAAGACACTCAATATCTCCAGTCAGTAGGGAAATGCAAATAAAAACCACAATGAGATCCCATCTCAAATCTATTAGGATGGCTCTATAAAAAGAAAACAAGGCCAGTCTGCTTTTTGAGCCTTGCTTTTGCTCAGGGGCCTGCTCCAAACGCTTTGAAGTGTACGTTTTCTTCTAATAATGAGCCCTTGAGGCTTTGAGCCTTTTGAGCCCATTTGTTTGTTTGGCCAGTTCCAAACTCTTTGGAGTGCACTTTCTCTTCTAATAGTGGCCCTTGAGCCACTCTCTACTGCTCGGGTCCACTTCAATCCCTTTGGAGTGTACTTTCTCTTCTAATAAACTATTCTTTCACCACTTATTAAAAAAATAAAATAACTCTTGGCAATGTGGAGAAAGTAGAACACTTGTGCACTGTTGGTGGGAGGGTAAAATGGTACGGCCACTATGTAAAACGGCGTGACATTTCCTCAAAAAATTAAGCAAAGAATTGCCATATAACATAGCAGTTCCACTTCTGAACATATCCCCAAAAGAACTGAAAGCAGGATCTCGAAGAGATTTGTACACCCATGTTCATAGCATCATTATTCACTATAATGCAAAGCTAGAAGCAATCTGAATGTCAATTGATGAATGAATGGATAAACAAAATGTGGTCTATACACACCATGGAACATTATTATGCCTTAAAAAGGAATGAAATCCAGTCATATGTGACAACATGGATGAAACTGAAGGACATTATACTAAGTGAAATGAGTCAGTCACCACTAAAAGGCAAATCCTGTATGATTCCACCTGTAAGAGGTACCTACAGTGGTCAAGTTCATAGAGACAGAAAGTGGTGGTTTCCAGGGCTGGGGGAGGGAAATGAGGAATTGTTATTTAATGGAACTGAGTTTTGCAAGATGACAAAGAGTTCTGGAGATGGATTGCACAACATGAATGTGCTTAACACTGCTGAAATATACACTTAAAAGTGGTTAAAGTGGTAAATTCTGTTATGTGTATCTTATCACAACTTTCAAAAAATATTGTTTTCCTTCCACTCACCCCACTCTGGCTCATCCCTCTTAGCTTTCTCGTAAAGGTCTCTCCTGTTGATTGCAGCAAAAATCCACACTGCCATGGCCCATGCGTTCTCCTCCCCATTGAAGTCAATCATCAGGGTGGCTAGGTCCACATGATCTGCTTTTTCCGTCTGACCTCGAGGGAGGGCCATGCAGCCCTTCTGAGGAGGGTAGTCTTCTAAGTGCATCTTGAATTTCTTCATGTCCACATCCTCCAGGTCCTCCAGGTAGTGGGCCAGCTTGCAGCGGACGCTGGCCATGCTCACGGTGGCAGGTCAGGGTCCTGGGGCATAGGCCACGCTGCAAGGTGGGTGGTGGGACAGCAGGTGGGTTAAAAGTCCAGCCTCAGAGAGAGCTAAATGATCAAAAAGTCAGAAGACTGAAAGGAAAAAATATTATCCGACTGTAGGAGTTCCAGCCACAGTTCTGAAAGTGAGCCAACTACTTACCACACAGTTTTCCTCTTGGCTCCACCCAGGAGAGTGTCCTGAACTGTGGAAGAAAGGCGTCCCTGTGGAGAGACGCAGTAATTCAACCCACTCGCACAGGAGCACCAGCAGGCACCAGATGCCCACAACCACAGCAGGTCCCGGCGCCACCTCCGTGCCACCCCAGGGAGCATGGGCCCCATTGATGACTGGGCTATGACCTTGGGCAAATGCATCACTACCCTGCAACTTCAGTGTCCTCATCTATAAATTGACAGAGTGAAAATTTTGTTTTTAAGTTCCTTCCACATGAAAGACACTGTTTCCTTGTTTCTGTTTGACCTAAGGAGAGATGGATAAGGGACAAAAGAAGGAGACCAGGAAATGAGTAATTATGGAGATGGCTGGAGCCAGGACAGAGGTCAGGGGCGTAGGAGGAGGAGATGGTCCGCGACTGCCCTTCAATACTGCAGCGAGAGGGAACTTGGGATGCATCGGGGAACGATGACTCCTGTAAAATTTGTGATTACGAGTACAATAACCAGTCTAACTCACATTAATTGAGAGCAGATTACAGGCTGGGCACAGCAATGATGCTTGTTGGCACAAAGGCCTGTGAGGTGCATGCATGCCCCCCACCCCCACCGCCATTTGATGCAACTAGAGACCAAGTCTTAGCGAGGTTAAGTGATTTGCCCAAAGTTTCGAAGCCAAGAAGAGACAAAGCCAAGATTTAGACCAAGTTCGTCAATTTTTGAGCCCGTGCCCTACGCTGAACTTTTCAAAGCCTGAAAAGCTGTGAGACCACTTATTCCCTCACTTAACTAGATATCTCAGTCAGACAAGAACAAAAATGATCCGACAGTAAAGTAGATGGTTAAAAGGCAAAGGTAGTGTCCTGATATTTATCATACACAGCCTTTCATTATCATGTTCACCGACTGAGTTCTCCTAATTAGACTTCAAGCTCCACAAAGACCAGAAGTCAGCTGCTGTATCTCTCGCCTTACACACCGCCTAGGTTGTGGATGAATGAACAGGTTGTCTCTATTGGGGATTAATCCCTTTTTATTATTGAACTGGGAAAATCATTACATCAGCCCAAAGCCATAAGTGATGCTAACAGGATGGGGAGGCCATGCGAAGTAGTGGAAGTCTCTGAATTATGATTCATAATTCACGGTTTGCTATTCAAGTCCCTCAGACATGAGGTGTTGGTCACTCCTCCTGCCTCCACTTTTGGCCACATGTGCTCACCCATGTCTACCTTCTTAAGCATGTGGTGAGGGGTCACCCCCAGAGAGACCCCAAGGTCCCATCCCACCCATCCTTCCATGCACATCAGGAGTCTAACTCTCCTCTGTGCTCCCCAGGCCTGACCTTAAGCACTCGGCCCTGACTTTTGCCTCCTGTTTCTTGGTTTCTAAGGATGCTCATTTCCTCAGATGCACCCCACTCACCCACTCTGAGGGTGCTAGGCAAAGTTGCTGGAGTCCAGGGTGTAAGCTGAGATCACTGTCCCTGTCATCACCCACATGCACTTGCACACACAGAGCCCAAATAATGATAAATATGAAAGAACATTCCAGAAATGTTGTTGAAGGACAAACTTGGAGGCTGGCAGAAGAAATCTCTAGCTGAGTTCTCGCCCTGGAAACATTCTCCCCATTCTTCCCCAGACCTATTCGGTCCCCGTGCTCCCCGGAGCTGGACTCACCCAGATGCCAGCCTCAGGAACAGCTTGAAAGGAAGTGTTCTGACTTTATAGTTGTAACAGCCCAGCAGCAGCAGGAAGGATGTGGTCTCAGTGGGGCGTGAACAAGATTGCGCTACAGGCAAAGGCAGAGACTAACGGTTACTCACATCGCTGGGTTTTCCAAAGCGAACAGTGGTCTCAAAGCCGAGCCAAGCCTTTCTCGGAGGCCGCCTGAGTGGGAAGTGGGGGGACCCAGTGATGCTCAATGGATGTGTCCTCTCACTCTCACAATTGTGACGACAGGAGGGGAGTGGGGTGGGGATCCCCCCAGAGCTGGTGAGCAGGGGGTCGAGAGCGTGACACACAGATACGTGCTCTCTCAAGATGTCGCATGGCAGCGGCCAGCCGGCAGGTTGACCCCATCACCCGTTACTTGTTTAACCATTTTATTGAGGTAAGTACACACCAATGCACCCATCCAATCAAAGCCATAAATGCATTTATCTCTGCCCAAAGACACAGTGTTACCAGCGGCAGGCAGTATGCTGTGCGGTAGACCTCCAGGGCATACTTATCTTGCACAACAGAAACTGTGCTCTGTGACTAAAACCGTGGCCACCCCCCAGCCCCTGGCAACTGCCCTTCTATTCTGATGCTGTGAGTTTGACTATTTTAGATCCCACATATAAGTGAGATCATATAGTATTTGTTTTTCTCTGTCTGACTTATTTCACTCAGCATAATACCCTCTCGTCTATCCACGTTGTCACAAATGGCAGGATTTCCTTCTTTCTCATGGACCAATAACATTCCATTTCATATGTGTACCATTTCTTTTTTATCCATTCTTTCACCAGTGGATGCTTGGGTTGTTTCCACAGTTTGGCTGTTGTGAATAATGCTGCAGTGAACATGGGTGTGCAGATATCTCGCCAAATCCTGATTTCGATTTTTGTGGATAGGCATAAACTCTACTGCCTGACTCATTGACTCACTTGTTTAACTACCATTTATGGAGCACCTGCTGTGTGCCAGGCATGAACACAAAGCTGGGAAGCACTGTGCCTTACCCCCAGAAGAGCTGGAAGGGAGAGAAATGGGCAGGCCTTCTGTCCGGCTCTCGCAGTAGCTGCAGGACCACTGTCTGACAACAGCGTGGTGAATGAGAAGCACTCAGCACACAGATGGGTGCAGGAACCCTGGAGCAAGAAAGACAGGTGTCCAAGTCCAGCAGAGGGGCATTGGCAGTGACTTTGTCTGTGCCTCGGTTGCCTCATCTGTAAAGTGGCACAGCAGTAGCTGTCATAAGGATTGAGCCAATGGATGAGGCCTTGTGAGCAGAGCCTGAGTCACACAAGCTGGCATCAATGGGTAGCTCCTGGTCCAGTTGTCATCATAGAATGGTGTGTCCGTGCTCGGAGATGAGAGAGGCCCCATCTTATAGGAAAGCCCTAGTCCCAAGCTCTGCATGTCGCGGGCCAGGGGGCGGGAGCACCAGGGACCTCAGACGCTGAGGCTCCAGAGACAGCAGGTCCCTCAAGTTCAAAAGGGAAAACGGCTCACTGGCCAAACCGAGAAGCAGGGATTTTTTAAAGGATGAGGGCACTTTCCTTTCTCCTTCATACCTTTCTGTACTATTGGAGTCTTTATTTTGTGGCCATGAACATGCATTACTCATAGCTGAACAATAAGTGACATTAACTAAGATCACTTCTTCGGAGTAGCCCCTAAAAGAAATCCTCCCATTTAAATGACAACCAGAACCTGCCTGTGAAGGACATAGGCAGTGTGAAACGTAGTTTTCCAAATGAGGAAATAAGAATTGGGTGGATTTAGGCTTTTTTTTTTTTTTTTTTTTTTTTTTTTTTTTGAGTGGGAGTTGGGGAGAAAACAGTGTGTTTTTTCCAGGACCCATCAGCTCCAAGGCAAGTCATTGTTTTCAATCTAGTTGTGGGCGTCGCAGCTCACTTGTCCATGTAGGAATCGAACCAGCGACTTTGGTGTTATGAACACTGCGCTCTAACCACTGAGTCAAACAGCCGCCCTGGATTTAGGCCTTTTTAAGGAGATAAATAAGTCGTTAGTGATGCAATTGATACTTAAACTTAAGGGTTCTGGCTTCTAGGACAAGATTTAATTTTTCATTTTTGAATGATCAAAACAACTAATTGTGAATTGTTTTTTCTCTCCTAGAATAATTATGTATTTTTGATATATATATATGTATATGTATATACATATATATATGTACATATACATATATATATATATTCTAATATAGCAAATGGTTAGCTCTATTGAATTGTAGTTTATCCTTTACATCTGTTGACTAGGGATTTTTGTTTTTATTTAGATAAACTGAGTAAGTCAGTTTACTGGACATGCAGTAAAAATCCACACCTTTTTCATGCACAAGTCCATGAGCTCTCACAAGCACATATGGTCACATAACTGCCACCACAATTGAGCTACAGAACACTTCCATGACCCTCAAATTTCATCTCGTGCCACTTCATAATCAACCTCTGTCCCCACCACAGACCCTAGCATCCACAGGCTTGGCTTCTGCAGCTAAAGTTGTGCCTTTTTCAGAGTGTCAAAAACAGAATACTACAGTGTGCAGCCTTTTAAAGAGGCCCTTCACTCATCGTGACACATGTGTGACTGACCCTGTTGTTGTGTCTATCATGCTCCATTCCTGCTTTTTGCTGGATGTCTTCCATGGTCTATGTGCACCACACATGTTTATCCACTCCCCACACAAGGCACATTTCTGTTGTTTCCAGTTTTTGGCAATTGTCAGTAAAGCCACTACAAACACTTGCATACAGATTTTTGTGTGAATATTAGTTTTTATTTCTCCTGGCTAAATACCTAGTAGTGGAAGAGCTGGATCGTATGGGAAGAGTATGTTAACTTCATAAGAACTTCCAAACTATCTTCCAAAGTGGCCGTGACATTTTGCATCCCCACCAGCAATACATGAGGGCCCTAGACCCTTCACCTCCTTGTCGGCACTTGGTAGAATTAGTTGTGTTTTACTTGTTTAAGCCATTCTAATAGGTTTTGTTGACCCCGAGAGTGAATGTGCCTGTTAAGAAGGACCCCTGGTGGCTGACTGGGCTCAAATTCATAGACAGAACCTAGCAATCATTGCTACATATGGGCCTCTCACACTTTCTGCACTTCAGGGAAAAGTTGCACTGAACTGCTTACCTCCTGAACTGTCTTCCTGTTCCAAGTATACCTTTATAAGAAGCTCCTAGGATCCTATTTTGACCAATAGGACTGAGGCTTTCCCCATCCAATCAGAACTGTGCAGCTATATCCTCACATATATCTTCACTGACCAATCAAATGAGCTCCACTCTGACCAATCAGGACAGTATTTTTCTGGACCAATCAAACTGTGAGGATTTGGAGTCCTCATTTGCATGAAAGTGAACCAATCAGGGTGTGGGGTGGGTACTATTCTCTATATAAGTGAGCTTCATCTGTACCTCACCAGACAGCACTTTTCAGTTTCTGTTGGAAGGTTGTCTTATCCCTGCTGGAATTGTAACACCAGAGCTGGAACTGTCTCAATAGAGCAAAGCTGTTTTGCTGGACCAAACCTGGCGGTGTCTCACCAGAGCTGTAACACCAGGGCCACCTCACCCATGTCAGCTCAAGTAAGCTGTTTCACAGCCATGCTGTATCACACTTGAGCTATATCACACTTGAGCATATCATGCTTGAGCTGTATCATTATTGAGCTGCATCACATTTAAGCTGTATCACAGCTTAGCTATTTCACTCTTGAGCTGTCTGCATTGAATAAAGTCTCCCCACTCACTGTACCCCAAACTAGAAACCCCTATTGGTGTTGAATTGGCTATGACCTTCAGTTGACAGTTTGTAATGAACTAGGGCATTTAACTAAGGAATTTTTTTAATGCATGCTGTGGAACTTGTTGCACTTCCTTAAGGACACTAGTCACTGGCAGGCTCAGGGAGAGCAGACGTGTCTTCCAGACTTCACCTTGGTGGATGGCTGCACGCTGCCTTCTCACAGTCTGTCCCCTTTGCTGTGAGCTCAAATCAAACCATGCCTAAGAGGGAAATGGAAAGTGAAAGCACTGTTCAAGGATCATTCCAGAATTTTGAAAGGATACTTTAATCATGTATGAAAACTAGTCCAGAAAAAAAGTCACTATGTTTTGTGTGTTACTCTGCATTCTGAAAAAAATTGTGTTCCAGATAATGGGAATATCACAATCAACACAAATAATAAATAAAGAAGGTCACAAAAGTAGAGCATAATGATTACCCTTCATATGTCATTCATGCCACATTCAAAAAAAAAAAGTAGACAATAATGATTTAATATTGTGCACTGAAGAAAAAAAATTACACCCTTAAATACCTGAAGTTCACTTCGGTAAAGCAAAGTGGACTGGAACTCAGGGCACTGGATTCCAAACCCAAATTTGCCACAAATCCTTTCTAATTGGATAAACTACAAGAAACCGAAAGAAAAAAGAAAAAAAAATCCACATTGGGAAGTCAATGACTGATGCAAGCTACAGAGAAATAGGGCCAGACAGATATGCTTCCCCGCCCACCTCCAAGTCTATGTGACTGAGACAAGCCCTGGTTTTGTGGGTGGGAGCTGAATAAGGAAATGCCATAGGGGTTTTCTAAATCCAAAAATCTAGACACTGGGCATGAAAATATAGGTGTGGGGCCAAACACTCAAAACATTTAAAGACAAGGTTCTATTGGAAAGCCCAAAGGAAAACAGTGATATCCAAGCTGGACACCTCAAATCCTGCATGTATCTCTGGGTCCAAGTGCCTCCAAATCCTTACCCAGCTACGCTGTCCCTCAACCCCAACTCCGGGTGGTGATTACCACTCTGGGCTGGGGGAGGCGGTTTCACTTCTCCTCTGTGCATGAGAAGGCACATTGCTTCCCTGGCAGAGACACTCAGGCTGCTGCCATTGCTGCCACTTTCCATTTGTCAACCCTACCCTGATCAACACAGTGGCCGCTAGCTACAGGTGGCTACTGAAATTCAAATGCAAATCAATCAAAATCAGCAATTCAATGCTAGCTGTACTGGTGGCATCTTAAGGACTCGGTGGTCACATGTGGGGACAGCGGCACAAAACAGGATACTACATCACTGCAGTTTTATTTATCAGCTCTGGTCTGACTCCTGTCCCTGGCAGGGCTTTCTGGACCTTAATTCCTCATGCTTAGAAATCTCAAAAAGATTCCTGCAGAATATTGTTCTATCTGACATTAGGCAAGTTTTGAAGGTGTATATATAGTATTACTTACTTTTAATATATGCATATCCACTTATTGGTACTGTGTAGACAAATCCGGAAGAACGATATTTGAAACTAGAAATATGAAGCGGGAATATACAGAGGATTTTTATGTTCTACACTATACTTTTTTATTGCTTGGAAAAACAACAAGCACATATAACTGTGATTAAAATGGGGAAAAAGGAAGCGTTACCTAGCACATGTATCAAGTTGGTGGGATTTGGTGGCCTTGAAACAGGATGTTCCTGACAGCTGGACATCCCACTTTTTTTTCCAGCCTCCATCAGTCTGTTAACAATGCTCCTTTTCTTATTTTCATATCTTCCCTCAGTAGGTGCTAATCCTCTCCGTGCCTTCTAATCCATGTCAAGTCACACACTGCAAAATGCTAGGCATTTACTCTGTCCTATGATGAGCATAGAATTTCACAGGAGTGGAGCAGATGTCATAGGCAGTCAGATCAGCATCCACTGGCTGCCTTCTTCCTTGCTAAAAAAGACTCAAATGCTGTGCAAGTGTCCACCTCTTCTCCCACAGGACTCTAGGAAAGTTAACCCTTTCCTCCAACTCCAGGGGAGTATTCTGGTTTTACAAGCCAATCATAGGATCCTGTTTTCCCAGTGATGATTGTATAAGAAGTAGACTGGTGAGGAAATTCTGGTTACAAACCCAGAACTTCACAGAAAAAAAGTCCATGCTCCTAAGAAAGAATTTTTATAACATTTGTGATAGGGTAAGTAAACAGATAGAAATGAGCAGGAGATGGGGAAATTTAGCCCCATTAGAAAGCCCCTTGCTGCAGCTCCTACTTGGGTCAAGACCCCTGGCAGCTGCCCGGCAGGACTCCAGGTTCACACATACCTCTCGATCAAAGAGATGTGTTGTTAGAAGTCAGAGAAGGGGATACCCATCCTGTTTGTCAGGACCATCAATATCTTACTAGCCCAACAGAACTCCAGGTTTTCACACACCCCAAAGGGTTGTGTTTACTCATGCCCCTAAATCAAAGAAATGCACTGCTAAATGCGATGAGGACAGAAAAGGAGCCACATGTTAAACCTGACAAGCTCAGGAGACTGAAAATAACCACATAGGATGGCATGAACATAAAAATTCCTAGCTAAGGTGGGCCATGGCGGGAAGTCATATCTTTAGCCTGTAGCTTCCTTGACAAAGATCAATCTCTACCGTAAGTGAGTCTTTTGCTCTTTTGCTTCTAGAATAACATGCCCTTGGAAACTCAGTAATCCCTTTTTTCCAGACCAGAGCAGGAAACTACAGAATCCCTTATTATTCTTGTCTCCTGATTACCATCTCCATATGCTGTAAAAAGTGAACTATTAATTATCGTGTACCCACCTATGTGAAAGAATTTACCTTTATCCATTCCCAGAGATTTCCCCGCTTTGCTTTCTCCCACCCCCTTAATCTACCACCAGTGAATTTCATGTAACCTTCCTCCTTGGATTCTAATGTATAAAATAATTTGTAAAACGGCCATTTTCTGGAGTATTTTCTCAATCCGTTGAGACTTTGCTTCCTGGCAATTGTCGTCAGTTTGGCTCAAATAAACTCCTATAAGCTTTCTCTTAGGCTGGATGGGATTTTGTTTGTTTGTTTGTTTTGTTTAGTGTTTTGTTGTTGTTGTTTGTTTTTTGTCGACACAGAGGACTAAGCACCTCAGGGGGGAGAAAGAGAGATAAGAGAATGGAAAAGGGGAGGCAATTCTACCCCTAGAAATAAAAGCCTTCACACAATGTGAGGCGTGGCTTCTTCCCTCCCTTGGGTCAGCCGGCTCCATGTCTCAGAGCATACTTTCTTTTCCTAATAAACTTCTGTTGTTCGTGCTGTACAAACCTCTGTCTTTTGATTGAAGTCGTTCCTTCAAGAAGACAAGAGCCAAGGTTATTAATGTCATTTTCCCGGTAACATCTGGTCCTTTGCTGCCAATAGATGTGGTCACATCAGTGCCCAGGACTGCTGTGGCCATTTTGTAACTATGGGGAAGTGTTAGGCACTCTGAGGATGGAAGAGCCAGAGATGGAAGGATCAGCCCACTGAGGTAACCAGCTGTGGGGACAGAGCCCCAGAGAGTAGTTTACAGGCTCTCGGCCTCACGTGGAAAGGTGCTGGCTCGGGTGGTGGATGGCCGTCGGCTGTGGCTGATTGGCTGTCGGCTGTGGCCGGTTAGCCGATTGGCCGCTGGTATAACTGCTGCGGCTACGAAGGATTGCCGAGGAGCCGAGCAGAGCCGAGCAGAGCCGAAGAGAGCGGAAGAGGAGGGCCAAGGAGAGCGGAAGAGGAGAGCCGAGAGAGCGGAAGAGGGTCGAGGAGAGGGGAGGAGAGTCATCGGTCGGTCAGTTGGTGGAAAGGCAGACGGCAGGTCGGTGTCCAGTGGGCCCAGCCTCCAGTGAGCCCATAGTGGTATGACTCCCCTACCTATGGCTCCGTGGGTGTTCCTTTTTAGCCTCACCATATCCTGCGTTCTTATGTGGGGAGAGGGACCAGAGACCCCGCAGGCCTCCCCGCCCGACAAATGGTGGAGCGAGCAGGGTCTCCCATACAACATAGCCCAACAATGAAATGCCTTGTTGTTAAAGCAATTTAAAATGGCATTTCTGCAGGTAGGTCCTACTTTTGAGGTATGATTGACTGTTCTCTGGGAGTTTGCATTTCTCTGTGTAGATACTGTGCTGATGCTGTTGCGGAAAAAGCGGCAAGGACCGAGAAACACAAGACGCACTCCCAGAGGGCAAGGAGAACTCAGCTTTATTACACTAGTGGGCCCAGTGGGATTTTTCCCAAAGAACTGAGCACGGACTGGGGTCAGGTGTTTTATTTTATATGTTTAGGCCTCCGGGTTGGGGGGTGGAAGTCTAGGCAGGGTGCCAGGGAGGTCCGTCCCTAGCAGCTGTGATCCCTCAACTTTGTTTTGACAGGGAGGCCTCTAACTATGGTGCCTGCAAGAGTCATCTCTGATGAGGTATGGGAGGAGGAAGGGGGGGACAGAGCTCTTAGGGGAAGCTTGCCGGAGATAGCTCCAATAAGGGGGAGATTGAGCTGTTGGGAAAAACCGTCCCAACAATGCTACTCCAGGTACAGCTGGGTGGATGACTGGTACCTCCACTAACGGCTAAGAATATGTGCCCTGAAGACTGGTATTTCTATAAAGACCCCTGCAGTAAGCCACTGCCATTCCTCAGCATTTGCCCAAACATGGCCACAAAATAATATTAACCAGCTCTGATTTTCAAATTAGAACAATGGTCTTGAACAAAGGACTTTTATGATAAAGTGGACTCTGCAGGACAGAGGCTTTATTGCTTTCCAAATAATGTGAGCATTCACGAACTCAGAAAATAAATTTTATCTTATAAACTATAGCAGAGGGAAGACTGTGAGGTGACGTAAGTACCTGAAAGTTCTTTTAAAGAACCTAAAAGTTTCAACAGGAGACTGAGTCAGAGAAATGGAGAGTGCATACTGGGAGTGGCTGTTGTGGTGAAATTTTATGCATCAGTTTGGCCCCGCCACAGTGCCCAGGCATGCAGTCAAACACCAGTCTGCATGTTGCTGCAAAGGTATGTTTTAGATGAGGTCGACATTTAAATCAGTCGATTTTGAGTAAAGCAGGTTGCCCTCCATAATGTGGGTGGGCTTCATCCCGTCAGTTGAACATCTTAAGAGAGAAGACTGAGGTCGCTGAGGAAGAGGGGATTATGCCTGCAGTCTGCCTTCAGACTCAGGGCTGCAACGTCACCTCTTCTCTGTGTCTCCAGCCTCCTGTGATTTCAGACTGGCCAGCCCCACAATTGCATGAGCCAGTTATTTAAAGCACCTTTCTATATATAGATTATAGATATAGAGTTAGATATATAATATGCAATGTATACATATATATTGTCTTAGTCTGTTCAGGCTGCTATAACAAAAATATCACACCATCAAATGGGTGGCTGAAACAACAAACATGTATTTCTCACATTTCTGGAGGCTGGAAGTCCAAAATCAAGTCCCGGCAGATTCAGTGTCTGATGAGCACCCGCTTGCTCATTCACAGACGGCCATCACTTCACTCTGTCCTCATATGGCAGAAGGAGTGAGGGGTATCTCTGGGATCTTTTTAAGAGTAGTGATTGCTTCCCAAAGGCACTGCCTCCAATACCAGCACACTGGAGATTATGTTTCAACAGATGAATTTGGGGGTACAGAAATATTCAGTCTATAATCCACATCAATATTCATTTCTATACATATATGTATGTCTCATTGGCTCCTTTGCTCTGGACAACCCCAAGTAACACAGTCCCTGAGTAAAGACGCAGAGCTCCACCCCACACCTACAGCCCAAGCCCCAAGCTGAGGTGTCACAAAAACTACAGTGGGTGTAAGGGTCTGAGTATAAACAAAGATATAAACAGAGCCACTGTAAAATGGAGGGGAGCAGCCATACTAGAAGAACAGCCTGTCACATATTATGCCTCAAACCTTTGGAAAGAAAACGAGGACAAATAACCTTTAGGGTGGACCTAGAGCAACACTGTGTCCCAAAGACAACCAGAAAGCAGTTATGGGGCCGGAACAGTGGCTCAGGTGGTTAGAGCTCCATGCTCCTAACACCGAAGGCTGCTGGTTCGATTCCCACATGGGCCAGTGGGCTCTCAACCACAAGGTTGCCAGTTCAATCCCTCGAGTCCCGCAAGGGATGGTGGGCTCCGCCCCCGGCAACTAAGATTGAACACAGCACCTTGAGCTGAGCTGCCACTGAGCTCCCAGAGGGCTCAGTTGGTTGGAGCGCATCCTCTCAACCACAAGGTTGCCGGTTCGACTCCCGCAAGGGATGGTGGGCTGTACTGTACTTCCTGCAACTAGAAAACGGCAACTGGACCTGGAGCTGAGCTGCGCCCTCCACAACTAAGACTGAAACAGGACAACAAATTGAAGCTGAATGGCACCCTCCACAACTAAGATTGAAAGGACAACAACTTGACTTGGGAAAAAAGGCCTGGAAGTACACACTGTTCCCCATTAAAGTCCTGTTCCCCTTCCCCAATAAAATCTTTTAATAAATAAATAAATAAAAATAAATATAAAAATATTGATCCCATGCCTACTTTCTGGAAAAAAAGAAAAAAGTACTAGAGTAGAAACTTAATCCAATCTCGTAATGAAAGGAGAAGATATTGTAAAATAATGTTGGGAACTGAAATTGTTTTCACATTTTAAAAATTAACTTTTATCGAAATACTGGTGCTAGTTGAACCCCAATTCCCCCGTCCGTGTGTGGGGTGCCAGTGTGTTTAGTTAAGCTAGCCCCTCACAGACAGGGGCAGAGGCACAAGCCGGCCAGTGAGGCACCCACATAAGTCACTGAGGTACCCTTTCTAGAAAACTCTTACATAAGAGTTTCACTTCTGGAATGGCAGTGGGAGGAGCCCATGAACCCATCCCAAGCAAAACAAACACAACCGGTGAAAACTGGAAAAATAACAACCCTTTAAAGTTTCTGGAAATTGCCCTAAAGATAGACAGCAAATGAAGAAGCATTTACTCAAGAAAATCTGCAAAATCTGCACAGAAACAGTGTGAATCTGTGGCCCTGGAGCTCAACCAGTTCATCCTTCCCCTCCTGTCCTTCCCCTCCTGGCCATCTCCACCCTGCTCAGTGGGAGGACAGCTCCACTCTGGGGGCATGAGGCCAGCTCCACTCTACCCTCATCTCTGAACTACTAACAGGTACGGTATCTCACCAGAAAGGACAGGAAGCTAATAGCCCTACTCCTTCCAACCCCAAGTGGCAGAGGACAAATTCTGGCTCCAGCCCTGGCCTAGCAAGCTAAGAGCACTTGCACCAAATGCCTTTGCACCAGCTCACTCAGAGGGTAGAGCTTCCACCCGGCCAGTCTGACCTGGAGGTGTCGTCTTTGAAATTTTCCATGCATTGACCCCCTACTCTTCTCACTGGCTATAAATCCCCTGCTGTTTTTACTGTGTTTGGACTTGAGCAGGTCTCCCTCCCTTATTGCAATACCTCTGTTACAATAGTCCTGTGTAAAGTCTTCCTGACCATTTTAACAAGTGTCAGTATTTTTTTTTTCTTTAACAACTGTTGCTCCATCTTCTGATGGTATAATACACCCTAGTACATCTCGAGTCCCAGAGTGAGATTATTGTCCATAAATAAATAAATACACAAAAAAAAGAACACTGGGGCCAGCCCAGTGGCTCAGGCGGTTAGAGCTCCATGCTCCTAACTCCGAAGGCTGACGGTTCCTTTCCCACATGAGCCAGTGGGCTCTCAACCACAAGGTTGCTGGTTCAATTCCTCGAGTCCCGCAAGGGATGGATGGTGGGCAGCGCCCCCTGCAACTAAGATTGAACACAGCACCTTGAGCTGAGCTGCCGCTGAGCTCCTGGATGGCTCAGTTGGTTGGAGCGCATCCTCTCAACCACAAGGTTGCCAGTTCAACTCCTGCAAGGGATGGTGGGCTGTGCCCCCTGCAACTAGAAAAAGGCAACTGGACCTGAAGCTGAGCTGCGCCCTCCACAACTAAGACTGAAAGGACAACAATTTGAAGCTGAATGACACCCTCCGCAACTAAGATTGAAAGGACAACAAGTTGACTTGGAAAAAAGGCTTGGAAGTACACACTGTTCCCCAATAAAGTCCTGTTCCCCTTCCCCAATAAAATCTTTAAAAAAAAAAGAAAAAAAGAAAAAAACTTTGAGATCCGGTCAGATATTCCTATCACTGTCTTTCTTTGTGGACATAGAAATAAATTTATTGCACTGGACCTTGAGTTTTCTGTAAATGGAGGTTTATTGAAGCTAAACATTTAAAACACACCAGTTTCGTAATCCTGTTTATCATTTCTTATTTTCTTAAATATGCACTAGGTTGCTCAAGCCAAAAGAAAAAGGAAAGAAATAGATGAGTGGCCAGGAATTGTTGTCACACACTTTTTCTGCCCACATTCTGGGCACTTCTCCTTTCCAGAACCTGGCTCCAGCCTCATCTTGAGGTGGTGGTCTCAACACCTCCACCTGGCCTCTTTCTCTGCCCCTTTAGAACTCTAAGCATACCAGGTAGCCTGGCCTCCCTCGCCTGGGCTGCAGTCCCCAAAGCTGACCTCGTGCTAAACTAGGGGCGAAGAGCCCCTCCCCCAAACACACACACACACACACACACACACACACACACACACACACACACAGGCATGCACGCACGCACGCACGTACACACGCACGCGCCACTTTGCTCCAGCTACTCTCTGCTGCACTCTGCTGGTCGTCGGTGTCAGTAACAATCAACCCTGCGCGTGGGCCCCCAGGTGAAGGAGAATAGGAAAGAAAAGCAAGGAGCAAAAAAGGATGTAAACAGACCACCAGGGAGAGAAAGGCATCAGTCACCAAGGGGAGAGTCACCAGGCGTTGGCATTCCAGGAGACAGGGGCAGGACCGGGCACTGGGGACCAACGACGTTTTTTTCTGAATGAATACTAACATAGTTCTTTGCAGGGGGTGGAAGAGAAAGGGGTGGAGGAAAGAGGTGGGAGTGAGTCTTGTATACTGTTATTATTTTGAAGTTCTGTGAGGAAAAAAATCATTTGGTCACAAAAGAAGTCAATCCTGAAATCTGACTCCAGGTCTGGGGGCCCAATTCCCTTTTCTAGAGGTCTTTATGTTTCCAGAAGAGAAGGAATACGACCTGTCCCCATTCCTGCTGGTTGGCCCAGCGACAGATACTGCTCCGTCCTGGAAGCTGCAGGTGTGGTAGCCAGCCCCCCTTTGTTGAGAAGTAGGACCCAAAGGTCTAAGGATGTGGGCACCTGTGATCTCCCAGTCTCCTGTGTCGGGTTCTGTCCTGGGAGGACAGGGACCCTGTAACACTATACTCTGGCAGATGCCCACCTCCAGTAGTAACTTTATTGAATTTATTGGGGTGACATTGGCTAATAAGATTATAAAAGCAGTGCTTTAATCTGGCCCTGTGCTCTGGTTCTTGTATCTGAACAGTCAAACCCTGGGCAAAACAGGCAAGCAGCCACCTCCTCTCTTCAGAACCCAGAGCCCCACCCTGTGGACCACTGACTTCCACCCTCACCAAAACCCACTCACAAGAAAGGCTCTGGAGGGGTGGCTGGTTGGCTCAGTGGTTGGAGCACAGTGCTCATAACACCAAGGTCACCAGTTTGATTCCCACATGGGCCAGTGAGCTGTGCCCTCCACAACTAGATTGGGGGGAAAAAAACACGACTTGACTTGGAGCTGAGCTGCGTCCCCCCACAACTAGAATGAAAACAACTTGACATGGAGCTGATGTGTCCTGGAAAAACACACTGTTCCCCAATATTCCGCAATAAGAAAGAAAGAAAGAAAGGAAGGAAGGAAGGAAGGAAGGAAGGAAGGAAGGAAGGAAGGAAGGAAGGAAGGAAGGAAGAAAAGGAAAGAAAGAGGCTCTGGAAACTGCATGCAAGCTAAGCCACCTTCAACTGTCTAGAAATGAAGGAGTACTAGAGGTCCTCCTTCCTTTCTACACTGATACACTGAAACTCCGGAAGGCCAGCTTGCCTGAGGCTTGAAACCCTCTCTGGGCTACAGCAACAAATCTGGTCTCCAAAATGAGCACCCCAGGGTTTTCATGTGCGGATCACATCGGTGGGTATGTACTATATCGAAATTTAAATTGAGAAAAATTGTTAAATAATTATCAATGTATTTTAAAATAATAATAAACATGTGAACCTAAGGAACACATTTATCATGAAAATGACTGTTCCCCAGAACAAAGAAGTCCAGTGGGGGGGGGGGGGGACATGTTTACACTTTGCACATGTCAACATCTGATCTAGTGGAAAGCAGCTGGACTCTCACATCAACTTTCTGCATCCAGTTTGTTGTGATATCATTTGTCACGTAGCCTGTGAAGAGTTCCACAGTCCCCTTGTGAGAGTGGAAAAGATAACATCTCAATATTACTTCAAAAATAGTCTTAACCTTGCAAATCCCCTGAAAGGTTGCCAGGATTACATGAGCATTCCCTGACCACGTTTGGTGAACAGTGGGTACACGTCTAGAATCCCCGGCTCCCAAATCTCCGCGTGCTACCTTGACATGCTATGACACTACTATGCATTATGGGGCCTTTAAGGGGTGATTAAGGTAAAAATGAGCTTATTAGGGTGGGCTATGGTGTCCTTATAGGGAGATCAGGACACAGACACACAGAGAGACGGACACAGGGAGGAGATGGCCTGTGGAGAAACCAGCCCTCTGACACACTGATTTCAGATTTCCAGCCTCCAGGATTGTGAGAAAACAAACTTCTATTGCTTCAGCCACCCATCTGTGGTATTTTGTTGTGGCAGCTCCAGCAAACTAACACTCTGCCATCCCCACACCTTTTTCCTACACGACCCCAGTGCTCCTAATGGAAGGTAGTACTCGCATTTTAAGAGGAACAATATTTGAGGCAGACCCTGGCCCCTGCCTACTAAATGCTCGTCATGTTCCTCAGTCCTTGTGACAATTGGAAACACCCACTCACACTGCCCAACATGCATCAGAGGTCCTCTTTTGGATGTGTGTGAAACACACACAAGACAAGGCAAGGCCTGACTGATTCCGCTGGTAAAGACACAAGGAGCCACTTGTAGGTCCAGATGCTGGATTACTTACATGGCAAAAGGAAGAGTAGTCAAAAGTACCTGCTCCCGGTGGCCCTCCTCCCACACACCAAAAACACAACACCCCAACAAATGGCACAAGTTGTGGGTTGCCCCAGTGGATGAGCCCACCCCAGACTGCAGCTCAGTGGCTTTATATCCTACAGCTGTACTTCCAGCAGGGCGGGCCAGAAGGTCCCACAACTCCCTAGAACCTCAAAAGTCCTGAGAAAATGATGATGACAACCTCCCAGGGAGACAGGGACCTGAGTGGGACGTAGCCTCAGAGCAGCTCTCCACAGGCTCCCATGGTTTCACATTCCAGTGGGGTCACAAAAGGTGTGTCGAGACTCAGATGAGTTGGACTGAATGATTGTATTCTGCCCCCATCCTCCCAGCCCGCCAAACTTATGTGTTGAAGCCCTAACCCCTAATGTGATGTCACGAGGAGGTAGGTCCTTTGGGAGGTAATTAGAGTTAGATAAGTTCCTGAGATTGCAGCCCTCATGTTGGAGTTAATGCCGTCATAGGAAGATGAGGCATGAAAGATGCCTCTCTATAGCAGGAAGAGGCCATGGGAGCATTCCCCGAGATGGCAGCCACCTGCAAGCCAAGAGAAGAGGCCTCAGAATGAACCCACCTTGTCAGCACCCTGCTTTCACACTTGCCACCTCCAGAACTGTTGTCAAAGGCAAGCAGTCTGCAATATTTTGTTACAGCAGCCCAAGCTGTCTGAGGCAAGGCTTCGCATGCATAGCATGTGTCTCCAGGGCTCCTAAACCCCCTCCCTCCAGTACTCCCCAGTTTTCACCTATGACAAACACACTTTTGGTGGCATACCTCATATTGGCCCTTGGATACCCACTTCTGGAAGTGAGGAGAAGGGGGGGAAGCCGATGACCCAGAGACTGTCTCTCTCTCCAGGTTTCTCTATGTCCATTTATTCCTAACCATTAAAGTAGAATCACAGTCCCCCTCACACACAGTTGCCTCCCTGCCCGCCTCTCGCAGGAGTCAGCATCATGCTTTGAAGAATCAGTGCACAGTGTCTGCTGGGTTATACAATTAGTTCAAAAGCACTCAATTCCTTTTCCTTAGTAATTTCAGTGTTGTCACACAGCAGCCTAGCCCCCCCACCCCACCCCCCGTGTCTTTCCTTGAGGAAAGAAGAGTCTGAGAGAATGTGCCTTTTTGGGACTTTGTTTTATCATGATGTTTACACCTCATGTCTCTCTGTCTGGTCCCCAAAAGACGGTTTGCAGCCAATGACGAGTAAGATTCCCCACAGGGGGGACAACTCAAGCCAGGCAGAACCGTGTGGGGACGCCCAATGAGCTGCCTTGGAAGATCTGGGAAGGGGCCTTGCCTCCCCTTCCCCCTGCCTGGGAAAAGCCACTGCTGACTCTGGCTTTCCTCTCTCACCTGATTGTGAGAGAAGTCATGAGGGTGATAAAGATCAGCTCTCTCCGCTTAGCTCAACGGAACTGTTCCAACATGAGATTTGTCCCCCAGGGAGGTGCATACTGTTAAGTCCGGGAATCTTTCACCCCTCAGAAAGACAGACACACACACGATAATGCAAGTCACACAGCGAGGTTTATTTCCAGCTAGCTGGGGTCCCCGTCTCTGCCCGACGCAGCGGGTTTTAACAAGGACCCCTAGCCTACAAAGCTAAGGGTTTTTATAGCAGTTCTAAGGCACTTAGTAATTACTAAAGTCTTAGGGAGTACAATATGAACTTTAATTCTCACATAACTAAGACATTCTGTAATTTCTAAAGTCTTAGGGAGTGCAGATTGTGCTATGCTTCAAAGAGTTTACAATAGATACGCTTCAAAAGCTTCCATATCAGGAGATAAAACATCTGGTCTCTATGCCCACATCCTGGAACTAACAATTAGGCCATTAGGTTGTTTTAAGCTCAAGGCTGTTAATCTTACTCTGACTTTAAAGTAACAGTTCTCATGCTAACTTGAGCCCAGGGCTGCCAGGGCTGTTAACCCTATCTTAACCGTAAAGTGACAGTCCTTATGCTAACAGTCTCTTACGCATATCTCACCTAAATCATCACGGAGCCTTTCTGCTCCGGCTGCTTGGGGACAAAGATAATTGGTTTGATTCACTTTTGTGACATGATGGACGAGTCTCACAGACTGTGTAAAAAACAATACCACTTCCTTGTATGATTATCAAAAGCCACCAGTTGGCCTGATTCTGTGCTCCAGTCTCTTGCTAGACTGTGAGACCCTTAGCCTTCTGAGATTTAACTGCATTCTCTGTCTCTTTCTTTCTTAAAACTTAACCTAACGCCGCCCCTTCTTGTTCCCTCACTGCCCGTGTTGCGCTGGACGTGACATCACAGTAACCGTCATGAAAAACCATGTGACAGGATAATGCAAAATACTTTGCTGGCATCATCGTATTTAACCCTGAATTATTTTTACTCATACTTCTGACACCAAATGTATGGGTTTGTTCTCCACCCAACAACCAATTTTCTGATTCTCTGAACACCAACTGGGTGTCCTACAACTCAACTCTGATACTATCTGCCTGGACTTAGTGTCAAATCTCACAGGTTAAGGGCTCAGTCCCACAAGACTGTCCCCATCCCAGAGCAGTAATGGGACAGAGGGAGAGGGAACAATTTGGGAATGGGAGCTACAAGATGAGAGCCACACCCCTTTATAACCTGATCTTGGAGGGGACCTACCACCCCTTCTGCCATCTGCTGTTGGTCACACACATGGGAGATGCCACATAGGCTGTTGAGTGGCAGGAGAGTCGAACCTGGGATGCTGGCTGCCATTGACATAAAAATGGCTAGTCATATAGAAAGATATTTGTCTCCCCAGTGATTAGGAAATGCAAATTATTGAAATAAAAAATAGTTCTCACTTGTCAGATTAGCCAAAAGTTTAAGTTTGATAGCATCTGTCATTGACCACAACATAGGCAAATAGGTGTGGTTATACCTTGTCCTGTAAGTGTACATTGAAAGGACAAGCAGTCACCTCTGAAGCAGCAACTCCACTTCTTAGGTATCTCTCCGAAAGAAGTAGACTTATGTTCATATGGTTTGTTTTCAAGGGTGATCAGGGAAGAAGTGTTTGCTGTAGAAAGAGAATAAAAACACACAAATGTCCACAAGACGGGATCATTACTTCATAGCATATCCACAGTGAACAGACTGTGTTGCTACGTGAAGAAAACTCAGTGCCAAATATATGCATTTTTATATATTTTAAATTTTGTGCAAGTAGTACACACACAAATATACACACATCAACTGCAAAAGTACAAGAAATCCGTATGCCTTGTTCACAGCTCAACTGGCAAGACTATACACAGCCATCCTGGATAAAAAGTATGGCCCACAATATCTGAAAATAGATAAAGATGTAGTATCTAGAAAGATACATCCTCAATTATAGAGGAGACTAATGGTATAAGGGAATATTTGCATTTGCGTGTATTACATATAAAACGGCAGTTATGTACTAAAGTTTTGTGGTTTATTTCCTTCTAACAACGTTGTCACAACCAACTCTAAACAAAAACAATGATACTGGCCAAAGTCAACAAGATTGAGGCCCACCCTCCTACCCTCCCTTGGGAACTCCTCTCCAGGGACTTTTCAATCCCCAATTCAGGACAAAGAAGGAAGACAGAAGACAGGAAAGGGGGGGGGGGGGGGAGGAGAAGTAAGGGGAAGAGAAAAAAAGAGGGGAAAATGTCCTTTTCATTCCTTTGCTGCTGCAAAGCAAAGGCACACCGAGGAGGGTCACGGGTGACTCCGTTTCACGTGGGTGTGCGAAAGAGCGAACGTGTGTCCACAAGAGGGAGCGCGAAAGATGCCTTAGACTTTCTCAGCCGAAATCAACCGCGTAAAATTCTTTTTTTTTTTTTTTTTCAGTCGCGTAATTCTTAAGTCAAAAAAAGACAAAAGAAATAAAAAGCCCGGCGCAGGCCCTGCTTTGCATGGCCCCAGGCATGTGCACGTGCGGCAGCGGATGGACAGCGCGGGCGTGGCGGGGCTCGGCGCGACAGATCCAGGACGCAGGGACCCGGGGACCCGGGAGCACGCGAGCTGGGCGTGCATGTCCCGGTGAGTCGCTCCCGCGGTCCCAGCAGCAGATTGAGGAGACGAGCGACTCTGCGAAGGAGCCCGGGCTTCGTGGTGTGATACTTCCCAAATCGTTCTATGGCTGAGGGCTGGATTCACCGACGACTTCGAACGCGAGCTCTGGCAGCGCCCGAAGCATCTTGCCGCCCTCTGGTGGTTACAGCAAAATAAAACTGGTGGGAAAGCGCCTCCGCCAAACTCGGGGGTGCAAGGGATGGATTTATGACTCCTCGGGTGGATAATGCATAACATTGAAATTTGTATTAAAAACGTCCAGAACTTGTGGCTCTCCACGGTCACCATTTTGCCAAATGTGCATGTCCAGCTGATCCCATTGTGGGTGCTACGTCTCCGCAGCACCTGCGCAGCTTGAGTTCCTCTGCGGCCTGGAACCTCGCAGCACAGTGGGTCGCGCCTTTGCCACCCCGTATTCTCTCCCGTCTTCTGGGACCTCTGGGTGCGCGTTCCTGACAGACTCCAGGCCTACCGCCCCCGGACTCAAGAAAACCCGAGGCCAGGACTGCACAGCAATTCCTCCTCGCCCTCAGGCCAGGAAGGTGAGAGCGGCTCTCCAGGATCTGTCCAGAGAGGCGGCGCGCAGTACACTACTTTTAAAAAATGTGTTTCAGCCTTTGAGTCAGCCAGACAATTAATTTTAGATGAGTATACGATTCCTAATAAGCAGTAAGCATGGACATTGTGCAGGGAGCTCATAACTGAAAACTACCGGGTACCGCGTGCGTCTTTCCTTCCAATTCTCGGGGAGCCCCCAGAACCCATGAAGTCCACAGTGGGAGTTTGGGCAGATAGTGATGCTTCAGGCTCTATCGCCCCTCCTTGCAGGGTTACTTTCCTTTGGGTCCACGTTAAAATACAATGGGGGGGAGGCCGAGATGGGTGAAGGGAGTCAAAAGGTACTAACTTCTAGTTATAAGTTAATAGTCCTGGGATGTAATGTACAGGGTGGTGACTGTAGTGAACAATAAATATTGTATTGTGCTTCTGAAAGTTGCTAAGACAGATCTTAAACACTCTCATCGCAAGAAAAATAAATGTAACTATGTGTCATTATGGATGTTAACAAAACTTATTGTGTTAACTTATTTCCCAACATATACAGGTGGCCCTCTGTATCCCAGTGTTCTGCATCCCAGGATTCAACCAACTGATGGAAAATATTCGGAAAAAAGTTACATTGTTGTTGACGTGCACGATGTAGTTAGGCCTGTGTTGCATATGTACAGAACACATAAAGCCTTTTTTTCTAGTGATTATTCCCTAAATACAGTATAACAACTATTTATATAACATTTACATATATCAGATATACTAAGTACTCTAGAGATGATTTAATGTACAGGGAGGATTGTATAGGTTATATGCCTAGGGCATCTGCAGATTTTGGTGTTCCCAGGGGACTTGGAAGCAATCATTGGCAAATACCGAGGGAGGGCTGTGTATATATCAAATCATGTTGAACACCTGAAACTACTGCAGTGTTACAAGTCAATACAAAAAATTACTATGGCGTCCACAGGGACTGAACTTCAGTATATACCAAAATCACTTAAAGCAGTGGTCCTCCAACTTTTGTGTTTAAGAAAGTCATTTGAGGAACTTAGGAAAAAGGAAGATTTCTTAGGCCTGGCTCCGAGCAATTCGAGGACCCAGGAAGCCTGCGCTACGGAAACCCAGAGGGTTGTGATGCGGGTTCTCCCCCTGTATTGTGAGACTCATTGACCGCTGGTGGTGCTGAAATGTGGATTGCGGAGGCTCTCGCCTAGTTCTCTCCTTTGGGAAGGTCTGCGGAGGCTGCCGCGGTCAGTAGTCTTAGTACAACACAGACACACCACAGACGCGCATTAAGAACCAACGGTCTACCACGGTTACTGTCTTTCACACGTTTTACATTGAAAACCAAGGAAAGAAATACATTTACCATCATATCTAGTACATACATATTTACGAAATTTCAGTAATACTTACCCTGGCATGGTGTGATGAGGGTCCTCTATAAGCAGAGCTTCGTCTTCCGCTCCAAAAGATAAAAAACCCAAAAACAAACAAAACAAAAAATTCCTCACATTTTCCTCCAGGGAGGCCATGCTTCTCCGGGTTCTGAATAAAGCCTGCACTCCTCTGTCTCCTCTTTTGAATGTATATTCGGATCGCTTTTCAAATGCATATTCCACCTAACCGACGGTTTAGGGTGGATCAAAACGTGTGCTTGAAGCGCTTTTCAAACGTAGGTTGTATTCTTCTTCTGAGGACTTTCTGTGCTCCAGGTTGATACTCAAACCAAAATTATTTCTAGAGAGGGACGTCTCCTTTTGTTCTCTCAAAAAGAACCAGTCACACTGTGGAGGCGGGACTTGTGGCTCTGCTGCTGGATTGTCCGGTATCCTTCCTTCTTGCACATCTTGAGGGGAAAAAAAGCCCTACTTCGGAAACCCAGGAGTCCCTGGGCTCGTTTCCCAAAATAGGACAAGGGCGCCGCCCTCCGATCTCCACCCGCCTGTTCCATTAAACTGCAGTTAACACCGCTGGGCCAACTGCTTCATTGGCCCCACACAACTCAGGGACCTATAGCGAAAGGGGGTTTGTTGCCAGGTTCCAGGTTTAAAGAAAGACTCCTGGTTATTCTCACTGTGGATTTGGGCTGCGGACAACCCAGAGAAATGACTCGCGGAGCCTGCCATAAGCCCCAAATAGGAAAGAGGAGCGCCAAGTGTCTTAGGACGGCACTGGGGGTTGGCGACGTTCCTGGAAGAGGAGAAAGGGGAGGGAAGACGACACTGCCCCCAAATTCCCAAGGCCCTGGTGAGGAGATACAGTTTGAAAGAGACGGGAGGGGGCGGATCGGTGGCTCAGTTGGTTAGAGCACCAGCTCTGGGCAGCAGGGCTGCAGTTCGATTCCCACATGAGCCAGCGACCTGCGCCCTCTGCAACTAGAATGAAGTCAATGAGCTGCTTGCTGCTCAGCTCCCAGGTGGCCAGATGACTCAGTTGGTTGGAGCACTGGCTCTCAACCACAAGTTTGCTGGTTCAATTCCTGCAACAGATGGTGGGCTGCGCCCCCTGGAACTAACAATGGCAACTGGACCTGGAGCCGAGCTACATCCCTCCACAACTAAGATTGAAAGGACCACAACTTGACTTGGAAAAAGTCCCAGAAGTACACATTGTTCCCCAATAAAGCCCTGTTCCCCTTCCCCAATAAAATCTTTAAAAAAAATAAATGAAATAAAATAAAAGAGACGGGAGCTCAGAAGGTCAGACCTAGAGGCCCATGGCCCTGGGCAACGGGCCGCCCCACTGGGAGATGCCATTGTCACTGGCCAATGAGAGGGTCAATGATGTGTCTCAGCGGGGCACATCCCGCAAGCTGTTCCACTCCTTGAGCCCTCCCTCATTCCCTTAATTACTCTCTAAAACAACACCTCAGATAGGTCAAGAGGTTTAGACTTGGTAGTTTCATGTAGTTTCCTGTAGTTTCCTTCATTTCAAATTTGATTTTCAATTACACACAATATTGACCTACAATGTTCTATGAGTTTCAGGTATACAACATATTGATTTGTCCATGTAAAAGATGTCTAAACCTCTAGAGAATATTTATGACTTTATTTGAGCCAAACTGACAACATGCTGGGGAGCAAGATTTAAAACACTCCGGAGAATGACAGTTTTGCAGCTTCTTTCATGCATTTGGAATTAAGGGGAGAACGTAAAGAAGATCATGGAGGTGGGAGAAAGCAGGGTGAGGGTTGGATTACAGGGTAGTTAAACCTGTGCTCTCTTGCGGGTGGTTGAAGGAGGGCTGAAAGGGGACACTTCAAAGGCTTGTTAACTTAAATGCACAGAAACAAAGGGCGGAGCTGCTTAAGGCAAAGATAAGCCTTTCACTACAGAAGTTATAGGCCTGGGGCCCACCCTGCCCTGCCCAGGTCCGCTCCTTTTTCTTCCACAGGTTTTATATTTATATACCTTGCCATTGCTTTCTTTTTTTTTAATGGAGATTCCCTAAGAAAACTATTTGCTTTTTAAATTTCTTTAAACCTTCTGCCCTAGAAATGGAAGGCTGAATTCTGAATTCTGATTTCAAATATCTACATGGTAGTTTGGAAATAAATGTTCTTTTCGAGGTCCCTCCTATTTATTTATGGGGAAGGGAGGAGCTACCTGAGACCGTGCTCCACTCCTCCCAGTGTGGGTGGGCCTTCAGAGCCCTTCTTGCCACCTTCTGTCCGCTCCAAAGTTGGTGACCTGTGGTGACTCACGGTGAGCGGTTCCGGGGTCTGGGGCCCCCGAACAGGCTCCCACTCTCACAAATTCCCGCCCATGGACTTCACGGTATGTGCCCACCTCCCACCCTCGCCTCTCCAGCCCGGGTTCACCGGTGGCTGTCGCCCTAGACCCTCCCCTGCAGCCAGCGCACCCCTCCGTTCTCCACTGGGGCCGGGGAAGATCTGTGCGGCGGTCCCCAGAAACTCCCCGACAGCGGGCGGGGCCAAGCCGGCGCCGGCTGGAGGCAGAAGGAGGCGCTGGCAAGGCCAGAGGTTCCAGTGGACAGAGCTGGGGGGGGCGGGGGGAAGACGGAAGGCTGGAGGGCCTGCAGTGTCTGGCACAGCCAGGAGAGGGCTCAGGAATTGTTGAGGCCTGGCGGTGTTCCCTGTAAAAGCGCCTGGAAATCGGGGTCAGATGTACGTGTTGTGTTCCCCGAAATCCCTCCAGTGCACTTATCTGGGCCTTGATTTCAACTCATAAAGGAGTTTGATACTGGATAATTTGAGAATTGATCAGGATATTAACTCTGTTAGAAGCAGCAAATTAAAAAAAAAAGTTTAAAAGAAATCTTACCAAGTAATTGTGAGACTTTTTGTATGTGTGTGTGTGACTCTAAGCATACAAGTAAATTGTAACCTTCCACTTAAAAATAAGTAATGTAAAGTAAGAAATGGGTATACAATGTAACATTTAAACCATCTCTTCCTAGGGTGGGAAATCTGTGGACACAAAATCTGATCATAATTTCCTACCTGGGCAGGGCAGGGTGGGCCCCAGGTCTATAACTTATGTAGTGAAAGGCTTATCTTTGCTTTAAGCAGCCCCCCCCCCACCTTTGTTTCTGTGCATCTAGGTTCACAAGCCTTTGAAATGTACCCTTTCAACCCTCCTTCAACCACCCTCAAGAAAGCACAGTCTTAACTACCCTGTAATCCAACCCTCACCCATCTTTCTCTCACCTTCATGATCTTCCTTATGTCCCCTCCTTAATTCCAAATGCATGAAAGAAGCTGCAAAACTGTCATTTTCTGGAGTATTTTAAATCTTGCTCCCTAGCATGTTGTCAGTTTGGCTCAAATAGTCATAAAAATTTTCTACAGGTTTGGACATTCCTTACGACACCTGGATCAGTGAAGACATACAGGAAGACAGCTGTGTTCACATCAAGTTAGTTAGACAGGAGGCTTCTGTCCCATTTTTAAGTCCTGGGAGCCTCTCTCCTGGCACAGATGTGAATCCCCAGGAAGACCACCCCCATGAGCCACATCCAGGGCCCACCTTACAGGTGCAGAATTCTAGCTTTTACCATTTGGGGTGAGGTTTAGGAGACAGATCATTCTTATTTCCAAAGCCCACAACCCAGGCTTTCGGACGTTCTTTGTGTTAACCTAATAAGGTCCAAACCTGCAGACAATTTGTGTAAGAGTTTATTTGAGCCAAATTGATGACAATTGTCAGGAAGCAAGATCTCAAATGTTCTGGAGAATAACAGTTTTGCAGTTTCTTTTATGCATTTGAAATTAAGGAGGGAACATAAAGAAGATTACACTGGATGTGGGAGAGAGCACAGCAGGGGTTACATTACGGGATACTTAAGACTATGTGCTCTCCTGAGGGTGGTTAAGCCTTCCAGGGGGATTATTTCTGGCATTTCAAAGGCACGATAACCAAAATGCACAACAACGGGCAGGGCTGGCTTAAACCTTTCACTAAGGAAGTCACAGGCCCGGGCATTACTACCCACCAAGACCTGCCCAGTGAGGAATTTGTGATTTATTACAGTATCCCTTTTCATCCACATCTGCAAATTAATACAGGATGAGAGCTTGGGAAGAACTTTTATCTGACAGTGTCTTTCCACACCAATGGTGGCTGAGGCACACAAGTGCCACTTCTGTGGCTGCTGGAGTCAGTAAGTCAGGAGGCAGCATTTTTCCACCTTCAACTCCTGTGCTACTGTCGACATAAGAAACGTCCAAACTTATAGAGAAGTTTAATGAATTTATTTGAGCCAAAACGAACAACAATTGCCAGAGAGTAAGATCACAACAGATTAAGAAAATGCTCCAGAGAATGGCAGTTTTGCAGCTTATTTCATATATTAGAATCAAAGGAGGAGATATAAGGAGGGTTTCATGAAATCCATTGCTGGTAGATAAAGGGGCAGGAGAAAGCAAAATGGGAAAAATCTCTGGGATTGGATAAAAAGTACAGAAATTCCCATCGGTAGACGACTGGATTAAGAAACTGTGGTACATTTATACAATGGAGTATTATGCAGCCATAAAGAAGAATGAAATCTTACCATTTGCAACGATATGGATGGACCTAGAGAAAATTATGCTGAGTGAAATAAGTCAGACAGACAAAGACAAACACCATATGATCTCACTTATATGTGGAATCTAAAGAATAGAATAAAAAAGCAAACTAAACAGAAGAAGTCTCAGAGATACAGAGGAAAAACTGAGGGTTGCTAGATGGAAGGGGGGCAGGGATGAGGGAGAAGTTGAGGGGATTAAAAAGCACAATATTACCATGGGGATATGAAAGATAGTTTGGGAAATATAATCAATAATGTCATAAAGATTTTGTAGGGTGTCAGATGGGCAGTTGTCTTATTGGGAAGACCACTTCATGGACAGTGGAGATGTGTGACCTTTGCACTGTACACCTGAAGCTGACGCTGAGTAATATTGAATGTCAACTATAATTTAATATATATATTGTCATGCAGGGTGTCAGCTCCCGCTCCCCACACAAGAACGCAGGATATGGTGAGGCCAAAAAGGAACACCCAAGGAGCCATAGGTAGGGGAGTCATACCACTATATTCTCGCTGGCAGCTGGGTTGGAGACACAGGAAGCAGGAGCCACACTATCCACAACCTGCCGTCCACTTCTCTCTGCCAACCAACCTCACTTGCTATCTGCAATCCGCCGTGCTGGCTGCAATCTGCTCTTGCTAGCTCAGCCACCATCTTCTTAGTAGCCCATTTTCTGCTAGCATAGCCATGGCAGTTATATTAGTGGCCAATGGCTCACTGGTTACAGCTGACGGCCAACTAGCCACAGCTGATGGCCATCCAATCACGGTTGATGGCCATTTACTACCCGAGTGAGCACCTTTCCACGTGAGGGCAAGAGCCTGGAAACTGCACTCCTGGCTCTGTCCCCACAATATAGTCACGGGATATGGAGTACAGCATAGGAAATAGACTCAATGAAATTGTAACAGCTATATATGATGTCAGAGGGTTAGTAGATTGGGGGAGGGAGTTTATCACTTTGTGAGGGGTGTAAGTGTCTATTACATTCTTTTGTACACCTGAAACTAATTTTTTTAAAAAAATGACACAGAGGGGCACATGCTTCTTTCATATTGGAGGGCACAGGATAGTCAACAATGAACATTTACAGCACATTGAGATGGTATGACGAAAGGGGGAACGAGATAACAACAGAGGGGTTCTGTGGTCTCCTGTTCTGGTGAGTGGATGAGCTCTGAGGGGTCTGGAAAAGAACATTACTCTGACATTCCAAGGGTATGTTATCTTAGATGCAAAAAGACAATAGACAAACTCACTTAAGATAAAGATGGACCTTTGCCAAGGAAGCTACATGCCTAGGACGTGACTATCTGCCATGACCAGCTTTTAGTTAGGAATTTTATGTTTAGACCATCCTATGTGGTAACTTTTGGTCTCTGAGTTTGTAGGGCCTGCCATACAGGCCTTCCCTGAACTTGTTATGCTTAGTATTTGGCCCCTTTTTTATCCATACAAACAATTATCTATTTTCTTGTCATGTCAGTGAGCCAGTGGCTCACACTGCTCCTGGGCTTCCCAAAATGCTGACTGAACTCTGGCACCCCTTAGCCTGATGAGAACCTATGGGGACAGAGCCAGGAGTGCAGTTTCCAGGCTTTCGCCCTCCTGTGGAAAGGTGCTCACTCAGGTAGTAAATGGCCATGAACTGTGATTGGATGGCCATCAGCTGTGGCTAGTTGGTCATCAGCTGTAACTAGTGAGCCATTGGCCACTAATATAACTGCCATAGCTTTGCTAGCAGCAAAATGGGGGCTAGCAAGAAGATGGAGGCCGAACTAGCAAGAGCGGATTGCAGTAAGCACATGAGATTGGGTGGCAGAGAAGTAGACAGCAGGTTGCAGATCGTGTGGCTCCTGCTTTCTGTGTCTCCAATCAGCCACCAGTGAGAATATAGTGGTATGACTCCCCTATCTGTGTGTAGGGACAGAGTACCAGATAGCAGTTTCCAGGCTCTCGGCCTCACTTGGAGGGGTGCTAGCGCAGGTAGTAGATGGCCGTCAGCGGGGGCTAGTTGGCTGTCAGCTATAGCCGGTTGGCCAGTTGGCCACTGATACAGCTGCCGCAGCTGCGCTGGTTGGGGAGTTGGTCGGTTGGCAGGCAGAAAAGCGGACAGCAGGTCGCATGTTGTGTGGCTCCAGCCTCCAGTGAAACTATAGTGGTGTGACTCCCCTACCTATGGCTCCGTGAGTGTTCCTTTTTGGCCTAGCCATATCCTCTGTGCTTATGTCGGGAGCAGTACCAGAGACATCGCAGGCCGCCCCACACGACAAATGGCGCAGTGAGTAGGGTGTGGTGCTGGCCAAAACTTACCGAAGGATAGTTGTCGTGCGGGAGACCCTGCTCGCTGCGCCATTTGTCGTGCGGGGCAGCTTGCAGGGTCTCTGGTCCCACTCCCCACATAAGAACGCAGGATATGGTGAGGCCAAAAAGGAACACCCACGGAGCCATAGGTAGGGGAGTCACACCACTATGGTCTCACTGGAGGCTGGGCCCTCTGGACGCACGACCTGCCGTCAGCCTTTCCGCCAACCGACCGACGACTCTCCTCCACTCTCCTCGACTCTGTTCCTCAGCTCTCCTCGGCTCTCCTCCGTAGCCGCAGCAGTTATACTAGCGGCCAATTGGCCAACTGGCCACAGCCGACGGCCAATCAGCCACAACTGACGGCCATCCACTACCGAGCCAGCACCTTTCCACTTGAGGCCGAGAGCCTGTAAACTACTTTCTAGGGCTCTGTCCCCACAATGGTGGAGCGGTTTGTGCGTGTGAGAGCCCAGCTTCGGGAGGCCCTTGAGGAGTGACACCGGGAACGGGAGGCACGGTCTGCCTGGGAGACTCAAGCCTCCAGCTGGCACACCACCTTCTAGGCCATGGATGGCGTTGCCTTCCTTTTGTTGATCTGCTGCGGCCTTAGGCTCCGAGGGTTGTGGACATCTTATACCGAGGCCTCCACCCACTCAAACACCTGGCACGGTGAGCAGGATTCTGACCAGGTAGGAATGGCGTCTGACTCTGGGCAGGAGGACAGGTGGCCCCCACACAGTGTGTGGTGCCAAGTGGCCACTGTTCTCAGGAGTTGGACCCCCAAGGAGGGGTGGGAGGACATGGACGGCTCTCCGGCCAGCGTGGAGAGGGCCCTGCAGGCTCTGGCTGAGTGGTTGCCAGAGGAGGCGAAGGCTACGGCCAGCCATGTGGGCTGGATGTTCCTCACGGCCTTGAGTCTCAACACGGAAAATGCGCTTAATGAAATGGCACAGGTGCCGGACCAGGTGTCCTGGTTGGAAGCGCTGGAAGCCCGGGTCCGCCTGTTAGAACAGGGGCCCCACAGTGGAGACTCTGAGGCAGAGGCAGAGGAAGCGAGTGGAGACAATGTAGCTCCCAACCCCCAAGCCCGGCCAGCCTTGAAGCAAAGGGTAAAACGTGAGCAACCTTTGGGCCCCAGGGGCATTGCTGCTGGCAACCCAGCTATGACTGAGTTCACGACCTACACCCCTTACACTCCCACTGAGTTGCAGGAGCTGGGGAGGCGGTACAGACAGTGCCCTGGAGAGCCAGTCTCCACTTGGCTACTGCATTTATGGGATGAGGGAGCAGACAACATTCTCTGCTCCCCAGGTGAGATGGAAAAGCTAGCTTTTGTGACAGTGCATCCGTCCCTGCGACAAAGGTTACAGAACTGCCATAGGTTGGCCTATGACCAGGGCAACCACTCTCTAATGGAGTGGCTCACTGCTGTGGTACGCACAGTATGGGGACAGGCTGGCGAGCTGCCAGACACTGTGAGTAAATGGCAGTCATATACGGAACTTACTCAAATCATCCATGAAATGGGTATGAGACGTGATATTTTCAACTCTAATATGCAGGAGTCAGATGACGAGCTTTTTACAGCCAGCATGAAAGATCTGGTTTTGGATAGTGCACCTGTGAGTGATTTTGGATCCTTGGTTGCCATTCTTACACCCTATGTGGGGTGGCGGATCCATGAAGTTACAATTGCCATGGCCACCCTAGGGGATGTTGAAAGCCAGAAACAAAGGAAGTTAAGACAGGAGGTCCAAGCAATTGAGACCTGGAAGCCCAAATCAAAAGTAAAGGGGCGAGATCCCGGGCCTCAGAGAGAAACACGCACACAGATGTGGCATGATCTCGTGGCAGCAGGGGTCGATCGGGGAAAAAAATAGACCGATAACCCAATACTCTTGTTGGAACTTTGGAAACAGTTACGTCCGAAACAGCAATTCCGGAGAAGCCTAAAGGAGAAGTCTGGGAAAGCACAACCCGTGTCCCTTCAAGACCATGCGGCCGCTTGAGGCCGACTCCTTTCAGCTTAATTAGGGGTGGGGCCAAGGTACCCGGTCAGAGGGGACAGCAGGGACTGGAGGCCCTATGTGGAACTGTCCATACATTGTTCCCCTTCCAATGTGCAGAGGGTTTTGGCCCTAGGTGACACTGGTGCCAACTGCAGTCTTGTTTATGGGAATCCAGAACTGTTCCCCGGACCAGCAGTCTGCATTGATGGCTACGGGGGACAGACTGTGACTGTGAAAGCTGTTTCCTTACCACTGGGTATAGGAAGGCTTCCCCCTCGTACTTACAAGGTGTATGTCTCCCGCGTTCCGGAGTATATTCTAGGGGTGGATGTGCTACATGGCCTCAGCTTACAGACGTCGGTAGGAGAGTTCCGTCTCCAGATCCGGGTGGTGAAAGCAGTGACACACAGGCATGCTCACCACCCTCCTCAAGTGTTGCCACAGCCCTGGCACGTGGTTACAGTGCGACGGTACCATGTGCCAGGAGGGCAGGAGGAGATTGGTCATACAATATTGGAATTGGAGAAGGCACAGATTGTGAGGACAACCCACAGTCCCTTTAACTCCCCTGTATGGCCTGTCAAGAAGCCAGATGGGACCTGGCAAATTACTGTGGACTATAGGGAGTTAAATAAGGTGACGCCACCTTGGCACATGGCAGTACCTTCAATACACGGTTTGATGGATCGTCTGACTCTCCGCCTGGGAACATATCACTATGTAGTGGACTTGGCCAATGCTTTTTTCTCCATTGACATTGCATCCGAGTGTCAACAGCAGTCTGCTTTTACTTGGGATGGGTGGCAGTGGACTTTTCAAGTCCTTCCGCAAGGATACTTGCACAGTCCCACTCTCTGCCATGGGCTCGTGGCCCAGGATTTGGCACAGTGGGATCACCCGTCCTCTGTGGCCTTGTTTCATTATGTCGATGATATTTTATTAACATCTGATTCTCTTTCAGATTTAGAGCAGGCAATTCCCTCTCTTCTCCGCCATCTGAAGTCACGTGGGTGGGTGATGAATGAGGAAAAGGTCCAAGGCCCTGGCTTATCCGTCAAGTTTTTGGGTGTTGTGTGGTCCGGTAAGACAAAGGTCATACATGAGGCGATTATTGACAAAACACAAGCCTTTCCCCGGCTGACCAAGGTCTCCCAACTGCAGACGTATTTGGGTCTGCTAGGATATTGGTGGGCGTTTGTACCCCATTTAGCACAAATGGCAAGGCCCTTGTATAACACGATAGAAAAGGGGACCTCATGGGATTGCACAGAGGCTATAGAGCAAATCTTTGTTGCCACGAAACAGGCAGTGAAGCAGGCACAGGCTCTGCAAGTAGTGGACCCCGGCCACCCATTTGAACTTGATGTTCGTGTAACCCAAGAGGGGTACAGTTGGGGCCTCTGGCAATGGCAGGAGCATCTCCAGTCGCCAATGGGATTTTGGTCCCAATTATGGAAAGGAGCGGAAGTCCACTACTCTCTAATAGAGAAACAGCTGGCTGCTGTGTATGCAGCCCTAGTGACCACAGAAGCCACCACAGGAATGGCACGGGTGTTGATTCGCACAACCTATCCCGTCCAGGGGTGGGTCTGTATGTGGACCCAGGGACCCAAAACGGGGGTGGCACAGACCACCACCCTCGCCAAATGGGGTGCCTACTTGGAGCAACATAGCACCCTTAGTTCAAGCCCTTTGAGCGCAGAGCTACAACAGTTCCTGGGGCCTGTGGAGCTTGTGGCCCAGGCTGAGCCAAGCACTATGCCTAGAGGGGAGGACTTGGAGCCCTCGCCCTACAAAGAAGGACAACCCTCAATACCTGAGGATGCCTGGTTTACTGATGGTTCTAGCCGAGGGGCTGCAGCCGTTTGGACGGTTATTGGTGTGCAGCCCCAAACAGACACCATTTGGTTTGATATGGGGATGGGCCAGAGTAGCCAGTGGGCTGAGCTATGGGCTGTGTGGATGGTAATCAGCCACGAGCCTGGGCCCCTAGTTATTTGTACTGACAGCTGGGCGGTGTTCCGGGGCGTAACGTTGTGGCTCCCTACGTGGAAACACCAAAACTGGTTGGTAGGACACCGTCCACTGTGGGGTCAAGCCATGTGGCAGGACCTCTGGGACCTAGGGCAGAGAAAGGAGGTGACCCTAATGCATGTCACAGGTCACTCCCCCTTAGTGTCCCCAGGTAATTATGAAGCAAATGCCCTAGCATGGGTCCGATGGTTAGAACGGGCTCCTGCCACTGATGTGGCCCATTGGTTGCATAGGAAATTGCAGCATGCTGGAAGCCGAACCATGTGGTAGGTGAGCAGACTCTGGGGTCTGCCTTTGAAATGGCAGGAGATAGCAGATGCCTGCTATGACTGTGCCGTCTGTGCCCAGGACAGCTCCCAATGGTGGAGGCTCCCCTGGGAAACACAGCAGATTACGCAAGGGAGGGTGCCCCTCACTCACTGGCAAGTGGATTACATTGGACCTCTGCCTAAGGCCCGCAATGCTATGTATGCGTTCACAGCAGTGAATACTGCTACGGGGTTGATGTTTGCTTGGCCATGTCCAGTTGCGGCATGCAGTGGTCGCTCTTACACGGCTGTGCGCCCTCTATGGGCGCCCCCAAGTCTTTGAAAGTGACAGGGGTACCCATTTTACCAGGCAAGAAGTGCAGCGCTGGGCTGCCAGGATGGACGTACAATGGTTGTTTCATACCTCATATAACCCACAAGCAGCTAGCATGATTGAATGCTACAACAGCCTTTTGAAGCAAGGCCTCCGGGTGTCAAAATTCCCTCCCATGAAGCGTGACTGGGCCTCGTGTCTATGGGACGTCCTGAGAGTCCTGAATGAGAGACCACGGAAGGGAGGGCCCGCACCAGTAGAAGCTCTGCTACATCGAACAGCTGCTCCGATTCAGTTACAGGTTACCACTAGTGAGACTCTGTTAAAGCCAGGCTATGGCAGAAATGGAAACATTTTGCTGCCAGCACCCCATGCTTGAAAGTAGGGGAATGGCAGCAATGGACTTGGCCCTGGCAGGTCAAAAGCCCCCACTGTCGGTGGTTGGGCCTGATAGCCCCATGGGGGGCTGGTTTGACTCATGATTTGCAAGTGACGCCAGGGTTGGTGGCTGACTGGCCACAGCAAGTAACTGTAGTATACGGAGGTCCCGATACCGGGATGATTTTGCGGGGAACCTATGTGCTCTCACTATGACCTATTATGGAGTCCCCTATTCTGTTACATGTTGAAACTACACAAGGGACCCCAAGCACTGCCATAAAGGTCTGGTACCACAAACCGGGAGAGGTGCCAGTGGCAGCAACCCTCCTTTCCCAGGACAAAAAGCTAGCATGTATCCTCCCAGATGGAAGGGATTTGCCATTATTGGTTCCCAAGACTACTGTTTCTTTCTGTCCGTAGGTGCCTATAGGCTAATATGACACAGGGACCCTTGCGGAAGATGCTTGTCATGTAAATTGTGAGGCAAGATCCTATAGAGGTGGAGTATGAGGACAGAGTCCCAGAGAGCAGTTTCCAGGCTCTCGGCCTCACGTGGAGGGGTGCTAGCTCAGGTAGTAGATGGCCATCAGCTGTGGCTGGTTGGGTGTCAGCTGTAGCCGGTTAGCCATTAGCCACTGATATAACTGCTGTGGCTGCGTTGGTTGGGGAATCAATCGGTTGGCAGGCAGAGAAGCGGACAGCAGGTCCGGCCTCCAGTGAGACCACAGTGGTATGACTTCCCTACCTATGGCTCCATGGGTGTTCCTTTTTGGCCTTGCCATATCTTGCATTAGTATGTGGGGAGCAGGACCAGAGACCCCGCAGGCCGCCTCGCACAATACTGTGGCTCCGTGAGTGTTCCTTTTTGGTCTTACCATGTTTTGTGTTCTTATGCGGGGAGCGGGACCAGAAATCCCACATGACATCTGCATAACAGAACCCTTTATCAATACTCCACTATATTAAAAGACCCATTACAGTGTGTGGGAGAAAGAAACTCTTCTCCCCCAAGGTTCTGTCAGCCGGATTAATAATCACATAGACATGAGACAGATCAGCAAGAGAAATAACCAAATTTAATGCACACTGTGGGGACAGAGCCCCAGAGGGTAGTTTACAGGCTCTCAGCCTCACGTGGAAAGGTGCTGGCTCGGCTGTGGCTGATTGGCTGTCGGCTGTGGCCGGTTAGCCGATTGGCTGCTGGTATAACTGCTGCAGCTACGGAGGAGAGCCGAGGACTGCCGAGGATTGCCGAAGAGCCAAGCAGAGCCAAGGAGAGCGGAAGAGAGGAGAGGAACAGAGTCGAGAGAGTGGAGGAAAGTCATCGGTTGGTCGGTTGGCGGAAAGGCCGACGGCAGGTCGCGCGTCCGGTGAACCCAGCCTCCAGTGAGACCATAGTGGTATGACTCCCCTACCTATGGCTCCGTGGGTGTTCCTTTTTGGCCTCACCATATCCTGCGTTCTAGTGTGGGGAGCGGGAGCAGAGACCCCACAGGCCGCCCCACCTGAAAAATGGCGTGGCGAGCAGGCCTCCGCGCACGACAAATGGCGCAGCGAGCAAGGTCTCCCGCACGACACACACATATGTATGGGGACCCCATGTACATAGGAGTCAGAGACTCCACATGCAGGAGAGGGTCAGAGACAGAAAGGGCGATTGAGGTACGTAAGATACTCTGAGATAGGGATGATGTAAGGTGCCTGGGGGGCTTTAGAGGGTCATTGAAGAATGATAAAAAGAGCAGACACTCAATAACTAGAAGTTTGCCCTGCCCTATAGATGGGTCAAAAGAAAACATCTCTGACACTTTTATTATGGGCAAGGCCCGTAATTCAGGTTTTTCTAGGTAGTTGAGTAAGGCAGAAGGTTCTCTTGAGCCCACAGAGTTAGTGGCCTCTAGCTCAAAATAATCTGCATAGCACAGAGGCACATCTTGGGGTGACTGGTTCTGAACCCCCACAACAGAAAAGAAAAATAATTATCCATGACACTTGATGAGCATGCTAAGACAGACTTTATTCTGGGTACTATTTGGGATGGTATAGGGACCACTGCAATGAGGGCTTGCAGTGGGGGAGAGATGTCAGCCTCAACTCTGATTACAAGGAATAGTGGGAATTTATGACCAAGGAGCAGGGTGGGGATTAGTGGATAGAAAATTACTGAAATGAAACATGAGAGGCAAGGAGGATTCTGGTTAAATCTACCTTACCTAAGGGGATTCTTGCTGGAGACATCACCTGAGGGAGGGTGCGGGCTGGGGAATCTGATCAGATATCCAGGTTGATCAGAGATATGGGGGAGGGGGTCTTCTTGTTAAACTGACTTAGGATTCTTGCAAAAATTGGATAATGCAGAGATTGAAGCCCAAAAGTCAGTTGTACTTGAAAAAATGCCCAGGGAAGCCCAAATAGTTTGGTTGAGGAGAGATTTGTCAATGTAACGGAAGTCCAAAGTTGTAGAGGAATATTTTAGTTTATTTGAGCCAAAATTGGCAACACTGGCCCAGAATCAATATCTCAAATGCTTCAGAAAATGATAGTTTTACAGTTTCTTTTATGCATTTGGAATTAAGGAGAGAACATAAGATCACATGAAGGTGGGAGATTCGATTATAGGATATTTAACAAGACTAAGTGCTCTCTTGAGGGTGGTCGGTCATGATTTAGAAGGAGGGTCTGAAAAGGGGCATTTCAAAGGCTTGTTAACCTAGATGCACAGAAACAATGGGCAGGGCTTCTTAAGGAAAAGATAAGCCTTTTACTGAAGAGTTATAGGCCTGGGCCATGACGACCCACCCAATTAGAAAGTTATGGTCAGATCACCTGGGTAGTTTACTTTCCATCGAAACCCCTTTTGTCCAATGAACGTTTGCCAACAATAGCGCAGCCTTTCCCCAGCAGAACAAAATAGAGCAGAAATTACCAGAATTCATCATCAACTGGACTGCAGGCAAAAAAGTGTGAGAAACATTGCCCTGCAGAGTGAAATTCAAACTCTTTTTTCCCCCCTTCTGCTGGCCACCGCTTTCAAATCAGCTTTTTAATCTTAAACAGAATATTGTTCCTAGCCTGAATCATAGGAAGTCCCCTGGCCCCTGCTGGAGGCCATCCCAGGCCCAGCTCCTGGGTGAAAACCACCATCTGAATGACCCGATTAAACAGAGGAAAAGACCACCGGCTCCATGAAGCTAAACAGAATTTCTATCACACAGCCTCCTTGTGTCGATGGCTTTGGGTCCTGCATCATGAGCCAACACTTTGAACTCTGTCTAACCAAAATTGATCTCTCCTCATCTAGAGGCCTTGGGGATACAGAAGATACCCCAGTAAAATTACCAATTCCAACCAAAAAAGCCTACATGGTCTTCCAGGCGGATCTCAAGACCCCTTTATATCATCTAAGATCAGACAGGGTGAGAGTTCCGTGAATCCCCCACTAGGTAGGGACAGCTCCATGCCCCTGCCCAGCAGGAAGCAGACACAGAAGAAAAGACCTCCTGTCCCTCAACCTCCCATAGAGATTTTATGGGTATCACATCTCTCAAGGGGAAAACAAGGCAGGCAGTTAGAGACAGGCATCGGGTCTCTGCATTCCTGCATGTCCAACACAACCCACAGAATGCGACTGCCCAAAAGACCGCCCCTCTCCGCCCAAAACTTCCCCTTCTCACTGTAATTATCTACCCCTATGAGGAAACAAATGGGTACAAAATACCCAACTAGATTAAACCGGTCACTCACACCTGCGTAGTAAAGGCAACAACAACCTTCATTTCACCTGGGCCTCATTATACCATCATTATAATATCATACATATGCTTGGAAGTTCATTAATATTATTATAACAGACTGAATTCTGGGAAGGAACATGGGCAGTCTAAAAAGATGAGGTAATAGCCTCTTGTCAATCACAGGTGTCAATCAAGTGGTCCCACTCCAGAAAGGAACAGCCTGTTCTCGAGAAAAAAAGTGATAAAAACTCCAAGTCCTCGCCAGTCAGGGCCTCTTGAGCCTTGCCTTTGCTTGGAGCCCACTCCAAACACTTTGGAGTGTACTTTTTAATAATGCCACCTTGGGCCTTTGAGCCTCTTGAGCCTTGGCTTTGCTTTTCTAATAAATGACTCTTTCACCACTTGATTTCTGTGTCTCCTTCAATTTTTGTTCGAGACACCAAGAACCTGGACACCGCACTGAGGAAGGCCCATTCTCTGGTAACGTAGAGAAACCCATCACTGAATGTCCAGCTCACTCTAGCTCAGTAAGACCTGGTCTTAACTTATTTACATCTGCAAAGACCCTATTTCCAAATAAGGTCACATTTACAGGAATAAGAGACTGGGAATTACACATGCTGGAGGACACATTTTTACCCATTATCAGACCCTCACTTCTACCCTTATTTGCACATGAAGTAAATTGAGCTTAAGGGAATGGAGGTGCAATACTGTAATTTATAAAAAAATATATTTGGTTATTCATACAACAACAACAAATATATATATTTATTTGTTGGGTCTTATAATTAATATAAGACCCAGTGTTATTTTACTATAAGATTGGGTCTTATATAATATAATAATAATATAAGACTAGGTCTTATTAATTTTTGCTCCAAAAGACGCGTTAGAGCTGATTGTCCGGCTAGGTCTTATTTTTGGGGAACGGGGTGTGTGTGTGTGTGTGTGTGTGTGTGTGTGTGTGTGTGTGCATACACATACATACTGAAGGTGCCAAAAAAATGTATACAAGTGGACATTTTGGTCAACGTTGCTCAAGCAGTAGTTTGCCGTAATCAGAAGTGTCTGGATGCTGATAGTAACCACTTTGAGCACCTCTTGTAATTGCAGAAGTTAAACGTAACTTGTATTCATCTTTTGTTATCGGTATATTCGTAAATTGAATATTGCAATTTTAATAGTTTTCATTTCTTAAAATGTGTATACATTTTTTGACATCCTCTGTATATATGTATGTGTGTGTATGTATGTGATATATACTGTATATCTACTCTTCATCCACAATTCCTGGCTCATATTTTTCAGAACTCTTGGAATTTCCTAAGTGTTGAGTGGTAAAGATGTCTTTTGTTATGTTAATGAAGTGATTTTGGAAAGCACCTGAAGGTGGGTGCTGATTGCCAGGGGAACCAACCATGTGATTAGAGGGTTGGAACTTTTCAGTCCCACCCCCTGACTTCGGAGGAGGGAAGAGGGGCTAGAGATAAAGTTCAATCACCAGTGGTCAATGATTTAGTCAATTGTGCTTGTGTAATGAAGCCTCCATAAAAACCCAAGAGATGGGCTTCAGAGAGGTTTTGGGTTGACGAACATGTGGAGATGCTGGGTTAATGGTGGGCTCAGAGACAGCATGGAAACCCCTTGCTCCTTCCCACACTGTCCTGTGCATCTTTTCCATCTGGCTCTTTTTGAGTTAGATCCTTTTATAATGAACCAGTGATCTAGTAAGAGGTTTCTCTGAGTTCTGTGACCTGCTCTAGCAAATTAATAGAACAGAAAGAGATGCTTGGGGAATATCTGATTTATAGCCAGTTGGTCAGAAGTCCAGGTAACAACCTGGACTTGAGATTGGCATTCTGAGTTGGTAGGAATCCTTGGAACCTCTGACCTATAGCTAGTTGGTCAGAAGCACAGGTAAGAGTCTGGGCTGTGACTAGTGCCTGAAGTGTGTGTGTGGGTGTCTGTGTATAGGGTCAGTCTCATAGGACTGAACTCTTAACGTGTGGATAACATCCACACGTTGAGTTTGCCATAGACCAGAAGCGATGTGTGACACAGAACGTTGTCATGATGGACGATGACTAACGGCACACTTTAAAACACACCTTCTCACAATCGTAGCTCACACCTAACTGACTGCACCGAACAAGTTGAAACCTGTCACACTGTTACTGAGGTTCGATGTGCCGCTTCCTGTGTTGAAGATCCCTGTCTTTCCATTGGATGGCACTCAGCAGCAGCAGTCACCATGATCACAACGGAAAGGCTCTGTGTCACACATCGCTTCTAGTATGCGGCAATTTCTGTCAAATACGGTGTGTCCTCATCCACCTTATTCACCGGATCTGGCACTGTGTGACTTCTGGCTCTTCCCCAAAGTCAAAATGACCATGAAAAGTAAACATTTTGAATCGATTCAAGACGTTGAGGCAGCTATGACAGCGCCAACTAAAGACACTCACAAAAGAGGAATTCCAGAGCTGCTTCAGAAAGTGGCAAGAATGATGGGATAAGTATGTTAGAAGCAAGGGGGAGTATTTTGAGGGGGATTAATGGCAATGTGTCTTTTACTGTAATACATTTTTTTAAAACATTCACCCTATTGTTTGATCACACCTTGTACATAGTTGTTACAATATTATTGACTATATTCCCTATACTGTACTTTATATCGCATGACTAATTTTATAACTGGCAATTTGTACTTCTTAATCCATTTCTTGTTTTTTTTTGGCTTTCATGTTTTTCGCCAAACCTCCTAACCCCCTTCCATCTGGCAACCACCAATTTGTTCTCTGTAGCTATGAGTCTGTTTCTGTTTTGTTTTCTTTATTTTCTTTTTTTAGATTCCACATTTAAGTGAATTCACATGGTATTTGCCTTTGTCTATTTCATTTAGCATAATACCGTCTAGGTCCATCCATGTTGTCACAAATGGTAAAACTTCATTTTTTTTTTTTTACAGCTGAATAATATTTCATTGTATATATGTGCCACATCTTCTTCAATCATCTATCGATGGACATTTAGGTTGCTTACATATCTTGGCTACTGTAAATAAAGCTTCACTGGATCTATCATTAGCAAATATCTTCTCCCATTCAGTAGATTGCCTTTTTGTCTTGTTGATGACTTCCTTTGGGACGCAAAAGCTGTTTAGTTTGATGTAGTCTCATATTTTTGCTTTTGTTGTCTTTGCACTAGGAGACTTCTCTAAAAACATATTGCTAATACCAATGTCAAAGAGTTTACTGCCTATGTTTTCTTCTAGGAATTTTATGGATTCTGGTCTTACATTTAATTCAGTAATCTATTTTGAGTGTATTTTTGCATATAGTGTAAGAAAGTGGTCTAGTTTCTCCTTCTCACCCTGTTTTATTTTCTTTTTCATGGCATCTCTCACCAACGGCATCATATTGCAGAGTCATTTATTTAGTATCTGTTTCTCCTTCTAGCTTCCAGAAGCCAGGATCTTCTGTCCACCATGGTCTCCCCAAGGATGGCACTATAGCAACTGATGGCACATAGCAAGCATTTTATAAATGCATACACAATCAGCAGCAGTAATATAAACCAAATAAACACGCAGCTTGACTGTGAGATAGCTGAAGGGATCCCTTCAGCAGGATTTACAGCAGGGATCCCTTTCTGGTGCTTCACCTGTGGCATCTGACAACCTCACTTGGTGCAGGGGAGAAGCACCTTCCCATGGCCTCCAGTGGTCCTCCAAGCTCTGACAACCCGAGCTCCTTGCTCACTGGCCACCTCCCTGTGAAGCCCCTTCCCCCTCTTTAGGGCCTTTGCTGTCACAGTGGCCTCTACCTGGGACTCTGTTCTCACTCAGGCTTGAGCTTCAGCAGCTCCCACATCTCAGATGTCACTGTCTGTTGCAATGGAGCCTGCCCTGACTATTTTAATACTGTGACCCAGCACCCCGTTACCTGACCCTGCTCCACTTTCCTTTTCCTCTGCCACAGGATCAGACAGCAGATCATGCTGTTGATTCTGCTAACTGCTTGCCCCACTCCTCCTCCTTCCACTAGGCAGTTGTGTATATGGAGGGCAATCTGCTTTACTCAAAGTCGACTAATTTAAATGTTACTATCATCTGAAAACTACTCTGAGCACCTGGAAAGTCACCTAGCACTATGAGACAGCCTAGTAGGTGCTCAGTATATGTTGAATGACAAATGATCCCCCAAGTCCACCCAGGGAGGTAGACAACATCATCTGTTTTCTGGATGAGGAAACTGACGCACAGAAAGTTTAAGTAGGCCTGAGAGCACCTGGTGAGGAATCCAGGCAGGATTTAACCAACGTGCTCTGATTCAACCCCCTGTGCTTCTGGAACTACAGAAAAATGCAGAGTAAGGGTAACTCTGTAGCTGAGGGGGTAAGTTTGCAGGGAGGGCAGTGGGGACTGACCTGATGCTGTGTGCCAGCAATCTCTGGGCTCTGCGTTTTACCTGCTTTAGGGCTGCACTGGGCAGAGCCATGAGCACAGGTTCTCAACAGTCAGCAGCTGGTGCCCAGCGAGTCACAGAGCTGGGAGCTCTGGCAGAGGGTCTGTACCTGCAGAGCGGTGCCACAGGCTGGGCTGCTTGCTAAAGCACAGGCTCAGCCTGCCTTGTTGATCCTTGGTTCCTCAGGGGCCACCTCTCCTCCTAGGCCGAGGCAGCCATGCTGCCTGCTTGTGCTCCTGGGCTGGGGTCAACAGGGGAGTAACTGAGGTCAGTGAAGTCGGGAGAGGCTGGCTCCCATTGGTATCCACAGGCTCCAGGTAAGCTCTGGGTGACCCTGCCAGCATCGGGCATTTGAGGGAACAATCACTGTTCACTAAAAAGAGCTTCACTCCTTTGCTTTCGTCCATCTGCTTTAGTCAGAGTTCAGACATTTGACATATGGTGGCTCCCAGTAACTCCACTGGTCAGGAGTGATACTTTGTAATTTAGGAAAACAGGAGGCACCAGGCCATGGAATGAGAACCACAGGGCAAGGGTCCGGTACCTGGGTCCACCCAACTCCACCCCAGCCTCTTCACCATACCATTTTCTTTGGGTTAACTGGTTTGTTCTGCTTGCCCTTGAAATAGGGTCTGCTGGAAACAGAGGTGTCTGCAGTTGGTGACTCTCTGGTAGATGGAGACAACCTTCTGTTCCTTGGGAGAGTCCAACTTCAGTGCAGGGACGCATGGAAGAGAGGGTTGAAGGGAATCCGACTGCTCAGGAACCCGGAATGCGCTTTCTCCCAATCTGAAAGATTAAGGGGGACCCGGGAAGACTCCTGATTTTGGGGTCATGTTCAGCATAGGATAGTGGCAAATCACCGTGTCTGAGGGGTTTGGAGGCTCTAATTCCTGCTTGCCCCTCACTGCCACTTGACTTCCAAAGTCCCCTGACCTCTTCCTGCGCCTCCGCCTCAGTACCAACAGCCAGCACAGCTCCCCGACCAGCCGCTGGGGTGGGGCTCACCGGGGCCCCCTGCGCACTCCCCAGCCTTGATCGGATGCTCAGAAGGGCCGTATAGCGGGCTGACTTTACTAAACTGAAACTCCGCAAATCGGCTTCATCCCAAGAGAGTGCGAGCTGATAGACGAGGCGGGGAGTGGAGGGTTTTCGTTTCTCCCGTCCTACTTTCCTCAGCGGTCGCGCGCGAATGGAGAGGAGGGGTTTGGGACGCCTGCGGGTGGTGCCTGCCGGGGGCGGTCATCAGGGGATTCCGAAATGAAGCGGCTTTCTTTTCCGATTCCAGCCTTTGGCCCCGGCTCCTGGATCTGCCCTTCCGGACGTCCACAAGCCCGGGGGGCGGACTGGAAGACAGTGGGGAGGAGCCCCCAGGCACCTTCTCGCGTCGCGCACCCTCGTGCGGACCGTGTCCTCTGCCTCCGCCCGCGGACGCCGTCCCCGGCCCCACCTACCGCCCCCCGGGCGCGCGTCCACCGCGCGAGCCCGCGGGGAGGCCGGGCCTGGCGGCGGGGCCCACACCTCGGCCGGCGCCCGAGCCGGGACGCGCGCGGAGCAGGGCGGGGCGGCGCGCGGGCCGGGGGTGTCGGATGTCACCCCCGAGCACACCTCGGCCGGGGGGGCGGGGAGCGAACCAGTGAGACGCGGAGACCTCCGCGGTCCTAGAGCGGAGCAGGAAGTGTCCCAGGGGAGGGAGCCGGAGGGTCCGGTCTTTCCTTTCCTCCGCGTCCGGCGGTCTCCGGCGGCTGCCTGGCCTGCACGGCTTGCCCACGGGGACGCGCCGCGGGGGTGAGTACGGCGGGGCTCCAGCGGCCCGCGCGGCGTCCTCCCGCGCTTCCCCCGGCTCCGGGCGCCTCGGGCCCGCGCGCCTCTCGGACTCTCGGCCCGGGGCACTCCCCGGACCCTCGGCTCCGCGCGTCCCCGGCCCCGTGCGTCCCCATCCCGGAGCCGAGCGTCGGTGGGTCTGCGGGCGGGGGATAAGGCAACGTGAATGTTTTTCAGGTGCCTCCATTTGCTCCCACTGGTTCCCTCCCAAGCGGAGCCGTGGTTTTCTGGATGAGCAGGAGACGGGGCTCGGCTGGCCAGGGACGGAATCGGGCCCTGCAGAGATCCCGCTTCTGGAAGGACACCGGGAGGCGGGCCTGCAAGGATGTGGAGCAGCTGCGGAGACTAACGCCGCCGCAGGAGGGGTTTGAGTTAGACGCTGGGAAAGAGTTCCAGGCTGTGAGGTGAGGAGCTGAGAGCTCGTTACACTGGAGGCGCGCGCGCGCGTGCGTGCATGCGTGTGTGTGTGTGTGTGTGTGTGTTTGTGTGTGTGTGTAGGGAGGGAAGCGGGAGAGAGGGGGAGCAAGGAAAAGCTCGCCCTTTTCCTGGCCTAGAATGCCTTCCCCTATCCTCTCTGCGGATCTCGCTCGGTGCCTCCTCCACGAGCTGCTTTAAGCACGCCCCGCCCCGCGGGAATCCTCCCGTACCTACGTTCTTTCATTCATCAGGCATCACTCCTGAGCCTCCTACGCGCCAGGTGCCTGGATGACAAAGAGGAACGCCACTATCTAATTAGGGCTGTTCCTCAGTAGACACAGTGCTGAGGGTGGGGCCCGGGTCCCCTGGGTTGGGGGGGCCGGGGAACCTGAGGAATCCAGAGGCCCTTTAGATGTGTATTGACTGAATTCGGAGACAGTGAGGGCAGGTGGGGCTGAGACGGGCTGAGACTGTGTTCCAGATGCAGGAGCAGACACTGAAGGAAATCCACTGTGGGGCAAGCTGTAAGGTGCCCAGCCAGACTCCTTGAATCCTTTTCTGCCAGTCTGTATTTGTTTTATGTTGGAAAGCAAAGTGGTCCAGACACTTGGGTTTTTCTGACTGCCATTCTGTGGCTTTGTGGATCTTCTGGCCCTATTTCTCTTTCTGGGAAATAGGAGTGAGGCCTGCATTCCACATGGGACCCTTGCAGGCCACTGAGTGGTTGGAGGTTAGGGTTAGGCCTCATACAATTGGGGTGTGGAGGGCCAGTGACTGTGTCCAGGGTCTTAGAGGCCTTAGGGTGGGGCAGGGAACTGTGTGCATCACCATTTGTCCTCACTTTCTCTGGGTCCCATAGTCTGTGAGTAGTGACCATGACTCTAATAGGGCCCTGTGTGTGTTCACTGGGGATGTGGAGGGGCCCTGAGCCTCACTGATGTGGGGGCTGTGCCCCACCTCTGTCCTGCCTGGGGAAGTGTGTGGGGGTGCCTTTAGCATGGTTTGAAGATGACAAGTGTAGGGAAGGCAGGTGGAGCAAGGTTAAGGGTCAAGGCATCTTTAAATATACACTAACGTTAACTATGCAGACTCTACTGAGTCAGGTGAGACTAAGCTGAAAGTGCTGGTGTTTTTTAAATGCTGGTGTTTTTAAATGCATAGCCATTATTTTTCTCCAGGAGAGTCTAGGTGTGGCTGTCACTTTTAATCGTCCCATCTTTTGTGTGGGTATCTTCTCAGCCGTGTGTTTCACTCCTGTCCCCCAGTGCAGACTCTGGCTCTGACGATCCAGCAGGCCCAGCACCAAGAGTTGGCCCTGGCCTCTGGCATGGTGGGTTTCTCGTCCCAGATGTGCTTTCAAGGCTCTTCCCTGCACATCTGTCTTTGTCTTTCCAGCTCATATTGTAAAGGTCTCAGGGGCGAGGACAGTGACTTTGGCTCAGAAGCCCCAAGATAGCAGCCTGCTTGGCTCGTCCCTCTCAGGTCCTTTCCAGGAGGACCTGACCACCGAAGGTACCACATAGTCTAAATTCCTTCTCTTTCCTGCATGTAGCCCCAGATGCTCCGAACACCAGTGTCATGTTGAAAAGCCACCGCTTTTCTCCTGGACTCCCCTGCCTTGTTTGTCTGCTTGCCCAGTTAGGGGAGCACGTAATGATGCTTTTAGGGGGGTGGTCCTTCTCTCTCTTCATTTGTGTAAGGACCCACTGCACTGACTCATCACATGTCCCAGGGTTTCTTCCAAGGGCTGGTCTTTGGGCCTTGTCACTTTCCCCATTGGCATCCCCAGAACCCACTGCAGGAGACCAGAGCATTGAAGCCAGTGATTTCTGTTTGGAAATAGGGTCGTCTTCTGCTGCTGACCCCCATCAAATCCCATCATGCCCACAGCCCTGTGCCCCCGAGTCTTGGCTCCGAAGGAAAGTGAGGAGCCCAGGAAAATGAGGAGCCCGCCGGGAGAGAGCCCTGGCCCTCAGGGGGAGCTTCCCAGCCCCGAGTCCTCTCGCCGCCTCTTCCGCCGCTTCCGCTACCAGGAGGCGGCGGGCCCCCGTGAGGCCCTGCAGCGCCTCTGGGACCTATGCCGGGGCTGGCTGAGGCCCGAGCGGCACAGCAAGGAGCAGATCCTGGAGCTGCTGGTGCTGGAGCAGTTCCTGGCCATCCTGCCCCGCGAGATCCAGGGCTGGGTGCGGGCCCAGGAGCCCGAAAGCGGTGAGCAGGCTGTAGCTGCTGTGGAGGCGCTGGAACGGGAGCCAGGGAGACCCTGGCAGTGGGTAAGCAGAGGGGCTGGGGTGGCAGGAGGGTGGGAGGGCAGGGAAAGAGCAGCCTGGGCAGTGGGTATGGAGTGGGGCGCCACCCTGTGCTTTGGTGGGGTTAAACGTCCTTTGTCCAGGGCTGAGGCATTCTGTCTAGAAGTGGTGCTTTGGTCAGGCCCACAGGGGAGTTGGTGTCCCAGTAAACCAGGTTACATTCCCTAAGGGCTCTAAATAGAGTGACAGTGAAGTCATACCTCTTTCCAGCCCTGTCCAAGACCTGGACAGAGCCTCCAGTGGTCAGCAGGCCCAGAGAGGGGGTTTGCCCAGTCCCGGTACAGCCACGGACCCTGGCTAGGGACCTCTCCACCATGCCCTGAGAAAACCTGTCTGGATTGCAGCTCAAGCACTGTGAAGACCCTGTGGTGATTGACGATGGTGACAGCCCTCGGGACCAGGAGCAAGAGCGGCTGTCAGCAGAGCCCCAGAGCCACCTTGCAAAGAGCCAAGATGCCCAGCCCTTGGCCCTATGTCAGGGCCAAGGGCTCCCAAGCAGACCTCCAGATCAGCTCAGCGGAGACCCAGGTAGGGAGCCTGGGGGAATGGGGGCAGGGGCCTGCAACCCCACCTTGTGCCTAGCTGCTGGCTGTGGACCTCAGACCTCAGTGTTCTCTCTTGTCCCCTGAGGAGCCACGAACCATTTTCAAGGTCTGGGTTCCTATTTAAAGCAATTGAATCAGAATCTCCTGAGAGTGTTTGTCCTTTTCATGGTGCCAGTCTGCTCAGAGGGACCACTTCTATCGGGTGGTGCTTTTGAGGCTGCACCATCTCCTTTCGGGGGGTGGGGGGTGCATCTCTGGGCTTTTTCATTTTGGGGGACAGCTGGGCACTGTTGCTGTCCCAGCAGGGCCTGTGTCAGGAGCCAAGTGTGACAACATCCTCTTGTCTCTCCCCAAATCTCTTTCCCTGGCTAAAAAACTCCTGCTGTCAGTCTTATTATGATGCTGTGAGGAAATACAGAAATACTGTCAGAGGGAGCAGGGTGGTATCTCAGGGTTGGGGCTTCAGTCACCTAAACATGTCTGACTGTTCAAAGCGTGCTAGTGGCTATAGGCAGGTGGTTTGGGCATCAGGTACACTTGGCTTGGAAACCTTGAGCTATAACCCGGGCCGTGCTTCTAAACTCTGCAGGCCTCAGTTTCCTGGTTCTTAGTGGATTTTCTGAGGATTAAGGGATTATACCCATAACATGCTGAGCAGGAAGCCTGAGCCACCCATGATTTTAGTTGAAGTGACCCTTATGGGAAATGTGGTACCCTCAGGTTGAGTAAGTGACCTCTAAGGAGTGAGGGTGACCTTGGGTGGACTTACCACATCGTGCTGTAAATACAGATAGAAAAGGAGAGGATGGGGAGGCCAGGAGTGTGTTCTTAAGGTTCACAAAAGTTGTCCTTGGCATTGTAATAAGTGTTTCAGTTAAAAAAAAAAAAGCATATTACATTTCTTTATGTGTGAAAATATGTTGATTTCTGTACAAATCAAATTCTTCAGCCTCTCCTTGATTAAAAGTCAAGAAAGGTGTGTAAGTTTTCTAGAAATGCCAGAATGAAATCCCATAGAGAGGGTGGCTTACACAACAGACATTTATTGTCTCCAGGTCCTAGGGGCTGGAAGTCTGAGATCCAGGTGGGCAGGGCTTGTTCCCTTGAGGAGGCCTCTTTCCTTGGCCTGTGGACAGCTATTGTCTCCCAGTTGTCCTGGCGTGGCCATTGTTCTGTGTGTGTCTATGTCTTAATGTCCTCTTCTAAGGACACCAGTCAAAATGGATTAGGGCTTACCCTAAAGATCTCATGTTAACTTAATTACCTCTTGAAAGACCCCATCTCCAAATACAGTCACATTCTGAGGTCCTGGGGGTTGGGATTTCAACATAGGAATTTGGTGGAGAAACAATTCAGCTCATGAAGACAGGCGTAAGGGAAACAACCATTAGTTTAGATGAACATAGCATGTGCAGGCAGCCCGGGGTGTGTAGGTGGGTGGCAGGAACATCCTTGGGAGGAGCTGCAGCAGCCAACGCTGGTGAAGGTCGGGCATAAACCAGTTACCTCCAGGGGCTTTGGGTCCCAGAATTAGCTCTTCTGTTTTCCCTGAGTTATCAAAAATGGAAAAGGAGGCAGGATGTGTTAGGTACAAGGAAGACCAGAAACACGTGGGTGATTTATCATTGGAAGGAGCCTCCAGTAAAAGCCGTAGAACGCCTAATCTTAAAAATCTTCCCAAAAGACTAGGTCTTGTGTAGAGGCTGAAAGCTTTCCCAAGTGCTTTGCAAGTGTTCATGTATTCTTGTACCATGGGAAAGGTGGCAGGTATGACAGAGCAAAATTAAGTCTCCCCCTCACATCCACGCACCCTCCCCACTCCCAGCCTGAGCTTCCGGCAGCAGAGTAAGGGTGCTGCCTCCCACTGGGATCCCCCACTTGTCACTGCTGGCTGAGCTGCCTCGTGGCCCCACCCGTGTTTCTAAATAGCTACTCACATCCCTGCTGTTTGCTGAAAGCTTTGCATCCTGGGTCTGAAAGGTGAGGGAACTGGCTTCTCCTGTTAGCTTTGATGCTGATTTAACATGTGACCGGGGGTCAACCTTCAGGAGACCAAGTGGCAGTAGTGCAGCTTTCCAAGTCTTATTCTGTGAATGGAGCACCTTTTGAAACAGCTCATTTTCACATGGCTGCACCTGCCTAGGTATGTGGCTCGCTACTTACAGAAGCCCGAGCAAGGTGCAGTTGAAGAGAAGTCCTGTTGGAATAGTGCCCCCCCAGCCCCAGGTCCCGGTCGCCCAGGTAAGGGACAGTGACGTGGCCCAGTGTACACTCTGCATTTCCCAGTGGTGGCAGTTAGGGAAGTGTCCTGCGTGTCCTGGAGTGTCACACCTGACCATGTGGCACATGGATGTGACCCTGAGGTCATCAGCAGCTCCTACTGACACCTCGATCCCTAGAGCCCTAACCATCATTTCCCGTACTGTGGATTGTGAGGCTGAGGCCCCTGGATCTGTGGGAAGTTGCATGGGGACTCAGGCAGGGCACGGCGAACCCAGGCATTTCCTGTTAAAGTCCCCATTGTCATGTCTGAAAGCAAAATAACAAGTCCTTGGGGTTTGCCAGCAGCTTTCATGTGCACTGTCTGGTGGTCCTCCTCCTGCAGGTGAGAAAAGAGACCGGGCTTACGAGGTACCCTTTCTCATCTCTTTCAGTTCCAGAAGAGGCTTCCCTGCTTCAGGAAGCCAGCTTGAGGGATGCACAGCAGGTGACCGCCCTCCAGCTGCCCCTGGTGAGTGACTTCTGCAAGAGCCCTTGAAAACCCCACTTTGCCTCTGTAAGTGACAGGGCAGCTTTACCAGGACCCTGGCTGGCTTGCTGTCTGCCACACAGGCATTTCGGCCCCAGCCAGAAAATCTAAGAGGGTGGACGCCTATACTCCTCCCACCACGCAGCCCGCTGTACGGTCCAGCTGCTCGCTGGGCTGGCTGTGACATCACCTTCTGGAGCCTTGTGCAGACAAAGACGGCAGGAAACAAATGCCCTGGTGTCCCCATCTGTCCTCCTCTTGGCACTCAGTGTCTCCTCCTGTGGAAAAAAGGGAGACCTTTTCACTCTTTGACTTCACGGGATATTTTTATTTAATAATAATCGCTGCAATTCTATTTCATAAATGTTAGGAAATGGAGGGAAAGACACAGGACACTTCAGTGTCGTCACACAGCGTGCAGGCTTGTTGGGGGAAGTTCCTGGTATGTGCCTCCCGTGTTCCCACTTACTTATTCAGGCGCCCTCACAGGCTGGGAGCAGGGGTTGGTGTGGCAGCGTCCTCACTCCCCTCTCTCCAGCTCAGTTTCTGTCTTGGGCCATGGTTTCTGATCCTGCCCCCTTCAATTTTCTTCTGAATGCTTTTCCCTGATTGCATGAAATTGAGTCTTTACAGCGTTGTCTCCTCCCATAAGAATGTGGGTACCACGAAGGTGTGGACCTTGTTTGTGACTGGTTCTTGGTGGGCAGGAGACGGAAGGACACTAGATGCAGTTTGCTCTCAGCACAGTGCTCTTAGCGTGACTTTAAACTTGGGAGGGCCTGGGCCTGGTGGTGGGCATGTCTGGTGCCTGGAGCTGCGCCCGTGGGACACTCCACACGTGTGCTCCAACATCTGTTGTGTGCTGGGATAGCTGCTGAATAAAATTACCCAAAGGAGGTAAAACTTTTTTTAATAAAAACTGATACCTTTGGCCAGTAAAACTGCAAAGGGAAGCTGTGAATTTAGTATCTCGAGCTTTGATGTTCATCTCTGAATTTCCCAGGTTTCTGTAGATGCCTCAGGAGCAGAAGATACAGATTTTGATAAGTCAGTGCTGTTTTGTCACTTCACTGAAGACTGTTTCTGCCCAGTGCACGAAAAGTCACCATCACGCAGGACTTTTTTTTTAGGGTTTTTTTCTTTTTACTTTTAATTGTAAAATTCATGCTTGTAACCATTTTTTTCTCTTAATTTTTATTGGGGAATATTGGGGAACAGTATGTTTTTCCAGGGCCCATCAGCTCCAAGTCAAGTCATTGTTTTCAATCTAGTTGTGGAAGGCTCAGCTCACTGGCCCATGTGGGAATTGAACCTGCAACCTTGGTGTATGAGCACTGCGCTCTAACCAACTGAGCCAACTGGCCGCCCCAAATTGTAATCATTTTTAATGTACAGTAGTGTTTTTAAGTGTTCAGTAATCTTAACTATATTCACATTGTTGTGCAGCCAGTCTCCAGAGTTTTTTCAACTTCTCAAACTGAAACTCCTCACCTGTACAGTAATGACTCTCCCCTCCCCCACACCCCTGGCCCCGGCACCACCATTCTACGCTTTCCATGAGTTTGACTGCTATAAGTAGAATCATACAGCATTTGTCCTTTCGTGGCTGGCTTACTTCCCTCAGCATAATATCCTTAGGGTTCATCTATGATGTTATCTGTGTAAAATTTCCTTCCTCGTTAAGTCTGAATGATGTCCTATGGTACGTTTATAACCTATTGTGCTTATCCTTCATTCTTTGGTGTTTTTTTTTTTTTAATTTTATTGGGGAACAGTGTGTACTTCCAGGCCTTTTTTCCAAGTCAAGTTGTTGTCCTTTCAATGTGGAGGGCGCAGCTCAGCTCCAGGTCCAGTTGCTGTTTTCTAGTTGCAGGGGGCACAGCCCACCATCCCTTGTGGGAGTCGAACCAGCAACCCTGTGGTTGAGAGCCCACTGGCAACCCTGTGGTTGAGAGCCCACTGGCCCATGTGGGAATCGAACCGGCAGCCTTTGGGGTTAGGAGCATGGAGCTCTAACCGCCTGAGCCACCGGGCCGGCCCTTATCCTTCATTCTTGATGGACACTTGGGTTGCTTCCACTTTCTGGCTACTGTGAGTAATGCTGCTATGAACATGGGTGAACATAAAGTTGTTTTTTAATCTTTTTTTTTTTTTTTAGGTAATTGGAGATTCATGTGCAGTTGTAAGAAATAACGGAGACCCCTTGTGCTCTTTACACTATGTGGTCATATCTTGTAGAAACATAGCACAGTGTTATAACCAGCCTACTGACACTGATCCACACAGGATACAGAAGGACCCTTGGAGTCGTCTTTTGTAGCCACACTACCCTCTCCCTGGTTTCTGACAACCACTAATCTATCATTCATATCCATAGGGCTGTCATTTCAGGAACATCATACATGGTGTCACATGTACCACATGTGGGGTGGACTGTTGTCAATCAGTGTAAATCTGGAGCTTTGACCAGGGTTTTGCATGTATCAGTTGTCCGTCTTTATTGCTGGGAGGACCCGAAGGTATGGATGTACCACAGTTTGTGGAACTGTTCACCTCTTGAGGGAGATCTGGGTTTCCAGTTTGGGGCCATTTTTTTTTCTTTTTTTCTTTTTCTAATTTTTATTGGGGAATTAGTGTGTTTTTCCAGGACCCATCAGCTCCAAGTCAAGTCGTTTTCAATCTAGTTATGGAGGGCTCAGCTCACTGGCCCATGTGGGAATCGAACCGTCGACCTTGGTGTTATGAACACTGCGCTCTAACCAACTGAGCCAACCAGCTGTCTCCCATTTTCTTTTTCAAATTAATTTTAGCTATGTTAGTCCCTTTGCCTTTCTATGTGCATTTTGGAGCATCCTGCTGGTATCTGCACAAAGTTCCACTGAGATTTTGGCAGGAATTTTATGAAGCCTGTGTGTCAGTTGGGGAGCGTTGACATGTTCACTCCCTGAGTCTTGATCTGTGAATGCGATGGCCCTCTCCATTGACTTCTTGGATTTCTTTCATCACGGTTTCGTGGTTCATAGCGTACAAGTTCTGTACGTGTTCGATACGATTTGTGCCTAAATACTTCATTTTTTGAGCAATTGAAAATGGTGTGATTTAATTTTGTTGACCACGTACTCATTTCTAGTATAAGGAACACAAGTGATTTTTTTGTATGTTTATTTTGTGTTCTGTGACTTTGCTGTATTCATATATCATTTTAAGGAGGATATTTTGTGCATGTGTTTGTTTTTAAATAAAAGTCCTCCGGATTTTCCATGTAGACAATCATGTCATCTGCAAATCAGGACAGTTCTATGTATTTCCAGCTTGTATGCTTTTATTTCCTTTTCTTGCCTCATTCTGTTGGCTAGAACCTCCAGCGCAATGTTGAGTAGCAGTGGTGAGAGGGGACATCTTTGCCTTGTTCCCGATCTGAGGGGGAAAGTGTTCATCTTTCACCAATATGACATTAGCTATAAGATTTTGTAAATTCTCTTTATCAAGTTGAAGAAGTTCTTGATTCATATTTTTCTGCGTGTTTTTATTGTATGTGGGTGTTCAACATTGTCAAAACCTTTTCTGCTTCAGTTAATAAATCATGTGAGTGTTCTTTTTTCTTTTTTTCTTTTTTTCTTTTTTTTTAAAAGATTTATATTGGGGAAGGGGAACAGGACTTTATTGGGGAACAGTGTGTAGTTCCAGGACTTTTTTCCAAGTCAAGTTGTTGTCCTTTCACTCTTAGCTGTGGAGGGTGCTGTTCAGCTTCAAGTTGTCCTTTCAGTCTTAGTTGTGGAGGGCGCAGCTCAGCTCCAGGTCTAGTTGCCGTTGCTAGTTGCAGGGGGCGCTGCCCACCATCCCTTGCAGGACTCGAGGAATTGAACTGGCAACCTTGTGGTTGAGAGCCCACTGGCCCATGTGGGAATCGAACCAGCAGCTTTCGGAGTTAGGAGCATGGAGCTCTAACCGCCTGAGCCACCGGGCTGGCCCTGAGTTTTCTTTAGGCTGTTAGTATGGTGGATTATGTCAATTGATTTTTTAATATTGAATCAGCCTTTCTTTCATCCGTGGAGTAAACCCCTTGTTGTCATGGTATAAAAATCTTTATATATGTTGCTGAATTTTGTTTGCTATTATTTTGTTCAGGATTTTGTATCTATTCAAGAGGGATATTTTGGTTTGTGGTTCTACCGTGTTTCCCCGAAAATAAGACCTAGCCAGACCATCAGCTCTAATGCGTCTTTTGGAACAAAAATTAATAGAAGACCCGGTCTTGGGTGGTGAACACACAATGTGACTTATAGAGGATGTGATACAGAATTGTATACCTGAAATTTGTGTCATTTTACTAACAATTGTCACCCCAATATACTTCAATAAAATAAAAATTAAAAAAGACTCGGTATCATACTATATAAATTATTGTATATATTATTATGTTATATTATGTAAGACCTTATATAAGACGTGGTCTTATATTGTATTAAAATAAGACCGGGTCCTTTATTAATTTTTGCTCCAAAAAACGCATTAGAACTGATGGTCCGGCTAGGTCTCATTTTTGGGGAAACACAGTAGCTTTGTCTAGCTTTGGTCAAAGGGTAATACTAGCTTCATAAGATAAGTTGGGAAGTGTCCCCTCCTCTTAATTTTTAAAAGAGATTGTGTAGAATTGGTGTTAATTCTTTGAACATTTGGTAGAATTGTCTAGTGAAACCATGTGACCTGGGAGATTTGAGGGGGAGGGGGTGATGAAATGGAAATGGTATTTTAATTATAGGCTCAACTTCTTTAATGGTTGTGGGGCTGTTCATACCATCTACCTCACAGTGGATGAGCTGTGGTTTGTTTTTCAGGGGATTGGTTCTTTCCAATTTAAGTCATCAAATGTGGAGTTATTTGTGGTATTCCTTCATCATCCTGTTATCAGCAGGTTCTGTGATATCTGCTTCATCCCTGATATTGGAAATGTGTCCTCTCTTTCATTTTTTGTCAGTCTTACTAGCGGTTTCAATTTTATTGATCTTCTCAAAGAATTTGCTCATTGTTTCATTGATTTTTCTCTATTTTGTTTTCAATTTCATTGAGTTTTCTTATCTATAGCTTCGTTTTGCATGCTTTGGGTTTATTTTACTATTCTTTTTCTAGGTTCTTGAAGTGGGATCTTAGATTATTGATTCAGGACTTTCCTTCTTGTTGTAAGCATTTCTAATGCAAGCATTTTAGCACTATAAATTTCCCTCAGCATTGCTTTAGTTACTTCCCACAAATTGTAATATGATGCATTTTTATGTTCATTCATTTCAGTGTATTTCCAATATGGGAGGGCTCCTCCATGCCCACAAAAAAATTCTCAAACACCAGCAGGGTGTCTGAGAATTCAACTCAATTCTGACATATCTACCTGGAGAGAGCATGGACCACACAGGCTGAGGGATCAGTCCTGCAAGACTGCATACCCACCTCCCCTACTTCAGATCCGAGATTCCTACAACCTCCTCCTTGCGTTTTGATTAACTTGCTAGAGTGGCTCATAGAAGTCAGAAACATTTACTTACTAGATTGCCAGCTCATTATAAAGGATATGACTCAGGAAGAGCCAGATGGAAGAGATGCACAGGCCAGTGTGGGAATGGGTGTGGAGCTTCCATGCCCTCTCTCAGCCCACCACTCTCCCTGCATCTCTGAACCCCATCCTTTTGGGTTTTATGAAGGCTTTATTATGGCGTTGTGATTTATTAAATCATTGGCCATTGGTGATTGGTTCAACCTCCAGCCCCTCTTCCCTCCCTGAAGGTTGGGGAGGGGTTGGGACTGTAAGCTCCAGCCCTCTAATCACATGGTTGGTTCTGACAACCAGCCCTCTTCCTCTAGTAGGGTTCAAAGTCACCTCATTAGCATAACAAAAGACACCTTTGTTGCTCTCACCACTTAGGAAATTCCAACGGTTTTAGAAGCTCTGTGCCAGAAACAAGGAAGAAGACCAAATATATATTATAAATCACTGTATCACAGCAGGCTCTGGCTAAACTGACCTAACAGGATTCTTGTTGAAGACAGGCGAGGGTTATCAGAGGTCACCTGGGGCTGTGCAGGATGAGGAACCTGATCACATATCATGGTGATCAGATATCAGGCGTAGGGGTGGGGACTCTGGTTAAACTGACTTAGCACGTTTCTTGGTAAAGCAGGATTTCTACAAGGAAGTGCATAGTTGGGCCCAGGAGTAGGTTCAGGAGCCTGACTAAAGTTTGGTCAAGAATTTTTGTCAACAAAGCTTTTTAAGAGGTTAGTATTACACTGTATATACTCATACATAACTTATTGCAACCCTTACATTCCTTCACCCTCCCCCTTTCCTAATGCAACTGATTTAAATAATTTCTCAGCATACATTTAGACCACATCACAGTGTTACAACTTTTGCTTTAGCTATCAAACATTATTTACAAAACTTCAAAGGAGAAGGAAAGCCTGTTGTATTTACCTATTTTGGCTGACTATTTTCTTCCTTTCTTATGTTCCACGGTTCCTTCTTTTGTGAGGGAGAGGGAGAAATGTTCCTCTCCTGTTCTACGTTCTTTTGGCTGGTCTAATTAAATCTACAGGAGAGAGACTGATAAGAGAAAATAACCAAATTTAGTACATACGTACATACATATATATACATATAGGGACCCCATATGCATGGGTGGTTCCCACTCAGAAAGGTAAAATGAGGTGGATATGTGTGTCACTCCGCTCTAAGGCTGAGGTCAGGCGCGTGGGGCCTCGGGGAGGAGGGTCAATACAGGACGATAAGAGCAGGTGTCCAGTCATTAGAAGTTTGCCTGCCTATAGACAGGTCATAAAAAGTTATTTCTGGTGATAATTTTTGTTATGGAGAAGGCCCCATTTTAAATTCTTCAAGGGAGAAGTAAGTTTCTCATGACCCTACAGGGCCTTGGTTGGTTGCCTTCATTTCAGAGTACTCACAGACAGGTCTGAGGCGGCCTGTTCTGAACCCCTTCAGGTGTTTCCTTGTTTCTGTTCGTTCAGCGCATTTCCTTCAGCCAGTGTTTTAGGATAAGTCTGCTGATGGTAAATGCACTATTTTCGATTCATCTGAGAATGTCTTGATCCATCCCCTTCATTCCTGAAGGGTTTTTTCACCAGAAAAGGTGGGATCTCAGTTGAGCATCCCCTCTCAGCACTTGGGAATACAAGCTCTGCCTTCTGCCTCCATAGCTTCTGATCAGAGACCGGCTGTCTTTGAATTTCCTTTTCTCCTGTAGGGAAGACAGAGTGTTCCTCCGGCGATTTTGAAGATTTTTTTCTTTGTTTGTCTTTAATTTTTAGAAGTTTATTATGATGGCTCTTGGCATGGGTTTCTTTGAATTACCTGTTTGATGTTTACTCCACTTCTTGAGCCTGTGACTTTATGTCTCTTTCCAAATCAGGGAAGTCTTGAGCCATTTTTATTTCAGGTGCTTTTTCAGCCCTACCCCCTCTTTCCTTCCAGGCCCTAGTGACACAGATTTTACTCTTTTGCTGCAGTTCCCCACGTGCCTGAGACTCTGTTCATGTTTTTGTTTGTTTCCTCTGTTGTTCAGATTCACAATTTCTCTTCCTGTCTCCAGGTTGACTGACCCTTTTCTCTGTCCTGTCCATTCTGCTGCTGAGCACATCCCCTGGGCTTTTTATTTCAGTACAAGCATACCTCAGATACACTGAGGTTCGGTTCCAGACCAGCACAGTGCAGTGAGTCACACAGAGTTTTAGGTTTCACAGTGTATATAAACATTATGTTTATACTATATCGAGGTCTGTTAAGTGTGCAGTAAGCAGCATTGTCCAGAAAAATCAGTATACATACCTTAATTTAAAAATAAACTTGTGGCTAAAAAAAAAAAATCATTGTCTGAGCCGTCAAGTCATAATCTTTCTGCTGGTGGGGAGGTCTTGCCGTGATGTTGATGGCTGCTGACTGATCAGGGTGGTCGTTGCTGAAGATTGGGTGGCTGTGGCAAGTTCTTTTTTCTAAATTTTTATTTTTATTTTTTATTTATTTTTTTTTTTTAAAAAAGATTTTATTGGGGAAGGGGAACGGGACTTTATTGGAAAACAGTGTGTACTTCCAGGACTTTTTTCCAAGTCAAGTTGTTGTTCTTTCTTTTTTTTTTTTTTAATTTTTTTTTTTTTTTAAAGATTTTTGTTGGGGAAGGGGAACAGGACTTTATTAGGGAACAGTGTGTACTTCCAGGCCTTTTTTCCAAGTCAAGTTGTTGTCCTTTCAATCTCAGTTGTGGAGGGTGCTGTTCAGCTTCAAGTTGTTGTTCTTTCAGTCTTAGTTGTGGAGGGCGCAGCTCAGCTCCAGGTCCAGTTGCCGTTGCTAGTTGCAGGGGGCACAGCCCACCATCCCTTGCGGGAGTCGAGGAATTGAACTGGCAACCTTATGGTTGAGAGCCCACTGGCCCATGTGGGAATCGAACCGGCAGCCTTCGGAGTTAGGAGCTTGGAGCTCTAACCGCCTGAGCCACCGGGCCGGCCCAAGTTGTTGTTCTTTCAATCTTAGTTGTGGAGGGTGCCGTTCAGCTTCAAGTTGTTGTCCTTTTAGTCTTAGTTGTGGAGGGCGCAGCTCAGCTCCAGGTCCAGTTGCCGTTGCTAGTTGCAGGGGGCACAGCCCACCATCCCTTGCGGGAGTCGAACTGGCAACCTTGTGGTTGAGAGGATGCGCTCCAACCAACTGAGCCATTTGGGAGGCAGCTCAGCTCAAGGTGCCATGTTCAATCTTAGTTGCAGGATGCGCTGCCCACCATCCCTTGCGGGACTCGAGGAATTGAACTGGCAACCTTGTGGTTGAGAGCCCAATGGCCCATGTGGGAATCGAACCGGCAGCCTTTGCAGTTAGGAGCATGGAGCTCCAACCGCCTGAGCCACCAGGCCGGCTTTTTTATTTTTTAATTACAATTGACATTCAATATTATAGTGATAAGACATTTATATAATTTACAAAGTGATCCTCCTGGTAAGTCTAGTACCTGTCTGACACTATACATAGTTATTACAACATTATTGACTATGTTCCCTGTGCTGTATTTTACATCTTTGTGACTATTTTATAACCGCCAGTTTGTACTTCTTAATGCCTTTTCCTTTTTTTCACCCATCTTCCTAAATCCCCTCCCATCTGGCAACCATCAAAATATTCTCTGTATTCTTTGTATCTTGTTTGTTCATTTATTTTGTTTTGAGATTCGACATATAAGTGAGATCATATGGTATTTGTCTTTCTCTGTCTGACTTCCATCACTTAGCGTAATACCCTCTAGGTCCATCCATGTTATTGCAGATGGCAAGATTTCGTTCTTTGTTATGGCTGAGTAATTTTCCATTGTATAAATGTGCCACCTCTTCTTTATCCAGTTATCTATTGATGGGCACTTAGTTCACTTCCATATTTTGGCTATTGTAAATAATGCTGAAATGAACATAGGCTGCATATATCTTTCTGAATTAGTGTTTTGGATTTCTTCAGATAAATACCCAAAAGTGGGATTGCTGGGTCATAAGATAGTCTTTTTAACTTTTTGAGGAGCCTCTTAACTGTTTTCCATAGTGGCTGCACCCGTTTTCAATCTTATCAATAGTACATGAGGTTCCCTTTCTCCACATCCTCACCAACATTTGTTATTTGTTGATTTATTGATGATGGCCATTCTGACAGGGTGAGGTGATGTCTCATTGTGTTATTTACATTACCCTGATGATTAGTGATGTTGAGCATCTTTTCACATGTCTATTGGCCATCTGTATGTTCTCCTTGGAAAAAAGTCTATTCAGGTCCTCTGCCCATTTGTTAATAGAATTGTTTCTTTCGTTTTGGTATTAAGTTACATGGGCTTTTTATATATTTTGGAATTAACCCCTTATTGGATGTATCATTGGCAAATGTCTTCTCCCATTCAGTAGGTTGTCTTTTTGTTTTGTTGATGTTTCATCTGCTATGAAAAACCTTTTCAGTTTGAGGTGGTGTTGCAATTTCTTAAAATAAGACAACAATGGAGTATGCTATATCCATTGACTCTTCCTTTCATGAATGGTTTATTTTATATTGTATAAGACCTGGTCTTATAGCAAAATAAGAGTGGGTTCTTATTTTTGCTCCAAAAGACGCATTAGAGCTGATGGTCCGGCTAGGTCTTATTTTCGGGGAAGCACGGAACTTACTTCAAAATTGGAGTCAATCCTCTCAAATCCTGCAGCTGCTATAATACAACTATAATATTGTAACTATCTGATTGTCATTTCAACAGTCATTACAGCACCTTCACCAGGAGTAGATTCCATCTCAAGAAATCACTTTCTTTGCTCATCCATAAGAGGCAACTATTCATCTGTTAAAGTTTTATGATGAGATGGTAGCAATTCAGTCACATCTTCAGGCTCCACTTCTAGTTCCAGTTCTTTTGCTATTTCCACCATATCTGCAGTTATTTCCTCCACTAAAGTCTCAATCCCTCAAAGTCACCCATGAGAACTGGAATCAACTTCTTCCAAATCTGTTGATGTTGATTTTTTTATTTTTATTTTTATTAGGGAACAGTGTGTTTCTCCAGGGACCATCACCTCCAAGTCGTTGTCCTTCAATCTAGTTGTGGAGGGCACAGCTCAGCTCCAAGTCCAGTCGCAGTTTGTAATCTTAGTTGCAGGGGGTGCAGCCTACCATCCCATGCGGGAATGGAACCAACAATCTTGTTAAGAGCTTGCACTCTAACCAGATGAGCCATCCAGCCGCCCCTCTGGCAGTTCAGCGGCAGCTCATTGTCTTCAGTCTAGTTGTGGAGGGCGCAGCTCACTGGCCTGTGTGGGAATTGAACCGGCAACCCTGTTGTTAAGAGCTTACACTCTAACCAGCTGAGCCATCTGGCCGCCCCAGTGTTGACATTTTGACCTCTTCCCATGAATCAATGTTCTTAATGGCATCTAGAATGGTGACTCCTTTCCAGGAAGTCCTCAATTTACTTTGACCAGATCCATCAGAGGAATCGTATTTACAGCAGCTGTAGCCTTATGAAATGTATTTCTTAAATAATAAGACTTAAAAGTCAAAATGACTCCTTGATCCATGGGCTGCAGAATGGATGTTGTGTTCACAGGCATGAAAACAACATTAATTTCATTGTCCTTTGGGTGACCAAATGCATTGTCACTGAACAGTAATATTTTGAAAATAATCTTTTTTCTGAGCCGTAGGTCTCAACAGTAGTCTTACAATATTCATTAAACCATATTGTAAACAGATGTCCTGTCATCCCATCTTTGTGGTTCCAATTTTAGAACAAGGCAGAGCAGATTTAGCATAATTCTTAAGATCCCGTGGATTTTCAGAATGATAAGCATTGGCTTCAACTTAAAGTCACCAGCTGCATTAGCCCCTAACAAGAGAGTCAGCCTGTCCTTTGAAGCTTTGAACCCAAGCACTGACTTCTCTCTGGATGTGAAAGACTACATATTTTCCAATATAAGGCTGTTTCGTCTACATTGAAAATCTGTTGTTCAGTGCAGCCACCTTCATTCATTATTTTAGCTGGACCTTCTGGGTAACTTGCTACAGCTTCTCCATTTGCACTTGTTTCTTCACCTTGCACTTTGATGTTATGGACACGGCTTTTTTCCTTAACCCTAACCTCTGCCACCTTCAAACTTTTCTTCTGCAGCTTCCTCACCTCTCGGCCATCTCAGAACTGAAGAGAGTTAGGGCCTTGCTCTGAATTAGGCTTTGGCTTAAGGGAACGTTTTGGCTGGTTTGATCTTCTACCCGACCACTGAAACTTTCTCCGTATCTGCAATAGGCTATTTTGCTTTTTTATCATTTGTGTGTTTACTGGAGTAGCACTTTTCATTTCCTTTAAGAACTTTTGCATTCACTACTTGGCTAACTGGTGCAAGAGGCCTAGCTTTTGGCCTACCTCAGCTTTCAATACTCCTTCACTCGGCTTAATCATGTCTAGCTTTAAAGTGAGAGACGAGTGACTCTTCCTTTCACTTGAACACTTAGAGGCCATTGTAGGTTTATTAATTGGCCTGATTTCAATGTTGTTGTGTCTCAGGAAATCAGGAGGCCTGAGGAGAGGGAGAGGGACGGAAATGGTGGGTCGGTGGAAAAGTCAGAACACACACGACATTTATCAGTTAAGTTCGCCATCTTATATAGGCGCAGTTTGTGGCACCGACAAACAGTTACAGTAGATCACAGATCACCATCACACATATAATGATAATAAAAATATTTAAAATATTGCGAGAATTACCAAAATGTGACTCAAACAAAGTGAGCAAATGCTGTTGGAAAATGGCACCCATAGGCCTGCTCGAGGCAGAGTTGCCACACACCTTCATCATGTGAGAAACACAATGTCTGCATAGAACAAGCAAACGAGGTATGCCTGTATTGTGTCTTTTAGTTCTAACACTTCCATTTAGTTATTCTCATCATTTTTTGTTTTCTTTGCTGAGACTACTTCTTCACAGAGGCTGTGTTTTTGTTAGTTTATAGTGGCTTGTAATTGCTCATTGAAGTATTTTTATCAAGGCTTCTTCCTTTGTCAGATCGTTCTCACATCTCACATCTGTTGGCCTTTTTTTCACCCAGTTTGAGATTCTCCATGGTCACCATTATCCCAGAAGGGGTCTCCACTGATACCATGGTGGGGAAGGTGGGGCAGAGAGGGGACTGTCATTGGCCAACACGGGCAGAAGTCCTAGCTTCCCACTTGGGCATCCTGAGACCACCCGGTGGGGGTATGGGGTGGGGGGGCCTCCCTGCAGCCTGCTGAGGGCGGAGGTCTAGGCTTCCAGCTGGTCCTGTGGTCCTTGGATGGACTATAGCGGTTTGCTGTCTAGCTCGGCTACCCCATTCCTGGCCCTGGGGCTGAGAAAACAGTTTTTGTTGGGTTTTATTTTTATCTGTGCCTGCTGGTGTTCCTGGGTTGCCAGCTCCTTCAGCTTTCGTTTGGTATGTGAGGCAGAAAGAAAAACCAGGGTCCCCACCGCCGTACCATTGCTTGGGGCCCGGGTCCCTAGCAGTCAGGATTTGAGCCGTTCTTAGTGGGAGGAATCAGGGAAAAGTACACCTGCTCAATCTCCGACAAGGCAACAGAAGTGTCCTCCGAAAATTGAATTTTAAATAGACATATTTATTTTCCCCATCCATTCTCGAAAAAATTGGCAACATTTAGAAAGTGAAGTATGTTATGCATCCCCAGTTACTTCAGAAGATCTCTGAATGTTTTGGTAAACTTTCTTCTGTATTTTCTCTATTGTGTCTGTGTCTTGCTGGGGTCACGTTATTGATCATTGTGCCCTATTTTTATGCTTCTCCCCAAGTGTAAGCATTTCCCCATATGACCTAAGAGCTGAGTGTGTCAGCGTCGTCAGTGCCTGGGGGCACTCCTGGTCATTCACCTGCATGGCCCTGTGAGCAACTTTGCCCGCTACTTTTGTTCCTATGTGCAGTTTTGGGTGGATTCTCAGACACCTCCAAGGGTCAAAGGGAAGACAGGTCCGTATCTCTTTGGATAATGCACACTGCCGATTTTCTTCACAATCGGCAGAAGCAACCCTCCCAATGCTGTACCAGAGCCCTGATTTCTTTCATGCTTTGTCAGTAGCAGCAGTTAGCATCTTTCCTCATTAAGAGACTGTTGGGGAGGGGAAAACCTCTTTACTCTGTGAGGTTCAGCAGCTGGGACTCTGCAAACTGAGCTGACAAGAGACAGATTCACAGGAGAAAAAGGCAGATTCACATGTGTGCCTCATGGGTAAAGTTGGCGGAGGAAGCACGTACCACATCCATGGAGAAACCAGGCAAAGGAAAAGGATTTTGAGCTTCAAGGGGCAGTGAGTTGTGGGCAGTAAATGTATGTGGACACTAATGGAAGAGACGTTATTTAGTAACTTGTGCTGACGGGCTAAGAGTTTAGAGACTGTGATACGAGTCCTTCTGCCCTTCCTGGTCCTTCTTACAGGGAAGTTCGTGCCCGGCCTGTAGGCAGGTGGGGGAGGGTGGAGAACTTCTGAGGTTGTCTGTTTCTCAGTTGCCTTCAGCTCAAAACAGTCTATGCCAAACTGGCATATTTTGGGGTGACATATTTGGTCCCCTTCGAGACCAACATCAAGTTCTGTCCTGCAAGCCCATGACTGTCTGAAGCCTGGCTTCCATTCTGTGGAACTTGTCTTGCAGGGACAGGATCCCCCACGCTAGCCTCTTCCTAACAGCAGAGCCACTTGGGGACCCTTTCAAACATAGCCTCTCAGGCTGTACCCCAGACCAATGAGGCAGAATGTACGTCTTTACATCGAGTCTGAGAAACCCTGTTTCAAACTCCACTGTAGACATTTGCGAAATACTCTGTTTAAACAATTTCTTTTTAACTTTTTCTTTGGAATTAATTTCAAACTTGGAAGATTACAAGAATAGGACAGAGATTTCCAGATACCTTTCACTTTCATTTTCCTACGTTCTCTCTGTCTGTCTCACCTCCCGCCCCCTACACATATTTCTTTATCCCCCTGAATCTTGAGAGAAAGAGATGCCGATTTTCAGTCCCCTTTATCTCCTTATTCATACCGAGGAGCATATTTTCTAAAAGCTAGGACAGTTGTTTAAGCACAAAACAGCAGGTCCTCAAATAACTTTGTATTGTTCAATGTCCTTTCATTATAATGTAGATGAGGGAAAACAAATTCCCAGAGAGGCCGTTGTCTGTGTGGAGTTGGCATGTTCTCCCCACATCTGCCTGGGTTTCCTTCTGCACGGGTTTCCTTCTGCACGGGTTTCCTTCTGCATGGGTTTCCTTCTGCATGGGTTTTCTTCAGGGACTCCGGTTTCCTCCCTCGTCCCATTCTGAGTGCAGGTGTGGGTGGCCCTGCGATGGACGGATATCCTCTCCAGGGTGGGTCCCACCTTTGCCCTGGACTGTTGGGAGAGGCTCTGGCCACTGCGACCCTGAGCTGGAAAATAAGGATCTGCTTGTTCTTATTAATCTTTCTTAAATGTCTATATAGGTGGTATTTCTTCCAGTGTTTAATATGAGAAGTGTTTGGAGTCTTCATTTAGAAGTTTGGTGATGTTTTTGTGACTAGAAATGTACTGTAGGAACTTCAATCCCGTTTCATTTATATCAATTAGCCTCTGGTCACATTGGTTTCCTTGTGTGTTGTTTTACTTAAAGTCACAGTTTCCAGGAATGCATCATTGACATTAAGTGGGGACTTAACTGTGCATTTATCCCATTCTGGAAATTTAACATTTAAATAATACGCATGGCGTCTTCTCATTTCATTGTCTTGGCTCCAGGTGGTCATACTGAAGAGGGAAGACCAGCCCTCCTCAGCTTTAACCCATGTTCAGGTTCATGTCACACATTTTGGTAGTCGTACCAGCTGAGTTGTATCTTTCCCAGGGTGGCATCCTTCCCAGGGTGTGCCCCGTAGGGGTCGTGACAGCACTGCACACAGGGTAAGGGCCTTAGGTTATTTTTAATAGGACATACATAGAATTTAGGTATAATTGTTTCTGTAGATTTTTTTATATTAATGATGTTTTTGATCTTCACAAAAATGATCACCGAAATGGTGTCTACATTTTTACTTTTTAAAATATATTTTTGAGTTATAATTTGCATACAATACACCTATTTTAAGTGTAATGTATATACATAGTTTTCACAGGTGTCTTCACTCATGTAACCATCACCCCAATCAAGATACGGAACAACACCCCAAAATTCCCCTTGTGCCCCTTTGCAATAAAGCCATGCTCTCATGCCCAGGCCAACACTGACTTCCTTTTTGTTTCAATAGATTCACCTTTCCTTGTTCCAGAATTTTATATCAACGGAATCCTAGAGTATATTGTTTTCTGTGTCAGGCTTTTCTTACTCAGCCCATTGATTTAAGCATATTCACATTGTATCAGTTACTTGTTTCTTTTCATTGCTCAGTATTCCATTGCACGGCTGTGTCACAGTTGGTTTATCCATTGACTTTGTCGATTAATGTTTGGGTCACTTCCATTTTTGGCTGTTTGACTGAAGCTTCTATGAACATTCATATGCAAGTCTTTTTGTGGATGAATGTTTTCATTTCTCTGAGGTAACTACCTAGGGTTGAGGTTGTCTGTGGTGATTTACCACTTGCACTCCTGCCTGCAGTGCAGAATTGCCAGTTGTTCCATGTCTTCACTCTCTCCTGGTATTACCATTTTTTTGTTGTTTAACTAAAACTTTATTATTTACGCCTTTCCCCCAAGCTACAAGCACTCTTATTAAATTACATTGTGCATACACAACCACAGTTGTTTGCTCAGGAACATATAATTACATTAAAAATAAATAATTTTCTATTTCGTAGTTTAATTGGCTCTTAAATAGTTTCCCTAGTGGGGAGAACAAGTATTCTGTGTTCTTTAACTGGTATATGTAAATGTAATGCTATGTGTTCATTTAAACTTTGAGGAAACCTAAAGATGAAGCTTTCAGGTTTTTCTAAACTTCAATATAGATAGGCCCTTAATCACTGTTCATATAGTGAAATGTAGAAATAGATACAATCCTTTGTAAGTCATAGGATGTTCTAAATGAAAAACCTGACACTAGCAATTGTTTAAAGGAAAAAAGAACTACAGTCAAGAAGAATGTTGCATATCTACTCTTGAAAAGAGAGAATTGTTATACAACACAAAAATGAGACCTAGAAATCAAAAATCACTTATTTTAATGTTTTAAAAACAGACATAAAAAAATGATGGGCAGAGGGAGTCTAGACCAATTCGAACTAAGGCAGCTGTAACAAAAATGAAGCCAATACACTGATTTGATCTTATAAAGGAAAATTTCACAAGTCTTCATGTTTGTGATAATATATTAGTGCACAAAATATCAAAAATACAAAGTATGAATTTCGCCCTTCAGTTTATAATAAACTATCAAACCTCTATTTAATGCATTTGCTTTCATAAGCCTTCCTTTTTAGCAGCTTATGCTATATAAGTGCATACATACCGTGTTTCCCCAAAAATAAGACCTAGCCAGACCATCAGCTCTAATGCGTCCTTTGGAGCAAAACTATAATATAATATAAGCCCGGGTATTATATTAATCTTGGCTCTAAAAGAGACATTAGAGCTGATGGTCCGGCTATGTCTTATTTTCGGGGAAACACAGTACTAATATTTTATTGTGAGAATTACAGTTTTCATCTCAAACTAGTGACTTGCCTTTTTACCCATAGCTATAAGCATTTCATTTCCATTACAAGACACTTAAGACCTTTCTAGTAGTAAGTTTTAATGAACACATTACATAAAAAGAATCTTGATTTTTTTTAAATGAATCTTTGTAGCACTGCAGCATGATGGGTTTAATTGAACAGTTGAAATATAATGTAACTACTTTGTACTGTTTAAACTAATTCACAGCTGTAGGAAAGTGTTTGATTTAAAAAATATAACCAAGATGAGACTGCATACTTATGAGCAGTAAAATACTAGAAAACAGCAAATAAGTAAATAAGATGGTTTTTTTCCATCAGTGGCCATTCATTATTTTGCTCTTAGGAACCTGGAAGAAATTGTCTTCTTTGAGTTTGAAATGTTCTGGTAAATCTAGTAGTTTCTTAGCTTCCTCAGTATCACCTTGAATTGCTGAAATAAGTGACTCTAAGGAATCAAAGTTCTTTTCTGGTCTGAGGTAGCCAACAGTGGCCACACTGAGGATTTTCCTATAGATGACCTCTTCGAAGGGATGCATGTGATTTCTCCATGGGCATCTTTGTATTCCATCCTATGCTCGCCACCAACATGTGGACAGCTCCACTTCCAGCATTGGCCCAACCATCATAAATGCCAGTGGATCCATCAGCTGGAATATTATCTACTACTTGCACAGGAGAATTAGCTGTGGGGGTGCCCAGCTGCTTGGAGCTGTGGCCAAAGCCTCACACCACTTGACCGCGGCAGAAGTAAGGCAGGTGCCTCATGACACCATCTCCTCCACGCATGGGCTGCGGCCCAGTCAGCAGGTCTACCTGTCCAGGTGATACCCAGACCCCATGAACCAGCCAGGGGACGGGAGGGAGCTCTGCTGGCTGGCGGGGCAGACTCACAGCGGGCCAGGAAGCCCCGGGGACATGCTGAGGCAAGGCCTGTGGCACTGCTCACCCAACAGAAGCTGCCCAGTGACGCAGGCGGCTTTGGTGTTGTCATTTAAAAAAAAAAAGTATTTTAGCCATTAAAATGGGTATCTCATTGTGGTTCAATTTGCATTTCCCTGTTGACTAATGAAGTTGAGCATCTTTTCACCTGCTGTGGATCATTTGCACATTGTTTGTGAAGTATACAGATATTTTCCCTATTTATTGGGTCACTTGTACTGTGTTTTAAGAACTTTTGGAAATATTCTGAATAGAAGTCCTTTGTCAGATGTGTACATTGGGAATATTTCCTATCAGTCTGCGGCTTGCCTTTTCATTGTTTTAATGATGTCTTTTGAAGATTGGACAGCTTTAATTTTGAGGAGGTGCAACTTACCGATTTTGTCCCCTGTTGAATTCCTTGGCAACCTTGTCAAAGATCAGTTATCCACATACTCCTGAGCATGTGGGCTCACCCTCAGTGAGCTATGTTTTGAACCTTTGTGCCAATACCACTGTAACTTTATAGTAGGTTTTGCAGTGGGGTAATGTGAGTCCTCCAATTTTCAAAATTGTTTTGGCTGCTTCTAAATGCTTTACACGTCTGTATAAATTTTGGAATCTTCCTGGAGTTTTTGTTTGGGATTGCACTGAATCTACAGGGTGTTGTGGGACAAATTGATATCCTAACATGTTAAATCTTCATTTCTTTGGTTCTTCAGTGTTCAGGTGGGGCACATATAAACATTTTCCTTAAGAATCCCATGGTTTTTGATGCCATGTAAATGGTCTTTATATATATATATGTATATGTGTATATACATGTATATATGTATATATATATGTATATATGTATGTATATATATATATATATTTCACCTTCTGATTGTTCATATATAGAATATAGAAATACAATTGATTTTGGTACATTGACCTTCTATCCAGTAACCTTGTTAATTTTTATTAGTATGGTAGTTTTTCTGAAGATTCCAGAGGATTTTCCGATTGGGTTGTGGGATTTTTGGCCTCTAGGCCAAGGTGTTCAAAGTGTTTCTAACTCACAGTTTTATGTATAATGACAAGATGATTGTTGAAGTTTTATTACCTTTCGTTTTGAATCTTCATAAAAGCAATGATTGATAATAGTATTTTAATGTACTAGTGAATGTAACTTTTTTCATATGTTTTAAAATATTTACTTTCTTTGTTCTCCCTTTTTAAAATTGGGATGAAAGGCTCTTCAATTGTGTTATAAGGGCTCTGTATATTTTAAGTCTTCTTTGCCTCTCATAAATGGTGTACATTTGTTCTGTCACTGGTCTTTTAATTTGATTCATGTTGTTTTAATTACTGGAGGTATTTATAATTTTTATGTGAACGTTGTCCCAGTCTTCTGTTTTTAGTCTCTGAAAGCTATTTTTTCTTTTAGTACTTTCAAGGTTTTTATTTTTATATTAGTTATGATCAAGGATCAGAATCTAGTTTCATTTCTAAATAGTCAACCAACTACATCAGGTACATTGGATAAAAATCATCTTTCTCTTTCTCCATTAATTAGGGTTCTATTTTTTTCTTGTAGATTAAATTTTTATGTGTACCAAATTTTGTTTCTGGACTTTTTCTTCTCTTCTGTGTTGGTATATTTTTGTTCCAAAACCACATTTCTGATTTTGAAGCTCTTTTATCAAAATTATAACCATACTAATTTGTTAAACATTTTCTTGCAGTTCATCCCATGCCACGAATATTACTGATTATTTATACCACCATAAAGTCATTGCAACACATTTAGAATCTTTTTAAATTTTAAAATTGAAATGTTTTCTTTTATAATAGTGAAGTATATCTACAATTTAAAACAAACTGATTAAAACATAGGAAAAGCAATCCATTAGAAAATAGAAAAATGGGCAAAGAAAATAAACAAGGATCTCCAAGAAGAAAAAAACCCTACGAGCCAGTAAACACATTCAGGGTGCTCACTGGGGGCTCTTCCATGGTTGTGATCGCTGGGCTCCCGCCGCAGAGCTGGAACCGAGGCCGGCTGGCAGTACCCAGTGTTGGTGGCCGTGTGGGGAGCGTAGTTCAGGTGCTCCACCTGAACGATGGTCAGTATTTCGTGTCAGCGAAGATGTGTTCCCAGTGGCCCAGTAACTCTCCTACAAATCTATCTCGCACTCACACTTGCGTACCGATGGGGAAACAGATGAGAGGGTTCATCGAACTGTTTGTTGCTTGTAATAGCAAAGTAAAGACGATCCCAGAGTTGCGGTTAGAAACCGTACTTAGATTTTTAATTTGGACCCTTTCCTGACTTGCCTTGCGCATGCGTAGTAGGTGCTCTCTCATGCTAGGCATGCGCAGCTCCCCACCAGCCTGTGGTCCCTAGGTCAGCAACATGCAGCGTGCTGTCAAACGCATTGTCGACTTAGGATATTTTCAACTTTGGATGGTCTTATCGGGATGTAACCCTATCTAGGTCGAGGAGCATCTAGCATCTGTACTGGGAAAACCTACAACACTGTTGATAGAAGAGGGGGTGTAACCTCAATAAACTAGAACTACATATATGTGTATGAATAAACCTTAAACAGAACGGGAGTGTGAGGCAAGTTCAACATTTAAAAACTTACAATACAGTATTGGGACATAATGTCAAGCTATATTCAGATGCAGTTGGAGTTTAAAGGGCCTGCACTAACTGTAAGCACCAAACCCCGACTGCAACCTCCCTCTGGGAAGGTCTGGGGGTGGGACTGGGGGCAAGAAGCTGAGACCACATTCCACCTGTGACCCACCCCGCATACCCTTTCACAGAAAACCTGAGGCAAACACTATAACCTGTGAATAGTTTTTATATTTTTATATGGGTGTGTGGACGTTTTTTTGTTTCAATTTTTAATAAAACATAAATTATCCAGGCTCAGGGTAAGTCTTCAGACACTAGAGAAAAGCTTAAAGAAGAAAAGAAACCTCCCACGAGATTCTACCAAATGGTGTGTTCTACGTTTTTTTACACACACCTGTGCATGTACCTCTGAAAATGTCCTGGAAATGGAATTACTGGGTTACAGGGTGTGCTTCTGTTACATTCTCCCAGAACTGTCCAGAAATGTGCATTTCCCCAGGCCTATCTTTCTACATCCCCAAAGATCCAGGGGAGCATTACACTTAATCTCATCTTTTCTAATCAGATGGGCGTAGGCCAAACAAACAAGTATTTATAAGCATATGACTTTTGTCATGAAAACATAGTTCTGTTGAATTTCACTTGTATACCTGATGATTGACATTTAAAGACACAATTTATGTTTAGCAAGATTTCTAGGACCCATTAGAAAGCTTTAACCCGGCAATTCCCAGTCTTCTTCTCACAGTCACCTGTGGAACTGTCATAATTTTTTTTCTTGAAAAGGTATTACTATTTCATACTGTGTTTCCCCGAAAATAAGACCTAGCCGGACTATCAGCTCTAACGCATCTTTTGGAGTAAAAATTATATAAGACCTGGTCTTACATTATATAAGACCCGGTATTTTATATTCTATTCTATTATATCATATCCAGTCTTATATTAAAAATAAGAGCGGGTCTTATATTAATTTTTGCTTCAAAAGATGCATTAGAGCTGATGGTCTGACTAGGTCTTATTTTTTGGGAAACACGGTAGTTCAAAAGACACTCAATGATATCATTGAACTGGTGTTAATATTTTCAGGTATTGCAGAGCAGTTTCTAGACCATGGCTCTTGACATTTTGGCTGGATAGGTCTTTGTCACATGGGGCTGTCCTGGGCGCTGTGGGATCTTGAGCGGCATCTCTGTCCTCCAGCCTCTTGATGTTGTAGTGTCCACCCACAGTGGTGACAAACAAATGTCTCAGGCATTGCCACATGTCTTCTGGGTGCAGAATTAGTCCCCCTTGGATGAGAACCACGGTGCCATAGGAAGTTGTGCTTATGTGAGTGAATAACTTTTTTCTTAGAAGATTCACGCAGATGCATGTTGTGTTAAATGGATCATGGTGCCTGCAGTTCTGCAGCGATTCAGATGATAAGGAAACATGCCCACCCACTCACATGTGAGGGGGGAAATATGACAAATGGGCAAAATGTTAATGTGGCGCATCTAGTCCAGGGGCTCTGTACCCTTCATGCTCACTGTTTTACTCTCTTATCTCTAGGTTTAATGTGAAAAATCAAAGTGTATATGTAGGGGAGGAGGAGTACAAGGCAGCAGAGGACATACACTGAAAACTCCTTTCCCAGCCCTGTACCCCAACATCTGTCCCCGTCCCACAGGGCAACCAGACAAGTAACCTGTGATCTTCCAGACAGCTAGACAGATGTGAGGGCATGCGTTTAAAATAGGAACTTATTCGTTCTTTAAACAGATACTGTTGTACAATATTATATGGGTTGCACTTTCCCCCCCAAATTTTATTTTGAAGTCCTTTCCAGTTGACTATATAAAGGAATTATGTTTTGTAAAAAAACCAAAAGTAGAATTTTATTTTAAATGCTCTGATTGAAACACTCTGCAGAAAATATGTGCCTTGTTAAAGCCAATGTTCAGAGAATTGACATGTTAGGTAGAGATATGATGTGTGTTTCTGTTCTTCTGGGATTAAAAGGTACAAACAGAAATGTCAACCAGACCAGTAGTTTTCCATCTTTCACATCTTCTCCCAAATATTCTATCAAGTAATCAAAGTTCCAGCTCACTATGAAGTGAATAAGTTTTCGATGTCATTTATTGTTACCATTAACCTTTTGTCACATTAATACATGTATTTACAGGAAGTTTGAGACCCTAGCTTCATGCTTCCAACTGTTAAAGACCTATATTTCCATTTTGTAAAAGACTTCTTTATTTTTATGGTCTTCTGGTATTATATGGATATGCCATCATTTTTTAAAATCAAAATTAATTTGATACAGTCCCATGATCTGTGACTCGTAAGGAAAGTCCCTGCCACGCATAACCCCAGGTCCCGCGAAGTCGCTGCCATTACAGACGTTTAGACACCCTACATGTGGGGCCTAGACCACCTTGTACACAGGTGTTTTTCATGTGACACACCTCGAGGGCTTCCTCCTCAGTACGGAGGCCCTTGTTCCCTCTAATGGAGGTGAGCTCGTGCCCGGCAGAATGTCCTGGAATTAATCAGCGCTCTGTTGATGGGCACAGAGCTCGTCTTCAGTCTTTAACTATTGTCTGTGATCATCTCTATTGATAATATTATATATGGTCATCAGTGCTGCCGTGAAGCGGCCCATATGGCGCTCACGCTGCACGCGTGCAGGATGCCTGAGGGCTGAGCGCACGGTGGCACTGCGGGTGCGCCTCATCGCTGGGCTGCGCATGCGCGCTGCCAACCCCTTCGGCATCGCTGTTTGGATTAGACCAAAGCTGACAGGATAGGAACCAGGTGGATGTCAGACGAGCTGGGGAGCAGCCCTCTGCTGACTTCGGGCTGCACGTGTTGTGGGGGCTCTGCCCTCAGCCCCAGCTCACTCCCCTTGTTGGTAGTTTCTGTCCCCAGCTGGTCCCCAGACTGAGGCTTCCCTGTTCTGTGGTTTCAGAATCGAGTTTCTCCCTTCAAAGACATGATCTTCTGCTTCTCGGAAGAGGACTGGTCCCTTCTAGATCCCGCCCAGACTGGCTTCTATGGGGAGTTCATCATTGGAGAGGACTGCGGGGTCTCACTGCCACCCAGTAAGGCTCCCTCCAACCCCGGAGACCAGGAACCTGGGGGCCCACATCTGATCTTGCAGTCCACCCCCCAACCCTGATGGGTGGTCACCTGCATACAGTGGCCCCAACAGCACTTAACAGATGGGCTGTCACCGGCCACTATCACATGTAATTCAGGCTTACCAGGTGGCTTTGTGGAAAAAGCCAAATGTAACACCCCCCCGTGCATCTGCTTCTCTCTGTCCTCTCCCGTGGCCTCTTCACTTCTGGCCCTCTAACTTCGTGGTCTGACAGCTGCCCCACACCCACTGCTCCCTCCTGGCCTCTCTGCATGGCCCTGTCACTGCCATGGCCTGTCAGATGTCTCTTCAGATCACTGAGGAATGTGTGTCCTCCCCTTTTCTGTGTGCAGATGACCCAGCTGCCCAGCTGGATTTCTCCCAGGGCGAAGAGAACGAGCCACGAGTTCCAGAGCTCCAGGACATCCAGGGGAAGGAGGCCACCCAGCCCGTCTGCTTGGGTGAGTCACGACTCCAAAATGGGAGGAAGCTGCAGGCGGGCTGCTGCCTGCCACCTCTGTGCAGCCCTATGTCACCTGGATTCTGTCTTAGTAGAACATGTCTTGCCTCCTCCCCAACTCCTTGCAGAAAGGGTGTGGAGTCACACTCTCTCAACCAGGCTCTAGGACACGATGGCTCTGCAGGCTGCATTCATTTATGTGGCATCTGTGAGGGGCATGGGGGCCTCTGGGAGTCCCACCACACAAGTGGAAATGACCACAGGGATGGCAGTGGCTGGTCCACAGTCAGGTGATAGGGCGGAACCAGGACCCACGTGGGTTCCAACTAGCTTCAGAACCCGTGTTGCCTGCTGACTTACTTGCTCTACAAACACTGAGTGGACGCCCGAGAGGGAGCTCAGGGCTGCCTCAGATCCCAGCCAGACGTCTATTAAGATGCCTCCCCAGGTGGTGCTGTAGCTGCAGGACAAACTAACTTTTCCATTTTCTTCTCTGGAAAGACTTTCCAAGTCTCCAGCCACTCCAGGTCGAAGAAAGAAGAAAAAGGGATGACCTGCAGGTGCCAGAGTTCCAGGCCTGTGAGCAGATGGCGCTCACTCAGAGCACCTGCCCAAGTAAGGACGGCCTGGAGGTGTGGGGAGTGCGCCTATGTGTGCATGTGGTGCCATCGACAGGTGTGTGTCTGGTGTGCTGCATGTGTGTGGTGTGTGTGCATGCCCGTGTGCTGGTGAGAGGTCCGGAATTGAACTCCCTGAGGTCCCTGCGGATGCTCCTGGGGTTTGTCAGCTGCTTGTGCTGGTTCCCTTTTGCTAGGGCCTTCCAGCTGAGTCCCAGTCCCCTCCTAGTCCCGTTGCAGGTGAAGCAGGTGTGATGCAGCATGGCTAGCCATGTAGGAGTGTGCTTTTTCCCTGAGCACGGAAGGCTAGAGTCCTGGGCAAAGTCTTGGAACTAAAGAGCAACATTGCAGAATGGAACAGCGAAAGGGATCCTGGAGAGTGTGTGCCCCACATGCCCTCACGGGGAGCCAGTATGTGCACTCATTTTGCCAAAAGTCACCGCTTCCAGTGGCCGAGGCTAACATAAGGCCATCTTCAATATCCTCAGGGTTCAGGTGTTCTTCCAAGCACTAAACCCTGCTCTCTGGTTCTTTTTTCTCCTCTGTTAAAATATGTTTTTTTCAATTCCAGTTGGCATACAATATTATGGCTCTGGTTCTTATTTGAACCCACTGTGACACAGATTTTCCACAGCTGTTGGGACTGACTCGTGCACCGTCTCTTTTACCTGAGATGTGTTTCAGAGGCAAGATTGGCCTGGTATTGTGGTACCATGTTTCCCCCAAAATAAGACCTAACTAGAAAATAAGCCCTAGCATGAGTTTTCAGGATGACATCCCCTCAACATAAGCCCTAATGTGTCTTTTGGAGCAAAAAATAAGACCCGGTAATTACACCTAGCTTCGTGCAGGACTCACTACCACTTGTGTTCGCCCGATTGTGTGTAGACAAAAGGGGTGTCACATTTATGTAAACCCACAGCAGATCCAGGAGGATGACTCCTCCCAGGCTGAGGGTGGCCATGCATAGGTGCCCGTCTCAGCCGGGCTTGACAGTGCTTGTGCTGCACGTGCCCTTCGGCCCTCTGCCCACCCATCGCCTGTCTCATGCTTTGGAGGGTGCGTGGCTACGCCACAGGGAGCTTCCAGCCTCACTCTCCCTTTCCTGGGCTCTGATATGGCAAGGTGCCCACGGCACAGGACAGGTGACGGATTTCAGAGAGCAGGCACCATTGTTATCTGGATAGCTCCTGTCCACATTCTCTGACAGCAGGTGAGGGGTCCCTGTTCCCATTGCTGCGGGGACTCGTGCAGGATGCCCCCACCCATCCCATCAGCACCAGTGTGAGCAGCACATTCTAACACTGCCCTGAGATGGACTCGCTTGTGTTTTTTTGTTTTCCCCTGTGGACCGGGTAGTTGCTGTTGTTTAGGCCTTGTTTCTGTTTTTGCCCTTCCCCCATCATGCTGGACAAGCTGGCAGTATGTCCCAGGCCTCAGGGTAAGGTCCCCACGCGACCTTGTGCACTGTGTCTGGACAGACCTTCTGAGATAGGTGCTGCCAGTGGGCACAACTCATACAGCAACAGGCGGATCTGGGAGGCTGAAACAACGAATTTATTTCTCACCGTTACGGACGTGGGCGGGTCTGAGGTTAAGGCGCCCGCGAAGCCTGTGAATGGTGCAGGCTCTTCCTGCTTGTAGAGGCTGCTGTCTGGCCATGTGCCCGCTGTGCGCTCACGGCCTTTCCCCAGTGCGTGATGGGGAGCTCTGGTGTCTCCTCTTATGAGGTCACTCTTCCCAACAAGGGCCACCTTCAAGGCACATCTAGTCCTAATGACCTCCCAAAGGCCCCCCCTCCTAACATCACCGCACTGGGGATTAGGCCTTGAATATATGCATTTTGGGGGACACAGGCTCTCAGCCCCTACTGGGCACTGTGACATCTTATTCCTACAGCTGAGGCACGTGATCTAAAGTCGCTCGCACAGGGCCCACACTCAGGCTGTGGGGTCAGACTGCAGAAGTGACCCTGGGCGGTCAGGCCCAGGCCAGGCTCTTCATGGCACATCCCTAAGCCATCACCTGCCTTTTCTATGACATCAGAATTATGGGTCCAAATCCATCACCTCTTATTTGCACATAATCCCTTCCCCCCCCTTTTTCTAAACCTTATGAGTCTTTCAGCACATAAATTCCTTTTCACATGTTTGAAATGTAGATACGTTTATTCGTCTCCTTTTTGTTTTTGTCTTGCAAGAAAGCCTCCCCATCCTAACACTATAAGAATGTATGTTGATACGGCATTTGTCATTCTGCTTTTTCCCATCTGGCTTCCTGTCCTCCCTGCTTCCCCCTCGGCCCCTCCAGTCCACAGATACTCTTAGGGAGTTACTTGCCAGCCTGGGCAGTGCCCCCACTCCACTGATTGGGCTCAATTCCCCAGAAACCTTTGGCAACTTTCACTCTGCTTTAATTTTTTCCCCTGTAACAGAGACAGGAATCAGCTGTCTTGTGGGCTTATTGTGGAGGACTGCATGATTTAATATACGTAAAAGCACACAGACCCACAACTCTTGCCCATTTCCCTACTGTTATCCTAAAAGTCCTCCCACACCCCACACAGCCCGTTATGTATTCCTCACTGCTGAGCTGAGCACTCTCTGGCTTGACTCTCTGGCATTTTGGTCACACGTCGGTCTCAGCTCATCTACTAGGAATGCTTCATACTGCTGTGTGGCTGGCCCACAGCAGCACTATTGGTTGTTCATTCCCCTTTTAGAAGCTCTGCATCTATTTTTGGTCACTTCAGCTGATTTGAGGGGATGTCATCCTGTAGGCACTATGTTACTCTCCTAGGACTGCCATAACTTAGTACCACAGAATGGGCGGCTCAAACAGCAGGAAGTGATAGTTCACAGTCCTGGGGGTGGGAATTCTGAGATCAGGCTGTCAGCAGGGCGGGCTTCTCCTGCAACCTCTGTTCTTGGCGTGTAGACGGCAGTCTCCTCCCTGCACTCTCACAGGCCATCTCTGCGTGTCTGTGTCTTAATCTCTTGTAAGGATGACAGTTGGATTAGGGCCCATCTTAATGATCTCTTTTTAACTTAATTACCTCTTGAAAGAGCCTAACTCCAAATGTAGTCACATCCTGAGGTATTTGGGATTAGGACTTAAACATAATAGGAATTTTTACGGGATGCAGTTCAGCCCTTAACACTCCAGCCTCTGGTCCAGACCATCAGACAAGATGGTCCTCTACAGAGCTCTCCTGATTACCTCACCTCCATTCCTGGCTTCTCCTCACATAGTTGATTAGAGCCGTGGTTGTCCAGCCAGACCCTTGGGGCTCTCCCACTTTGTGCAGTATGGATAGACTGAGGATTCCCCATGTCTTCAGGTCTCCCTCCCACTCCCTACTCGCATTCTTCCCAACCCCCTTGCCCTGTCTTCTGATGGACACACCCCCTCGGCCCTGGCACTGCCCGATATCTCTGCCTCTGTCCAGCTCCACCTGCCCTCAGGTTCCTGAACCTGTCAGAACCCTCCTCCCTGTAGAAATTAAGTCCAAAATAACCTTGTTCCTACTGATGTCTTGAAGGGTGTAGCACCACTGCCCCCTGGTGTAGACCTGAGCCCCACATTTCAAAAAGTAAGGAACAGAGGCTCTAGGGGAGCCTGTGATGGGCTCTAGGCTGCAGGGCAGGACCTCACAGGCTCCCGGCTGAACACCCACCTGCTCCCCATGGTACCTTCTCTGAACACCACAGACGAGGGGTCCATCGAGTTAGCCCTGGTTGTCAAGTCCAGGACGTCTCTTCTTCCTATTGCCATTGGTGGCCACTGGCAGGCCTCAGATGTGACACTGAGGAGAGATGACCCTGGGTGGTCTAGCACCGTTGAACAGCCTTGGCATCAGACAGCCCAGCAAGACTCAACTGCCACTTCAACCCTCAGCCTTTGTGTGTGTCACCAAGTTTGCAAGGTGTATAACATGGCAAATAATATATCATCGGTTATATCTGGGAACAACTGATGTGCACATGGTCGAGACTCTACACAGATAAATACAAATTCCTAGAGCTTGGAGGGGTCTCAGTGTCCAGAAAAGAAAAGGATTGGGGCTGGAGCTTTTGAGGAAAAGGGCAGGGCAGAGTGGGTCGGGGCAGGATAGCCCTACCCAGGGGGGTTGGCAGTGTACAGTGTTTGCTCCTAGGCTACAGCCTTGCAAGATGTGGCTTTCTGGACCAAGAGCATCTCCCAGGAGGGGCAGGGGTTTTAGGGGTGGGGTATGGCCTGGGCGGCACCACTGACCTGCATATCGCTTTCCTCCAGCCGGAGGTGACGCACCCACCCCCCAGAACGGCCTGGATGAGGAGGTTACCATTGAGATTGTCTTGTCCAGCTCTGGGGACGAAGACTCCCAGCTGGGCCCCTACTGCACAGAGGAGCGGCAGAGTCCGGTGGAGAAGCAGCACAGCCTCCCGGCTGCCCAGGAGAGCGGCGCGCCCGTGGGCAGTGAAGTACAGACCTCCGGGAAGACCTATGTGTGTCCGAACTGCGGGAAGGTCTTCCGCTGGAGGGTCAACTTCATCCGGCACCTGCGCAGCCGCAGGGAGCAGGAGAAGCTGCACGAGTGCTCAGTGTGTGGGGAGCTGTTCAGTGACAGCGAGGACCTGGACGGGCACCTGGAGGCCCACGAGGCCCAGAAACCTTTCCGGTGCGGCTCGTGCGGGAAGAGCTTCCGCCTCAACTCTCACCTGCTCTGCCATAGGCGTGTCCACCTGCCGCTGGGAGGTGGTGAGCAGGAGGAGGCGGGGCCGGCAGGTGGGGTCCCTGACCCTGACGCGCTGCTGGCCGAGGGCCGGACCCGGCTCAGTGTCCAGTGCTGTGACTGCGGGAAGGTGTTCCAGCGGCCGGAACACCTGGCCCGGCACCGCAGCAGCGTGCACCTGAAGGACGAGGCGCGGCCCTTCCGGTGCCGGTACTGTGTCAAAAGCTTCTTGCACAACTCCGACCTCCTGCGCCACCAGCGCCTCCACATGAAGCGCCGCTCCAAGCAGGCGCTGAACTCCTACTGAGTGGCTTCGGACATCCCCACCCCAGGACACATCTGTCCCAGGAAAGACCACATCCTTCTGCCCTTTGCTCTCAGGTAGAAATGAGATGCTAGCCAACTAAGCATCTCTTCTGTCTCTGCTGTGCCAAAAAGCAGGGAGGGAGGCGTGTTACCACCAGCTTTGCCTTGCCCTGTTTTTCCAGTCCGAGAGAACCCCATCCAGTGCTTCCCAAGCAGGCAGAGGGACTGGGCCGCCCCCACGGAGGGGCCCCTTTGGGGTCTGCCCCTTGCCACTGACTCACTACACTCCATCCTGCCCTGTCTGAATCCCCACACCCCATCCTGGGTTCTAGTGTAATGACACTTCCCATCGTACATCAAGAAGCTGCGGTGGGATGATGGGCACGTGGGCAGCAGAGCCAGGCACACCATGTCTGCTATGTCGTCAGAAATCTCAGTCCCCGTCACTATCTGGCCCAAGGAACACCCACAATTATCAGGCAGCCCTTTCAGGGTTGCAGCTCCTTGCCAAGGGGACTTGTGTCACCCTTTTATTTGTGACAGTGGCTGCTGCTTAGGAATTGTGAGCTCGCCAAGGGCAATGCCCACATTTTAAACTGTATGTTGCACACCCTGCCCAAATGTTTCTTTGTATCATGAAGGTCCCGGTAAATGGTTGTGGGGTGGAAGTAGAGTTGTCATCATTTGAAAGGCACTTAAGTCCCCCTTCCCATTCTGTTGTGTCTGGGCAGCGCAGATAACCTGTGAGGTCGAGCTGTGAGTGTCCGTTCACTTAGCGTGCTGGTTGTATTTGTTTGCTAGAGCTGCCTTAACAAAGTACTAAAAATGGGTGGCTTAGGGCAACAGTCTTATTGCCGGGACTAAGGTGGGAAGTCTAAGTTCAAGGGCAGGCTGGGTCCCTGTGAGGGAAGGTGTGCGCCACGCCTGACCTCCAGCTTCTGGTGGTTCTGGCAGTCAGTGGTGTTCCTTGTAGAAGAATCACCCCATCTCTGCCTTCATCTTCATGTGGTGGGTGCCCTGGTGGTCATGTCTACCTCCAAATTTCCCCTTTTCAGAGGATAACAGTCATTGGATCACCCCCCCTCCCCACTCCAGTATGCCCCCATCGTAACTAGTACATCTGCGGTGACCGTATTTCCAAGGAAGGTCACATCCTAGTGCACTGGGGTTAGGATGTAAGCATGAATTTGGGGGGGGGGGGGGGATAGACAATTCAACCCATAGCCCCAGATAGCCTGGCTACACTGCCCTCATCCCCGGTTTACAGATGAGTCAGCAAACTCAAGTTGGCTTGCTGTCCATTCCACTGGAAGCAGCATTTAGACCCAAGCCTCTGCTTCCAGGGCAGGTGTCCTCCGGACAATAGCTTGGAAGTTTGTGGCCTGGATTTCTGGGCTGAGAGCGATGGTTGGCAGTGAAACCTCAAGCAATGAAAACTATGGTCTTTTTGTTCCTGGAAGACTGGCAATGTCAGCCAGGCTCAACCACAAGAAAGTGCGGGCTGTGGAGTGGTGGTGGCTGGATCAAAGCCACCAGGTAGGCATTTGGTGTTATTTGTATATTATGTCCACTGGCAGGCAGCAAGGCTCCTTGTCACCTTAAGATGTCATTGCCACATTAATACGTCACTGCCACAAACCCAGTGGAAGAGCCACAAGGTTTTATAATTCCGATTACTGTGCCAGTGTAGACACCTATACACTCAGGAGCAGTAAATGCAATAAAACCATTTGGTCATACCCTGCACAAGAAATAAATATTGGGGCTCTTCGTTTGTAAATAGTTTGCCTCTTATATTGACCTGTCAGGAAGAGGGGAAAATACGAATCTGTAAGGCCAAGGAGGGGAAAATTCTAAGTAGAAACCAGGCTGCACATTTACCCCATCCTCCTGCACTTTGCGCTCTTGCCCGAGGTCCCGGCAGTGGGAAGGTTCCCTCACCTGCTTCAGATGTGGTCTAAAGGAGGAATATTGCTCTACTTACCACTGTCTTACCTGTGAAATCAGATCCTAAATAAGACACAAAGGCAGTGTAATGGAACTGAACCCCACAAGGAGGCTATGTGTCTTGAGCCCCCCGCCCCCAAATGCTGTGGAGAGACCCCCACTCACTCAGCGCACCAAAGCGCCTACCTAACCGAAAGGTCACTTCGTCCCTGGATTCAGAAGCTCTCCTGGGTGCTGTAGCTCAAATTCTGTCCTACAGGAGAAGCCAGTAGGGTTACCTGCACTGGGGAAAGTTTTAGGACACGGGAGCTGACCACTTGCTCCCTCCCCGAGCCATGAAAGTAGAGACCCCACATCTGAGAAGCATCTGCCCTGTGTTCCTCAGGTTCCTTGGTATTGTTCCCACTAACTCAGGTACATAGAAACTCACTGAATTAATATCCATATTAGACTTGCTGTTTTAGTTAATGTGTGTAGCACAGCTGAAGAGAAGGTCAGGGAGCCTGACAAGGAGAGTGTGAGGTGTGTGGATGCTGAAAATAGCCTTCTGGGCATCAGACATCACCTTGTGACACTTTAGGCCTCAGGTAGATCGTTCTGGTCATTCAGTCTGATGCCTGTCCTGAGGAGAGGATGTCACGGCTTCCCAACACCAGGGGTAGCTGGCACTCCTGGTCACACCACGGCTAGTGAACACAACCTCGGCCATTCTCATGTATCCTCTGTCTCCTGACCTCTCTCCCCAGCTGGGTGATGTGTCCAGTGGTGGGAAGGTCCCTTGCCATTGCTGTCACTGTGTGGCACACATGGAAGAGAAGGCGCGAGTGCACACCTGACTTGGAGACTGGCCCTGGCATTCCTCTCCCAGGAGATGCTTGCAGTGTAATGTAGGGGACTTGGGGATACTTACATTGCTACATCTTCTCAAAATGTGAAGAGGCTGGGACACCTTTCCTGAAGACATTGCAGGTAAGCTGAATCAAGCTGAACCCCTTCGGAACTGTGTGTGTGTGTGTGTGTGTGTGTGTGTGCGTGCATGCGTGCGTGCGCGCTCTCAGAAGGGCTGGGGCCTGCCCCCAGTACACTGATGGTGATTTCAGAGTGAGATTCCTGGATAGTTTTAAATGTTTTCCCAGAAGAAGATCTGGAGTGGGAAAGAGTATCACCTCATGTGGAAATCATGCCGGCACTTTGCATCATCAGCAATTGTACAGGGACAGGGGGTGCTGCACCAAATTTATCCTGGTCTCCCTCTTGGCCATTTTTCTAAAATGGCTTGCCTGGTGTCAGGGTGATAGTCTGTGGACATTGTCTGAAGCCTTCACCAGCAACTTCCTTTAATCACCTGTGCTCAAGAAGCCAAACTTCTGCTCAGATGTACACTTACCAGGTTTGTAGAAGCAGAACTGGGTGCACCAGCAAGGACAGCAGGGTGTGGCTGAAGACTACTGCAGCCCTGGCTGAGCTTCAGGCTCTAGATAGCAAGGGTGAGGTCAGAATAAAACTGGGAAAGACAGCATCATTTTTAGTAAGACGCTGGAGACTGGGAAGAGGACTTGCTTTACCTGGAAACACATAGGAGCTGCTCTTACTGCTCATCCCTCCTTGGCCACCGTGGTGGCACTCTGGTCAGGGACTTACCAAGGACAGGACGCCTTGTCTTGGCTGCCATGTGCCGATAGGTGGACATTAAGGCCTGTTCTCAGATGGACAGCTCTTTTTGGGGCCCAAAGCATTGCTTTTGGGATGGTTTATGCCAACAGGGCTGCAACAGCAGCTCGGTGGTGATGGTGGCTCCGTTTCAGGGTATCGTGTATCCTAATGCAACTTTTGTCCTGGAAGCACTGACTGCAGATAGCGTGGGTATCCAGCTCTCTAATCGCCTGCCCCTCCCCAGCCTCTGTCTGTCTGTCCGTCTGTTTTCCAGAAGGGAAGCAGCACAGCGGAGATAACTGATGATTCTGGTTTCAGCACTGTCTGCAGGTCCCTGAGCACTTTCCCGGAATCACAGAACCGCTCTGAGCCTCAGAAGTGAGCTCAACCCTGGATCAGAGGCCACTAGCAAGGATAGACATGTGCATCCTGCCAGAGTTTATGTGAACCTTATCATGCCCCCCTGCGTTTGTTAGATGAACCCAGAAGCAAGAAAAGAGGCTCAGAAATCTTCCTATGGCCTGGAGGAAACTTGGATGTTTACATCTCAGGGCAACTGCTGCATGTCAATTGAAAGAACTTGGAAGGGCTTTGGCATATCAGCTCACCTAATCTTCACGATCATTTTGCAATGTAGGCACAATTATTACCCTCATTTTACAGAGCAGGCACAGAGTGGCTAAGGAATTTGCTTGGGAACACACAGCAGACCCAAGATTCCAACTGAGGCAGCTTGTCTGGGCAGTGTGGGCATTTCATAGTGTGCTGAGCGGCTGCTGCTCACTAATGATTTTTAAATACTATTGTGATAAGTGCTACAGATTAGGAATGCAGAGAGAATCTAACAGTGTGGGGATTCAGAACCAGTCAGTCACCCCAAGATGTGCCTTTGTGCTATGCGGATTATTTTGAGCTAGAGGCCACCAATCCCATGGGCTCAAGGGAACCTTCTGCCCCACTTAACTACCTAGAAGATCCTGAATTACTGGCCTTGCCCATAATAACAGAGTGTCGGAGATGACCTCTTTTGACCTGTCTGTAGGGCAGGACAAACTTCTAGTTATTGAGCATCTGCTCTTTTTATTCTTCGATGACCCTCTGAAGCCCCCCAGCCACCTTACATCATCCCTAGCTCAAGGTGTCTTATGTACCTCAATCCCCCTTTCTGTCTCTGACCTTCTCCTGCACGTTGGGTCTCTGACTCTCATTATGTGGGGTCCCCATACATATGTGTACATTAAATTTGGTTATTTTATCTTGCTGATCTGTCTCATGTCTATGTGATTATTAGTCTGGCTGACAGAACCTTGGGGAAGAGGAGTTTCTTCCTCCCCACAACAGGGAGGCATCCCTTGGTCTGTGAGGCCAGGAGGGGTTTCCATAAGAAGTAACTCTGAAAGTGAGATGGGTAGGTAAACAAGGGCAACAGAATAAACAGAGGGGGCAGGGCTTTCCACAGCTGGGAGGACAGAAGAGAGCAAGCCCAGAGTGGCACCAGACCTTGCAATTTACCTTGAGAGTCCATTGGCGTGACCAGGTTTGTGTTTTCAAAGATGACTGCTGCAGTGAGGTTCAGGGGAGAGCAGTGGGGTACAGAGGAGGAGCAGTGGGATACAGAGGAGGGTAGTGGGGCTCAGGGGAGGGGCAGTGGGCTCATGGGTCAGGGGCAGTGCTGGAAATTTGGGGGAGGTGAGCTTCAAGGCTGTTGACCTAGGACAGCTGAGACACCAGCTGGGAGCTGCATGGCAGCAGTAAAGGTGCAGAGTGGCAGAGAAATTTGAGAAATGTGGAAGGGAAGCTGGAGAAAACTTTCAGGTTCTGACTTGAACAGAAGGGTGAAATCCCAGGGGAGGAACGGATAATTCAGGGTGAGTTCAGTGTGGGATTGCTGAGTTTCAGGAGAGTCACGAGGACGAGCAGCTGGATGTGTTTATCTGGAGAACAGAGAGGGCTTCAGGCGGCAGGGGAAACACTTGTCACTGTAATTAGTGAGGTAGATGAGATGGCCATGGGAGAAAGACAAGAGACCCAGTGTAAGCCAAAATTAATTTTAGACTGTAATAAAGAAAAAGAAGCATTTATTTGAGCAAAAGGAGCTGCAGTCTGGGAGACACAGGTTCAGGTAGCAACCTAGTGTGTTCCACTGAGACAAAGGAGAGGCCACCTTTTATAGGGAAAGCTCCTGCCCAGGTTCCCAATTAAGTCTGTTTTATGTAAATGAGGTATCCAAATTATGCAGTTCTGATTGGACGGGGCTGATTGGAAAGAGGAAACCAGGCTTTGCTGCAGTGGTTGACTCAGACAGTGTGAACTAGTGGGGCAGCAAACGTGAGGGAAGCCCAGAGTTCAGTCTGAGATTTTTTCTGTGAACAGAGTATGTGAGGAGCCTGTCAGCAAATAGCCACTGGGCTTTCATTATTCATAAAACTTGGATTCTCGGTTGACCATGGGGAGGCCATCTCAGCAGATAAATTCTCTCAGAGGGTCCACAACTTCATGGAGAGTCTTAGATACATCTATATCTAAAAGACAGAGAGAGTCCATACTGATGACTAAATGTCATGTAGGATCCTGGGTGGGACAGAAAGAGGACATTAGGGGAAAACTAAGCAAATCTAAATAAAGTGAGGACTTTAGTTAATAAGAATGTATCCATATCAGTTCATTAATTTTAACAAATGTGTCACACTTAAATAAGATGTTAATAATAGGAGAAAATGGACACGGGTTTTATGGGAAATCTCTATACTATGTTATCAATTTATTTTTTATTTTTGGTATATCTAAAATTGTTCTGGGTGAATTCTACTAAATAGTCAAAGAAGAATGAATACCTATCCTACTCAAACTATTCCCACAAATTGAAGAGAAGAGAAGGCTTCCAAACTTATTTTACGAGGTCACATTACCCTGATACCAAAACCAGACAAAGACATCACACACACACACACACACACACACACACACACACAAATTATGGGCAATATCCCTGATGAACATAGATAAAAAAATCCTCAACAAAATATTAGCAAACTGGATTCAACAATACATTAAAAAAGATCATACACCATGATCAAGTGGGATTCATTCCTGGGATGCTAGGTTGGTTCAATATTTACAAATCAATTTACATGATACACCACGTAAACAAAATAAAACATAAGAATCATGATTATATCAACAGATGCAGGAAAAGCACTTGAGAAGATACAGCATCCATTTATGATAAAAACTCTCAGCAAAGTGAGAATAGAGTGAACATATCGCAACTTAATAAAGGCATATGACACACCCACAGCTAACATCATACTCAATAATGAAAAGCTGAAAGCATTTTCTTTAATGATCAGGAAGAACACAAAAGGATGTCCACTTGTACCACTTTTTTTTTTTTAAAGATTTTATTGGGGAAGGGGAACAGGACTTTATTGGGGAACAGTGTGTAGTTCCAGGACTTTTTTCCAAGTCAAGTTGTTGTCCTTTCAATTTTAGTTGTGGAGGGTGCTGTTCAGCTTCAAGTTGTTGTCCTTTTAGTCTTAGTTGTGGAGGGCGCAGCTCAGCTCTAGGTCCAGTTGCCATTGCTAGTTGCAGGGGGCACAGCCCACCATCCCTTGTGGGAGTTGAACCGGCAATCTTGTGGTTAAGAGCCCACGCTCCAACCAACTGAGCCATCCGGGAGCTCAGCGGCAGCTCAGCTCAAGGTGCCGTGTTCAATCTTATTTGCAGGGGGCAGAGCCCACCATCCCTTGTGGGACTCAAGGAATTGAACTGGCAATCTTGTGGTTGAGAGCCCACTGGCCCATGTGGGAATCAAACCAGCAGCCTTCGGAGTTAGGAGCATGGAGCTCTAACCACCTGAGCCACCGGGCCGGCCCCCTTGTACCACTTTTATTCAATGTAGTATTGGAAGTCCTAGCCACAGCAATTAGACAAGAAAAGGAAATAAAAGGCATGCAAATAGGAAAGGAGGAAATAAAACTGTCATTATTTGCAGATGACATGATACTATAGAGAGAAAACCCTAAAGATTCCACTAAAAATCTATTAGAACTAATAAGTGAATTCAATAAAGTAGACAGATACAAAATTAATATTCAGAAATTTGTTGCATTTTTATATACCAATAATGAACTGTTGTTCATTAAAGAGTAATTAAGAAAACACTCTCATTTACAATTGCATTAAAAAACAAACAAACAACAACAAAAAAAAAACCCTAGAAATAAATTTAGCCAAGGAGGTCAAAGACCTGTACTTGGAAAACTAGAAGACGCTGAAGAAAGAAATTGAAGAAGACACAAATAAATGGAAGCATATACCATGCTCATGGATAGGAAGAATTAACATTGTTAAAATGTCCATACTACCCAAAGCAATCTACAGATTCAGTGCAATCCCTATCAAAATACGAATGGCATTTTTCACAGAACTAGAAAAAATAATCCCGAAATTTATATGGAACCACAAAAGACCCGGAATAGCCACAGCAATGTTGGAAGAAAAACAATGTTGGAGGTATCGTGCTACCTGATATCAATCTATACTACTAGGCAACAGTAATCAAAACAGCATGGTATTGGCATAAAAACAGACACATCAATCAATGGAACAGAGTAGAGAGCCCAGAAATAAACCCACACCTATATGATCAATTAATCTATGACAAAGATGACAAGAATATATAATACAATGGGGTAAAAACAGTCTATTCAATAAATGGTGTTGGGAAAAATGGACAGATACATGCAAAAAAAAAAAGAAACTAGATCACTTTCTTATACCATATGCAAAAATAAACTCATAATGGATTGAAAGACTTAAATGTAAGATCCAAAACCATGAAACTCCTAGGAGAAAACATAGGCAGTAAAGTCTCTGAATTGCTTTCAGCAATATTTTTTTGGATATGTCTTCTCAGGCAAGGGAAACAAAAGAAAAAAACAAATGGGACTGCATCAAACTAAAAAGTTTTTGTACAGCAAATCATCAACAAAATGAAAAGACAACCTCTTCAATGGGCAAAGATATTTACCAATGATACATCCAGTAAGGAATTGATACCCCAAAAATATAAGGAGCTCATACAATTTAACACCAAAAAAATAAATAAATAAAAACAAAAACAAAACCCAAAACAACCCGATTAAAAAACAGGTAGAAGACTTGAATAGACATTTCTCCAAAGAGGACATACAAATGGCCAACAGATATATAAAAAGATGCTCAATGTTATTAATCATCAGGGAAATGCAAATTAAAACCACAATGTGATATCACCTCACACTTGTCAGAAAAATTATCATCAATAAATCAACAAACAATAAGTGTTGGTGAGGATGTGGAGAAAAGGGAACCCTTGTGCACTGCTGGTGGGAATGCAGATTGGTGCAGCCAGTATGGAAAACAGTATGGATGTCTCTCAAAAAATTAAAAGTAGAATTACCTTATGACCCAGTAATCCCACTTCTGGATATTTATCCAAAGAAATCCAAAACAATAATTCAAAAAGACATACGCACCCCTATATTCTCTGCAGCATTATTTACAATAGCCAAGATATGGAAGAAACCAAAGTGCCCATCAATAGACAATTGGATAAAGAAAAAGTGGTGCATATATACAGTGGAATATTAATTGGCCATAAAAAAGAATGAAATCTTACTATTTGCAAGAACATGGATGGACCTAGAGGGAATTATGATACATAAAATTAGTTAGACAGAGAGAGACAAATAACCAGTGATTTCACTTACATATGGAATCTGAAAAACAAAATAAATGGGAAAAAACCCCACAAAAAACAGACTCATAGATACAGAGAACAAACTGATGGTTGGCAGATGGGAGGGAGGTTGGGGGGCTGGATGGGAAAGGTGAAGGGATTAAGAAGTACAAATTGGCAGTTACAAAATAGTCACGGGGATGTAAAGTGCAGCATAGGGAATATAGCCAATAATGTTGTAGTACCTATGTATGGTACCAGGTGGGTACTAGACTTATGGGTGGGTCACCTTGTAAGTTATATAAATGTCTAATCCCTATATTTTACATCTGAAACTAATGTGTTATTGTATGTAAACTTTAATTTAAAATATATTAATTTTAAGAACTTCTGAAATAATAAATTTTATTTAAAAATTGATGTGAAAAATTTTCACCAGCACCATATCATCTGGGATTCCCAGAACAAGAAACAACTACATCTATGAGTAGTTGAGACACCTTCATCTGGCAAAAGGCCATAGCATTAAAAACTTCAAATCACACACTGGAAAATTATTCTTTTTTTAAAAAAATTAATCCTTATCATATCACAGAGAAAACCTCCCTGTAATTACAAGATATCTTCATCACTCTTTTGATACTTTGTGATCTCTCATTATTTAGAAAAAATACACTCATAGTTAGTTCTAGGCAGACATCATCTGAAATGTAATAACATTGTTTTGTTTTCTTTAAGGCACTTTTTTTATGGCAAATGATACTAGTTGTCTTTTTGCACTAGTCATATGAAGCTTTCTTTAAATAACTTGCTTAAACTTTTTTTTTACTTTTTTATTGGGGAATATTGGGGAACAGCGTGCTTCTCTAGGGCCCATCAGCTCCAAGTAGTTGTCCTTCAATCTAGTTGTGGAGGCACAGCTAAGCTCCAAGTCCAGTCACCTTTTTCAATCTTAGTTTCAGGGGGTGAAGCCAACCATCCCCTGAGGGAATTGAACCAGCAACCTTGTTGTTAAGAGCTCGCGCTCTAACCAACTGAGCTATCCGGCCACCCCTTGATTAAAATTTTTAGAAAGAAAAATATTAAGTATACTAGTTGAGCATGTTGAATCTTTCCACAGTCCTGTGACTGTGAGTTAAAGGAATCCTGCCACACTTTGTGTTCTAGAAACAGCTTCTAGCAAAGAACCCCCTTCTTCATATGATTTGTGAAGACATATGGCTACCCCTTCATTTACTATAAAAATATAAACTGAGCTACTTTTAAAATAGAGTCAGAACTGCCATCCCAGAGGAGATGCCTTGCAGCTCTTACTCCTCAAACCTTGGGAATGTTCAAACTGGGTATAATAACCTTTGGACTGGGCCTGATTCAACACTTGTCCCAGAGAACATTTGCAAGGATAACAAGAAACAGATATTATGAGAACTGGACTGAGAATTGAAGACACTCTTTAGAATCTGTGTCCCTATGTTAGCTTATCTACACCTATAGAAATTTGTTTCTTCTGTTGATATAACTGTCCCCCTTCCCTTTCTCATAAATACCCATGGCCTTGGCCTCCCAATTTAAACACTGGGTTTCTGCCTGAATCAGTGCTTCCCGAATAGCTATTCTTTTGGATCTCAAGTAAATTTTCATTCCTCTTACTCTGGCCTTTCATTTTTAGGTTAACATTACCTAGGATAAGGCCAGATGTGGATATTCCAAATCGCCATGCTTTGTCCCATATATGATTAGCTGAAATGCTTGCCCTCACTGATCAATCAGAACAAAATACTTGTAAATCAAGGTTTGGTTAAAATTCTTCCTTCCCTGGAATTTGGACCCCCCCAACCCCCCGTCAGGCTGAACCAGTAGAGGCCCGTCCTGAGAATGGTCTAACCTCAGGGTAAACCATTGTCTGATCTGCGGTCCGCTGGGGCTGCCCTTTCACCGCACTTCCCCACACCCGGTTATTTCCAGCCTTTATTCACGGCTCCCTGTAGTGAGATGCTGGTGGGAGCATTCTTCCTATTGCAGTAATCCACCCCCCACCTCTTCCCACAATCCTTTTGAATAAAGCCTCTTCTAACGAAGTCCGGATTTGTGTTATTTGTTACGCAGGGTGTTAGAAAATGGCAGTGTTATAAAAGTGTCCTGTGAACAAGTGAAGAATCAGAAGTGCTGTGCTCGTGAAACAAAACCAGCTGCAGTTTGAGGACAGAATGTCCCACATTCGTTTTGAAGCTTTTCTGCTTGCCTCCATGCTGTAATGACTGAATTCCATGAAAGACAGGATAACAGGCCCCAAATGGAGCCACTTATGCCAAGTCTCAGGTCACCAAACTGAGACAACTTGATTTCAGTTTCAGCTCTCTCAGGAATGGAATCTTAGACCAGCCCGTCAGGATGGCCTGCCCAGCACTAGTGAGGTATCTGCATGAGAAACTCCTTCTATCCCGTGAAGGAAAGCAACCTTGCAATACCCACCTGCTTTGCCTGGTATGACTTTGACTTTCTGTTTCTGCTCCCTCTGTCTAGAAAACGCTTTTATTTTGTACAGCTCCTCAGAGCTCCTTTCTATCTGCTGGACTGGAGGCTGCTCGATTCATGAATTCCTAAATAAAGCCCATAAAATCTTTTAAATTTTTTCAGTTAAATTTTATTCTTTAATAGCTTCAAGTTTCTGTTGCACTCTTTTGCATCACCAGGGCCTGAGGCACCTGGGTAGAGCAGGCATTTAATAAATACGTCTAATGAACTGATCTAAGCGATCTTGTATTGTGACACAGATTCTCTCCTCAATCAAACTCCACTTACACTCTTCTGAGCACTTTTTTTGGACTTTCACATTTATCTCTGCATTGTCCAATTTTAGCAAGGATCCTGATAGGTCAGTTTGACCAGAATCCCCACCCTCAAGATATCTGATCACATCTGCTATCGATTTGGGTTCGTCATGTCCCACCATTCCCCAGGTGGTGTCTGATCACCCTGGCCTGACTTCAGCAAGAATCCTGTTGGGTTGGTTTAGCCAGAACCCCTCTTAACCCTGATGTTTCCACTTAGTCATTTTCCATCCATTAACCCCAGCCTGCTCCGTGGCTGTAAATTTCTTCTTATTGTTTTCAGAGTTGAGTCAATCTCTCACCCCTACAGCAGAGCCCCACTGCAGCAGCCCCCCAGTATACCTGTTGCAATGGCCTCTGGAATAAAATCTTCCCTGTTGTTGGGGCTCAGAGCAGGCTGCCCCAAGATACGCCACAATAGTATATTTGATTATTTTAAATTACAGTTATTGGAAAGCAGCCAGTGCAAAAAGTGCATGCAGCTCCTCCTCTGTCCCCCTGAAAGCAGGGCATAAATGTCCCAGGTGAGAGGTGTTGGGCCTGCAGCAGGAGGAGAGAAGCATCCTTACCAGCAGAGCCAGGAACCCAGGGTTGGGAAGCTTGTATAAACAGGCCTTGCACTCCTTCACTAATTTATCACCCTAAACTGAATTCTGCTTGCCTTCCTTAAAGTTTCTTTGTTCTGTCAAATTCTCACAAACTTATTGTAAAGCCATATTCAGGCCAGGACCAGAAACCTTATCTTAAAAGCCATCTTATCTTGATCCTGTCTTGCTTTATCTCCTAGGGACCTGTGATCAGGGGCTTGGGCAGTCAGGACAACGACCTGGGGCCAGGGTGTGGAGCTGGAGGGCTTGTCATGTCCTGAAACCCTTTGTCAACGAAAACCCACTGTAGTATTACCGCCTCTTATAAAACTCCATACCCCTCTTTGCTAGGAGAGGTTATGATCTTTTCCCTCTGCTCTAGCCTGACCTCCCGCAGCTCAAACATGCCAAATAAATTCTAATAGACCAATATGGGTTTCCCACAACTCATTCCTCTAGCCGTACCTAACAATTTGGTGGCTTGTACCGGGTGCCGTCTTCGTCTACCCTTCAGAGGACGACTTAGGTAGGTCTTCCCTGCTTTACCCTCCGACTCTGTCAGATTTGCCCTCCGCGGAATGTGAGGAAACAGATAGCAGGATGCCCTGCCGTTTTCCCTCGTCCTTCCGGTGATTACGAGGGTCTAGACTTTACCTCCTTTTGCCCCCTATTCCCTTCCTTCATTACTATGGGCTCCGGCTCCTCCTCTTATCCCAGGGACTCCACTTTGGAGATTCTTTTGGACCACATTAAGAGAGGACTTTACCCCATTTTAGAGGCCAAACACCTCATTTCCTTTTCAACTGTGGCCTGGCCACAACATAAGCTTGATAATGGCGAATCCTGGCCGCCTACCAGAACTCTTGACCTTGATATTCTCCGAGATTTAGACACTTGTCCCTGCAGGCAGGGTAGATGGAGCGAGGCCCCTACCTCCTGGCTTTCTTTGAGCTGCGATGGGACTTGTTCCATTTCCCACCTATGGGCGAATCACGCCTCTTAGGTTTAGCTTCAGCCTCTTCTTCTCCCTCTGCTCCGGAGCCCTCACCCCCCAATCCTGATCTGGATCCTTTTGACCCCCCTGATTTTTCCTCTCCTCCCCGACCTCTGTTAGTTCAACTCCCCCCATCATATCAACCCGCTGCTCCCATGTCACCACCCGATACTTCCTCCACTGCTGCCCGTCTGTTCCTGACCTTTCTTCCCCTCCTCATACCTGATCTGGGCAGCCTTATGCACCCCCAGCCACCCACATGCCTCTTAGGGAAGTGGCGGTTAGGTCGGATGGCCCTCAGGCCCCTCAAGGCTCAGGAACATCCACTTCCTGTCCCCGGCCAAACACCACACCTGCCACAGCACCAGCAGATGGAGCTAAACTTTCCCTCCTGGGGATCCTCTGATCCTCGGCACCGATGAAGAATGAAGGGGCCGGGTCTCGTCACAGGCCTCCACCTCCACTATAAGCATGAGGAACCACGGGTAACTCTCCTAGTTGCCGGTAAGGCCACTTCTTTCCTTCTAGACATGGGGGCCACTTACTCAGCACTCTCTGAATTATCCAGCAAGCTCTCTCCTTCTCCAGTCTCAATTGTGGAGGTTGATGGGATACTTTCTCACCCCATGGTTACCCCACTCCTTTTATGTTCCCTAGAGGAAGACCCTTTTAAATTCTCCACCCCGCTTCTTCTCCTTGCGTTATACACTGCAGGGGCCACGAAAGGGGCTCTGGCCTTGTTGCCATTGGTAACAACAAGGCTGTTAGGGAGGCACACCTGGCTGCCGTCCTTGGCTCTCCAGAGCCTGTTACCAGTCCTAGAGCCATTTGGAAGGGCCCTTGTCTTACCTCTGCCAGAAAACTACCCCTACTATCCATGTCCCTCCTCCCTATTGCCCTTTCCCACCTCTGTGCTGCCGTCCCCTCACCCCCCGTGCTCCAACTTTCTTCAGTCCATTTTGCTACCCTTACTTAGGTAAGTCCTCCCTCTTTCACCCTCAGATTTGGTCAGATTTGCCATCCGATACAAGACCTAGTGCTAGGCCTGACTGCGTCCTGGAGCCAGGCCCCTGGGTCAGCCATGGGCAGGGACACCTGCCCTGGCCTGCACTCTTCCCCCCTGCCGGACCTGAGGAAACCAACAGTGGGATGCCTGCCATTTTCCCTTGTCCTCCGGGTGATTAAGAGGGTCTAGACTTGACCTCCATTTGCCCCCTATCCTTTACCTCACCCTTCTCTGCTATCTCCCCTTCCCTGGACACGGGGACTGGGAAGACAATTTTTTTAATTAACATCTCTCGCATTTTAGCTGACTAATTGCTCTCTAATCCGAGCTTTGATCTCCTCCCTCCAGGACGAGAGGCCCCCCACCCCCTTTTTCCTTGAGGGTTTGTTTGGGAACATAACCCACCCTTTTGCTTCCGACTAACTCCCTTACTACATAGGCTCCAAAACCCCTCTTCCAACCTGGTATCTCCCCTCCATCTTATATCCTCAGGACCTCCGAGCAGCGCTGGTTACTCCCACTCACAGGCCCCTTGATCCCCTTGTTGCTCCTCTTACTTGTTGGCCCCTTCTTGCTCCAGCTGCTTAGTAACTTTATCTTGCCATGTTCTTATAAGAGCACCGGTATAGCCCCCGCACCCAACACTAATTATGGACCCTGATCAATGCCCCCGCTCAGCAGGAAGCAGTTACAGGAGACTGACCATCATCCCTTTTCCTAAGAATAGTTACCAAACCCAGAGGGGGAATTTGTTAAGCCATATTTAGGCCAGGAGCAGAAACCTTATCTTAAAAGCCATCTTATCTTGATCCTGCCTTGTTTTATCTCCTAGGGGCCTGTGATCTGGGGGCCTGGGTGGTGGGATGGCGACCTGGGACCAAGGTGTGGAGCTGGAGGGCTTGGTCATGCCCTGAAGCCCTTTGTCCATGAAAACCCCCTGAAACATTGAAAGGGGAACAGTCTCGTTTACACTCTCCTATAAAACTCCATACCCTTCTTTACTCTCAGGTTATGATCTTTTCCCTCTGCTCTAGCCTGACCTCCCACAGCTCAAACACGCCAAATAAATTCTAATAGACCAATTTTGGTCTCCTGCGACTCATTCCTCTGGCTGTGCCTAACACTTATTTCTTTGACTAAAAAGTATAAAAAACCTGCATGCCTTGGTCACTTCTTAGGCCCTATTTCTACCGAACCTCTGTGCACACATCATTAAGAATTTGCTTTTTTCTGTTAATCGGTCATGTCAATTCTCATTTTCAGTCCAGCCACAAGAACTCAAGAGGGTTAAAGGGGGAATTCCTCCCTCCCAACAGTTTTGGCAAGCCAGCCAGGAGAATCACTGGCTGGAAACTGCTTCCTCCTCTAGATGGCCACAGCTGGGAGGTCCTGGGACATGTGTCAAGAGCCAGCAAAGGGTAAGCATCCTTACCACATCAGCTTCCTGCATCTCTGTCTGGAGGTAAAAGTTGTGAAAGTCCTTTTCTCTTTTTCTAAATTTAGTTTACCAGGAGAAAATATTTATGGAACTAATTCTTTGGGCCTAAGAACTTTGGTATTTGGTAAATGAGTACTCTTCATTTTTATAGGTCCATTTCCTCCCACAGATGGTCTGGTGTCTCTGTTGTGTCCTTTGTCATTAGGAGGAAAAACCGTAGGATAAGGCTGCAGGCCTATGAACCTGCTGTTCAAGCCAGCCTCACAGACTGATGAATGAACGGCTTTGATCAGACCAGCATATGTGTAGACAAAATTTGCTGTGTGTCCTCTATGTAAAACGTTGTACGAGGTTTTTGTTTTTTTTCCCTTCTGCCTTGTTCTATGTCCTGAGAGCTTGGTTTTATGACCAGTGCAAATATTTTCTCTGGTCTCCGCCAGCCAGAAGGTGCATTTACATGGTACATCTGGTGACCAGCCAAATAGATTGGGATTCTGAGACACTGCCACTAGCAACTCGTTCTTCAGCCATGTCAACTTACCCCTGAAATTTATCATAAGTGGTCCCAGTCCATCAGGGGCCCTTGTCACCTCAGCCTTTGTTGCTTTGTTAGTGTCACAGATTGGTGGGTTTGTGATCAGCTTCGTGGCATTTGATGTTGCTGTGAGAGACCAGAGGTGCCACCTTCACTACACCATTCTTATCCCTGTGCGAAAAAAAGACTTTGCTATATTAGACTAATTCTGGTAATGAACTTTCTGGATCTAGTGAGTGCTACATGTTTTATGCTCTCGTATGGGACACCTCTTGCGTCCTTGGTTAAGCCATAAAAGGCATATTGGTTTGTATCACTATTAAGAGCTTACTCATCAATGACCAGATGGTGGATCCTTTAAATTGGAAATCTAAACTGAAATTTCTTTTTTGACAGTTTCTTATTGGTACTTACGGTAAGACCAAATTAAAAGATGGATATAAAAGATGCTATCCTTGGGAACTCCCTGCCAAGGTGAAGAAACAGATATTATACTTAAAACACAAATCCAATGTAAATTTCCCTTCTTTTTTTTTTTTTTAAAATCAAACTTCTGCTTCTTATAATTTATACTTAATTTAGTTCTAACAGTAAAAAATATTTTATGTGAAAAAGTAATTTGGAAATAGATGTAGAAACTTGTAAAATATACTCAAGCACAATTTCTTTAAAGGAATATGCCAATAAGCATTTGATTACAGATGACAGAAAAAGCACTTTAATTTTAAATTGTACACTCATCAGGAGCCAAGATAATTCACAGCTCTGTCTTGAGCCCTGACTAGTGTGTAGTAGTTTTTATATTCCTGTCACAATGATGGGTGACATTTAATATACGGTGAAGGGCAACAATAAATTATTATGCACTTGGAAGTGGATTACTGTTTTGGTGGGATGTTCAATGTTAAACTAATCTGCTGTTATCACACTAAAATGAAATGCCAATTTTGTCGTGTGCTTTTGCCAACTTGCCCACCTTTTACTGTAACACCATTTCAATTTTCCCTTTCCATAAATTCCCCTTCTTAAAAACCGCCCCATCTTCTCAACAAATCCCTATACACTCCCGCCAATAATCAGCCAGAGGCCAGTCAATGTTCAAGGGCTAGTAGAAGCAACTGTCTTTGTCTGACAAATCTCTGCAAAACCAGAAATGTGACTCTACAAGCAAGTCAAAGCCTATCTATCTTTACCAATCCCCAAACCTCATCTATTCCTCTCAAGAATGTTTGTAGATATGACAAAAGATCAGGATATTAAAAACAAAATTATCCTGTACTTAAGAAAAGAATGAAAGTTTAATCAGTAATTGCTGATAACAAAACAAATATACCCCAAAACTCCAAAGAAAAAACTTGCTGTTTTAAATCTTGTCATGTCCTTGAAATGTAAACACAGCCCACCATCTCCCAGATTAAAATAAAAAATAAAAAAAGAGGCCTTTTAAAAAAAATACAAACTGCTGAAAGGGCTCTCCTGCCCAAATTCTAGACTACTTAAAATTATTTCCAGGGACAAACACAAGTCTTAAAAGTCTTTTCCACAAATAATAAAAACTTTAACCATCTGAGAAAGTAAATTTATTCCAACTGGTATTTATTAACTAGTAAGTTTTATATTGTTTTAAAACAGAGCTATAAGATGTCTGTTTGTATTTGTATGTTTTATGCATGTACATTATAGATATGGTGTTTTTCTACCTCTGGGTGGTATTACTAATTAACTTGTCAAAGCTCTATTTAATGGACTAAACATACAAAAGCTTATATAAATTTAATATAAAATTCTCAAAAATGTCATAATAACTAATCCAAATGTTTTGTCTTTAAGTTAACATGATATAAAATAATCTTAGGTAAATAAAAGCTAGTTTAAGTTGCTAGTTTAATAAAAACATGTCTCTAGAGTTATGCAGATAAACAACTTTTTATTCTGCCTGCTTATTAGTCAAATAAGTTTATGTTGTCTCTATTGCAAAAATAGCCTGGGATAATAGCTGGCTTTGTCTAATGTCTAATGAAATTTTATGAGTAATCTAAACAGAATTGTTGAGAACAAATGATTCTGATGTAAATGAAATAAGAGTTTTTAGGTGCAACAATGATATTTTATGGTATATGTACATAAAAATAGCTTCCAAAATCTTTTTTGGTAACTTGAATCATTAGAGTTTTGCTCAGTTAAATTGAATGATAAAAATTCGTTGAGTATCTAGGTCATTATCAAATAAAAAACTGAACATAGCTCTATCTACTTTTGACTTCCTATTCCAGAAAAAAATCTGAAAATTTAGTAATGTGATGCTAATAAATTTTTTATGAGAATGCACATTTCTAAAAAGTATTTACATGTCTGTCAATCCATGGAATGTTAATATAAAACACAATTTTTAATTGCTTAGAAATTAAGGATTCTAAGGGTTAAGAATTCTAATTAAAAATGTGGGGGCCAGCCCAGTGGCTCAGGCTGTTGGAGCTCCGTGCTCCTAACACCGAAGGCTGCCGGTTCGATTCCCACATGGGCCAGTGGGCTCTCAACCACAAGGTTGCCAGTTCAATTCCTCAACTCCTGCAAGGGATGGTGGTCTGTGCCCCCTGCAACTAACAATGGCAACTGGACCTGGAGCTGAGCTGCGCCCTCCACAACTAAGATTGAAAGGATAACAACTTGACTTGGAAAAAGTCCTGGAAGTACACACTGTTCCCCAATAAAGTCCTGTTCCCCTTCCCCAATAAAATCTAAAAAAAAAAAAAAAGAATCACTTGTTGCAAGGGGTGGGGACAGGGGAAGAATGAATAGGCAGAGTACAGAGGATTTAAAAAAACATGTGGTTAAAGTAACTAGAAATAATGAGGTACTCTACATATAGGAAAAATAGAATGTATTTTGGGGTAAAATGTATATGAGATATGGGGATGTTTTTAGCAAGGGAAAGGAGAGTAAGTTTGTCCAAAAAAAAATCTGGTTTTGAGAGAGGAAATGACAAAATCTGAATGTAAAAAGAAAGTTATAGAAGGTTCATAGAAACGGGATCCTTAAATGAATTTCATGCATGTCAAGCTGGCTAAGATTGAGATGGATTTATTTAAGAATGTGTTGTTGCCCCTGACCCCGCCCACCGACCATCCTCCACCGCCCACCCCCCACTCCAGTTCAAGCCCTTGTTTCTCAGTCTAGTTGTATAAGACACAGCTCCCTGGCCCATGCTGGTATTATGAGCCTTGCCCTCCCACTGGCTGAGGCAGTAGGTCGCCAGTCAGTTGGCCACTCACAGCAGCTCATGGCAGCTCTCGCCAGCTGGCCGCTCACGCTGGCTGCTGGCCGCTCACGCTGGCTGCCGGCCGCTCACGCTGGCTGCCGGCCACTCACGCTGGCCACCGGCCACTCACAGCACACAGCAACCTGTGGCAGCATACAGCAGCTCACACCAACCCCTGGCTGCTCAGATCCAGGGACAGCCATTGTTCACAATCTTAGCTGTAGAGGGTGCAGCTCACTGGCCCTTGTGGGAATGGAACCAGTGACCTTGGTATTAGGAGCACGGCGCTCCAATCACCTGAGCCCCTTGGCTGGCCCTAAGAATGAGTTTTAATGTCAAAAGTACACTTGCACAATTAGAATTTGTTTTTTCTCTTTGTTAAAAAGATAAAGCTTCTTTGCCTTTAATATAATCTGTCTAAGAATAAATATTCTGTGTTGTTTTGTTTTGTTATCAGAGTTTCTATTATTCGAAAAGGCTGAGTCTTCTACATATTAAAAGAACTAAGCTTTTGAGAGTATGTAACCTTCTATATTTGCCTTTGAAATCTTTCTTTGGTTAAACAGATAATTAAATATTGTTTACTAGTGGTCTGTAATCCTGTTCAATCAAATGTCCAAACCTTTGATACTTTTGACAACCTTCCTGAAAAATCAAGTTCTAAATTAAGTCTTTTTGACTTGAAAATAACTGAGATTTTTTTATAGGGTCCCTTCCCAATCTCAAAAGATTGGGAAGATATTAAACTAATTAGGTTTACTTGGTATGTTAAATTACATGGAAAGCATTGCTAAATGAATGATGATAAACCTTCTTCAGCTATATTGAATCAGTAAATGTTACTAATACAAATATTCTATAGATTATATAAATTTTAAAAAGTCTGATATGTCCTAGTGTAAATTTATGTGTCATAATCCCAGTTATTAACTTAAAATGTTGTATGTCACAAAAATAACCAAATTTCCTTGTCAATTCCATTATACTTACATCAGCTCTTTTCATAATGGCCATTTTAAGTCTTTTATTATTTACAGACAGTTATTGTTTTACTCTGATGCTCTTATTGTTCTTGCAAAAGTATTTCATCTCCAGAGAAATTCATGGAAAGGAATCTAGTGAGTATTCTAGAATACAAGTTTCTGATAACTTTCAAATCATACCACTGAGTTTATAGAACCAAATGGAGAAACTGAAGGCATCATAAAACTTCTAACAAACGATTAAGGTCAACAAAAATTAATCACATGGGATTGAATAAATTGAGAATGATTATAATTTTTACAATTTTTATTTATAATATTGCTCTATTCCTCCCCCCCAAAAAAAAATATAAAGAAATATTTTTTAGCTATCTATGATTTACAGTGATTTGGTAAATTATGTCTTTGTGGGCCATATTGAAACATTTATCTTTTTCTCCCTATGTAGACTCAGAAACTCTCAGTGAGTATTTTTATTTTCATGGCAATAGTTATTTGCATAAGTTTAATTTAAAAAATCTGTTCTAATAAATGGAAACATTGGTTCTGTTGCCAAGGAGGCTTTCACTGGAATTTCATATTTGAGGTGGAGAGACTTAAATCTCACCAGAAAGCCTTAAGAAACTAAGGTTGACTTTATGGAACCTCATGCCCTGGAAAAACTGGTGTGGTTCCTTGCTTACAGTTTCCAGCAATCTTACCAGGTGAATAAGAAAGGGCACTTCTTGGCAGACACCAGAACCTCAAGATATTTTGGGAACCTTGAGAAGAAAGGAATTCACCCAAGTCTATAGGTAATACAGGCAAAGTCTGATGGCAAGTCCTTGGCTTAACTTTCTTGGTATCAAGAGGCCTTTAAAAGTTCAATCTGTAATGCCATTGAATTGTACACGTATGGTTCAAATGATAAATGTTATTTATGTATATTTTACCACAATAAAAAATAACTGAAAAAAAGTTCAATCTGAGATTCCTTATGAAAAGTTCTAGCAAAGCAGATTTAAAAGAGCCTATATGATCAGTCACTATTTTTGCTTCACTTAATTAGATTTACTTAGCAAACAAGTTAGTCTTAATTTGGCTATTTTTGTTAAAAAATAAAGGTCATTTTGTCTTTTTGGTTTTTACTTTATTTATTTATTTTTATTGGGGAAGGGGAACAGGACTTTATTGGGGAACAGTGTGCACTTCCAGGACTTTTCTCCAAGTCAAGTTGTTGTCCTTTCAATCTTAGTTGTGGAGGGTTCTGTTCAGCTTCAAGTTGTTGTTCTTTCAGTCTTAGTTGTGGAGGGCGCAGCTCAGCTCCAGGACCAGTTGCCGTCGCTAGTTGCAGGGGGCACAGCCCACCATCCCTTGCTGGAAGTCGAACCGGCAACCTTGTGAGAGGACACGCTCCAACCAACTGAGCCATCCGGGAGCTCAGCAGCAGCTCAGCTCAAGGTGCCGTGTTCAATTTTAGTTGCAGGGGGCGCTGCCCACCATCCCTTGCGGGACTCGAGGAATTGAACTGGCAACCTTATAGTTGAGAGCCCACTGGCCCATGTGGGAATCGAACCGGCAGCCTTCGGAGTTAGGAGCACGGAGCTCCAACCGCCTGAGCCACCGGGCCGGCCCCTTGGTTTTGGTTTTTAATTAAAGTTTATTGGGGTGACAATTGTTAATAAAGTTACGTAGGTTTCAGGTGTACAATTCTGTATTACATCATCTATAAATCCCATTGTGTGTTCACCACCCAGAGTCAGTTCTCCTATCACCATATAGTTGATCCCCCTTACCCTCATCTCCCACCCCCCCACCCCCCTTACCCTCTGGTAACCACTAAACTGTTGTCTGTGTCTATGAGTTTTTGTTTCTCATTTGTTTGTCTTATTCTTTTGTTGTTTTTGGTTTATATACCACACATCAGTGAAATCA